>NW_020653851.1:6646801-6706493 GCF_003589595.1 Hyposmocoma kahamanoa
ACTTTGTACGCTCAGTTAGCGAATTCAGAGTTCCAAAAGAAAGTATACCCTAACTCTCTCTTCACCGCATTACTCCCCTTCGTCATAGAGTTCTCTGGGCTTGAAATCACAGGCACAGCGAAAAATTGCATATTTTTTAATGTTACGTAGAATTTAGTTTTTTTCAACAAACCATGGGCAAACCTCTATTATTTCGTGAGTATTCATGTAAATATGAAAATGGCGGGTTTTAATAGTTACATTTTTCACAAGAATTAATGTAGTTTATTTAAATTACGTTGTGTGTTTCTTGATTATTTGTTACCATGAAGCTGATGGCTCTGAAGCCAATGCCTTTTAAATAAATAAATAATAAAAAGTATTCAAGTAAACTTTTTGTAACATTACTTTCAAGTTTAATGTCAGAAATCCTGTTCCAGTTAAGGCCGCAATTTGTCGTAATATAATAATACGTAGTAATTACAATAATACGTCAATGTCAAAATCAACTCTAGCTCGACCGAAAAGTTGTAGCTTGTGTAATTTTTTAATTATTGTGGATTTGTCATTTATAGTAAGATATGAAATAAGAATTGACTTTAGAATTGTAAAATAAAATTAATTTTTAAGCCGTTGCAGCGTACAAGTCAAGAAACCCTTTAAAAGTTCTTGGTACTAGATAAAAACGCTTTGTTTTCAAAACGATGGGCGATATCGTTTTGGAGGTGGAAAATTTAGACGATGCAGTTCGTGTAAGTCGGTTTTATCAATAATAAACCAATCAGTTTCTGCAGATACTACGTTGTGAATGAATTATACAAACAAAAACATTTGTTCATAACCTAAATACGGACACCCAAAAGGAATAGCCCCCCCATCTACATGCAGCGTTATATTGATTCTAAGTCGTTTATTTGAAACACTTCTCCTTCAAAAATAATAAAATAATGGTTCATCATTTTTGAGGACATTTTACCCCATATGTGTCAGGTTTGTAGCAAGTGAAAAGCTGTAGTTTCTGCTTATCTCAATGGTAAGAGGGTGTGAAGTATATGTATCCATCATTTTTATAAAGTATTGTGTACATACTCCTACATTATAGTCTACAACACTACATAAGCTTCAACACCCACTTTTGTTCACCTAAATTAAGTACTCACCTAATATAAATATTTGAAGCCATCGAGACCGTCTCTAGCACAAGTGAAGGCACTCATAGATTTCATCCAGAAACACCCTGACCTGGCCCATAGAAAACTTCGGAATGGTGTGAGTCGACAAAAAGTAAAGAAATTGTGGGTACAATTTTCTAATATTGCAAATTCTATGGATGGAACTCTTAAGTCTACTAATGGATGGATCAAGGTAAAAATAGAGAAATTGAAATAGTGGAAAGTTTAACTGAATTTTTTTTAAATATTAATTTTAATGAATATGTGTTGCTATCATGAAATTAATTTATTTTTTATGAAACTACTCCATTTGTTTGTTATAATTATTAATACAAAGATCGAACACAAAATTGCATCTGTGCCATACCCAAGCTACTGGTGTGGCATAGATGCAATGTGGTTTTGTCAGATTGGAGATTTTTTTCTGTTCGATCATAGTAATAATTATGAGAAAATTTGTAAACAATTTCTACTTTTTTTTGTTACAAAGTTTTTCTCTGTTATTGCAATTTCTACTTAGTGTTCTATTTAAGAAATAAAACTGTTTTCGGATCTAAATCGCGTATATATTATGTTTTTTCAAACAGCCAATATTTCTGACATTTTACAGGTCCAAAGGTTACAGCTGACCATGAGGCCTGTTTAGGGTCCGAAATATTGCTTCAATTCCTATATGTAACAACACAAAAACACTTGATAGTGTTCCATTTTTACAATATTTTTTCTCATGTCAGTCTTCTCAATGCGTCACCACATATATTTATTTTGTTCTTTGTAAGACCAAACTTTGGCAAAACTGTCTACTGAATTGAACTGATCGCTTTATTGGCACATGCAGTTTCAGAGTTAAAAACATAGATGTCTGTTTCTCTTGTTTATCTACTTTTCCAAAATGTTTGTTATGATATAGGTAACTAATGTTTTAATTAAGAAACAGCAGCAATCGAAATGTAACATCTTTACTAAACATTCAGATATCCTATTATAAATTTTTGTAATATATACACCATTCCACATGCAAAATAGTGCTACAATGTAGAGTGAAAACCCAAGAAAGCCCGTTTCCCCATGCCATGTACAGTCAACACCCTAAGAAACTGACTTCCTAGCCTAACCTTTTGAGTCTGACAGCCTTCTTATGCATTCAATAGAAAAGTGTAAAGGAATTCCAGCTTATTGGTTGAAATTTGTATTTGTGTAAAGATCAAACTGGTGTAAAAGTTCTTAAAACGTTATTCACTAATGTTACAGTAAGGAAGTCATACTAAAATGAATTTTATGGCTCACATGTTAAAGGTTAAGTTTGTTAAACACCTTTCTTCACACTCATCTACTCAGAACTAATTAGACAGTTTGAGGGTCAGGTATCTTAGGATATCGACTGTACATACATGTACAATAATACCACTGAGTCAAAACAGTAACTCCTAAACATTTGTTACAGTACTGGTCAGACAAAAGAAGAAGTATCATGATCAAACAGAAGCAAGTAGAAGAAGGGAAGGTAAATGATAGTCTTGCTCCTATAGAGCAGAAAATTTATGATTTATGTCAGAGTGTTCCACCAGGGACAAGTAAGTACCCGTGAATCAAACCATGTAATAGGTGACACGATTTCTTGACCCAGGTTGTGTTATGAAATTTAAAATTAGTTCTAATTTCCTAATGAAAGAATACTGATGTCAATAATATCAAGTGACAGGACGACCAAGTCGTGCGCCTGATAGTAAGCTACACGCCTGTTCATAACAGTTTGCAGTGCCACTCAGAGCTTTAAACCTCAAAGATCTGAGGGGCCCCGCCACTGCGCCCATCACCCTGGGACAAGTTGACAAGTCCCATGTGTCTGTAATTTCACCAGCTTCCTCACCCTTGAAAACCGGAACACCGTAATGCCGACATTACTGCTTAGCGACAGAAATAGGTAAAGTGACAGTACTTCCCAGGACGAACACTTTCACAGAGAACTCTACTGGTACTAAATACACACATCAAAAGTGTCTAGGGATCAAGTGAATATTTTTGAAATAAAAATTATTTAAGCAATATTTACCAAATCCAGTCTTCCAGGACGACTTCTTACTTTAATGCTTATGTTTTATTTAACCGCTTACCCCTATATTTAATTAAAATAAACTAAAATTGATGTTTTTGCAAATTGTGGGAAAAAACTCAAATTAACGGCGTCAATTAAATGACAAAAAAATGGCGAAAATGATGATTTTGCTCATTTTTATTGTAAAGATAAGAAAATTAATAATCTATATTTCCACCATTAACACGAATCACACAATTACAGCGATTTGGCATGCTTAAGATGAGTTCATCAAAATGACTTTGAGGAATGGCCGCCCATGTGTTTTGTAACAAGTCAAAATATTGTTGTAGGGTATGTACGGTATGCATACTCGGCACAGCTCTTCTTTGAAGCATATCCCATGCGTGCTCAATTGGATTGAGGTCTGGCGATTGAGCAGGCCACGGCAGAACGTTGATACGAGCTTCGGCAAGAATGCGTGTTACGACTCTAGCCGTGTGTGGACGTGCGTTGTCATGCATTAGTTGAAATGAATCACCCAACTGGCCTCGCAAAGGGATGATAACATCTGAAACAATCCTCTCTGCGTAAACTTGAGCATTGAGGTTACCCCTGATCCAAATGAGATCGGTTCTTCCGCCGATCCAAATACCGGCCCATATCATTATTGTTCCCCCACCATATGGATGAACTTCCTGACAATATCTCAAACGTTCATGACGTCCAGATGTTCTCCAAACTCGAGTACGTCTTGTATCCGGTCTCATACCGAAGCGGGATTCATCCGAAAAGCACACATAGCGCCAGTCTTCTTCCTCCCAGTTTCTGTGTTCGCGAGCCCATCGTAAACGGGTCCTGCGATTGCAGGGTGCAATAGGTGGAACTCTGAGCGGCCTTCGGGATCGCAGACCCACTTCACGTAAACGATTTCGGATTGTTTGATCGCTTATTAGCAAGCCTGAGGAGCTGTGGAGCCTCGTAACCACCATCATGGCGGTCATGGTACGATTCCGTCGAGCAGTATTTTGGATATACCGGTCCTGTCTGCGAGTCGTGATGCGAGATCGTCCTCCATGTCGCTCGGCCACGCTGCCCGTCATGCGATAGCGCGTCCAGAGGCGACTTATGACGCTCTGTGTAGTGTTAAGAGTGAAAGCCACAGCACGTTGCCTGGAACCAGCTTCCAACATTCCGACGGCTCGCATCATCACTTCTCGGGTTAAATGATGTCGTCTCTCCATAATAATGTAAATTGTTTCGGTTCCGATGCAGATACAATATCTGATGATGAATGATTTTGTCAAAACGCTATAATTCATTTTTATACAAAACCACATTGACAATCGATTTTCTTCTTATTATCGAATTTTAAACAATATTCCTTATTTAAATGTTAAAACTCACTAAAAAGTATCAATAGCGATACAAAAAAGTTAATATAATTAACCCTAATTGCAGCAATACTCTTAAACGTACTTGATCCCTAGACACTTTTGATGTGTGTATATGGGGTATACACACATGCAAATATATACCCCATTCTACATGCAAAATAGAGCCACATTGTCGTTTTATTATAATACTATTTTTTAGCTTGTTGATTGAATAATTTAATTTAAAATAATAATGTAATGCTTGTAAGAAAAATCGAAACCTTCCGCGGAATGCGCGAGCATTTTCGAGCATGAACGAAATATTTTGGCTCGTATCTAGTTTGTATGTTAATAATTGACTATACACACTTTGTATTTGCACATTGAGAAGAATTCGCTTCCATTCCGTTCCGCCGCAATATAAATTGAGCCTTAGAGAGTAACGCTGCGGAAGGCGCCGATATGCGCCGGGATCCATCGGTATGCACCAGAATCCACCGGTATGCACCAGAATCCACTGGTATGCGCCAGAATCCACCCAAGTGCGCCCCGGCGGAGGCATAAGATCCTTCTCGATGCTCTCCCTCGCCGCCGCCGCGCCGCTTTGTGCTGACTCTTACAATTACAAATATTTACAGAGAAAAAGAAGGGTATAAAAACAGAGCCATTTAATGGTGATGATGATGAATCAATGGACGAACTATTCCCTGATAGTGACGACCTGGAGCTGACGAACATGGACAACAGTAGATTGATGCCCACGGATAGTGAGGAGAGGCAACTAAGTATGATGGAAAAGTTGGTAAGTTTTTTATATAGGTAGATTAGTTGTAAAAGCAGATAAGTTTTGAGGTCGTCATGTTGTAAAATTTCAAAGCACCAATATCTAGTTAAAATATTATAAACATTATGACTAGGTAATTAGCGCCTTTTTTAAAAGGTTATTAGGGACCATAAGTAACAATTGTAACATCTATTCTACATAAGGAGATCAATAAAATAATAATAATAATAATAATAATAAATTTCTTTATTTCGGACTAAGTCCATAAGGGTTAGTAACAAAACACTTAAAAATAGGGTTAGTATTACAAATAGCTTATTTTACAATTTATTATTATAGGCCACAAAACCAATGTGCATCCTAGACCAGTGATCTAGAAAGCAACTCTGTACACGGTTTGCAATTATACTCAGGAGGCTGTTATCGCCGCCCCGAATCCTGCGCAACAAAGAAGCCGCCCTTTTTCGCATGATAGCTGAAAGCCATCTAAGCGAGTCACGGCGAACATTCCCGATGCACTACAAAATCGAGGCAGCTTCAACAGCATCCTGAATAAATTATTGTACAACACACGGAGAGAGCTAAGATCTTTTTGGGTATAATTGACCCATAAGCTACATGTATAAAATGACTGACAGTACGCCTTGAACAACATAAGTTTGACATCGTCAGTACACCTAGCAAACCTACGAGCCAACATGTTGCCCCTCACTGCTAGCGCCCTACGCTCCCTTTCAATATCTAAATCGTCCTTTAAAGTCTCAGAGACCCAGTGCCCTAGGTACTTAAATTCGGTGACTATAATAATAAACTATAGTAATAAAATGATTAAGTATTGAATATAACGTAACAAAATGTTATTAAATCAATGTATTCTATAAGTTTGGGTTGGTACAGATTACAAGTAGGTGGTACCTGCAATGATTAAAACATTTTCTAAATGGTGGTGGACGAATATATTGTATTGGATTCGCCAAAAAGTCCCTGCAGTATCAAAGTATAAATGAAAAACAAATAAAATCAATTATGTATTGGTCAACTTATGCTATGTTGAGTGTATGCGTTATTATATTATTATTATTAACTTAATCTACAATCTTTTGTCATCTTTCGGGTTACTTTTTGAATTCCCTTTCATAGCCTTTACTCATTACTAAAGTAATAAAGCACAGCTCTTGTGTCATTTGACGGCTTCTTCGTTATCAAAGTCGTCAATTCAAAGAATTTAGTATAGATCGAAACAAGTGAAACTCTGAATAGAGGCCATGTCGACCGAATACGGTGGATAAAGGAACAAATCCCAACCTAGTTAGGTTGTTATGTTTTTGACGGCTTTGTAAAAGTGTGTGTGGTTTGGCATTATCATGATGAAATACGACACTAGTTACCAGCTCTGGGCGTTTTCATAAATTATAAACTTAAAACTTTCCCGCCTATTCTTAAAATGCTCGCTAAAATATTTTAAAATGACCATAGACATAACATTTAAAATTACACAAATTACAAATAACATTTAAAAACAAAAAAGTTGTTTTTTTTTTTAATTTGTATATATAATAATTTTTAATTGATATTCAACTATTTTTTGTGAAATTATTCCATTAGTAATAATAATTATTAATACAAAGATCGAACACTCAGAAAAAATTCCTTCGATCCGGCCGGATTCGAACCGACGTCTTCTAGCATGCCGTGATAGACCGGCACGGTATGCTAGAAGGACGGCTCCAGGGCCGGTAGCTGTAAAGGTATCTAACTGGGTGATAAAACTTTCATAGATTTCTCATAGATAGCGCTACGACTAAAAAGTCGTTGAAAAACCAAATACAAAGACACGACAACAAACACATAGAAAAATTCGTGAGGTCCGCCGGTTCGTTCCGTGGCTTAGTTGGTATAGCGTCTGACACGGTATGCTAGAAGACGTCGGTTCGAATCCTTCCGGATCGAAGGAATTTTTTCTAAGTTGTTTTTTGTTTAAAGTTAGCTAGTGGTGCAAACCGCACAGATTTTTTGGCTAATCCATTGATCTTATAAATGTAAAAAGGCTAACCCATTATAGTAGCCCATATATTATCAATTGTTTCCGATTAATAAGTTTAATGAGTGCAATAACAACTACAGTCTAGTTCATGGTTGTTTGTCCATCTTTATCGTGAAGTTGTTTTCAGGTTGAAGTCATGGATCAACAAGCTCAAGCAATAGCACAGGTGGCGCAAGCTACGCATAGTAACTCAAAAGCGTTAGAGAAATTAGCTGATGCGTCTCATGTGCAGGTAATTTGAATTAATTAAGCGTAGGTTTTGGGTTGTACTCCATTTGTCAGCAAACTTTGACATTAACACCTCTTTTTTACTTGATTTCCTCAGCAACAACAGAAGTGATTAATTTTTCTTTTATAAATGTTATTAGTTAAAAACTATTTATTAAAATCAGAATGACAAATTTAATCTAATCAGGCTGACAAACTTCGTAAGTTGGTTTTAGAGTGTAAATTACGGAGTATTTTGAGGACAGTAGAGTGTAAATTACGGAGTATTTTGAGGACAGTAATAATTGATCCATACAATTGTTATGAGTGCTCTACAACTCACAAACAACAAACAAAACATTAATGAAAAGTATGAGTAATTAACACTTAAAAGAAAACACTCATCATCATCATCATCAAATTTAAGAGTTATACTCTTGTCGGTGCAGCATCTTCCAGTCATCTCTCTTGTAAGCCAGCTCCTTGACCTCTTTATATGACACGACACCGGCCTTTTCCTTTATTTGGTCTATACAACTGCGCCTAGGTCGATCTCTTCCTCTCTTCCCCTCGATCTTTCCCTCCAAAATAGTGTTACACTCATCATAAATAAAAATATTTCTTTATCAGGCGTTGGCTGTGGATCGACTGGCAGGGACATTTGAGAACATAAATTCTTCGGTTCACGAAGTACGAAACGCGATTGTCAGCATCGACTATACCATGAAGCAATATTATTCAACTTCCGCTACTCAAAGACAGACTTCTAATTTATTTAGCTAGGAGCTTCTTTAGCGTGTTACTTGGATTGAAAAGTGATCTCTGGCTCTTCCTGACTACGCTATTTTTTTCTTGTAGGAAGTTCAATTTTGTTACGTACATAAGATGATATCATTGTATGAATTATCTACTTTGCATTATCATGAGCAATGACGTGATATTAAATCGGTATGTTAATAAAAGTTTCTAGTTAAAAAGCCTTTGTTTCTATGTTCCAATTTGGTAATCTATCGTTATACTATACTTCTTATACTGGGTTTGTCTTAAATTCAAAATTTTAAGAGTCAATAATAGTTTGAATACCTGTTACGCTCTACTATCTTATCGCGTTTATGTATGATAAGCGTCGTTTTATCAATACTTGTATCGTTGTTCTATATTTCAATGAAAATATGCGTCATCGGACATTAAAAATATGTACTAGACACGGTAAACATAATGTAAGCAACTTTCGCAGAAATGAAAGTAAATTGTAAAAAATGGAGTTAAGAATTTATCTTGTGTTACTAATTATCGGTGTTAATGGAAGCAGGGACTTGTGCCCTAAGGAATGTGACTGTGATATAGAGAATGGGCTGAATAGGGCGACGTGTGTGAATCAACATATAGTGAATGTAGATGTGGGAGTGCCCACTGCAGTGCAAGTGTACAGTTTGAGCAATAATGCTATCAGTGAATTGGATAACTATTGTTTTAAGGTAAGACCTTGGTAGGTGTACTTATCGATATAGCTAGTTTTTGAAACTATGACTCTAAATTGTAGTATAATTTATCTTTGTTATAAAAGTTGTGTATGTACAAATCATATCGAATTGTTTGTGCACCAATAGTAATTTTCATAATTACTTTTCGATTGTACAGATAAAATGTTCATTTATGCCTACTTCAGGAAATTGGATACACTTCAATACAGATCCTGAACTTATCATACAATTTAATATTTTGGATTGGACTCCACGCATTCGCTGGTCTGCACCACTTGATCCACCTGGACCTGCACAATAACCGCCTGAGGCATATATCCTCGGAAACCTTCTGGGATACACCGGAGTTAGAGGTCCTGGATCTGTCGTCAAATGTCTTCGAATCGCTTAGAAATGAACCCTTTTTAATGCACACCAAATTGGAGGTAACTTGTGTCTCAATTTTTCTAATATTTTTCTTCCCAAGTATTGTTGGTCCCAACATTCTGTATAAGAGCCTCGTCGGGTTCTTAACACATTTCCATTTTAGATTCCCTATATCTGCTACCTTGACTGTTTTAGAACACATACCAACATATACCAATATACTGCTTGAAATTGCGCTGGACTTTGACCATGATAAATGTGTTTTGCAGGTGCTCAATTTACAAAATTGCCGAATCAAAGCCCTACCAGAAAGAATGTTCAATCGTCTACCAAATTTGAAGAAGTTAGATTTAAGTCATAACTACATGGTCACTTTAAATACAGAAGTGTTGCAACCACTTCCCAAGCTAGAAAGAGTAGAACTGAAGAACGAGTATTGGAAATGCGATCCGCCCTTTATTGCTGCTGAATCTTGGATCGTATCTCACGGAATAATGTACGAAAAGATTTGTAAAAACAGAACGCCAAAAATGTTCGAGAAAATTATATCAGCTGTTACTCCTGAAAAGGAAGAAATTGACGTGAATAACGTATGGAACATAACGAAAGATAAAAATGATTCTGTTGTACCAATATCGAAACCAACGACACCGCTGACTCCATTTCAGAAATTCGACAAAGAATTTTCATCTTTTAAAGCACTAATATTGGGCATGGAAATAGGACTAGGACTCGGTATAGTAGGGACCTACATTTGGTTACGTTCGCTTTGTAAATGTGGACACTGTACAAGGCCAAAATCTAGACGAGAAAGAAGACGGGAGCGTAGGGCAGATGCCGAAGTAAGAAATAGTTTACTATGGACTACTGTTATACACCCAGATTTGGAGACTCCTCCTGTATTCCGCAGACAACCATCGTTGCCTGACGAAAATCCGCCGTATCCAACGTACGGGCTGCCGAGCGTTGTCGAAGCTGGACTTCAAATAGATGCCATATGTTTACCCGATAGAGCTGAAACTCCGCCGCCTGCGTATAGTGAATGTCGTATGTTATATGGTTCCTAATTTGTGGGACATTCAAAAGTAGAATTATAAAAGTGATTTTACGTAAGAGGGAAGGAGTACCGTGTGATTATGCATCGTTGAAGTGTTGATCAAGCATGAATGACGTAAACGTTGTGCATAAGAAAGTATATATACTGTGGCGTTGCTTTCTTAATTACATTACAATTGAGGATGACTTTGTGACCACGACCAGAGCAAGATGTTCGAAACATTAAGATAAATAGGTAGGTGTGCAATACCTATTTATGACCGTTCGTAATATTATTAGAACCTATGTATTTCTTAATTAGAGACTTTATTTTGAGGGCACTAAGTAATTTATTAAAACAAAAGATATGATTATTATTGAATATTTATTTCATAAATACCATTATCACATTTTGTTAAAACATAGCTCTATATGTTCTGTCATTTCGTTATATAAAATTTATAATAATGCTAAATCAGACTCATAGAATTTAATATAAATTCTCTGAATGTTAAGGAGATATAATTTGGGTAACTACAGTTTTTGTACATACGAAACACAACCGCGCGGCAATCATATGCTGGCAAATTACTAAATATATGGCATATCTAAGCAATTGTTTGTTTTGTCATAAAAAGTTTATACGAGTTAATAATAGTTATAACAGGCTCTCTTTCATTAAATTCTATTTGTAAATTATTAATGTAAATAAAATAAGGAATGTACGTTTCATATCATGTACGTAGTTTCATTTTCGATAGAGAATATTTAATACATTTTGGCTTATAAAGGAACAATGTACAGAAAATAATACGTAGAAAATACACTCAAGATAAGCTTATAAAAACTTAAAATACATCAAGATATATTAAATTTAATATAAAAAAGCTCAATTCAAAGTCAACGAGTTTAAAAAGTGCTCTATATAAAAATAGTATAAAAGTGGAAATTTATTACACCATTCGAGTTCATTATTTTAGAATCTAAATTTTGTACAATGTACGCAATCAGGCACATAAATGGCATGTCCTTTGTTTCTTACTCACACTTAATAAAACACCAAACTTCTTAAATACTATATTAAATGTCGTTGATTGCGTGATTAATTAACGTATGTCACATTATACGTTATTTCACAAGATAAATACACCTAGAAGCAAATTCGATGTTCGCGACTAAGTTTTTATTTTAACTAAAACAGTGTCCAATTTTAATAAAGCTCAATTTGTTGCCGTAGGGCACTCATCTTTGACGATGTTCACTTGTGACGATGCTCACCTTTATCGTCATACCACTTTTTATCATCTTTTTCTATTATCTGGTCACTTATTTTCAAGAATTTTGATGGTAGTGACGACTGATAGAACAAACATAGGAATAGTGCAGGAAAAGGGAATTCGAAAACGACTCAATATTTAAAAATTAAACGTGGCCAGGAACCAGAAAAGAGGATGATAAAAAGGTGGGATGACGATGAAGGAGGTTAGCATAGTCACATCTTTAGTATTTTTGTATACACTATTGACTATCTTACTTTGTATTCTAGCTCATTTTCGAAAATGAAAAAGACAAAATTGACAGTTATTTCGGTTATGTTCTAGTTAACATTCACTGCCTAATCTCCGTGACAGTTTCTATTATTTCAGTATTCGAGTTTATTATCAATGAAATATGCCACGAAAATTAGTTAAAGAACAGCACTAATCCCGAGAATGACGTATTTATGCAACTAAACTACGTCTTCAAAGTACGTAATATAGACAGACTTAACAATATGTTTCGCAGTCATAGGTAATAACTATAGGTACGTAATTTACTTATATGCGTTTTCGAAATGATCAGTTTTCCAATAAGTTAAACTCACACGTCGTTTAAACTCACTCTTCGTTCTCAAGCGCCAACTGGCTAATGTTGACGTAGTCGGGGTGTTGCGAAAACACATCAACGAGGTTGCTAAACGTCGGTCTATTGTCCGGGTTATATGCCCAGCAGTCTAACATTACTTGGTATATTTCATCTGGACAGTCCTTTGGTCGTTCAAGACGTTTGCCGTTTTCAACTAATTGTATTGCCTGTAAAGAATAATTATGGATAGTAGCAATGCTGCCCTCTTTATCATAACTAACGTAATCAACATTTTTATTCCAAATTGAGTTATTCACAGAGCTCCTTGTGAAAAAGTTCGTCCCGAGAGGTACTGCCACCTTAACTATTTCTGCCGCCATTACTGTGTTCAGGTTTTGAAAGGTAGGGGTGCTGGTGAAATTACAGGCACA
This sequence comes from Hyposmocoma kahamanoa, assembly GCF_003589595.1. Classification (NCBI taxonomy): domain Eukaryota; kingdom Metazoa; phylum Arthropoda; class Insecta; order Lepidoptera; family Cosmopterigidae; genus Hyposmocoma; species Hyposmocoma kahamanoa. The sequence goes on from NW_020653851.1 coordinate 6,659,560, forward strand.
TGGGACTTGCCAACTTATGTCTCAGGGTGATGAGTGGCGCAGCGGCATTGTCTCTCAAATCTTTGCGATTTAAAGCTCGTGAGTGGCATTGCAACTGTTATATGCAGGCGCTTACCACCAAGCCCACGACTTGTTCATCCCGTCATTTGGTGTTATAGAAAAAAATCTACAACCCCCTATAAGCAGTTTCTTTATAACTCATTTAGTTTCAGTTTTATTGTTAAGCGATAACAGCGTAATTGCCATTTTTCAAGGAAAAAAAAACTAGGTGCCAATATTTCTAAGTTACCAAAATGTAAAAGCGTTAGTTATGACAAGGAGGGCCGCATGGTAGCCCATTGGGAGAACGGCTTCTCAATTGTGAGGTTGACAGTTTGAATCCTTGTGACGCGTTTAAATTCCAAGTTACGTACATTATTTTGTGTTTAGTAGCAATACTAAACATTTACGCTAACGTTGAAGGAAAACATCGTGATGAAATCAACATGTCGAGAAAAGTTCACAACCCATGGATAACTGTGAAGTCTCGGACTATGGCCTAAAGTAGACTCGTGCTTATTGATTGTATTAGATGATGTTGCTTTATGGATTATTCATTTAATGATATGATTTCAGCTGTAAATTTTTTTTAGAGTACGATAAAAATTGTGAAATTTGTGTGGAAACTTAACTATAATAGACGACATCTGATAGTGATTTTATTATAGTTATTATTGGAATCGATAAAGAACAAAGAAGTTTGATGTTGGACCTATCTAATTTGTTCCTCCTCGTATCATATTTTAGAATGTTTATAGCTTCCTAATGTTCCTTCAGCTGTAATAAGCTAATATATTCTCTTATTGGAAGCAATTAATTTACAAAAATAATATAATTTAAAAACATTGGAAGAGATGACACACAATTTTTATATTTAATCTTATCGCCAGGGATTAAAATAATAGGAAGTAAATGCCTTTGTTCCTTCAATGTTCATTTCTGATTATACCTAGACACGACTACACAAGAACAAACATATTTCTGGTAGAGGTGTTTAGTTCTCATAACAAAATTTTCATTCACAACTTTTGTATCTATGGCTCCGTCGTTTTGCGCGACGATTTCGTTTCATTGTCATGGAATTACAAAGTGTAAATCATTGTTTATCATTCCATAACAATAAAACCTTCTTTCATTTTGTAATTCCATTACCATAAAAACTTTGTTATTGAAACTAAAAATCTCACTAAAAATCGGCTCTCAGACTACAAAGTTTTTTTTTAATGTTAGTTAAATCAATATACTGACCTCAATTCCCCTCATATCACCATAAGGCTGAGCACCATAAGAGAACATCTCCCATAGCGTAATGCCGTAGCTCCACACGTCACTCGCGTGACTGAATGTACCATAGTTGTACGACTCCGGCGCATACCATTTGATAGGCCATTTTCCACCGCGGCTAGCTTTATAGTACGAACTGTCTGTAGACAACGCCCGCGATAAACCAAAATCGCTTATTTTAGCTTGATGCCTGTAATAAACAGATTGACTAAATGAAAAACATATACAATTGTACAATCATCCACAGATTGCTACAAAAATACAAATTGTTTAAATAAAGCAGAATCGTTATCGGATAAAATGTACAATACATATAAAGAAAATTATTAAACAAAGAAACTGCAACTTTACAAAGTACATTTTTAAAGATAAATAGTGACCTACTACAGTGTTATAGTATTGTTAATACATTAACAGCTTTCTCGAATTTGTGTTTACAATTGAATACAGTATAACAAACGAACGTTGTTTTACGGTTGAGGGTTACTGATCATGAGACCTATAAAAGTTTGTTCGAAAAAAACAAATATACGCGATTTAGACTCGAAAAAATAGTTTCATTTGCAATGTGTAGCAATCGCGAAAGCCTAAAAACGAATTAATATATCCATTTCTGTAAATTAGCTTAGGACAAGCAGTGGCTATTTAAGGAAAGTAAGCCGACGTAGATGTTACGCTACAAGTGCGGCAAAGCAAGACTTTTTTGTTCAATACCTAACTAGTAAGTTGGATAATAAATTCTTAGGCAAGCCGAGACAAGCTAATGGGGATCCTACTAGATGAACCCTTCATTGTTGAGAAAGATTACAACTTAAAATCCTATTACTATCGTGAAATTTTGGTAAAACTTCAGTTTTTAGGCCCATTAAGGCTCAATTTATATTGCGGTGGAATTCCGCGGAAGATTTTGGCTCGTATCTAGTTTGTACGTTACATTATTGACCATACAGTTCATTATACTATGTACAATGTCGTTGCAAAAATTAGCTTCCATTCCGTTTCGCCACAATATAAATTGAGCCTTACTGAACTTGTAAGACTATAAATATGTAATACTTGAAAGTTATCATTATCAGAGAAAAGGTCAAATAATTTATGGCACAAGCTTCCATAAAACTTGACATCCAATGAATTTTAATAGATTGGTATATTAAGTTTGTTTTAGCTAAACAAATTATATTTATTCAAGAAAATATTGTTTCAAATGTCGGATTGACTGCAATCAATATTGAACTTACCTGCTAGCAAGTAAAATATTCCTAGCTGCCAAATCTCTATGGACGAACCGTCGTCGCTCCAAGTATCGCATACCAGCGGCAACCTGGCAGGCCCAAAGCCGCAGCTCATAGCTTGGTGATGCCTTCTCCGGATGACGTATTAGGTACTCCAGTAGGGATCCCAGAGGCACCAATTCTTGCACCATTGCTAGCGGTGGACCCTGAAATTGAAGTAAATAAATTGTTTTTATACATTTCTTAGTGAAATTCAACTACTAAGTAAAACTCTATACCTATTGTAAGAGGGGTACTTTAAATCTCACATGTTCCGATATCATATCTACAACATTTACATTCATACACCTGTTTACCACTGGGGCAGACAGAGACTACAGGCCTCTACAATACACAGGGTTATTTGCAAAATACTAACAACCTCGCAGGACTAATAAATATACTCATAAATCTTATATTTATTTATTTATAAGACTACATGACTGACATCGTAAACAACAACTTTTGTTCCATTACTTTTTACAAAACAATAAATTTATCAAAAATAACCTTTTACATTTTTGTTGTACTATCAGACATTTTTTAGATCTGTATTTGGCTATTGCCAAATAAATTTATCATTTATTAATGATAAATGATAAATTTATGTGCAGAGATGTAATGTACATATTCATAACAATAGGTTCTCATACCTAGCTGGTTACAGCATGCAAATTTATATTAAATTTAATGTTAATATAAAATAACCGTTAATGACATTAAAATATTGCAACTATCAATTTACATTTTAATTATCTACAACATATTTTTGCGGTCAAAGTAAAGTAAAGTCTTGAACGGAATAAAAGCAACAATTAGACAACCATGCGGTTAACTTTCTTCGGAACATAACACTAGGCATTTCTTGAAATTCAGGCAGTAAGAAATTATAAATTTTTACACACATATGAAAATAGTTACGCTGATACACTTCCTTTTTATTATTAACTGGTACAGTAAGTCTGTCTGGGAACCTTGTGTTGAATGAAGGCTCATGATGCTTGAACAAAGAAGGGTTTTGTTTTACAAAATTACTACTATGTACCTAGTAAGGTCAAACGTGCAAGCGCCCTCCCCGACGACCCCCTACCCCGTGCATTTTGCATCGCACTGGTATTTACGCTAACGCTTTGATTTGTTACAGCACAAAGTTATCATCTTTTAGAGCGAAGTAAAATCTGCTGAATTATTAAGGAACAAAAGTTGTTACTTATGATGTTATCCTGTGAGGTTAATATTTTACAAATAACAGTGTATATAAACGAAATTTTAATATTGCTTGTAGGTGTTTGTAAATAAATATAGAAGGCAGTCTTAACCGAACACTGGAGTTTGATTGACGTTCCCACGTATCCAAACCAAACATGGCGCAGTCGGTACTACCGTGATTTTTTCTTAACGATGAAAAATTTGCAAAATTAATTAATTCAAATATGAAGTGAAGTGTAAACGTACATATTATCTATAAAAGTAACTTGAAATATTGAAAGTGAAAAGAAAAGGTGAAATATTAATGATGGAGTCAGTTTTGCAGCCACCGCGGCCGTTTAATTTTGAAAATAATTTGGTTAACGTAACGTCTGGCAATTTGTGTACCGAGTGGGAAAAATGGAAGAAAGCATTCAATATTTACTTCGAAGCCTGCGAATTATCACAAAAAGATCCAAAAGTACAAATAAATATATTGCTGCACGTAATTGGTGATAAATGTCGCGAAGTATACGAGCAATTCACAGGAGAAGTCAAAAATATTAAAGAACTACTTTTGAAATTCGATAATTTTTTCATACCGAAAAAAAATTTAGCAGTTGAGAGACAAAAATTCTTTAAAAGAGACCAAAAAGAATTGGAATCAATAGAACAATACGCTTTTGAACTTAACAAGATTGCCTCAAAGTGTGAATTTAAAACCCTATGCTACGACCTTGTCTGCAGTAGGTTAATATGCGGAATTCAAGATGTTGCATTATCAGAACGATTACTGAGAGAACCAGAAATAACACTTTCAAAAGCAGTAGAAATTTGTAAATTATCAGAAATGTCGAGAATGCAAGCTATGAATATGAAATCGGAGAATCATCACGTACACGAGTTAACACAATGTAATAACAAGCAGCAGGATCACTTCGACATTCATGCCATCAATCGCCGCCAGCCGATGTCTAGTCGCGGCCGTCCCCCGCGGGTGCACTTTCCGCCGCCGGCACAGGTCACTCGTTATCGTACAAACCGTGAGCGTGAGTCATCACCATCAACGTCGATATTCCGCTCGCAAGTAAACAACAACTCAAGGTCGCAGAAAATGATTAAGAATTGCGGATATTGTGGCAGAACGCATAAGCGAAATGAGTGCCCAGCATACGGTCAACGGTGTAACAAGTGTCAACGTCAAAACCACTTTTCCCGTATGTGTCGGGTGTATACGGTACAGGAGGATTCTTCTGATCAGGCAAGTCGCAAATGTTTTGTTATTGATAGTCATGTTAGTAGTGATTGGGTAGTGAAATTAGATATACGCGGACAAAAGATAATTTTTAAGCTGGATACCGGAGCGGACGTGAATGTTTTGCCAAAGCGATATCTAAAGTTAATTAATATATCGGAAAACGATTTAACCGGGTCTTCAACACGCTTGCAGGGTTATTCTGGCATGGATATTGTGGTACTAGGTGAATGTTACTTAAAAGTTGCACATAAAAACAATCATTATTTTTTAAAATTCATTATAGCCGACGTAGATTCACCTCCCGTATTAAGTAAAAGTTCATGTGAAGAGTTAAAATTGATTAAGAGAATTTTATCTTATATATTTTATTTATTATTGATTAAGGGAACATTTTGCGATATCCGACTATAAGTCCTGTAAAAGTGCATATAGAAGCATACCAAGGAGACTCCAATAAGGCGTACAATGCACCTATGTCGCAACGACATCATAAGTTTTGCTTCAGAAAGGAATTCTCTCTTATTGGTGTCGGTGTGTTGCATGTGAAGCGTTTTAACGGCCACCGGCTGTGACGTCTGCTCTGGAGTATTGTACGTAGCGCGGAGGACTGAACCAAATTCGCCTTCGCCGAGTACTGCTCCCAGGGTTAGTTCGGACATTGGAATGAATTCTGTGAACAGTTAAAGCAATGTGTAAAGGATTGTATGACCGGATTAGGTACTAAAGATGAATGGGCAATGTTTTATTATATAAGTGAATGTGGCTAACTGAAACTTCTCGCAGTGTTTTACGATAACATGATAAACATTATCATATTATAAACTATTGATATTAATTGACTTTTTTAAAGTCACGATAATGAACAGACTTTATTCACTAGTCAGAGTTAACTGGAAAAGATCTTTTCTAGAGATAAGCTCACTTTTGTATACGATTTTATCATGTTTTTGTTAGCAACGCAGAATTATTATTATTGTCGAGTATTGCAGTTCTTTGCTAATTTTGTCAAATTTCATGATCAATACTTAGTGCCATTTTGTTTGGCTACAGTTGTCGCTGGCGACCATGTAAGATATTTCACAATTTTGTGTAGCAAATTGTATAGCGCCCCTAGCGGACACATGGAAAAGTAATATACAGGGCGTCTAACGGCTATGGGACGCGGAGGGAAAGTATTTTAAATGCTGTAGCAATTTCTTGTAATCAATTTGTAGTAATTTTTGTTGCCCATTTGTTTTATTAATCGGAACTGACATTGGCAACAGCCAATGTCAGTTCCGATTAATATTATCAGCTAATATTGATCAAGTACGCCAACGTTTAGGCAGCAGCAAGGTACAGTGGGCATTTTGAAATAGGTTTCAAAATAGCCACTGTTAAGATGGCCATAGCTGTGAGACGCCCTGTATATATATATTTTTATATAATGGCTCTCAATTATTTTGTGCCAACGTCAAAGCAAAAAGAAAACAGACACTAGACGTGAGAAAAATAAAAAAAGAATAAGAAATCGAGTTCTTAGGTTTTCGCGATAGTTTCACATGGGAAATGAAACTATTTTTCCGGATTTAAATCGCGTATATTTCTTTTTTCAAACAAACCGACGTTTCGTGCCCCTTACAGGTCACCACGGGACGTGTAGAGAAATATACGCGATTTAAATCCGGAAAAATAGTTTCTATTTCTAAGAATAAGAAAAATTATCACGAGAGCAGAATACGCGGTCGCTAGCACCGATTATCATAGTATATTTATGATTTCCAGAATGTGTATTCTTATTATGCTAATGGGTAGCTGAAAAGTGTACCTACTATACAAAGCAATAACATTGAAATTACCACTCACCTTGCAGTGTGGAGAGCTGGCCTTCGGAGTTAATAGAAATTTCATTATAATTCTCAGCAAGAGTGACTACGGCACTGTTATTCGCAGGCACTTTGTACGTATCATTGTCATCACCACCTTCGTTATTGTTTAAACTATCATTGTTGAAGTCTGATGAAAATGAGAGGTTTCTTGTTAGGAGTTCAAAGGCGTTGTTATTGGAGAAAGGATGAATTGGAGCTGAGTTAGGAAGTGTCGTGTCTTTGTCGTTGAGGATATCGTGCTTGACTAGAGATAACGTCTGATTCATAGCTGCGCGGCTCGGCGATGGCTTCTTGGTACGAGGCATAGTTGAGAACTGGAAAGTAAGAATTAAGAAACTTGAGTGATGAACATAAAAATACAATTATTCAACCTACTTTCGACAATTGTTGTATTCGCACGCCCGCAAAAGTTTTTGAAGTATTAGATCCTGGCTATTTTCCTCCCCACATTAGCAATGCCAGTCAATATTGCGCACTCAATATACGGTAATGCGGTTAAAGCCCAGAATGCGTTTCATTGCCCTCTGGCACATCTTGAATTAGACCAAAAGGGTTAAGACTATTATAATCCAATTGCAATAAAATTTCCGCTTGTTGCTTTACCGAGGCTCGTAAAAGTTTTTTAAGTTGGTACGACAGCTATTGACCCTTTTTATATAGTAAATAAAATCGTTTTTATCACACTTACTCGTAAATAGTATGATTGCATGGTGGCCAACTAGACTATAATGCCCCAAATAAGACCCTCGGGCCTTTTTTCTTCCCATTACAGCAATGGTCGGTAAGACTTTTAATTTGTAGTACGACATACTTCCTTACACAGGTCAGGTTCGAGTTCAAGCAAGGAGGTTACTTAAGTTCAAAATTAAAACATCCACTTAATATGTTATCTAAACAGAAATAAGAACTGCTTATTTTCTGATTTTAATTATTTTCTGTATAAAAATTTTGCAAACTTTCTTTTTACAGTCCATCACGGTTATATGCGTCTTTGCTTTATATAACATTTTAGTTCGAGTTGTATTATCTATGGAAGAATAGCTAGCAGGTCATCTGTTAATAATGGCTGACATTTTTAATGGAATCCAATAAGTCAATGAATCCAAGAAAGAAATTTACTCCCAGTCTTGGCTGTATGGCGCATTAGTGCCTTTGCCTTTTCCAATGGAAAAAACAGTGCCAAAAAAAATACTTCCCTTTGCAAAATCCATAATTGTTGTGTTGTGAACATTATTTATTCATACAAGAAACAAACATTGTATTTATTTCTTCGCAAATGTGAAACATTGTAGTATCACGGCCGGTAAAAAAATACAAAACTCGAGTTATCTTCTTCTTCTTTTAAATGTTATGGCTCCATCGAAATAATCAATGATTTTGCCAATGTCAAGTAAAAATAACTATGTACGGTAGTTTAATATTATTATAAAAATTATACAAAAAAAATTGGCGGTTGCGCCAATGTCCTGTTAACTCGAGTTATTAAAGCCATCAGTCTTCGATTCACTGACGTTTAATACAGAATGCAGTATTATTACTATATAAAAAGGTTGAGATATAAATAATTTCAACACACCAATAAATAAATATAAAAGCTACTTTACACATAGAGTTTAGTAACAGACACATAGAGTTTAGTAATTGACAACAGTGGTGGGAGATAAAAAAAACTTTAGCTCAGCAAAATGGCAGAGTGTTTCTCAGCGTTAATATTCTGCTACAACCAGCCATGTTAAAAAAAAACTAACACACATTGTTCCAGTTCGAATATTGCCAACAGGTTATTAAATACTGAGCACAAAATGATGAGTTTTGTAAAGCTATTAATATTACACACAGAGCAATATCCACACATGACTACACTACAACACCTACCTCCAAGGTTTACCGAGACAAGAACCAGTTAGAACATTTCTTAAGGAAAGTACGTTGTGAGAAAATATGACTGTTTATTTTAGAAAATATTCAATTGTACTCTTTTATTTTGTCTTATCATGAAGATTATTTAGAAACACGGTACGCTGTGTCTAGGTATTGCATAAACGGCCTTCATAAGATACAAGACAAGAAGTGACAAGACAAATATTTAGTTGAATTTCAGTTATAGTTTTACCAGAAACCTTATGGAAAAAAAATCCTTTGATTGAACTTATCATTAACACGACTCAGAGGCATGACGGCTTGGGTACGATTTCCACCGAGGGTTTGAACCACTAAATTCTTTCGAAATTTGTATTGTTTACTTCACTAATGCATTACTTATTTGAACGGTAAATTAAACCTTGTAACGAAATTTGCATGATGGAGAAGTTTTCGGGAATGTTTATATAATTAGTTTTTGTTGCAATAGAGCTCCTTGTGAATAAGTTCGTTCAGGGAAGTACTGCCACCTTAGATATTTCTGTCGTTAAGCAGTAAAGTGCAAGGAGGCTGGTGAAATTACAGGCACATAGAACTTGTAAACCTATGTCTCAGGGTGACGGGCGTAGTGGCAGGTTCCTCAAATCTTTGCGATTTAAAGCTCCGAGTAGTGTTGCAACTGTTATGAGTAGGCGTATAGCTTACCACCAGAGTACCCCTTATTCGTCCCGTCGCTTGATATCATAATAGTACATTGTGTATTAATAAGTAAAGTAAAAGTAAAATAGTAAGGCGGTAAGTAAGGAATTACGAACGAGACTCTATTAGAAGCCTGAGATCAAAGACTGAACTTTTGGAGTCGAGGTTCGTAATACCTGTACCGCCCGTGAAACATACAATGTTTTTCCATTACACTTGCACGTAACTAGTATGATTGCATGCAAGCCAACTTGACTTTGATGCCCCAAACAAAACTCTGTAATGGCTGTAATGACAAAACGTGTAAGTGTAAAAAAAACTCTTTCATGACTCGTAAAGTCTACATCACGCATGGGTCAGCCTGTTGGCCGTCTCGCCGAAATCCTTTCCTAAGCCGAGCCAGCAGTGAGACATGACATCTAAGACGATAATATTTAACACAGAAGTTACTACTTAATAGTCATCACCATATTCACGATCGAAATGTAAACTTACTTCAGGCAGAGGTGGTTTCGGTCTAGGCGGTACGGCTATGGTGAGGCGCGTGGGCAAGCCGTCGGGTACAGTACCGTAGTGCTCGATCAGTCGCTCTAGAGATTCTAGGTACGGTCCATCGTCTATAAACAGCCAGTCGTTCTGCAAATACATCAGTGACCATAGCGTGAGTTTACAATAGCAGATGACCGCGTAAAATACGTCACAGTTTCGTTTGGCTAAATTTGTTAAATTCGCGCCTCTAGCGGTCAGAAGAAGAACTATACACGATAACTATCACACTGTATACTCATGTTGCCCTCCTTGTCATAACCTAGTTACATCGAGTACATAACCAGAAATGGAGACGAAATAAGAGCCATCCATCTCTGGCAACTCATCAGATAAATGGGCCTTATATGACTTTTAAATATCAACTCTTGTTTGCGCTGAAATCACAAATTAGAAAACTGAAATAGTACAGCACCAATAATTGCCCTGTGTGTATATCTCCGTATATTCCAAAAATATTCTGCATTTATTGTAATAAATATAATATCCCTAACAATGGGGACTTTTCCTTTCGGTAGTGTGGGAAAAACACCAAAACATCTAATTAAATATGTGATTTTGCAATTTTCGTCCATTATAGATAAGCTCAAGTTAAACTGGTCGTTTTGAAGTGAAACAATGGACGACACCCGTCAATTGTTTCGAATTCGGGCTGGCCAATCGGAGCGCAGTTATATAGTACTCGATGCCTAGTTATGACAACGAGGGCAAGTTAAAGGTTTGTTTGCCAGGTAAATGTCAACTTATTTTGCTTATGAATAAAACTCAAAATTAAAAAAACGATTATAGAGGTTTGTAGACCCCGTTTCACTGATCCCGGATATACGTTAATAACTCTATTTCGTTAAAAATATCGATTACGTTAGTTAAGGAGGTTAGGATGGTAGATACCCAGTAAGTACCTTTATCACGAATTTACGGTATAGAAATTTCTTTTAAAATTTTTAATTAGTCTTGTGACCGCAAGAGGCGCTGTTCAATTTGTCACACAAAACTACCCAGTGTTCTTGCGGTAGCTAGCAACTAAATAAAAATAAAAATGAAGTGGCGTTTCTTGGATACATAGTTATAGTTTTTCTTTCAATAAACGAATCTCTTTTACGTGACTAATGGCGTAGTTTACAATTTTGACACAAATTAATCAATTATGTTATAACATAAGTCATAAAATTCTGAACCGAAGTAAATATATTTACACATCCGGTATAACAAAGACATAATTGTGTATTGTAGAAGTTTGCATGACCGATTGAAGTAACTGTCCATTTCAATTTTGTTTTTTGCCACAACGTCTCTCTCGAGATATATTATGAATGTTACAGTCTTTGTTTTCCTAGTAAATTTACTTTAGGTTAGTTATGCTATAATTATCTTATTAAATGCACAATTAAGAAAATAACTTGTAGTAAAAAAATCATTATTAACATGCTTGAAAATGAAAAAGTTATTCCCTTTTATAGTTTCTGGCAAGAAATTACAAATTTTAAGTTAAAGTAGTATTCATTGCTGGTGTAGATTTGTTTTTTGTTAGATAACGTATCTTACCTCTTTTCTAATAATGTAGTTATAAGGATTATTTTCACTGAGCATGGTGAGCACATACGCGCCAGTATGTCTTTCGCTATATCTTACAAGGAAGACGCCTTCCGTGGCTTTGTCTTGCAAGTTGTGATGTTTGCAGTACTCCTGTAAGATCTTCACTGCTTCATCGCGGTTTAGTGTCCCGTGGTACCATTGGCTTTTTGACGTTTTCGGCGTTTCGGGTTTGTGATTCTCTGAATCAAAAAACTTATGTAATAATTTTTTTAAGATAGTGCGATTGTTTATTTGTGTGTATCTTGGCAGTGAAGCGTTGAAAAAAAAAAGACTGTCAAGTTAAAAGCCAAAGAAAATAAAACTGCAAAAATAACAATAATTTACTCGAGTATAATTCTTAATATAATGAACTCAAGTTCTCATACTTACTGAGTAACAGATAGCACTCTGTGTGACCGTAGTGTTTGGCAAGATCAGCGGGAGTGTCTTGCGCCAACGTCCTTGGATGGGCAGGCGCCTTTAACTTTAATAATACCTGCAGAAAACCAATCTAGGGGTACTACTCTACTCCTGATAACTTTCGTGGCAATATTATCTGTAGGTGAGATGGTAAAGGACCTCAGTCCATATTTTGGAATTTAGATGTTTTTTTACAAATCACGTAATGGTTAAAGACATTAAGTCCTATCGTCGTTGGTTTTTATTTAACATATTTTATTTGACCTTAAGATTGACTTCATTCTCTTAAATGCTCTTCGTAAAAATTATTATTTGGCACTAAAGCTTCTTTACCTTTCGCCTACAGAAGTTGATTTGGCGCTTCGCATAAAGAGGCAGTGAAAAAAAAATGCGTGAATTACCTTAATACAGTCCATGTGTCCCCTCTGTGCTGCATCATGCAGTGGCACTTTGCCGCTGGGCGCATGCCGCATCTGATAGTTTGCTTGGCCTTTCGTAATCAGGAGCTCTGTTGTGCTTGGCAAATTGTTCTGACATGTATACTGCGAGAACATAAATGTTATAATTATTAATATAAAGTTCGAACGCCAAGAAAAATTCCATCGTTCCGGTTGGGTTCGAATCCAGCTGGATCGATGGAATTTTTCTTAGAGTTCGATATAGCATATATTCAAGTTTATTACAAAATTTAATAAGCGTTTTGGTGAAGGAAAAAATCGTGATGAAACCTGCACGTCAAAGGTTTCCAACCCTCGGAAAACGTGTAAGTCCCAAGCGAGTTATTGGGACAGCGTGGCGGACAATGGCCAAAACCCTCATCTGAGAGGAAACCCGTGCAGCAGTGGGGCGTATAAATGGGGTGATGATGAACTTACATGCAAAGGCGTGAAGCCAAAAGAATCCCGCACGTTAATAGTGGCCCCGCTCTCGATAAGTTTCTCGAGAATCTTATCGCGGCCGGAGCGAGCGGCGATGTGAACCGCCGTCTGGCCATCTTGATTCTTCGCGTCGCGGTTACGGTACCCGCATGCTAGCAACTGGGAAACCACGTTCACGTCACCAGCTTCTGTCGCTCTGAAAAGAAAAATAAAATACAATACACCGCACGTTGACACCAATACAGTCACAAAACGATAGTCAACTCTCGTTTCTGAAAAAGATTTTAAATTTGAAAACGATATTTTAGGGACAGTATTGATTTCTCTGATAATTGCTCTGGCACATCAGTCTATAATTCAATAACAAATATTTACTTATTATTTCTATTATGTTTAATACCTAAGCCTAACATAAAAATAAAAGAATTTTATTGGGACATGCACCCTTAGACATCTTACCCAGAAGTTTGGCAATATTTCCCTTCTGGAAAGTTAAACTCATTTCTTTCACAGACTAAAACTTTCAAAGATTTATCGCAGATGGCGCTACGGCAAAAAGTCGTTAAAAAAAAGAAAAATTCGTAAGGTCGGCTGGTTCGTTCCGAAGCTCTGTAGGGACAACGTCAGGCACGGTATGCTGAAGGCACTGGTTCGAATCCTGCCGGATCGAAGGAATTTTTCTTAGTGTTCGATCTATGTATTAATAATTTTACTAAACTCATTATTTAGCAGAAGTAGCTACTAGCTCCTAAGGGAATCAGTTTTCATCACAATAGCCATAGAGCTACCACCGGCTGAGAGGTCGGCCGTGAATTTATCATAAAAAGATGGTTAACACACCTAGGTAATTTAAAATAGTAATAAAATAAAAAATGTTACTCTTCTAGTCGAGTCGTAATTATGAGTCATAAAATATAATAATGAGTCAAGTTTGCCAAACACAGATGGTGCTATATCTACCGAAACGATGATATTGTCAGACAAAACATTCTCAGCGTATGACTAATAAGTAATAACTCAAGTCCCACTTGAAATAAAATAGTACTTGTATTTAATAAGCATCGATCACTTAATGAGTTTTTCTATAATACGAATGCTATGAAATATCAATTCGATAAATGTTTTATTAATTATTATAATTATTTTGATATCAAGAAACGAGTGTCAAATCACAGATTTAAAAACATACTATATGCATTAGAATGTCTATGCATAGTTGAAGTTTCGAAAATTGTTACCCGTATATTTATTACGAAAGATAAGTTAAAAAAAACATATTTAACAGCCTATTACAGTCCACTGCTCGACATTAGCTTCCCCCTAATGTGCGCCATTTTGTGTTATGTCATTCATAAAAAAAAATTGCTTGAAACTTGTTACAAAAACGCTTTGTATTGCAAGCAACAACGACTTAAAAGTTACAACAAAATCAATAATAAGCGACGAACTCACTACATTTTTATTTTAACGTATAAAGGCAAGAGAATATAATTAAAAACGCAAGTAAATCTATGGTACAGTTAATTTCTTAATTAACAGCGCACTTTATTTAGTTTAATGTGAACAATAACATAATTGAATAACATCTTTGAGATTATAAAACAATCGTGCCATTGTGCGTTTTGTCAAACGTTATTTAATTATTGACTTTCAAAACCCTTTGCTAAGAGGAGGCCCATGCTCGACAGTACCAGTACAGATTCAAAATTTCTCACATTTAACAATACTGACTATACCTATAATACTAACGAAGGACTGTCTCCAAAGAACTCATATTTTTTACCATTCCATACCCCATAGTCAGATTACAGTTTGTATAAGAATTCATACATATAAAATTCCACACACAAGTAAACGAGGAACTCAGCTTCAAAGCTTCTCAAATTATTCACATATGAAATTGTAAATGAGTTGAACATATAAATGTTAATCCACTGACCACATGTTATGTTTGTTACATTTGGTATTCCAATCAATTGCTTACATCTAAGTCATCAAACATGAGAACAATTCCATAATTGATGTGTATCTAAGAGTAATATAACATTTACAACGGATGACAATGTAATGTAATCATATATATGGTCAAGACTGTCCCTCGAGATATTTATTGAATAAACATATTGAACAAAGCAATGGCAGGAAATCGTCAATAAACTTCAGTGTCGTATTACAGCAAACTATATACGCGTATTGAAACTGCTAACAGTGCAGTGTGGAAATGAAGTGTGGTGAATGAACTTGTTAACAAATATTATTTATGTGTCTATGAGTAACACTTGATAAAGAACCTTTAAGGAACTAAAGAACACATACATAACTACATATTAAATTGGGAACCTAATAAGTATGATAATTTGCACACTATTTAGTCATTCTTTGAATACCTAATTAGCGAAGATAGTACTTAACATTACAATGATAACCTTTATTACCCAAGTTCCTAGTTTAATGATATCATATAGTTGATCATGTAAAAACTAGTGGCCCAATATTGTTGATTGAAACAACAAAACACAAAGGAAAAATTAAGGGCAATTTGTGCAGCACTCATCTTAATAGAACTTCCTTCTTCATAGCGATAGTTTCTATTATTGGTCAGCATAGCATGAATCCCTTTAATTAGTAAATTAAATATTTTCAAGAAGCGACCATCCACAGGAAACGAAATTACTTAATACTATTGTACATAAGATAATAAATAAATATTAAATAAAAAGAAAATGTAAGATTGACAGAAGTTGTAACAACTTAAATGCTCTTTATTAAGATGAAAAGAAATTCATTAAGGTTTTAATGTAATTTACTTAAAATAGCATAACATAGTTCAAATAAATGTAAACATTATTCAATTATATAAATGTAAATTAAAGTGTAATATAAAAACATTACACTTCACACTTTCCACCTAAATAGATGTATGCCTCAAATAATCTCTATTTGTTGATAAAATTTTAAGGTTAATCATTCAATAATATATTTATGCAGGTGGGTTAATTTACACAAGTCTGGATAGAGCTATTTGCATAATTACATCTGGTTACCCTTTAAAGTAGCAGATGGTGTGGCTGGCCTAGTTAAGCTTAGAAGTTCTTACATATCAAAGAGGTTTGAAGAAGAAAGTATCAAAAAGAGCACAGGTTCCCAATTGGTTTGTCTCAAATGCCTTTTAGTATGTGTATGTGGAGTGACTATCTGTGACAGGTTGCTGGCATAGGATACAACAAGATGCAACCAGGCATATTGGGGGAGGCCAATAATGGACTGCAATAGGCAGATGATGATAATGAAGTGTCTTTCACACAACATAATTGTCATACCCATACATTGTGAAGGAACAAAATACTTTAATTTCTAGTCTAACTAGTTGTTCTCCTTAAGATAAGTCTTGTGTATCAAACTGCATCCATGGCCGAATGGTTACCATGCAAGTTTGCCATGCAGAGGTCCCAGGTACGATTCCCGGGCTGGGAGACATATTTGTATGGCCTATATTTATATATATTCTCTCGTGTGTTTGGGTGTAATTTGTGGTTGTCCAAGTGTCCATGGCACCTGCGGCACAGGGTTTCCCTAATGCGAGGCTATGTTGAGTGTGTGCATTACTATAATATATATTATTATTTATTTATTTGGTTATAGACAAGCAGCTTTCGCTGGTATGTCTACATCACACAGTGTTGAAATTTATATCGTTTGTTTTAGTTCACTTTTTAGCACTAATTCCCTCTTTTGTAGCCAGTAGTATTATTACTGTTATCTTGTCGATCTCGGTGGCCTAATGGTTTACATTGTTTATACTGGATGCAATAGATGAATACCTCCATCTTGGGTTCAATTTCCAGTAGGGATGGGAAATAATAAACTTTTTTAAATTGGTTTTGGTCTGGGAAGTGCCCCAGAGTAAATTCTATTGCTCTGGTACTTGCAATACAAGGATTCCCTAGTTTGAGACCAGGCGTGGTCATCTAGCATATTTTATTATTATTATATAGGGATATAATGTACCATTAACATCACTTCTGTCGTTCAGGTAAGAAAATTGAAGCTGTTTTAATCTAATATTATCATATCACAACTCACCGGTGCAACAAGTTAGTCGTCCCTTGTGTTCGTGATTCATGTGGTGGCGGAGAGCCTTTACAAATCACAGCAAGACGTGTCACTAGCCCATTAGAGTCTCCACGATAGTGCTGGATCAGTGTGTCAAGACCATGGACTGTGGTGTGCTCTTCAATTGAAAAGAATGCATCTTCACCATGCCGGCGTATTTGGTAGTGTACCACCTCACCCTAAAGAATTTAAGAAGTGAAATAGTGAGTGTTATAATTGCCATTATTTGTAAAAATATTCAAGTCATAATGTTATTTATGTAAATTTTTCAATATAAATAAAATTGATGTTCCATCCATTGTTATTATTCTAATTTATAATCTGATTTATGATAAATTGCGTACAACCGTTATGTGAGACTAGAGTGCATTGTAAAGGTGCTACATTGCAAAGAAAACTGAAAAATCAAGGTCTTTTCATAACCTATGTATAAGGATATAAATAAGCTGTTTACTAAGATTAATTACCTGAAATAGCACAGATAGAACATAGTCCCCAGGTGAGGTATTGCTCTCCCGAACCAGGAAAACACCATCCTCGCCCTCTAAAAACAAAAAAAAAACAAGTGACAATCTAAGATTATTCTAACAATAACAAAAGAGTACCACAATCAATCACCCACCTTCTTTTAAGAGGTTCTCAGCAGCTTCTCGTGATATTTTCCCATGGAACCAGTTTACGTTATCCTCTCTATTCATCCTCAACAAAAAAGAATTGGTCTGAAAAGTTAATTGGAAACTTATTCAACAAGTATCTCAGCATAGATGACCAAAAGTTTTCGTACGGCTTTCATTTCATATTACGAAAACAATCATAAGGGTTTTCACTGACTCTTCACGAAAAATACACAATTTAACGTCTAGCCAGTATCATGAAATGTGAATTTTCAATTATATTTATTGGAATTCCAGTAATTTTTTGAGATTTTTATGCGTAATCAAACTTTCAACGGGTATTGTTTACTCTTTCATTCTATGTTCTATTTCGTTCTAACTCGTGGCATATATGAACGAATACCCACACTGCTTGTTATTATAGCTATTACACGTTCTTTCTCGCTTTTAGAATATGAATTTACCACGTACAAAAAAGAGATAACAGGAAAATGTAGAGAAACTCTAAGATTTAGTCGCATAATACAGTAAACGTCAAATAATACAATAGTCAAATACGAAACTGATAAGATTTTTGGGATGACTCATACACTAAATCTGATTTATATAAATAACAAAAAAATAATTATTAATTTAAATAGAAAATAATATTTATATAATACACCTTACCTTAATTAATATGAATGACGTCATGGTTGTTATCATGATATCCAACTCTACAAACACAAAAATATTTACAATTGTTCAAAAGTGTCGAAATAAAATTTTCATGCGTTTTCTGCAGATACACATTTTTGTTTTGATTTTATTATGCTATTGTTGAGCACTATAAGTCGGATTAAAGTGGCGGTGAACGGAGCGAGTCTAGCGCGCAACCGGCAGACAGGCGCGGTATCCCCAACTCTGCCTTCCAACGAATGACTCATAGCAAGGTCAATTCCGAGAAATGAATCACCAGCACTCAGTTCCACAACGGAGTAAGTAGCGCGCATTCCCTCACAACTCGCTACATATTTCGTTGTTCCACTTTGTAAATAAACACGATTATTGGTAGCTAAATGCGTATACGTTGTTCAAATAAGCATCTACATAGATATTGTATTTTTAACACCAGTCGCTAACTAATCCAAACATTGATTATGTGGATTATTACTGCATACACGAGGTGCACATCGTCAAAATCAGTTTTAATATTTTTAATAATTTAGGTACTTCCTCATTTTTCCTTTCACTTTGTTTTTTTGAACCTTCGGTTCGGATTATTGCTCATATTACATATTGCTCGTTAATTCCCACTTTTTGTGAATACCATTAATACGTAGCGTACATTAGTGAAATTGCATTTAGTTTAAGTACTTATTTCGTGAAAAGGTGTAGTCATAGATGACCTATTGAAAGACTAAAGTTATCTGCTCTACCACCTAAATCTTTGAAGCACTGATCTGAGTGACTCAGATATTATGTTCTAAATTATAAGAAAGCAAGACATACATTCTGAAATATATCTGAATGCAGCCTAAGTATGTATTATTTTATGCTTCGGGCTGTGATTCACTTACAACCGAAGTTGTTTTATAAGCACATATTGTAATAAAAAAAAAATACAATCATACAACTATTGCCACTACTACCTACTATTGCTAATACAACTATTGCTATTACTAACTACTCCTAGAAAACTCCTATATACATAAGTGTGTGTATGTTATGTGTTAGCAAATCCACCTGCCCACAGCTCTTGTTATTGGTTGCTTCACATTATACCATTTTAGTAGCAGTAGAGCACCAGTGAAAGAGTTCGTCCATTGAGGTACTGTCACGTTACCTATTTCTGCCGCCAAGCGGTAACGTGTGCATTACTGCGTTCCGGATTTGAACGGTAAGGGAGCTGGTGAAATTACGGGCACATTATTGGACTTGTTAACATATTGTATGTCTCAGGGTGACGGGTGTGTGGCAGTGGCATTGCCCCTCAGATCTTTGGGATGTAAAACACTGAATGGCATTGCAACTGTTATGGACAGGCGTGTCGCTTACCACCAGGTGCATGATTGGTCGTCGCGTCACTTGGCATAAAAAAATCATTGTTTCTACGTGCATTGATAATTCTTTTTAAAACAACTGAATATGTATGTGCTTCGTAATTTGGTGGTATTATTATGTAATAATAATCCCACCACATTACGTCAAAATTACGAAATTTATGAATTAAGTATTACGTAAAATCAATAAACAAGTAATAAACTTAAGATCCAGTTGCACTTATTCGTAGGTTTTGTGAGACCGCACAGCCGATGACTCACAAGCAAGTACTTGAGCACTATACCTGCAAATTGCGCGCAAATGATACCTACTTATCTAGTATGAGCCTTGCAGTATAAGGGATTCACCACATTTACTTGAGCCGGTCAGAAAAACCTTTATATCGGTGTAATAAGAGTGAAAAGATCGTCTTACGCTTTAGCTCGGATCGCCGACGCGAAACGCACAACTTACTTTTACTACTCATTACGTAAACAAAAAGATTTTTCTGACCGGCTTAATGCGAGTCGATAAGTGTGGTGACTCCTTAACAGGTGTACTCCATAATATTTATCTTACATAAACCTTGAAAAGCATCTATGTAAGTTTGCGTTGACGAGAATCTAGTTTGTTCAAATGTTTACACTGCTTCAATTTATGTATATGTTTACCCCTTCTCCAAAAACGTCTCAAAGGAATTGAGTTTCTTCATAAAACGACATTTAACTCTTTGTCCATTTAAATGACGCTAAAGCTGAGATTTATAAAATGAACTTTGACTTCGACTCAAACATGGCGAGCTTATTATAAGCAAGTTTTTCGTATTTACAAAACGAACTTAAATTAAACTTTGAGTTTACTGTATACTGTATACTGTTGTGTTTGATTTCTTTCTGAAACTTAGGCAAAGTTCTTTATTTAAATACGAAAACATTGCTTAACTCGCCATTTTTGCTTAGTCGAAGATAGAGGTTTTATAAGTTTCATGTTCCATGTCTACCGCTACCGCTGTCTTCTGCATGTCTGTTACGCGAATCCGGCGGTCAAAAAATAAATAATGTGGCTGACAATCACACAATAACCTGGTTTTAAACAAGGGATTTGCCGTTACCATGAGCACTAGATTAATGAAATTAACCCAACTTCCTGAACACTAAGGTTATAACCTATTTAAACTTTTTTTCCTTAATTAAACCTACAGGAAAATGAATCCAGAACAATCTCATTTAGGTCTTCTCTTCATTTAATATAATATGACAAATCAATTATAAATATAAGAAGCACCAATCTATATTTAACACACAGGAACTAAAGTATTTTACATAACGTTCCCGTAACAGAGTATGTACGGTCATTAATAAAGATATTTTTTTTAATGTGTAAATATCGTATTTGGTCTCTTTGTTTTTCTACTGCCCTGGATATATTACATAATGATAATGACTAATGTAAGCAGGCGGAGGTGGACAATAAAAACCATATTTCTTGAACTAATCCAGGTACGATCGCTCCTTGCTCTAATCATCCAATTTCAGAAATTGACATTCCTTTCCCATTCCCAGCTAAGACGGTTCCATCTTCCAGCTGACTTTATTAGTCAATAATAATATAATGACAGTGTATATAATTGATTTTATTGTATATATTATGTATGTGGTATCGTATGTGCAGCTCGTGGACGAGTTACAATGAAACGACGTCCAATGCCCTCGTGTCCAATACAACAACGATTTTTAGGATGCTGTTGGGACCGCCACGCTCCTGCAGTGCATCAGGTACGTTGGCGGAAGCACGTACTGACAACTTCAGTCCGACAAAATGCAAGAGAACAGCCTTCCTGATACGTCGCGTGCGTGACAGTTCCACCGCCTCATGCGGTTGGTTTGAGAGTACCTTGCCCGTGATCTATTCAAGCACTGGAACATCACACAAGAATACACTTGAATTTCAGAGGCATGGTGTATAATTTAATGTAATTTTTTGTGACAACCTCTTTGCTAATATAGCCTATAAGTTTTCTCTACAATGTCTGAAATAAAGTTGTTAAATTTGAATATTATAATTAATTGTTTGATATTATACCCTTTACCATTTTTATTAAATTTTCTCTCAGGTAGGTATAGGCAATGTCTGAAATAAAATCGTTAAATTTGAATATTATTATTAATTGTTTGATATTATAGCTTTTACTATTATTATTACATTTTCTCTCCTGATCTTTGTTTGTTTAGTACATTTTAACAATATTAGGGGAAAAACATGAAATTGCCGTTCAAAGGTTTCTGAAATGAAAGTCTATAACATCTTAAGGCGTCAGAATAAATATTTGGTGATATTGAAAACAAACCTGGTAAGTGCTGAACTTATGTATTTTTAATACGATTTACGACGTGGCACTAGTACAGTCCTATGACTGGAAACATTGTTAATAAACCTGCATGAAGGGATTGCAACTAAGAAAGGTTTTTGGTTTGACCAATGTCGCATTGGCAATATTAGGTAATTTGGCAAATGAGCGCCGTGGACAGCCAGAGCTTAAAGTGAATAATGACAAGTTGCGAGCTATTGTCGAAGCCGTTTATCTCAAAGTACTACAACTCGCCGTGAAAGAGGAATTAGCAGCATGGTTTTATGTAACGATACAGACGCAAATGTGCCAAATTTTAACGCTTGCTGTGTTTTAATATAATGTATCAATATAGAGATGGGTGAGTTTTTTGACCATGTCACTAATAATACTAACTCACTAATAATTACTAATGATTGTCTCTAGGGCTCAACTATCTTAGGCTCTACTATATTGGGCTTGCCCAAACAGTGTCCACGAAAGAAACTTACCCTCCGAAAATTGTGGGTGTCTGTTTAGTTAACCAGTCGAGGAGCAATCTACCAGCATCATTAGATGTAGTATGACCATAACAGATGATATAGTGAAGAAATACAGACGATGATGGCTAGACTCACCGAGTAACGTCTCCACCTCACAGAATGTCTCATTTGATCTCTAACGAGAACTGATGACAGATTCGAACCGTGGACCTCGAAATTGAGAAGCAACCGTTCCCCCACCAGGTTATTACCGCTCTTTTAATACTGATAGTCTATATCAGAGGTTCCACAGTTTATAATAAGAATAAAATCCCGTAAAACAATCGAAAATTAGTTCTGGACGCTTGTGGAATCTGTGTCTCCATTATTTTATCGTAAGGTAAGCTTCCACCGTGATGGCAGACGTGTGTTCATAGTGTTGGTGCATATTTCGACTAAATGTTTTTTTTACTAAAATTTTGTTTTTGTATTTCTATTTTTGTTCGATTTCTTCTATATAGAGCGACAATTTCATAACTCAACTCCTATTATTTCCTTTTAATCAAAAATTCCTCAGCTGTAGCATAAAAAATATACATATTTGCAAAAAAAAAAATCGTTGGCTTAGACGCTATCTGCGAGGAGCGTAAAATTAATAAGAAAATGTAATTATATAATAACACGGGATATATCAATGTAGTAAATAGAATTCTAGTTAGTAGAGTACCTAATTAATCATAGAGTCTATTGTACAGTCACAATAGGTTTCAGATTCGCCGAAGCATAAATAATTATGCTAACGCAACTGTAAAATTGCCAGCATATTATGCAATATTAATTATGCCAAAATAAAGTCGTAACTCATCAGCTTGGAACAGAAATCTATTGAATGCAATGAATTGCCTCAGTAATCATTTAGAAAGGAAAGTGAGCGCAATAGTTCTACTGGACAAACCAGTTGCGATGTCTTCCAGTTTGTTTACCTCACGATGTTTGTTTATTTTGTTTTCGCCGGAACCTCCCGAGAACTTTGTTTTTAATAAAATAATGGTATTTCCAAACCTGTAACTGTATCGATAAGTAGATTTTTTGCTTGATGCTCGTACATAAAAAAACGTTTAGTTTCGAGTTTTATTGGCACTACATTAAATTTAAAAAAAAATGTAACCGAAGTTGTTTTTTGAAAAAAAAAAGGTAACCGATGACAACATTGACTTACAAATAAATGGACGACGGGTCTAATACAAAAACCACGAAAAAAATGTCCCAAGTCAACCTATTCGAAATTTAAATTGTAATGTCATCGCAGTATCGCGCTGTCAGTCGAACAAATGAAGACTAAAGCGGAGTTTAGCGCTCTGTATACGATTTTAGCGCCTTACAAGTGCGGACACTTTTTAGCGCGGACCCGACGTCCATATAATTGTAAGTCAATGGATGACAAGTTCAAAAATATATTTTGGCCAGTACCTAAGCATCTGCAAATGCATTAGCAATCTCTTTGGGTTGTTATGCAAAATATTGTAACGTGCATATAATTGTAAGTCAATGAACGTGCAGAACATTAATGTGAATTTATACATAGGGCGAACTATAAGTTTCCGGAACTGGCCACTTACCTAAACAATATTTAAAAAGTAATTTCAACATTTGAAAATGGAACTTTTTGGCTGTAGAATACAGTTTGTTTCATCTGACTGTCACTTGTTTTTACATTGTGGCTAAAGAAGTAGTAAAAAATAAATTGGTTGTCTACATCACCATGGATTTAACTCGTGATAATTTCGTAATATGATTTTCTAAGACTTAACAGCTCAGCGGAGCTTCGCTCGGTTTCAAACTGCTTTTGGCGATGAAGTACCATGCAAGACGACTATTTATAGCTGGTTTGCAGAATTCAAACGCAGTCGTGTGAATCTCAGTGACGAATTTTGTGATGGTCGCCCATCCACTGCTGTGAACGACAAAAACATCGATGCTATGCGCCGTAAGATCAAAACAGATAGGCATGTGACATACCATGAGATTCAGGTATCTTTAGGTATAGGCATGAGTCAAATACGATCAATACTACACAAAGATTGGGTGTGAAAAAGCTGTGCCTTCGGTGGATCCCACACAATTTTGACTGAGGCACAAAAAACGGATCGCGTCACTTGGTGCAATGCCATGCTTACCAGATTCAACGAAGGGGCGTCAAATTTGGTGTGGGACATAATAATAAGTGACGAAACATGAATTTATAGTTACAATCCCAAAACAAAGCAGCAATCGAGCGTATGGGTCTTTCGAGATGAGCCGAAACCAACCAAAGTGGCGCGCGTGTTTAGTGCCACTAAGCGGATGATTGCTTCTTTTTTTAATAAAACTGGACACGTGGCTACTGTTGCTTTGGAGAATCATTGTATTGTGAATAGTGATTGGTACACGACAATTTGTTTGCCGGAAGTTATTGACAAACTCCCTAAAAATAACCGTAAACACCGTATCATCTTGCACCACGATAAAGCCAGTTCTCACACGGCCAGACAGACAAATAAATTTTTGAAGGTGAACAACGTTGACCTTATGAGCCATCCCGTGTACAGTCCCGACCTAGCACCTTGTGACTTTTATATTTTTTATTTTCAAAACTTAAGAACCAGTTACGCGGTCAACGATTTTCATCACCTGAAAGAACTGTCGAAGAGTATGAAAAATATGTTTCAGAGATTTTCACGGAGGAGTGGCATAAGTGTTTTCAAAATTGGTTCATTCGTATGCATTAACGCTAACGGAAAATATTTTGAGAAACAATAAATTCATTTCTGACCATTTATAGTATTTTTTTTATTCATTCCGGAAACTTATAGTGCGCCCCACTTATGAACTCATTCTCCATTGCAACTAAAGTTAGGTATTATTACCACCGTCAAGGTCAACCAAGACCGCACAGCAATGACTCACTGCAGTGAATGACTGTCTCTGGGTCCCAATATAGATTTTTTACTTAGATAATAAAAAGTATGTGTCATCAAAGGTCAATCGAAACAGTCCGGGTAAATCGGTGAGTCACTGCTTTCTACGGGTCAGTGACACATGACCTTCTTGTTTTAATCTGGATATTTTGGTACCCATATTGGTAGTTTCATAATCAATCAATTAGACGCTCCACTGCTGGGCACGGGTTTCGTGTAAGAAGACAGTTTTAGGCCGCCACTGTTACGGTATGGAAGTTTCATAACGATATTTCGTTTAGTGTTAACAAGAGGTATTTGCTAAACGTTCACAAATATACGTAACTTAGAAATTAAAGTCGTAAGTATATAGCGCCACAGATTCGAACCATGGAACTCTAAATTGAGAAGCAACCGTTCCCCCACCAGGTTATCAGAGCTCTTTTAATATTGATAGTCTATATTAGAGGTTCCCAAAAGGTTCAAAACCTGGTAGACCACGTGGCAATTTCTTTCTATTTTGCGTAGATCCCCCGCCTTACTAATATTATTTTTTAACAAATTTATCAACTTCAAATGTATTTTTAACATAGTGCTAGTGAGAAACTTCCTTAAAAACATTGATGTTAAATTTTGAATAACTTTTTGTTGTAATATGTTTAAGTACTAAGTCAATTTATATGACTATTAAAAGAAAATATTATGTATTTATATAGGTACTAATCTGTGTAATGTGGATTATTCCAATTATGGAAAGCCAAAATTTTGTTCACGATCCGCCTAAATGGTTTCCACTCTCGTGGACCCCTTAATGTCATCCACTCTCAAATTTTTACCTTGACATGGACCCCTTGTAGGTTATAGTCGACCCCTAGAGATCGGTATAGACCCCTTAGGGAATCATTTGTCTATATCAACTCATTTGATGCGAAATGATTCGTTGCTGGACACGATATTCTTTTAAGACGATGGTAGGTACAGACTCTCCTAAACTACCCGTAGAGTCATTTGAACATTTCATATCATGTCTTCTGGTTTTGGTCTAGTACAGTGCCGGGGCGTAACTAGACGAGACTAAACGTAAACTTACATGTTTATAGTTACCTCAAAAGTACTTTACTGCTTACGACTGCATATTTCGCGTAAGGGCTACGCTATCGTGTCCGTATCGTTATAAATTTCACTCTTGTTACGGCATTAGAACATTTATTTGTGTTTAATTAGTTATTTATTATATTATTGACGTCCTTCATGGTTGCACGTCAGTTCTCATGGTGTCGTCATCTCCGAGGTCTCGGGTAAGATCCCCGGCCGGGTAATATAAAAATTAACTTTTGTTATTGTCTCGGGTCTGGGTGTTTGTTGTACCATAGTTGTTTCCAATTTCCATAACACAAGTTGTAGCGGACTGTATCAATGGGGTTCGGTTTCAATGGGTGCTATCGAGGAGCGAGCAAGACCTAAGATAGTGTATTTACAGTTTATTTAAACGACAGTATACAGCTACTACGAAAAACAGAAACAATAGTGACAATAAAAGAAAAAAGCGCTAAAAACAAGTACATTTAAATTTAGAATTTCAATAACGCACACGCACACTATCAACATAGCCCCGCATTAGGGAAACCGTATCGCGGGTGCCATGGACACACTCATAGACAACCACAAACTACACCCAAACTCACGAGAGAAATAAATGTAGGCCATACAAATATTTCTCCCGGCCCGGGAATAGAATTTGGGACCTCTGTGTGGCAGTCCGGCATGGTAACCATTCGGCGACGGAGGCAGTTAATATAAAACTGTTAAAAAGACTACATAAAATATAAACAAAAGAGATTTGTAGCGACGGCTGTGATTAGCTACACCAGCACTTTAGGAAATAAAGCTACTTTTTCGGATCTAAATCGCATATATTTATTTTTTGAAACAAACTAACGCTTCGGTTCCATTGCAGGTCCCGTGGTCACGACTGATAAGTGCTTTAGTTACTTACTTTGGGATCAGAGCAACGTATGTGATGTTGTCTAATATTTAGTGTTAAATTTTTTACTTTCCATTTCAAGGAAACTTCCATTACCTTACTATAAATTTCACTCCAGATACGGCACATGAAAATTATCTTTTGTTAATTAGTTATTTATTGTTAAGTTAATTTTTTACTTTCCACTTCCATGAAACCTCCATTCGGCCTTAAATTCCACTGTAGCTACGGCGTATAATTTCCTTATGTTGTCCCTCTTTTTTATTTTCTACTGTGAAGACAAGTGATAAGAGAACTCACAATGTAATCAGCGATTGCAATACTTAAAGACTTTGTGCTGAAGATCTAGCACAACACGCATTAATTCACGTGTTACACTGATACATTTTCCTTTAATCTTTCTCGCTTGTAATATTTATTTTAATGAAGGCCAGTCAAGGCAGGCGGGTGGCCACGTTGGCGTATGACTCACAGCTTTCCACCGGTCGATGACACGCCGCCTCTCTCCCTGACTCCCTGTCCCATGGGCGTA
Source organism: Hyposmocoma kahamanoa (assembly GCF_003589595.1). Taxonomy (NCBI): domain Eukaryota; kingdom Metazoa; phylum Arthropoda; class Insecta; order Lepidoptera; family Cosmopterigidae; genus Hyposmocoma; species Hyposmocoma kahamanoa. Next base: position 6,687,455 of record NW_020653851.1, read on the forward strand.
CTGTATTGCTTGTTAAATTAAAACATTGCAATATTAAAATAGCCCATATTACAAAAAGTTGACAAACGTTCAAGGACTTCAATAGAAATGTCTTTTCGAAACCTAAAACAAATATGAATTGGAAATGAAACTATTTTTCCGGATTTAAATCGCGTATATTTGTTCGTTAAAGGGCCCGAAACGTCGCTTAGTTTGAAAAAACAAATATACGCGATTTAAATCCGGAAAAATAATTTTATTTCCTATGTGTAGCAATCGCGAAAACCTAAGAACTCGACAAATATGAATTATTATTGATTATTTTAGTTTTTTTTCTTTTCTAAATAAAGACAGAATCAAAAAAATTTACGATGATTGTATATACTTATTGTTAAATAAGTAGTCTATATTGATTGTTTTAAGTTATTTTCTTTCATATATTGTTATTCACAAATTCTGTGTTAACTCGACTTGCACGTATTTCTAGAAAGTTCAACCCAACTCTCTTCTTGGACAATACATGTCATCGGAAGTTTAGCGTAAAACATAACACTAATACACAATATTATACAGGTTGTCAGTCAAAAGAGCAATATTACAATTACTTATACACTCATTTAAAAAAAAACGGCAAATAAGCAAATAAGCTATTCCACTGTCACCTGCAGTTAATTTGATTATTTAAGTAACTTGTATCCTCAGAATCTTGTGAATGAACATACGGAAAGTGGTTTCTGAAAATTTTTTCCACGAGCTGGGCTGCGTATATTCCATACGCTAATGTGTACTGTACACCTCTCACTTCCTCAAGGTTCTTCTTGAGGAAGCGATCATCCTGTGGTTCGGTGCATGGTTTTCTTGTCGGAACCAGTCTCTTGATTTCGTCGCCAAGTCCTCTGAACTGTCAAACGATTCACATTGAGCCTCTGGGACACATAACATTGAGAACAATTTTCTTCTAGTAGCGCTATAATTTTGCTATTGTCTTGTCAACCATTTTAGGAACCTCTTGGTAATGGTACACTAATTTAAAATCATCAATTAAACGAGATAACTCATTAAAAATTATGTAAAAGTGATGTAGAGTTCTTATTATTGAAAACTTTTAACAATTCCCGCGGTTTTTATTTTTATGCAGTGAAGAGTAATTTTCTTGTAGACGGGTCATGACGGGTGTTATATCTTAAATTTGAATTTGGAACAAACGTGTCTATTTTTTATTATTTTTATTTATTTATTAAGGCTTTGGCAAAGCCATCAGCCCAAACATGAAGTTTAAATATGTTTCTGTAAATATGGCCGCCACAAAGAGGATAGGCAATTTGAGGCGGCGTGCTTGGATTGACTCGGGATTCCTTAAAACGGGCCGATACGGGTATTTTAGTTCGAGATTCGTATAATTTCGCGTTTTAATCTTCGATTAAGGCACACTAGCACTATCCTATTCCACTTTGAACTATATTTCACAAAATAATTGAAAGTCAAAATAAAAACGACACTTTTCCCTCCAATAGGTCCAAAGCGAATCTCAAACGTGTCTATTAATGGAAAAAGTCAAAAGTGCACCTTGTCTTTTTTTTGCGAACGAGTTTAAATCTTAGATTTTTTTCCATCCTCTAAGGTTTATATTCACGAACAGCATAAATCTAATATATGAAAGTAAGTATATGAATAACAAAATTTTGTGAGTTTTCTAAAAATTTAAAACAATGGTAGTTTTTATTAATACGTACCGTTGTATCAATACGTTATTACATTCTAGAGTTTCTAATGCGAGTTTAGTCCTAGCGCTTGGTTTTTGACCCCATCAGCCATGAATGAAATATATATACAAAAAATATAACTGTGTTTTCACAAAAATACATTTGCAGTCCGCAATAAACATATTCGTGTAACATTGCATTTAATAATTTATTTCTTCAGTTGAATCTGTGTTTTGTAAGCAGATTATGAGTCATTTTAAATGTAGATCATAGAGCGTGAACAGGTTAGATGCGGTATCTAATCACAATGGCTATAGTAGGTAATGATTTTGGTTGTTGTAGACTGTTTTTAAAATATATTTTATAGTAATGACGAGTAGGGCTTATAATTGGTATTGGACATGCTGGTATCTTCACGTAAAGCTAGGGGTAATTATGAATTTTTATTAAAAAAAAACCAACCTGAAAAGTTAGTGGAACTACATCTATTTGCCAAGTTTTAAAGTGAGTGAAATCCAATAAACCGGATTCATTTCCCGTTTGCCACCCTTAGAGGTGGAATATTCTCTTTAAATTTGAATGGGACAACTAATGACGTACCCCCTTTCCAATAAAAACTAATGAGAAAAGTTGTGAACGAGGTTCACAAATTTACGAGTAATGAAGAAACATACAAAAAAGAACTGTCAAATTGAGAACATCCTCCTATTTTGAATTGGTAAAAAATCTAACAAGATTTTTGTCAAAACTCAATACCAATAAAAATGAAACAATGATTATAACATGGCATATACCTATTTTAATTGTAGTATAAAAATCGGTTGCTTATAAAAACAGTGACAATAAGTAACTAAACTAGAGTAAGCAGTTTATTTTCTTTAAAAAAAATTTACATTTTCTACCTTATTCGGATAAAACTTAATAGTAAGCCGAAAGTATAACTATGTATATCTATACAAGTAACTATTTTATTTTCGTAATGACATCATAAGTTTAAAAAGTTACATTTATTATTATGACATTACTTTGGACCTTTAATAAAAGCACCTTCGAAACTTTTACGCAACTTAAAATAAAATTAAAGAAATTTACCATAAAATATGTCTAAAATCAAACTAAACCAACGGTAATGGTTTAAAAGCAAGGATAACAAAGTGACGCATTCTGAAATCCATTATATTTTTTCACACAAGTGATCGCTTAAACATCCACTCACGGAAAAGCTTTTTAAACTTATGATTTTTCCTTTATTTATGACTTAATAGGTATCATACCTATCAGAAAACAATCAAAATGAGTTCAAGAATTTTGGAAAAAAATAGCAACAAAAACATACATAGGTACCCATTTAGGATATATACATTAAACTTTATGGTTAGACGTAATAAATATACAACCTTTAGGCAAACGTCGATACGTGAGCGAAAATAATAAAAAGTAAAATCATCTTTCATCTGTATCGGGGATAAAAAGAAACTGCACAAATTTCATTGAATAAATTTACAATATTTAGATTAAAAAACAACATAAGTTAGGTAGTCACAAGGCGTTGAAGGTAGGTGTTTAGTTTTTCTTTTTATAATATAAACGTAGAAATAACAAGATTTATTTCCGTTGCTTGATCCTATAATCATTGAACACGTATCGGTACCTGTTGTTACTTTACTTTTTAATTGTTGCCGTAGTTTGTTTTTTTTGTTCTAAAGTAACCAAATTTCCGTTACTATAGAATGATAAGCATTTAGTTCTTATTTGTTGAGTTATTGTTTCAAGTATAAGTAAATGCCCACAAGAACTATTGAACACAGCGCCATCTAGTGTCAAGTAACGGAACTCCAAAAGCAAAATTCATATTGTTGTTTATATTATGTAGATTATGATCTAGTATGATCGTGTCCGACATTACTATCTTACTAATTTCGAAAAGTTTTCTAATTTCGAAAAATTCTAATTTCGTTTGATAATGATATCAAATCGTGACGATGGCTGTGGTAACAAAGCAGCTAGGTACCATTTCCACTAGTTTGTTTCTTTCATGTTTATTTTTCACCCCGTATTATCTAGAATAACAGTTATCTAGGGACGGAGTAACTTAATATAAATTACTATAAATAGATCGATACTAATCTATATTTACAAAATGTTCTATAATTAAACTTATTTAAACTACATGGATTATTTTGTACGAGTATTTTCGATTTAATGAGTTTAACATCACCATACTAGGAAATTATAAGCAAAAAAATGTCAAGAATAACTTTTATATTATAAATCGCCAGGCTAAATAATGGTTTTATTTATGCTTTAAATAAGTTTGTTTTTGAGTTACTAATAAGTAATTCACGACTAAAAGTAACTTACCAAAACGAAAAACTAGTTAGTTTTCATAAAATTATTATGCAATTAATTCACACGTATGAGATTAACGTTAACGAACCATACCTATTCAGTTGTCGAAAACCTCAATTCTTATAAATTCATGCATTGCTTTATCACAGCGGCAGCGTTTACATTACTAGTAACCCATAACAATGGCAATTTTACATGAGAATGTACCTGAAAACGGAACTATATCCGTATTATGCCTATTCATAAAATATCAAAAACTGTAATGGAGCACTGCCAAGCCAAGCAATGGTTTCGACACTGATTTTAAAAATATGAGTAACTGTGCAGTTCAAAAATCTTGAAATTAGTATCATGTATTCGAGTAGGTACAATATGAGTATAAAAATGATAACTTAAACTACTGGATACATCTCAAGAAGCCCTAAAATTGAGTCCATGTGATCATGTGTAGCAGTTGTCTTCATCAGCGTGGTCGGAACAGTCGATGGTGCCATCGCAAAGCTGCGCCAGATTAATGCAGCGGCCGTCAACGCATCGCAGCTCTCCGCTTGGACATGGTGACGAATGACTTCGCCCGCCTGAAGTAGAAATCGCAGGGAAATCATCGTACGCCATACGGAACGGCTCTGTGCTTATTTCAGCTGCCCTTTTAGCTTCCTCTGCCGCTTTCTGAAACGAATATTGATCAAGTGTTTAGTAAGAAAGCATAGACTTCGTGTTATTTAGTAGTCTACTTCGTTATTATTCGTAGTCTCTTTAAACACGGTTCTGGCAGAATACCAGCGTCGTGGGAAACCGCGGCATTTATGCTGAGCCAGTGCCTTTTCACTGCCATAACTTCGAAAACTATTTACTTTAATTAGTTAGATGTTACTAACGTAACTACACAGTTATACATCCTTTTGTTATAAAAAATTGTTATTTTAAGTGGTTCATTATAATAATAATTATGGTGTTAATTTTAGTGGATCCTATGTAAAGAAGTAGTCATGGAAGTGAATAAAGTTTTTATCTATCTATTTATTTATTACTCAATTTTTTAAATGTTAGTTTTATTATCGGTTCACAAAACTGGATACAAATTCTTAAATAAAATAACATATAACAGTGTTTGTTTTATAGCGGTTCTGTCCCAACAGACGAATGAAGTATGAAAATAAAACATACCCTCAACAAAGCAGCACCATCTATGATCCTTTCATACTTATTACTTTTATCGAGTTTAGTGGTTTTTGGCGGTGGAATACCGTCGTCATCGATTATTTCAGTTTGTGCTTTAGGTTTTTGTGTTGAGTGTGTTTTCTTTGGTGCAGGATCCGAATAACCTGAGGGATACGGAGCACCACCCATTAATGACGCTTTTTCACGTTCCCTATACTGTTTCCTTTGCTCTTTGTTGTCTTTGGTGAATTCTTCAAAAAGACCCAAATCTTCTATATTAATATTGTCGTCACTGTAGATCTTGTCGTCGAGCTTAGCATCAGGTCTTTTTTTATGTGACTTCGCGACTTGTTCTTCGCTTTCATTGTTATCATCGCGAATGGGAGGCTCACGATGCTTTGGTCGGTAAGGTGTAAGGCGAGAAGGTGATGGACGACGAGTGAAATTTCTTCTAAAACCGTTGTTGCTATCGCTCGTAATGAGTAATTCTTTGCTGTCATCACCTGATAATGTTTGATTACATTAGATAAACAAAAACACATAACTGACTAACTAAACAATGATTTAAAATACATACCTCTGAATTGACTCCTAGTGCGTGCCGTTGGCAAGTGATTAGGGCGACGCACTGAGGGTGCAGGTGCTGAGCCTACAGCCTCCTCGCCTTCGTGTTCTTCAGAAGCGGCCGCCGTCGGATTTCTCTGAGAATTCGTCTGTTTACACAAAATGCTGTCCTCATCATCGCCATCCGGGCAGTCGTTATAGCCGTCACATATCCATTCTTTTTTAACACACGCACCAGATGTAGGGCATCTGGAAATAATAAGGTATAATAAGGTAGAATAGAATTTTGTTTATTGTAATATAATTTTGTTTATTGCAACCATGGTATAAATATAATAAATTCAGTCTTTACAAATAAATAATAGTATCGTAACTTACGAGACTACGTACTTTTTCGAACTACAGGAATAAACAGCGTTTTACGAAAAAATAAGAAATTTTCATATGAAATTGATCAAAAAAACATATACACTCATCAAAACTATCTAGAACTGAAGGTATTTTTGTTTAATATTTGATTACTTTACTAAAATTAAACAAAAATAACCATATAAATTTGTTAAACTATTTAATTTTGGTGTTTAGTACTTTGCAAAAACGTGCTTCATCCCTAAACACTTGATGTGTGTAGTAGGTAGGTCCGTCGAGAATTACGAAACTTACTTATATTGTCCTTTCTCACAGGTGATGCAAGGCTCTTCGTCATCTCCAGTGGAGCAGTCGCGATTGCCATCGCACATCCAGTCGCGGGGCACGCAGGTCCCGTCCCTGCACTGGAGCTCGCGTCTGCCGCATGGGCTCCGAGCGCTGATGCAGTTGATGCTCGGATACTGATTGCATTTGAAGGCATTCACTAACTCACGAGGAATGAACTCATCGCAGTAGTCCATGACAGCTGAAAAGTGTTGTAAAGGTCTTGGTAAAAAAACAATGATAATATTCAAAGATAGATACGGTTAATACATTTTTAATAGGTTTGCCTATAAGGCAAAAAGAAACAGCCACACATAATACATACCCTTGCAAAGGCTAAAGCAAGGCATCTTGGGCGGAAACGGTGGTGGGTTGCACTCGGGTTCCAGCAAAGAACATAGGAACTGTCTGGCGCGGATACTGCAATTAGTGGCAAGCAGATACTCCATCTGCGGTAACATTTTAGCAATAGGCTTTCCGTCCAGAGTAGGCGCCGGTCCAGCCAGGTCATATGGCAGCACGCCACGACACATCGCTTGTCGTGGGGAGTGGCATTGTGGAACTGCAATTGTATGAGTAAGATTTTCACTATGTAATCAATCAATCACGACGAATAAAAAGTTGACAGCGACAAAGATAGCATTTACAATACCAACAGCCAACTTCCAAATGAAAAGAAAATATACGACACATTTACACAGTTACAAGGTGCAAGCTACGTACTTAAGTTTTGTTAGTAGTTTCAAGTCCATGTACTGTTTTTCATTAGTCATAGGCACTCCACATACATACTCCACACCGCAGATAATTATCACATGCGCCCTTGTCTTATATAAACTGAACATGTTGCTTACCATCGGCATTTGTATTTATGGGGTACTTTTTAGTCGTAGTGTCGTCCCCATCACGCCACGTTGGCAACGTTGGTGATACTCTTGTGTTGTACAGTGAGCTCTGCGTGGTAGATTTCATCTTTTCCGCATCCTCAATGCCGATACCAAAAAATTTTGAATGACCTGAAGTGAAGTTAAATTCGACATTTTTTGCCGGGGAGTTATTATAAGGCAGAATATCAGCCGTATAGTCGGATTCCGGATCTTCGTCAGCTGGATATCTTGGTTCTTCAGGAGTATGTCGCCTTGGCGGTTGAGATGCGTAATAAATTGGAATCTCATCTTCTCTATTGTCGACCGAGTAGTCGCTAGTTGTTTCTGTAATTGTTATTGTCTCTGTACTAGGGCTTGTTGTACTTGCGTTGGTACTTCTGATTGTACTTGTTGATACTCGTTTGAAGTAAACTGATAATGGCTTTTCAGGTTTTAGAGTTATGTGCGGCTTCACTGTGGAATCGTGTGCTGGCACAATGATTTTCTCAAGCAATTTTGGAGATCGCAATTTGTTTGTATCCGCATTCTCATTTCCGTACTGGACTTCAGGTGTTATTCGTGTGGGGAAAACGGGTACAACAGGAATCTTTTTCATTGGTTTCCTGTCCGTTATACTTTCAATTATTGAAATCAATTGCATATTTTTCCCAGTCTCAGCGTCATTGAAATCTATCTCAGGTGTTTTTGCTCCTATAATAGTAGATGGAATAACAAAACAACAAGTTAGTTATTAGAAAATTATATACTTAGTTAGTAAACTCCAATAGCTGATTGCAATATTCCTGTGCATTGCACAAACAATAAGTCGTGAATAACTAAACTTGTACTTGTTAAGTTCTTTGTCATATAAATGAACTTATTCTGTAGAGAACATACCTAGAGCTAACTACGTAACAACCACATAAACACCGAGCAAATCCCGTAACATGTACTAATGTAAATTGATGACATTATTCTGTTTACGTTACCAGGTTTCTTTGTCGGTTGCGTGGTAGATAACACATTTGTGGACGTCGTCTGCAAGCCGACACTTCGATCTGAGGTATCTTGTAGTTTTTCTTTAGGTGGCACATTAGGGTTGGTGTTCCAAAATGTGCTATTCACTAGTTCTAGTTCCGTATTCATGTGGTCTGTAATCAAAATGAACTGTTGTTAGAGAACGTCTGACTTCTAAATACAATGTACGTACAGAGTATCAAGGAATAGTTTTTGCTTATATTTTTTTGCAGGCGTCGGAATCAAATGTGTAAAAAATCTGATAATAATGTAAGCGCAAGGCGTTCACTTGATGTTATAAAAAATTCGCAGAAAATTATCTACATAGTAATTACAACAAGCAAGAACTAGAAAATGCACGTCTTCATACAAAACGTATTTCGATAGAATTAACTACCTATTTTATTATTTTATGAGCGATGAACCAATTTAAAAAGTAATAAATGTATACATATTAAGTTCTTGTATATAAGACCATTGGTTCACCTAGAATACATAATATCTATGCCTGCTCTGCATAAAGTCTTAATATTACTTATTCAATTATTGTCATAAATTTAAAATGCCATCGTGCTTAAATTATTTCTAATAAAAAATTTAAAGGCCGCCGCCTTTCGACATTTAGTAAAGGAAATAATAAACTAGTAATGTCAACTAAGAAAAAGTCGTATGTTAATAGTTCCTAGTACTTGTACTGAATAAAATAAGTAGATACAGTCACGTGCATTAATATGAATACCATAGATATAGGAAAAAAGGGGAGATATGTAATGACGCTATGTAAGATCTGGTACCGATGTCGCCACTTTTTGGCTGTGTGCTATTCAAACTTTACACTCTATTATCTACTACCATAACTTAAAGTTTTTGATTGGGTAGGGCTTAAAACGTGAAAACGATGTAACACAATTTTAAAATTTAACAAAATTAAACTTGCAGTCACTTAAGTAAGAGTTACATTGCAATATTTCACTATTTTTTTCATCCTGGTGGTTTCATCAGGTGGCGTTTTAGTAAAAATGCTACTAATATACAATAGCTAACTATTGCACGTTAGATGGCGCTGAAACTCATTTATCGTTACACTAAGAACTCACGGAGCGGTTTTCACCCGCGTCTGCCGCGGGACCGCAGCATCTGTAGAGTGTAATAGTTAAATATGTAAAATTAGTAGCACATTTCACGGCGCGTTTTACGCCTGTAGTGGAGACGGTTGCTCGCGGTTGCCGCGGCGGGGTACTAGTTGAACCGCGTAGAACGCGATCACCTGCGCGCTTGACGGCCGTCGTCGCCCGCGCATTTTGGCGGTCGGTTCACGCGCAATGTGGTGCAGGCGCACGCGGTGTGAGTTCTCTATTAACCGCGCGATTTGCTATTAACTCCCACAAACTTCGCGGTCCGTTCTGCAATCGCAACGGTTTTGAGCCCGCAACCGAGGCGGCTACATGTCCACACAAACTTGCAGGGTCGTGAGTATTTAAATAAAACCACCGTCTAGCAGCACCGGCAGCATATTCCTACGGCGGGCGCGGATGGAAACCGCTCCGTGAATTGTTAACCTTATTAACCTTAAACTGACGCTACTCCACGAGGGATGTGGTTCTACCTAATCGATAGTTAGAAATCATGTGGCTGTTTTTAATATTAAATAAATATTCCATTTTTCATACTATACCTACACTAGTACTGGTGTATTATTAAATTTATATATTAATATAAATTATTATTATTTTCTTAATGGCGGCCACTAGACTTCGGCCAATGTCAGGTTTATAAGAATAATATAAAAAATATGGCGATCGTCGCCAGTGTCCGTTTTCCATTATAAGTTACCACGGGTTGGTGAAGTTGTCACTGTCAAGAGTAAACTCGAACCATCAACAAATTTAATAAATTAAATTATGTTTTTTTATGAAGGATTTATGTAATTTTCTATAATTGTTTCTTATTTACTTTGTATGCACATGTAAAATAAAGCCGATTTAATTTTATTTATTTTTTAAATGCATTTGCTATTGAAATTTAAGCAAAGTCAGATATCGTAATAAGAAAACCAATCTATCGATTTTCCTGCAGCTTCAATCCAACCTTCTGTTATTTCGAACTCATTGGAAAAACTTAAAAATTAAAAATACTCTACGTTTGATCTACAAGTATAATGGAATTTGAATATCCAAAACAAATATATATATATATATATATATATACACATACATTTTTCTTTAAGCAACAGCAACATTCAAATTGACCTGAAATTGAAACGGTTGTCCGAAATATAAGTTGTGTTAAAGTTACTCGAAATAAAATGTTTAGTAATAGTAATAATAATAAAAGAAAAGAAATTAATTTAACGTGAATGCTTTTCGCTTCGATATTTTAGGGACTTTAATTACAAAGATCACAGTAAGAAATTCAAACATTTCAGTAAAAATGTATTGTCGATAAACATCAGTCATCGTAAACATCACTATATTTGAGTCTAGAAATTTCTATGGAGACAAAAAGAAAACATTGAATAATAATAGAAATAGTAACTAAAAATGCAATAACCGGTGGAATTAACATGAGATAACTCTCACTGGTTTTAAAATTTTAGTTTTCACTCTAATTTTTACAAGGTGTATCGCTACAACTTGGCATTTTCACGTTTTACGAGAGATTTTGTATGTACAACGATCGCCATATCACTGTGACGATGTTTGTAGGCGTGTCACCTCGATATGATCATTTTGATCACAACGAGGCCACACGAACCACGCCCCCATACCAAATCTCCCCTTTTTTTCTATATCTATGATGAATACACGTATATATCGTCTGTATAAAGATAAAACCACATAAGTGACAATTTCCACAAAGTCTTTAATTTATATAGCTATGGTAAGAAAATCACTATATTTCTGCACGTAAAACTAAATAACAAAAAAATGCTATAAACTTCGACTCTGCAGAGAGTGGTGAATGATGGATGGTGAATTTCTTATAGCTGGTACATAGTTTGGAGATTTTTTTGTGGAAAATGTCACTTATGTGGTTTTACCTTTGAGCAACCGATATCTCAATGTAGAAAGTATTTCCGTAGTGGAACTTCTGGTCGATTTGTGGCTTTATTCCGAAATAACAAATACTACAACAGTTGTCTTTTTCGAAGACGCAGTAAAATGACAGTTCATTGCGCAAAAGTGTTGCCCGCTTACAAGCAGCTAGTGATTGCAGACGATAAATATTCTATCGACTATCAACAGAATATTGGTCACGCTTACGGAATAAATAGCCGAACGTGTTTCATTTGAATTATCCTCGACCCATTATTCATCCAATTACTGAGCACATGTTCATTTCAATTGTCAGTTTATGTAAGTTTAAACTATTTACAGTTCAAAGTAGTTAAAACTATGTTTATGAAAAATACAAATGCATATTTTAACATACTTTAAACTTTTTCATTGAAATTCAATATAGATAATCAAAGTCGGCTATTCTAGTTAAAATGAATATGAATTAAAATTGATCTCGATACTAGTAGGTCAACTGTCAAAGTAAGAATAAACAATGCAATAATGCAATTAGTAATTATTAGAACGTCGTAACATTCACAGTTCAGTCATTTTTGGCAAAATGTTATCTTCTTTCACAATCTATCGATAAAACTATCGACAACAACTACGTAACCATTTCAAATTTTATGAAAACTGGCAACCCTACAAATTACATTTTACTATGTCTTCAAAAAAGATGGACTATAATACTAAAGTAATTGCTTAATGTACGTATTACGAGAAAGCAAATTAACTACGTAATATAGCTCATATACATAGCGATATAGGGTCCAGGAAATATGGCTAGCAATTTCTTGTAAATAACATATTACGAATGATGTGATGCTCCAAATGCTAAAGCGATCTGACGTAACTTGGGAGGAAGCTGTGCGAGCTACCGCCGCTGTGGCGAACGGTCCAGTCAACAGAGACCCATTATTCGTGTTTTGAGGGTTAACTTGTTATAACCTTACTGTTAGTTAAACGATTGAAGGTTTTGAAGTAAAAGCGTGAAGTTTCAACGCTTCTTTGAAGTGAATTAATCGATTAAATTAACAAGCCACACAATCATAGGAGTTAGTTAATTACTTCATATGACAGTTCGAACAAAATAATTACTTTTAGTTTGAATATTCTGTAGTGTTTTTAATCCGAATCCAACGAAATTTAGTGTAGTCCGTTTCTAAAATAATCAACGACGTGAGAACTTCTAATAAATGTCCAGAATGTTTTACCGCTGAGACACCGAGTGCGACAAAGTGCGTTTCCAACTTTAAAGAAAAGCAACTGAAACCCTTATACCGGCCCTGTCATCGAAGAGGCGTCCGCGCAGTGAAAGCTAGGTTCAAGAAGTCACGAGCGCAGCGCGGGCGCACCTCGCCCTACAGGCTTGGTATCCGTCATTAATCCTTATCGGGTTGTATAATAACAATTTAATATGCATAAACGGATGCTCCTGTTTTTGATGCGCAATAAAGTCGTTTCAAGCTTTCGCATTATATCATCTGATTCAAAACTTGATTACCTGTCAAAAATGAATAAATATGTGGACAATATAATGATGCACAATATAGGTGTAAGAAGGCACTTACGTCAACAGGTGGACCGTTTCGTTGTGAATGAAAAAAACAGTACAAACATGGCCATTCTGTACGGTAAATAAAGATCAAAATTCTACATAGCTAATTTATTTTTATCCCAATAAATAAGCAAAAATGGTCATTATACACAATAATCACTTCCGCAACGTGGCAACGGTAATTTATTTACTCAAATACGTATTAATTGCAATAAGTTTCTAATAGATATATGAGTGCTATAATGACATCAGACGAGTGTCACCGCCGCCGGTTAACTTATTAGAGCGCGGCTGTACGGATACCTTCTTTGCCATTAAGCACCTCTCATTCCTCAAAAATGTTCAATGCTCGATTAGATACAGTAAAATATAATCCACATCCTCTTCAATTCTTGTAACCTTGTCGAACTACAAGAATTGGAGAAGATGTGGGTTGTATTTTTCTGTATCCAATCGAGTTATAAACATTTTTGACGTAACTACACTTATGCCTTTCTTCCATGAGGGGTGCATACCAACTATAGATAATTCTGTTAGAAGCTTTGCACATTTGAACGAGTTTAATATAATTTTTCTATTGCATTTTTACGCATAATGTTTTCAGTAAGTAACAACGTTGTACGTGAACTTAGTTTGCACGGTATTCTAGAGTGTGTTATTGCACACTAAAAGAGTCAAGAAGGATATCGCACCCTTCTGTAAGCCCATATCTGTAAATGACAACTTTTCAGGAGAGAGGTTTAAAGATTATACGAACAAAATTAGTAGAGTTATATAAATTCACATATACGTTTTCTTCGTATTATTTTTATGAAATTCATGTGATAAAAGTTTTATCGACGTATGATCGTATTCTGGCTTTATTGTACCATTGGTAACTACATATGCATTGAGCGTTATATAAATCGATAGATTCAGGCGTTACTTTACGGAAGTCCATGTTAATAAAAATGGCAGTAAATTAATTTACTACTCCGCGAACCCAATGAACTAAATTTACAACAACGTTAAATCGTGCAAACCTTCATTGGGTTGGCGGAGTAACTAATTAATTTTCTTCCATTTTTTGTTATATAAATGGTATTTTACATGCGTTTAAGCACTTTTTTGCCTAGCTGTTTTAACCTGTACTGTACAGGTGGGAACGGCTTAATCAGGATGTAATTTGTTACTGTGGCACTCGCGATAACGTGTGATTGGGGCTGATGTAACGGCAATAGATAACGTATACGCCTCGCAGCTAATGTACAGGAAAGGAAAGGTAAGCTAATGATATCCTGAACTTTAGAAACTGTGTACCGTATTTAAATAAGAAATACATCATCTTTGAGACCTTTTCATATTTAATTACCAAAGTAAACTTACATAATTAGTTAATTGAATGTCAGGATGTTTCACCATAATATTCAATTAGCGGAGAATTAGCGGTGCGTAGAAAATTGAGACGCAGACGTAAAGTGCGCAAGGCGTGTATTTATATAAAGAGCAAAGACAACAAGTTTAAGCGGTTAGGAACCAAATAGTGTGTCTCACTGACGTGAAAGCACAAGGTTCAGTGCCGAAGCTAAGATAGCAATAAGTAAAGACTAGAGACATTGAAAAAGTATCGACATTTTTGGTATCGAGTACTTTTCCCTCCGATACCGATCGATACTTTTGTACTCGATACTTTTCAGGTATTAGTTTATTGAATGACAGGATGTTTCACCAGCTTGATATCACATATTTTAGAAAGCCTTGTTGGAAAATTCCACTTTTTACAGTTCTTAAACTTTCGCGATTGATACTATTTTATTCGGTCGCATACATCTTTTTTGGATTAATATTAGACTACTTGGTTGGTGACTATGCCATCTCAGCTAGCTGTGACTATGGGACCTGTAAAGGACCCGAAACGTTGGTTTATTTGAAAAAACATACGCGATACATATTAAAAAAATAGTTTTATTTTCGTTCCATATTGTATTTATTTAAATAAATAAATAATTTTAATCAATAAATACAAAATTGTATTGTATACAGGACATATAGATAAATACGCTCATGGCTTACGAGTGAGCTTTATTGAAATGGATATAGTTTTCTCAGACAATCTTGCCAATTACCTTTCACAACTTAAAACTAAAAATACTATAAGTATTAGAGTAACTAATAATAAATAACAATTGGCAAAAGTTGTCAAAATTATTTTCATTGTGATTGAAATTTGGTTTTTCTTATTTTATGATTTACCAATTTCGGTTCTTATGAAACATCCAGAATATTTAAATTGAACTAACGTTTGTCATTCCTTGATGCATGTTACACTGAACCGTGATCAATAAGAATCATAAATGATGACTTATGATTGTACACGATGTAGCAAAAATACAATTGGTAACATGTCGAAAATTCCTAACTTGTGTTTCTCTTAATCATCACAGTTAGGAATATAATAAATAGTCAATAATTAAATTACTTTCGTCAAAAAATTCATTTTGGCGTAGGTATGAATTGAAAAAAAAATTTTACGTGAAAAATTTAAATTACGAATTGGAAAATAGAGTTACGCGCGAGAATCGCAAGAAGATGCAGAGACTGTTACGCGATCCCAAATTGTCGTAAACAAGACGGTTTCGCTAATGTAACATTCCAAATACAAATTTACAGCTTTAACATTATGAACCTATTTTCTTTTAATGGCAATAAAATTTTATTGCTGCCTATTACTAGTTGAGATCTCGTTACAGCTGTCTATACTCAATCGGACTGCGAGAGGCTATAAGTTTGTATCTCATTTACATGGTGTCCTTATAAGATATTACGTTCCTACAAAATTCGCTAGTGAGCGCGTTAAATGTTTCTATTTAAAGTTTTAGTTCTTCTTGTGACTCATCATTTCATAATATAATATAAAGGTCACGCATAATTTGCTATTTATTAAAATAAGCAAATATTTTGCGCGATCTATAACTGTAAACCCAAGGTAGAAACTCAGGTCAGAGAAACCTAATATTTATCTTTTTTGCGCGATTGTTTCGCACACCACTTAGGCACAGTCGATGCCCTAATATGCTTGACCCGCTAGCCGACCTTTTGGTTCTGAGAGCCATTTTAAGTATTCAACAAAAAAGTATGCAATGAATTCCAGCTTATACGTTAAGGATCAAATCAGCTGGAAAAGCTTCTTATAATGTCATTCACTAATGATGCAATCAGGAAGTCGTTGTCAAAATTAATTATACAGTTCACAAGTTAAAGGTTAAGTTTGTTTAACACTACTCTTCACACTTATCTACTCAGAACGTTATGGTCAGTTAGGGGGTCAGGTATCTTAGGGCATCGATTGCACAAACAATGTTTTTTTCCACCTCAGTAGCTCGGAAAAGCTTTCTTTCTCATTAGAAATCTGCGCGCAAAAGCGTTTTTTGCACGATACCGTGGAAAAGGTTTTTGATATTCCAACTTGGCTATGGACTGTGGTGCACTTAACTTTTTCTTTCAAGGAAAAAATAGAGAATGGCGCGTTCAAAAAAGCGATTTGTCGTACATTACTTATTTATGTAACATAAATTCGTTGCTATTTTTTATTGACAATGATAACTAATTGTGTTTATTAAATTATTTTAATTCGTCGAACTACTATAGAATGTAGAACTAAAATAATTTCAATAATTACTTAATCACACAAAATAAAAGGACAAGAAGCAAGAATTAAATTGATGTGGTGTAAATTCAGACCGCATCCGAAGATAAACTTTTTCTTTTCATTAAAAAAGATTTTATAGTTCAACTGTTTTCTTTCATCTACCATTTTCCCTGCTGTAGTGAGGTGAAAAGTTGTGTGTTTCGCTCGGCAGCAAAGTGGTTTTGCGTATTGTGGCTTGAAACCCTCGCTACGCTCAGGAATCTATATTTGAAAAACAACAACTTTGCAGCCTTGCATAACAAATAACTATTTTGCTTCAACGTTAGACATAACTGGTTGGTGACTGTGCCATCTAATGTCAGCCGTAACCATAGGGAAAACCTTGAACTATGAATACCAGAGCAACAGAATTCACTCCGGAGCACTTTGTGAATTTCTGAGTTCATCCAGGGAAGTACCTACTTCTGCCGCCTAACAGTAATGTGAGCATTACTGCGTTCTGGTTTTGGAGGGTAAGGGTGCTGGTGAAATTACCGGCACATGGAACTTGTCAACTTATGTCTTAGGTTGACGGGCGCAGTGGCAGTGCCCCTCAGACCTCTGCGATTTAAAGCTCGTGGGTGGCACTGCAACTGTTAGGGACAGGCGTGTCGCTTACCATCAGGCGCACGACTTGTTCATGCTGTCACTTAGTATCATAAACAAAAAAATAATCAATTTAGAAAATTTAGAAAGTTCAATTCTCAGATTGACTCTACCGGGAATTATATTTGGGACTTTCTCATCCAGCGCCCACAGTAGAAACCATTGGGCCACCGAAATCGTCAAAGTTGACTTATAAAAGTCTATTTTAAATATGTATTTAAATAAATGTTTAATTTTTTTACATTATTTTCTCTCAATATACAAAAATTTATTATCTTGTTACACATAACATGCAGGGAATACTTTTTCTGCCGTCAAATAGTAATGCGAGTGTTACTGCCTACCAGTTTTGAAGGGCAAGAGTGCTGGTGAAACAAGGCGCACATGGGACTTGTCAACTTTATGTTTGAAGCTGACGGGCGCAGTAGCAGTGCTCCTCGGATCTTTGCGATTTGGCCCTGCAACTGTTATGAATACGCGTGTCGCTTTGTCACGTCAATTGATATCATAAAAAAGGAGTTTCCAGGTTTAAACAGTGTACTGTGTTGGTTTAAAGTGTTACAAACAAAAATACCTTGTAATAACAGCATCGTTTATACTCTGTACGAGTAGGTACTACAGGCATTGGCAGTTGCACCCTTTTTGCCACCTGTATAGCCAGAAGCGTCAATCTTGTATGTCGATAGGCAATAGGCCTTTATTTACCGACAATCAATACGCACCGTTTAATTTGTTAGGCGTTTATTTTACGCAATACTTAGTCGGAAAATTTATGAGGATACCATAAATCAATTTGAGACTGAGAATAAGTAAAATCTGATAATAACAATTAATAAATAAATAATGTGCCAGCCAATTGTCTGGTCTCAAACAGGGAATTACGGTACCAGAAATGGCATTCACAACGGGTTGCTACACAGAACACCCAGACCAGAACCAATTTAGAATAATTTAACGGAACAACTAGTAAAATGCCTCAAATAATGCAGTGTTTTTTTTCAAAAGTGGTTATTTTAGGTCTAATTTGTAAATAAAAAAATATTCGACTGTCTTGTTTTTTATTCATTTGTTTTAATTTTCTTTTTTTCTTTCTTTTTCATAATATCAAGTGATGGGACGAATAAGACGTGCACCTGATGGTTAGTTACACGCCTGTATAGATTTTAAGACTTTCCTGGTTATTCACTAAATGATTATCACTAATATCCGGTTTGTTACCACGGTATGACTTCTTTTTATTTTCCCGATATTTCGGAACGGTTGCACGCTCCATGGTCACGGGTTTACTGCACGGCGGCAAATGACAGCTTTAAGAGCAGACATATCTGTCTACCCTCTTGCGCTGTCGACGACTACCTTCATCGCGATTTGTTGTGGCGTTACCATTGTCACTCACTTTTTTCACACAAACCATACTCACTGTATCCACACGCGAAACTGAACTCGAGGTATTTTTGTTTTCATTACTGCACGCACTAAGGACCGAAGTCCATGCACTGGACAGTTTAATTATTACGTGATCATGATCATTCATTTCTATTATACTATTGACTACACTGCAGAATAGCCACTAACAGACGGTATTGTTCCAATACAATGGCATATACAATTTACACAAAGCTGTTAATAAAAGAAAGGCGCAGGTCACGACTTTATTTGATCATATTAGCACAATTCAACAACACTTATGTCTTGACTAGAATTGGAGATTACCGAATTTATATATTTATTATATACATATTTTTATACATATATTTTATACATACATTTTTTAAATTCTTGCCTTAATCTTGGGTTCGTAACGTTCTGCGCGAATT
>NW_020653851.1:6711493-6731493 GCF_003589595.1 Hyposmocoma kahamanoa
GTTATGCAATTGACTTAAAGTAAAATTATGCTATGGTTACAAAAATTCACGAACCGCGGCAATGTAAACTGAGCCTAAGACGTCCCTTTAATAAATAATTTAACGAGATTCTTGTTAATACACGGGATATTAATGAAATTATAGCTCTATATTAAGAGATTATGAGCTTAATAGTTGTTATTTGACGACTCCGGTGACCTCGACTCCGGGTCCGATTTTCGATAGGACCAATTTGGGAAATGAACTTTCTAATTTGATCTAGGTGGTTTGGGAAGTGCCCCAGAGTGAATTGCTCTAGCACTCATAGAATAGTGAATTCCCTAGTTTGAGACCAGGCAATTGGTGTGATTGTCTGGCACATATTTTTAAAAGTTATAGAACCGGCGTAATTGCAAGTAAAATCTACAATTTCAATTCATACAACGTTTGTCTTACCAATCGTCTACGACGCTGTCTCTAGCGAGTGTTTAAAAGTCAACAGTAAATTTCTTTGCAGCGCTGAATTATTATTATTTAATAAATTACTCTTAGCATCGTTACGGTATTTCTTTTCATGACACCAAGTGATGGGACGAACAAGTCGTGCGCCTGGTGGTAAGCGACACGCCTCTCCATGACAGTTGCAGTGCCGTTCATATTAATCTGAGTATATTTAAATCGCATTAATCTGAAGGGCACTACCACTGCGCCCGTCACCTACACAAGTTGACAAGTTCAAAATGTGCTTGTAATTTCAGCAGCACATTTACTCTTCAAAACCGAAGCGCATTAATGCTCACTTTACTGATTCGTTTATTGAGATTTAAAAACTATTATGTATCCAAGAAACACCATTTCATTGACGAACAGTACCATGAGAAATCATTTGTATAGTTGCTAGCTACCGCAATAATTTCACAAGCATTCTTACTCTTCAAAACCGGGACGTAGCAATGCTCATGTTACTGCTTGGAGGCAGAAATAGGTAAGGTGGCTGTACTTTCCTGGACAAATTCTATCACAAGAAGCTCTAGTGCTATCAATCTAGCTACATACAAGTAGATAATGGTTGACAACTTGAAAGATTGAGTAGGTAATTCAGTAACAACGGTTACGTAGAGTACGCGTTCATATTTTCAATGTAAGCGCATAAAGTAACTGAACAAAATATATTAAAGAAAGGCAAAAAGAAGTTTAACGATAATCGAAAAAACTAGTGAAAGGCTTTGAAAGTGGAAGTCTTAGTCGCATAACAAAAAAACCACAAGATGTTCGATACGAGCGTGATAAAATCACTTAAAAAAATTACTTATTTTGGCGTTAACAAACGGCTGTTATTCGAAAGTTAACTTATTTTCTTACTCTAATTGATTAGTATTTGCAATCTTGTGTAATAAATTACAGTTACGGATTATTGCTCTCCTGAGAAAACAACTTATTAAAGTCAAAAGATACATCTAACGGAAACTGCAATACTTAAAATAAATTGGTGTAGTTTGAAAGCTCTGGCACAATATTTGGCCCATAAATATTGGTATAATAAAACCACATGTGATCATACGTCAAAAGTGCTCGTCAGTTATCTCTCTCAGTTACGTCAAAATCGTAAAAATATGACGAACTATATGATACAAATTATGTATATGTGAAATTTTATAATTCTCTTATATAAGCATAAAAAAGTTATCTACTAGCAGTAGAGCTCCTTGTGAAAAAGTTCGTCCACGGAAGTACTGCCACCTTACTTATTTCTGCCGCCAAGCAGAAATGTGAGCATTGCTGCGTCCCGGTTTTGAAGGGTAATGATGCTGGCGAAAATACTGCGGTAGCTAGCAGCTCTAGAAATGGTATCTCATGGTACAGTCCGTCCATGAAATGGTGTTTCTTGGATACATATAGTTTTTAGCGACTTTAAAAAAAAGGATTGTAAGTTTTTTTTATGACATAAATAATAAAATTACAGGCACATGAGACCTGTCAACTATGTCTCAGGGTGACGAGCGCAGAGGCAGTGCCCCTTAAATCATTGCGATTTGAAACCCTTGTGTAGCACTGCAAATGCTATGGGCAAGCGTGTCATTTACCAACAGGAGCACGACTTGTTCGTCCTGTCAATTGAAATCATAAAAAAAACTAAACTTTAAACCTCCTGAAAAGTTGTCATTTTACAGATATTATGTCCAAAGTACTAAAGTTGTTTTCGTATTATAAATATTTTGCTTCGGAATAAGGCTTGTAAACTTGAACTTCCTCTGTCGTTGACCTAGTTATTTTGGTTAGCAGTCTTTAACGTACCTCAATTTCTTTTCAATATTTAATATAATATATTATTTTTAATAGTAATAACAATAATAACGCACACACTCATAGCCCTGTACTAGGGAAACCCTGTATCCCGGGTGCCATGGACACACCCATAGACAACCACAAATTACACCCAAACTCACGAGAGAAATAAATGTACGCCATTCTCGGCCCGGGAATCGAACCTGGTAATTCTGCGTCGCAGTCCAGCATGGTAATCGTTCGGCCACAGAGGCAGATACGATTTCACAACGATAGATGCGGCCTTCTCTCTACGCCGAGCGTCAATAATTTACAGTCAGCTCTATTGTACCTGGGCTTTCTGATTTTGACTTAGCCAAATTTACCACAACTTACCAGGCATAAGGAAGTAAACGAAAACGGCAAGCGCGACGCAGATGACGATTAAAGCGACAGGCCATCGCAGCGTGCGGAACATACGTGAAAGCTTGCTTGCGTCCGCGTCAGAGTCGTTTGGCACGCGGTACAGGCTGTCCGGGTGGGAGCCCTACAAGGAAAAGTTAAAATTTAATAAAATGTACATATGCTCAGCAGTCAGAAGTAGATAGATTGTTACGGTACAATAATAACAAAACAATCGACGGTAAGTTTGATAAATTCGAAAGACGGTATAAATAAATAGGTACAATGCCAACGAAGGAAACGAAAGAAGCTGGCTGGGTCGTAATAAGTCTCTGCCTACCTCAAACGACAAAATAGGCGTGTAAGTTTCTATATGAATAGGCGCAATAACATGTAGGCGGGTACAATATCATCTCCTTGGACCCGAGGCCAGCATAAGCCAGCATTATGCGAGTTAATATAGAAACAGCGACATACAAACTAGAAACAGGTCATAGATCCATGAACATTCGAAAGGTTAAGTGAAGAGAGTCAAAGAGATAAGCAACATACATTTTTTTATTCTATGAAACCTAAATTGGTCGTTTAGCTACACGTTAAAATTTTAAATTAAAGTTGGTTACACACTTATTGCATAATTTATTCCATTCGGAGCTAAATACTCTGAAAGGAGAATTTAAATATTTTGATATTTATTGATATTTTGTCTTGTATGAATTACATTACACACACACACATTGCGAGTATGCTATCGCGTGCATGCACCCATCTTTCCCTTTTTTATATGTCATATTTGCTTACTTTTTTTTACTTGTACTTACGCCACTAAACTATCGTCATTTTTTTCTTTAATATCTTACAATATTTGTAAAACTTGATGCTTGTAATTTATTTACATTGTAATGCTGCTTTATCAAACACCATTTTAACAGGCTGGGTTGAGAGGCTGGAGATCTGTTACACGTGTTAGTTCCTAGTATGGACTCCACGGTCTCTTACGTATTTCAATACTTAAGCATTTGATGTAAAGTACTTTATAAAACTTTCTAATCTTTGTAAAAAGAAAATAAAGATTATTAATATTATTACATATATTTGCTTTAATTAGTTTGTCATTAATGTACAAACTGTTATAACCATAAAAAGTCCTCATCCAGGTCGGCGATTTTTTTAAAACATGATTACCATAATAGCAACATAAACGTCTACATATGTAATTTGTAATATTTATTCAAAGCATGTTGCCCGATTCGATTCTATTGCGTGATATACTTGTAATATTTATATTTAAGAAGTCCCTCGTTTTGGGTATAAAATGTTCGCACAATTTGCGACTTCACTCGACGCTTATTCGTATGGTTATATAATTTTGAATGAATATGATTGAAGTGCTGTTTAGCGATGAAACACGAAAGGCTGCACCACTCGCACTGTTGTGTGACTATGAGCGGTCAAGCGTTTTTGCAATAATTTTAATCGTATTATAGATTAAAAAAACCGAAATAAATGATTCATTTATCGAATTCTCAGGTTTTCGTCATTGTTACACATTTTTTCAGATATCTAAATCACGTGGGTCTATGTCATGAGGGGTACAAGGAACATACTTTGTTTTGAGTCAAATGATTTGAGCTTTAGAAAGAACAGATAAAGTCTTTTTTATAATATCAAGTGACGGTACGAAGAAGTCGTGCGCCTGGTGGTAAGATACACGCCTATTCATAACAGTTGCAGTACTTTCCATTCAGAGCTTTAAATCGCAAAGATCTTATGAGCACTGCCACTGCGCCCGGCACCCTGAGACATACGTTGTCAAATTCCATGTGCCTGTAATTTCACCAGCAACCTTACCCTTCTAAACCGGATCGCATTAATGCTCACATTACTGCTTGGCGGCAGAAATAGGTAACGAGGCAGTATTTGCCTGGATAAACTATTTCATAATGAGCTCTACTGCTACTATAAGAATGTTGGCGTACACTAAACTTGTCTTTGTTCATCAGTTTTACATGTTTTAACAATAATTATTACGCTACGTTCAATACTTACGATGTGTTTGCCGATAATGTGCAAATTGCAACGTTTCTCTTCAACGAAAAGATGGGGTATGAGAAAGAGTTATCTTATTTCATAAATGATCTCAGTACAGAGTACTAAAAAAATCGACCTCAAAAGCCAAATCAACCATTACAATAATTGCTCCTTATAATAAAATTTAGGCGCTATTTACAAAAATGAATCTTCATGCGTGAACAGCCACCATTAGAGGTGGATATTTTTCTTCAAAATTAAACGGAACCATTATGGAGGCACCCTCTTTCCAACAAAAAAAGAATCATGAAAATCGGATATATCGCAAAACATACGTACAAAAAAAACCATCCAGTCGAATTGAGAACCTCCTCCTTTTTTTGAAGTCGGTTAAAAAGGAAATGTATGCCTCATGTTCTCAAGATTTAACAACTATCAAAATTGTTTTTTCAGCCTTTTGAATTTGAAGGCATCGTAGCGACATCTCTTTCAAATCGTTTAAACTACTTTGCTTGTCTGTTTAATCGACTAAGAGACTATAGTGATAATTAACTAAAAGTGATCCGTTATTTTGGTATTATTAGGTCTTGTAGGTCATTAACCCGTCCATGGGCCAGTACCCCGTTTCGCTGTAATCTCAAAAAATCAATTACGGGCTTTACAATGCGATTTCCTTCGTGTAGTTGTCGCCTACTGCTTCCCCATAAAGAAGTATCAATAACTCTCGCAATAATTTGTATCTTTTTCGTTGGAAAAAAAACCGGCCTCAAAAGTTTGCTTATCGGCTTTTTTCGATTGCCATGTGATCACATCATCAGATTCTAACTTCTTGGTGACAATAGGACTGTTACGGACTCCTTTGTACATTTTATACTTTTTTCTGGTTATCATGGTAACGGTGACTTGTTGATTATAATATGTATTGTGTCAAGTGAAAAGTCGACTTCTATTTGCGGAAAATATTTTTTAATATGTGATAGCCGAAACGAATCTGGAACAGCATCGTCGGCATCAGGGGCCACCTCGAGAGTATACCCCTTCAAACAAAAAAAGAATTTTCAAAACCGGTCCACAATTAATGGAGAAATCCGTAAGTACACTGACATGCCTAAGAAACTTAAAGATTTTTCTGGATTTTCATGGGATTCCTCATCAGATTCTGACTTGGTGACAATGGAACCACCACGCGAGTACAACCTTTCCAACAAAAAAAATCAAAATTGGTCCACAATTGATGGATATAGGAAATATAGGAAAACATACATAAAACAAACATATAGCCGAACGTATAACCTCCTTCTTTTTTGAAATCGGCTAAAAATAAATAACTTTTAAAAACTATTTTGTTTCTTAAAACGTAATGAAACTGCTATATAATGCCGGTTTGTATAGAAAGTTGTTGGTTTAAATTATAGGAATGCCGTGTTACGAAATTTTGGATTAATAAAAAATATCCCAGTTTGACATTTACGTATGGATTATTATTGATTGTCGTCTTGAAGAATTTCTATTATAGAACCTATTTAAAATACGAGAGGACCCCCGTCGCGGCTCATAATTAACTATCTCGAATAAATTACGTCTATATTTGGTCGATTAAATTTAATTAAATGCAATTATTTTTAAATTTATGATTAGTTTAGCTGCTACCGGAATTTGTACAAAATGGTTGGTATTTTAAATATTTGATTTGTTGCGTGTGAAGAGACAGATTCTGTTCCATTTGTTAACAGTTAAATAACGAATATATTTACTGATATGTATACTAATATATTACAGTTCTATATTATGAAGTTATTACTTCAATGTATCTCCACGAAACGGAACAATTGCCTTTCTTTTTATGATACCAAGTGTCGGGACGAACAAGTCGTGCGCCTGGTGGTAAGCGACACGCCGAGATTCAAATCACAAAGATCTGAGGGGTGCTGCTATTGCGCCCGTCATCCTGAGACAAGTCCCATGTGAATTTCACCAGCACCCTTACCTTTCAAAACCGGAACGCAGTAATGCTCACATTACTGCTTGGTGGCAGAAATAGATAAGGTAGCAGTACTTCCCTGGAGAAACTCATTCACAAGGACCTTTACTGCTTCTAAAAACGTATATTAGGGTGTCTATTGAGCAACGCGTCTGCTTTGTGCGACTATGATGATACATTGAAAAGGTTAGCAGCCAACCCTTGCGTCTCAAATTCAGTCAATTAATTGTTTGATTCTGTTCATAATTCTGGTACCCCATGAACCTAACCTGTTTTAACAGCGAATAAGTAATCCGAAACGAGCGTTCAAAACTTTTCATACGCATATTATATCTATTTTTAATCATAAAACACGTTCCCTTTCACGTAATTTAGGTTAAACTTCACAGGACATGTTGCAACTTTGCAATGAACAATTAACATTGACAATTATTAATGCATATATGTATTGTTAAGCTTGTGAAAGTGAAAGTGATTGCAAGTGCACCAAGCAAATAAATATCAATTATGCGTAACAAAATGACTGAGCAACGCGGAACTGAGTCTCGTATAAAGCATAATACCCTTATTCAGGATATATTCTATTTGAGAGCCGCAGGGCACATTGTAGACACTCCCTGACATGTTATAACATTATGTCGCTATATACGCACAGGGGTAATGTACCAACTTGTGTGTAGGACTGCATGCCTGGTGTAATTTTATGGAACTACTACAGTAACACGCAACATAGTGATAAACCGGCTATTTTGTATCGATGTTATATCTAATAGGTCAGGCACTTAATTGCATGCATGTTAAAGTGCTCATATTACGAATTCAATGTAAGGTGTAATTTCATGCGTAATGATGATTAGAAAATTAATATTCGTAAGTAATTAATATCTTAATCTTGCAATTTCAAAATTTTTGTACAGTTGTAACTGTATGTTTTTTACTACTATAGTGGCAGCTATTATATATATATATATATATATATTGAAATCTTCATATATTATTTTACATTTTAGGTTGCGCGCGATTGCAGGCACAGCGCGCTCATAAATCTGAATCACAAGAGATTTATTGCTAGAAATTTAATTTTGAACTAATCTATTCAAAAGTTTATGTCGAATTTCATTGTATAATTTACGCAATATAAAAAATGTTTCATATATACTTAAAAAAATTAGGATATCTTTATGTAAGCATCTTTATGTAATGGTATTAATTTCTATATTGCTATTTCAAATAATATAGAGACACGTTTAATCCGAGAGAAGTGCTCAAGTATAGAAGTTCAATATCTACCGAATATTCTAATTAAGTATATTAGACAAATTTTAAATAGTAAAGATAGGAAGGAAAAATTCACTTACATTGTAGCTTACCTTTGGAGGGAATTTGAGGTCCCTCGGTTTGGTAAAATATTTATCGAGTTTAGATTCGTAGCCCGTTTGCACGTCCACCATTTTTGGAGTTTCGTGGTGAGGATTTCGTACGCGGTAAGTGCCGTATTGTTCACTGTGCTCCGAAATTGTAGGCAGATTCATGCTAGGGGAACTGCTGCTTGACCGGGAGTACGCATAGTTAACAGAACCATCAGACGGGTTCCGAGGTTTTTTAATAAACGCGTACCTCCTCGGCCGCTCCTCCGCAGGCTTTAGGTCGTAAGTCTCAAAATTTTCATTAACGAAATGCTCCTCTACGTCTGTTGTGGGTACATATCGTAGAAGCCTCGGTTCGTTAATTTTTTTTTCGTATTTAACAGAATCAGTTTCGTTGTCCAATTGTTGTAATTTGTGCCCATTCTCTGTTGTATATCGATTCACTTTCCGTTTGGATCTGCGGTCAGTGGTTAGAGTTTGTACATGATCGTCGACAATCTCTGACGCGGACGACGGTCTGTCACCATATAATACGTAATTGCCGTTAACCATCTTTACTGGCTAATTTCGCGGTGAGATTACAGAGGCAATTTCATATACATTTTGCGTAAACATTTCGTCATATTTTTGTCGCTTATTGTAGAGTCATCAGGCATCCTTGGCGCGAGATGACGAGAAAATAAGGCGCGGATGACCGGCACTCGCGTTGGACCACTCACATCACACTGAAGTTAATTGAGCCATGCAACGCGTCGTTTGTTTGTTTGTTGTCTTTTCAATGAATTGCGTAAATTCTTTTCACACTAAAATGCAAACCGATTAAATGGAATTGTGTGTGGTTTCCGTTTGTTTTGTAAACAAGGATTTGATACTGTCGGCGTTATTGAAAACATTTGGTTTCCATGCGATGTTTTGCAAATTCCTTTTAAATATGAATAAACGAAATAAATAAATAAATTATCATCTGCTTACACACCAATACCTATAAAGTTGGTTTTGACAACGATCTTATCCTAACATAAAAACAAGATCTACGATCTTTACGTTGTTGTTATCAACTTGTTTAGTTGTTAGCATTTCATCATAAGTTTAGATTTTTAACCGTTGTTTCTAGAACTATCTATTATGTCCCTAAGTCTATAGTGAGAACATTCGCAATGTTGTAAACGGCAAAGTATGTACCGAGATAATGAGATAACATTCGGAGCGTTATGTCGGCCATTATTGTTTAGGCGGGTTCCCGCGCTTTTTGCCCTGTTTACGCGGGAACGTTCACAGCGCGTGCGCGACAATGGCGGTTGTGCGAGCGCCGCTGGGCGGACGCGACTACGAGAGTGAATTACTGAGATTGTGCAAACCGCATATTTTATGCAACTAATGTGCCGTTATGGATGTCCAAATAAGCTCACATCTTTCATAATACCGGAAGGTTTCAAAATCTTAATACTGTAAAATCGAAATCAGAAGAATCCGAAATTTTCTCAAATAATCACACTCACCGCACCGAAACAAAACAAAAAACAATCTTCTTCAATGAAACCAATCGTGAGACGCTTAGACTATGTAAATTAAAGGACATGTTACGTTGACT
This sequence comes from Hyposmocoma kahamanoa, assembly GCF_003589595.1. Lineage (NCBI taxonomy): Eukaryota > Metazoa > Arthropoda > Insecta > Lepidoptera > Cosmopterigidae > Hyposmocoma > Hyposmocoma kahamanoa. Next base: position 6,721,110 of record NW_020653851.1, read on the forward strand.
TATATAAATCAGACGTTATATGTATATGATGCATTTCGACGTCGAAAACATAAACATGTTATTGTCTTTGTTTAACTAGTACGTGCCGTCTTAAGCCAAAAGAGATAGTATTACATTGGTCTGTGTCAAACACGGGAATCGAAAATACGTAACATGAGGTAGATGATACCGTTCTCAAAGGGAAGTACATCAAATGTCAAAACAAATGTTTTCCAAATGTACTATTGAATTATTCGCATGTATTATAATTGAATTGGTCAAAAATATTGGCAGTGAGAATAAGTAGGTATTAATAAAAATTCGACGCTGCAGCATTAAGGGATATGGCTTTAGAAAAAGTGCAAATCAATCGAATGTTACTTTGCACAGGCATGTGTTATTTTTTTGTCTATAAATCACACAATAGCCCAAATATTTCACGTAATTAGACGTATTTAAGTAGTTTATTTATAAATCTTGCCAAATTTTGCTTTTGTTACTTTAGATTGCCTGTTTGTTTGTATTTTGATGATTGTTGTTAACGACTATTTTGAGATAGTGTTGATCTTGTAAGCATACAGATTATCGATATTCTGTTATTAGAAAAATTCACTACGAGGTTTTTATTGTTTTATTATTATTATTTTTATTATTTCAAGTTTTCCTACAAATGAAAAAAGGAAGAAAGTATGGTTGGAAATCATAGGACTGCCGAATATAAACGTTGGATCAAAGATCATCTTCATTTGTTCGCTTCATTTTAAAGAGTCAAATTTTAACAGAAGTTTGAATGCAACTAGATTACATGACAATGCTATTCCATCATTAGGTTTATTGGTAAGTAATTTTATGTTCAATTTAGATTAAACAAGACTCATTTACTAGGTATTCTCAGTTCCTGAAAACAAAATTATCCACTCGTTTCTGATTTTTCCGAATGACAACTCTAAGTATTAAAAATGACTATTTTTTTAAAGCCTGCAATACAATGACATGTTAGACAAAAGTGGCCAGGTAAAGGCCAATACCAACGTATAGATAGCATATTTGCCTTGCCTTGCCATCGTTCGGTGTAATAATAATATACCACTCGAGATTAAATTATTAAACTTGTGTTTGTTTAGGCATACTTTGGTTATAGTAAACTAAAGAAATAAAAAACACAAACAGTTACAACATTCAAGCCATACATTTGCAAGTCGATAATGACTTATCGACTTATGATTATGGTACAACACTAAAGAAATCCGCCATTTATAACTTTCAAATTTTGGTTATAATAAGCACATTGATTCTGTAGTTAGGGCAGCTCCTTTCTTTTATTGTTTTCCATCTTCTAAGGTGAGACGTTAACTGACGTTGAGACTGATTGACACATTTTTTCCATCCTCTAATAAGATTGACACGGAACAGTATGTCAAATATTGTCAGTGTTTATTACTTAGAGGATGGAAAAGTTTATTACCACAGACCAGATAGAGTTTATTACAATATACTGGAAATGAAAGTGTTATTTTGGATCTAAATCGTGTATGTTTGACTCTTCAAACAAACTAGGCCATTTCAGAATATTTTGGTTTTTTGGATATATACTTTTCAACTTTAGCGTTGCATTATACTAACATTTGAACATTTATTCCCGATTTGAAATGGCAAAGATATGGTTAAGTTTATGTTATACTGTATTGTTTTTGTTTTTTTAGTACTTTTAGAATGTAACAATAAATAAATTAAAAAAGAATGTTAGTACTGTGGTTTACATTTACATTAGACGTAACTGTTTGTTGACAAAATTAAATAATCATCTCAGTCAGCCGTGACCATGGGGCCTGTAAAGAGTTTTTCTCAAACATATTCGGAAATGTTTGCATTACTTTCAAAAAACGAACACGGGAAGTAAGTCATTTATGGACCGTGCGAGGGCCGGGAAGTAAGTATGAAAATCCATTACTGTCCACTTTTCTAAACTTTTAAATCTAGATGAGCTATGTAAACAGGCAAAGGAAATACTCATATAGCCAACTACCCAGTGTTGGCAATTGCGAGAATTAAAAATACCGCTTACTTAAAAAAAAGAAAAAGGCGCTAAAATAAAACAAAGTGCTTTGGTATTCTTTTCTGGTTTTTCATCTTTTTTGTATTTTCGTCGTGAAAATGAGTGAAACGAGCGGTAACGAAAATACAGTAGTAGATTACACTCCTCCAAATTTAAAACGAGGCAATTTATAATTATTAGCGATGGAAAACTTGTTTCCGGCTATGAGCTAAGCAAGATACATGAAAACTTATGAAACTTTCAATCAATAGCAACTAAGGTAAGGTATGTTCGTATATATATCGTAATGTGTAACATTGAAAGATATTAGTTCCGATACTGTAAATAAGCAGAACAAACCTTTGTTTGTTTCAGGTTGCTCTTATTTTAGGGATAAACGATGCATGCAGGAGTACAGAGCTCACGAATATCTCCACAAAGGGTATAGAAAATCACAAATATATTTATGTAATATTACACTTTTAATATTAATTAATTTTGTTTTTTCTACTTTTTTTACTTCTTTTTATATTTACTTTTTATACATCTTCATCTCTTTAGTTTTTTTTATTTGTTCGCATTGTTTCAGAAAAGCACTATACACGCCTTGCCCGGTATGGGGATTGCTTGACTCGTATTAATACAAGACCTCGCTGGCGCTCGGCCTTGTAACTCACTCGTTCAGCAATCCCTTACTTCCCGGCCTCTGCAGTAAAGTACTAAATTTAAAAAAATAAAACAGTATACGTAATTCTAGATCCGAGAAATAGTTTCATAATTGAATTACCTGGCTAGATAATTGATTCCGTTAAAATGATCTGTAAAACAAAAAGTCGAAAAGTCAAAAAGTCGTTATACACAAAAAACAAAGAAAAATTTGTAAGGTCTGTTGGTTCGTTCTGTAGTTGAGAAAGCGTCAGGTATGTTATACTGAAGGCGCTGGTTCGAATCCAAGTAATTTTTCTTAGTATTCGATCTTTGTATTAATAATTGTAACAAACTAGTGGAGTGATTTCACAAGAAGAAATTGATTATCATGGTAGTAAAACATCGTGATATCTTAATATCTATTTTAAGTAAGTCTTAACTCTATTAACTAAAGATTAACAAGGCCATCAATCACACGGTTACGCACATTATTTCCCATTAGAACGCTATACTAAGCTCTAGCTCTCTATCAGTTGGATCTTTCTCACAGTCAAAAGCACGCGAACAATTTTCAAAGGAAAATGCCGTGTAGTCGTATTGGCACATTGTGACCCATCCTTCGAACAACCCATTACTGTCAGTTGGCATTGTAAGTAATTCACGTTATCTTACGACATGCTGTTTTGCCAAATCCGCTGCAAATTGATTTACCGCATGATGCGTATGAGTTCTACAATCAAATTTTATTGACAACCTCGTGGTTTAGTGCTAAAAGCAATCTATGCGTAATGAGGTCTAGAGTTCGAGGTTCTGTTAAACTAATTATGAAAAGTTCTCTTTTCTAAATTTAACAACCATTTGAACTAATGTAGTTTTAGTGTAGGATAGAATTAAATAATGCCAGTGACACTGAATAAAAAGATAACATGATAATAGTGTCTTCGCCTTAATAGATAATAAGAAAATTGCCAGTGTGTGAATTCTTAGTTTATTTATTAGATTACGCGAAATGCAAATTACTTAACAATCTTGTATTTGGCTATAATGTATTTATAGTAAGTATACTTTATGCCTTATAAATAAACGAAATTAGTTGAGATCTTCAAGTGTGACTCCAGGAAGTAATATATTTAGCAACTATATTACATCATTGTACTAACGACAATCGAATTTTTAAAATTTAGTTCAAATAGCGACCTTTTGAGTTTTGAAACTGATTATAAAGTAATTTTTGTCCCTGGTTGTCTTAGTACATACAGTTGGAGCCTTTTTACTTAATTTCTGAGATGTGAGATGATATAGTTCACTCATTTATTGAAAGTAGTAAGTAGCAACAAAGTATATGATTAAATTTTACACAAGATGCTCAGGATATCGTGACTCGAACCAAATTCAACTTTGAAAGATTTGTACTTTAAAACGCACTTAATCTACCGTCAACATACATCCTTGAAAATGCAATGTTCTATTAAAAATACCCTTCCATATTTGAGCCCGTTAAAAGTTACCGCCGCAAATACAAATTATCCCATAAATAGCCCTTACTACCGAGTTGTACAGTAATATATAATAAAATACCAGACATATTAAAAATATATTACCGACCTCTACAAGTTACTACTCAGTTGAATACTTCTCGTCAGGTAAAGAATGCGTATAAAATATATAATGGACTGAAGACTTGGCGTATGCCTAAAAATAACAAATGAAAAATTCACCATGACTTGGCTGTATGGTTCTAAACTTTTGCATTTCCCTTTACGGAAAGAGTGAAAAAAAAACAATAACAACAAACTTTAAAATTTATCTCTCACTCGTCAGCCATTTGTAACTTCTAATAGAATATATATTTCGTATTTTTTTTTTAGTAAATGTAGAGGTATTCAGATCTTGTGTAAACAAGATTTCAATCCTACAGTAGTTCAATCTTCTGTATATTTAAACATAGCCTGTCGATATTATTTTCATCGTAATTATTCCAACACGAGCCCTGCAATTTCGCCCAACCGCGATTATTATAACATCTTATAATAACAAAGTTTGGTCCTTGATCTATGTGTAGGCAGGCAAATGTTTCGCAAGTTAATTTTATAACAATGCACCTCTAACTCCAACCTGATATTAAACTTCGGATCGTCTTAGCTATTTACCATTGAATCTGTGACCTGATTTCATCTTGCACAAACGTAAAATATCATTGAGTACTTGCTCCAAAGAAACAATGTTCACACGTTTCATTTATTAGCTCATATTGCCTTGAAGTAGCTTGGGTAATTATTTTGGTATAACAAAAATCAAAATAACGTGTTACTTTAACTTCAAATATAATATTCTGAATTTGTGTATAGTAAGTAATTAATTATATATAAAAAACGCCGTAACACGTTCGTAGACGGTAAGAACGTTCGCGCACTACGTTTGGTTCGTATCAATTCCAAAACCGAGAATTGATGGTCCGAAATGTCACGGATCATTTTATCACTTGGTGTACGAGCGATATTCGGTTTTCTCGGGTTCGAGTCGGAATTATTGCACAAGCGACATCCCAAGTGGGTCCGAGTTTTCCAGAATTGTGTAGTCTCGGATTCAGAAAGAATTCGGATCGGATACACGCGCAAACGTGCTAATGGAGTTTACAGTAAAATTAAACAGAATTTGACAGTACAATTGGTAGGTCAATGTACAGGCTACCCTGTATCGCTATATGGGTCTCAAAAAACCAACCACGGGCTTTATAATGCGAGAAGCGGTAGGTCTAACCTTTAGGCCACACCGGCTTTTTAATTAATCAAATGTTCAAATGTAAATACATGTACGGTAAACCAAATAAACCGCTTAAGTAAACCGGTAAGCTGCTCATTGTGTAGCCTTTATTCATGTCAGAGAAAAATAGCAAGTAGAATGAACACTAACTGTAAAGATGCCAATCCGCATTACAAATCAGCGGAGAACAAACACAATGATCCAATATAAATACCATAAAATTAACCGTTTTCGCTCAGGCGCGCCCGCTAGTTGTGAACATTTCAATTTCACTTTTTATAAAAATTGAAGCGAAACGACTGAAGATGACAAAGAACCTGTAATAAGTATAAAAAAAATAAGAACAATTGGAAGACTATCACTGGTGAAAATATAAATACTTAGTACCTTTATTGATATAATAGAGTCATACGTGATCATAGGTCAAAAGTTTTGTAAGCGCGCCTGGCACCACACATAATATCTTTATACTACACTTACTTAGTGTTAGTACTTGTAATATGTGAATACTTTGTGTTTTCGTTTAATTTTATTTTGTTGTTACGTTTTATTTGATTTGTGTTTTTGTTTTACGTTTGAACGTTTATGTTTTGTTTTTCTTCTATTTCGCTTCTTTTCTTTTGTGGTATCAGTTGTAGTAAATAAATGTATTTATATATATAATTCTTTCTAAAAGTGATTTTATATTTCTCATTTGGAAAGTCATACAAAATAAAACGGAATACACAACAAATTATATATAAGTGAAACTTTATAAATCTAAAAAATATCGACTAAATTTGTTCCTTTCTAAAAATCTTTAAAACATCTCTCCGGAAAAGTTGTCATGTGGCAGATGTTACTTCAATAATAATAATAATAAACATTTATTTCAGATATAACAAATCCATAAAATGATAAACTTTAAAAGGGTGCCTGGAAAAAGATTTTTCACGGCGCATACCGGTAACAGTTTGGCACAGTAAAGCAGTGCCTGTACCTGGCTAATCGTTTCAGCACGATGCTTCATCCGAATTATGACCAACAGCCCCTTCCAGAACCTTCACACCTAATACCAGCTCTGAAGGTTATCTCAATTAACACGGGGGAAGCTCTCTACTTTACTCGCGATCACTAAGGTGGCAACATACTATTCAAAGTCAATATAATCCTAAAATAAAAGAACCACAGACACGATGAGAAGAAAATGTTGACAAAACTTAGAATTGGTAATGAAATGACTTATGACAGATTATTTTATATACACTGTATTATATACAATTACTTATCACTGAGATCTAATGCCGCAGTAAGGACGAGTCGCCACTACTGCTACTTGCACCAAGTGTAGCAAATTGTTTTCGAAAGATTACAAAAGCCTTGAATTTTAGACATTTGCAGAACTCTACAGATTATAACATAACCAATAATGTGTCTAAAGAAATTTCCGGCAATTTTTTTCACCTAAAATTTCTAATCAACATTTAATTAAAGACTAAGATCGACAAATTAGCTGATTAGTAGTATACGGCGTTAAGTAGTGCATGTGGCAGTACCACGCGGAAACAGCGTTGCGTACCAGCGAGCACCGCGGTCGAGCTGTGCGTGGGCAATTTATACATCATATGTCTACTTTGTAAACGCAAAAGCCGACGGTTGGACTGCCACCCGTTATGGAAATTAACACTGTTCGCTGGGTTTTATAGACTGTGAAAGGTTAAGTGGTAGTGAAGATAGGACACTAAAGAACTAATAGTTATGGTTCGATAATTTTCATATTTGCTTTTTGGAACCTTAATGGTGCCTTAAATTTTTATTTTATATTTTTTTTCCCTATAATATTACTTTAAATGATACTAAGAAGTATATAATTATTCTGTATTTGGATGCTATTTTCACATAGCATCTAGATACAAAATAATCTTGTTTTTTTTAGAAATAAGAAAGGTGGCAGTGCTTACCCGAACGAATTCTTTCACAAGGGACTGTATTGCTACTAAATGTCATATAAAATGATATTGTATACAGAAATAAATGTGACTTACACCACTATTGCACTGATAACCGCAATTGTATGTTATGCTTGAAGATTACTGAAGATTTAGGAAGCAATTTTATGCCGTGTTACTATTTACCAATTTTACATAGTACAGAAGACAATGTACCGAGAACACGTAAAAACACTTTTATATTTTATTGTTACGATGACATGGCTTGTAACTAAATTTACGAATTGATTGATGATTATCCAAAGAAACATAACCGTTTAGAATGGCTGATTAATTCATAGACAACGACAAGTGATTAGTCCAATGAGTGATCAAGTTATTAGAGCATTGAACTGTAACAGTGCAATTATAATTCCTCGAACCGTTGTTGTAATAAGTAACCATATAGTCTAAGCGGTGTTTTAGGAGAAATCGGTGAAGGCGTTGACTTCTTGATCATTTATTTTGTTATTTTTTTTTATGAAACAAATTTAGTCAGCATCCTTTATTGGGCAACATACATAACATTCACACCTACGGTGTAACTCCAACTCAATACAATAGAATGGTTAATAATCTTACCAATGAAATTTATACACAAATGTAGTGAGGCAGAGACATTACTTAATTTTTCCATGGAGGTAGAGCTAGTTATAGTTTAAGATGTGTCATTTACGAGCTCTTCAAATGTATTCAGTAGCGCTAAAGCCAAAAACATAAAACTTTCATATTCTGTAACATAAATTTTTGCAAATCTAACATGTCACTTTTTCACCGGAGGTGTGTATTATGTGTATTAACACTTAAACATTAATTTACTATTTTTATACTTAAATTACTGTTTTGTGTTTTCACTGTAATTTTATGTGCAATAAAAAATATTTCATTTATTCTTCTATAATAATTAATTATAAGCATAAATGAAATATTCTTTATGTTATAAGTAATTTAAGTATAAAAATAGTAAAATTTCACAGATTTGTCATAGATGGCGCTACGGCTAAAAAGTCGTTGAAAAACCAAATACAAACGTCCAACAACAAGCACATACAAAAATTCGTGAGGTCCGCTGGTTCGTTCCGTGACTTAGTTGGTATAGCGTCTGCCACGTTTTGCTAGAAGACGTCGGTTCGAATCCGGCCGTTCGAATCTTTGTATTAATAATTATAACAAACTAGTGGAGTAATTCTACAAAAAACAATTGAATACCTATTCAACACAAATTTAAATTTAAGTCAATTAATGTGCAACAGGCGGCCTTATTGCTACGTGGGAATTTCTTCCAAACAAGGAATTTAGTATATGCAGAAAGGGTGCAAGCAAAGAATATCATCATAAGTACACTACACACTAAATATTTATTAAAACGTACACGTAGACATATATACATATAAATAATATTAATACATAACAATAAATAAATAATAAATTAAATTCTATATACTTTTATTATATTATAATCGTATTAGTAACGTAGTAGTACTAGTAGTAAGTAAAGTAAACTTAGATAAAGATGTACGGAAAGACAACGATTCAACACAAATATGATTCAAAATGTATTCTACAGTATTTAAGTTTATTTGAAAAGAGTAATCCCTAGAGTTTCTTGCTTGTTCTTCTCAGGGAGGTCAGTGCAGTGAACGAGCAGTAGCTTAAGAAATGGCGTTTTCAAGTGTAAAAATTTTATCTATGGAATAAATGATTATTCCACTTTGACTGGCTATGCAAAAAGTTAAACATGTTTCGGTATTTAAAATTGTTATTATTATAACGTCAGCCGTGTGACATAAAAGATATTCCGTCTATGTTTCAGTTTCAACTGAAGAAGTAATAAATTGCTGCAACCATAATAATACAAAAACCTATTATTATACAACATTCACCGCTTAAATAGAGTAGGGCTAAAATAAACCGATGAAACGAAGTCCCTGGGGCAGGGCGTTAAAAATGATAATACAGTTCGCCTTTTGTATGACATTGCTAGCATATTGGGCAAGGTCAGACTAGGCCATGCCAGCACGTTGGGTTTATCATTTTACGAAATTTATTTTTGTAATTTTATGAAAAGATTCAGATTTGAAGATCGGACGCTGGGCCATTAGCTCCTTATATTTTTTAACTGCATTTCGTAAATGCAGTTAATAAATATTTACCTATTCATGCTAATAAAGCAATAGTTACGAGAACACGAACAGAAATTTATCTTATTTTATAACACTTTCTCCGAGATCCGTATAATAAAGACGTCAACAAAATAACTAACCGTAAACAGCTGTTATACACTAACGAAGTGCCTAAATGTGAACAGGTTTTAGTCGTTTACCTTGTTTATGTGCTTTATCATGTTGCATCGCGAGGCTTTGCGTGACGCAGTACCACCCTCGTACCGCCCAGTTTTAAAAAAATACTCTATCACGTAACATAACGATTACCTTCGCAACGTAAATGGATATTAACCTATTACATAAAGTATAATTAGGAAAACGCTTTTAAATGTTGAAAAAACAATCGGAAACCATCAGCGGATACGTTTTTGTTTTATGTTTACCAACATGACAGGAACGCACAAACAAACCGGATTCAGGGTATATTCAATATAGCACTACTAAATTTTAGCAAATGGAGAACTTTGTACACTAGTGTCTCTTTCAGTTTTAGTGAGAACTGACTTCAATATCACTTGTTTGTTACACTTGTGGAACTAAAGTGGATGCACTTGCAACAAATAATGCGTGAAACAATTGCATATGTAGTTGACAGAGCAAGGCTGCGCGTGCGACTGAAGCCACGTCCCGATATTCACCACCGTTGCACCACTACGCATTGTCGAGAAATCACCGTGGAAACCTGCGTTTGCGCAACCCATTATAATCTAGAAGATACTAATTCTGACCGCCATTCTCATTGCCCACTGGTGTTAAGATGAAAAACAAAACAATGGCAATTAAGTAATTGTGCCGTAAAATTTAGATTTCGTAGGTCCTACTAATGG
>NW_020653851.1:6732808-6739902 GCF_003589595.1 Hyposmocoma kahamanoa
TGTGTGTGTGTGTGTGTGTGTGTGTGTGTGTGTGTGTGTGTGTGTGTGTGTGTGTGCGTGCGTGCGCGTGCGTGTGTGCGTGCGCGTGCGCGTGCGTGTGTGCGTGCGCGCGTGTGTGTGTGTGTGTGTGTGTGTGTGTGTGTGTGTGTGTTTATTTAATTGGTGATTTTTCATTCCATAATAATATAATATAGGTTTATTACGTCTCCCCATCTGTTTGGTGTTCCCCTGTTTGAAAGTAACCTGGAAGAGATTACTCTTAGCGATAAAGGCCGCTTTTGCTCACATTAGTTCTTACGTTACGTTTTTGTTGGAGTGTGTGAATAAAAAGCGTATATCTAGCTAAATTTTTAAAGGGTAAATATGGATAAAGGCTATTAATAAAACAATTAACCCCCATAAACTGATATTTTTGATTTTCTGCGTGAAGTTTTTAATTTTATGGTATGGACTAATGATGTACACCTATGAAATACACCGGCAATAAAAACACTAACGGACGGGTAATAGCAGATCTCGCGCCACGCGTATTGTACCGACGAATAAAACAAGAGACACATTCAATTTGCAACTGGGATATAATACATTCGAAACGCATACTGTTTAGCGATTATACTTATACACATGATAATTTACACTTATAATAAATCAAGAAGTAAATGAATGAAAGAACTTTCTATTCGGGTTATTCAGGGAAAGTTCTATTCTTCATCATTACAATGACAAATCTGGATTAACGCACAGTACAGTTGATACCAAAACGGCAGAGGACTAATAAGTTCGATTGTGCGTGTTGTAAATTTTGTGTGAAAACATGCTCGGTGTTCAGAGCTCGTGAGTTACGATTGATTTTAGTCGCAGTAGAACTCCTTGAGGAAGAGTTCGTTCAGGCAAGTACTGCCACCTTGTTTATTTCTGCCGCCAAGCAGTACTGTGCGCAGCACTGCGTTCCGGTTTTGAAGGGTAAATAAAGGTGCTGGTGAAATTACAGGCACATGGGACTTGTCTACTTATGTCTCGGGGTGACGGGCGCAGTGACAGTGCTCCTAAGATCTTTACGATTTAAAGCTCTGAGTGGCACTGCAACTATTATGGATAGTCGTGTCGCTTACCACCAGGCCCACGACTTATTCATCCCGTCACTTGGTATCATAATAAAAAACTATCTTCATTTGGCTGACAGTTTTTAATCGAGGGTACCTCAGTATTGGTCGCATTTTTCCCATTCATCCCAAATATAAAGAAAATCTTCCACCTCTAAGGGTGGCAAGCTAGGGGATGAATCCGGTTTCGCGCACTTTCCAGTAACTGATTTCAACAAAACTTGGCAAACAGATGTAATTCCACGAACTTTTGAGGTCGGATATTTTTTTTATATTAAATTTATTAATGGAAGATAACAAGAAATGTTCTTTCTTGTAATTACAATTGAACACTGAACGAAAGTAGTGTTTGTTAGTCAATCGAATGACAGTCCAGAATTTACATATCAATCAGTTGGTGACAACATTTATACTGCTATATTTATCTTGTTACGGCAACTAATTGTACTAGCAACAATATTAATATTAGTGAATCAATTTTTACGATAGATCAGGTTACCGCTGGTTAGAATAAACAAGATTAATGCAAAAGAGTCCTACCAGGGATTTAGCAAGTGGAAGTATAAAATAACTGCGTATTCTGGTAGGACACAGGTAAGATACATACACATACAAATGTACGTTTTCATTTCTACATAAAGATGACTTACAGTGTATTTTCCGTGTGATAATGTGACACGGAAAATACTTTTAGTTCCACTCTTCAAATTCACTTTTTTTCAACTAGATCTAAGTGTCATTTGTAATATTAGATAAAGGTAATAAAATAAACTACGAATAAAAGTTGCAAAGTGAAATAAATTGTAATGTTGTTAAGTAAATTAATGCTCTCATTAAATAATGTTATACCATATCTAGTTCTAGGTACATAAAATAAATAATGAAATAAAAATAAAATAATATATTTTTGCATTCGTTGCCGTGAATTTTATGTACAACATACAGGATGTGGTTTAGTGCAAACATTTAAAAGGATTATCTGGTCTCGAAAACGAAGGAGGAGGAAAGTGAAATTGGCAAAAATAAAATGATCACTCCAAAAAAAAGTACAACGTTCTCAAGTAATATAATAAATATCACGGAGGATAAACGGCAACGAAACATGGCAGATGTCAATCGCAAACAGTTTTCGGTATTCTCATAATTTTACGAGAGATATTAGTCGACCCTCAGCACTCGACATGCAACCAGTAATCGGCGGCAGTAAAGATTAGTTTACACGCGAAGTCTTGTGTAAATTTGACAATTATATATCAAAATATTATCACAAACTTTCCTTTTGACAAATATATTATTTTTACAGTAAAATAATATGAAAAAAAAAGCAGATTTATCCAAACTAATCCAGTCGCAAACGATTTGAATGAAAAAGGAACGTGTTTTGATAGAGATTTTGATTATAAGTTCCATTGATGACGAGAATAAGTATTTGTTTTTGTATAATAGAAATTTTAGTGACGTTTTCCGTAAACTTTGCGTTTGACACATTGACTTACAATTATATGGACATCGCGTCCGCGCTAAAAAGTGTCCGAACTTATAGGGCGTTCAAATCGTATACAGAGCGTCATTCACGCTTTAGTCTTCGTTTGTTCGACTGACAGCGAAGCAAGCAAAATTAGACAGTACTGCGATGACATTACAATTTAAATTCAACGTTTTAGCTTTTTCATATTCCTTAACATGTCACTACGTTTAAATAGGTTGACTTGGGACATTTTTTTCGTGGTTTTTGTATTAGACCCGTCGTCTATTTATTTGTAAGTCAATGATTTAACGCAATCTTTTTCCGGGCATACTTGTGGATTTGTGTGTTTCTCACATATAATATTTTTGTATAATTCTTTTTTCCAATTAAATCCTATTTCATTTGTTACATCATTCATATCAACTGATAAACAACTAACTCTATGACAAACAGTTTTTAGTCAATTACCTTACACCTTGTATACATACTTGGGCTCAACTCACAATGGCGCAGAGTCGAAGCATCACGACGCGTCATGTTTTTCGCCTATAGCATATTCATCCCTATTTTCCTAACATAAAGTACAAATTTGTGTTATGCAAATATGGAATCGCGCGACGATGCTTAGTTAAAGTCGAGCGGTTTAGCGCGTCGCCGTGCGTTTCTTGCGCGCAGTGAGGTGTCAGACGCCGACCACCCGCCACGATGACGCGCGTCGAAGCGTGTCGCCATGCGGTGTGACTGGCAAACAGGACGCGACGCGACGCTTCGACTCTGCGCCAGTGTGAGTTGAGCCTTAATTTCAAGTAGGTGGAGTCTTTATTGTTTGTTGAAAAGCGATGAATAGTATGATTATAATAATTCGTAGTATTACGTACGATATGTCACTTTTTAAGAAATAAAGGTCATTTACAATTTTTTTTACAGCGCTTGTTATAAAAATAACTCAACACTCTGTTACGAATACAACTAAGATATTGTTAATATTGCTTCATATTAGTATAGTTGTATTCAATAATGTAAAACATACTTTTATAGCGTGAGGGTAGCATTTATTATAACGTATAAATCATCAACAAAAATGAACGAAAAATTGATATTTATATACATGATGAAAATCTAATATTTTACATTTAAAAAATAACATTAAATAATGACAACGCATCATTGAAGGCATTCTCTATTTTCACGAGCATTTACTTTTAGCTCATAACAAACCTCTCGCTCTAAAAACAAGAGTAAAAGACATAACAACAAAATTAACACGCTTCTCAGCTACACAACGTAGCAAAAACGCATAATGTATAACATAATACAACGCTATGAGCTCATTCACATGCATTAGACATCAACGAACACATCACATTATAGTTACATCACTAACTTAAAGTAGCTGCTTCCATGAGTAGCCATAATTTGGTTTTTGTCACATATAACTATAATAAAACGATGTTTTTAATTATTTACAATTATGCGCAATTGTGACTGTCTAATCATAAGCTCGCTTGAGCAATACCAGTGAATAGTCGTATAATTACTTACTTATTTTGAATATATTGATTATTATTTATATTATGTATCTAGATTAATACTCATCACAGTAGTAATGGCTTAAATTTAAATTCAAAACTATACATACTGAAATAGAAATAACATTATATTAATGTAAGTTCATATTTCAGTTTATAATAATTTGTACAATTATATACACACAAACACATTATCTTTCTCTCTAAAACACACACATACATTGGCAGACACACAAAAACACCCACACACACACACACCCACATATACACACACTGTGCCTTGGTTGTACTATTTTGAGGTTTACTTTGTATATTTATGATATTGTAAACGCTGTTGGTTTTCAATAAAAAAAATATAAAAATTCAAAATCTACCCCCTTGCTTTTGTGACTTCGTTTTTAATTATAGTGCATCTTATCCTGCCTAGAAAATATTTCTTTGACTGTTTGTGTTTCTTATTGCGACTGGAGTCGGTTGTTTTTCGTTGCGTTTACTAGATAATGTAACTAATTTATTTATGTACCAAAATGAAATGGAAGCTACCTCCATTTTGTGTTCTACCAATCATATTTTATCCAAGACCCAACAAACAACAATTGTAAAAGCGCTAAACGCCCAATGTACATTAAAATGTACTAAATATAATTATGCTTCAGGTCTACACAAGTATGCCCTTAGTATTGTATGAAAAACGTATTTATCTAAACATCCTATAAAATACATAGCGTCAAATTTGCCAAATGCGACACGTTTATTGTTTAATTGCTTTAATTGCTTACACCGAGTCTTAGAAGATTATAGTAATAGACTTAGTTATTGTTATTTTAAGGCAACAAAATTGGCGGACGTAAGACCTAGCTACTTATGGGTAGCGGCAGCCTAAATAGTACAGCGGAGCTGATTTGAGAGCTAGGCACATCTCTGAACGTATTGTTCTGTTTTTGACAATAAAGTTATTATTATGATTATTAAATACATATTTAATATTCGTAGTAGAACATAAATTTGTGGAACATATAAGTCATATAAATTATAGTACTATAGTATAAAGTATATAACGTAATTGTTGTACGAGTCTTAATAATTAGCACTCATAGTTTATTTCATATTTAAATCGTAAGATCGGCTGACTCGGGTTTGTATTTCATATAAATAATTACTGACGAATTAACCATCGTAAAACATAATTGTTGATGGGTTTTTATGTGATTGAAGTGAGTTCATTTAAATTAACCTTGTATTTGAATTATATTCAATTCAGCTCACAACTCGGAGATTTCCTGACATAGCACCCAGTAAGAATCCAACTAAAATCTAATTATATTTTAACCGACGTAAAAATGAGAAGGTTCTCAATTCGACTGTATTTTTTGTGTGTATATGTTATGCGTTTACTCCGACATTTGTGAACGCGATTTCGATGATTCTTTTTTATAGGAAAGGCGGTATTTCAGTAATGGTGCCATATTTTATCTTTAAGGGTGGCACATTAGGGGATGATTCTGGTTTACTGAATTTGTATGTGTACTTTCCGATAAACGATTTCAATAAAACTTTGCACATAGATGTAATTCCAATGAAAACGAAATGTTATGGAGACCCAGAGCTGGTCGGATTGGCTCCTTAACAGTGCACAGTAGTTACCTCGACTTTGGGCTCATATGATTTGTTTTGACGAGGACTTCTATATTTCGTTTCAGTTATCATTCAGAAGATCGCGGTAACGAATATAGCGAATGCAGATGAACAAACTTTTGTGGTATTTTTTATGTTGTAATAGTTTAAAGCTTCTTTGCATTTATTCCTGTTATAACAAAATAACAGCACGTCGGTCTTTGCAATTGCATCGTCTTTAGGAGGACAGTTCCGAAATAAAGCGTAGGCCACACTGCGAATGAAGCTAAGCTAATTTAGCTTAGCTCACGTAATAAAAATAACGTAATGTAAAGTTTAATAAAAGACAGGTGCCATTTTCCTAGTCCTTAAATACATTAGCTCTTACATAATAAATAAAAGTTAGTTAATTTTATATTATAAGAAATAGAAATAATTATTAATAGTTTGTAGAGATATTTATATTTGTAATTAATAATGTGTAGTACTCTCCTGATTTTGTGGCGCCCTAACAGGGTGTCACACGTGTGACTACTGTTATATTTTTATAACATCTTTGTGAAACCAGTGTGGGAAGCAATAAAGATATGAATATGAATACGTAGTTGTATGCACCCAACTATGCCAGCTAAGCTAACTTAGCTTATCTCAGGTCACGTAGTTGCATGCAAAGCTATGCTAAGAAAATACGTAGTAAGCAATGACGTGCTACACTATGGATACGTGCGGGGGTGAAGGTTTTTGGTTAGCTCGGTTAGCTTAGTTCATGAACCGAAGTTTTTGAATAGATGCCCCGGCTACGTGAGCTAAACTAAGCTTAGCATCGTTCGCGGTGTGGCCTGCTTATAATTAAAGACTTTTGTTCATCACATAACCGGCTTCATGCCGCCATTTAAGTACGAATCTAATTTGCAATTTGTTAATAGTAGGTACTTCATATTAAGTGCTTAATAAAATCTGCACTAATTCCAATAATTATGCGGAGAAGAACGATAAGTGATCGCCAGTACAACGCCGACGACAGCATGTACAAAGACTACGAACGCTATAGTTATTTATATTACGATCCATCCGAATGAACGAACTCAAGTTACATGTACGTCCAATCAAAATAAATAAAAAAAAATCTTCATAGCACTATGTTATTAAATACCGTAGACAACAACGAAAGCGACGTACAAAATTACATCAGTATTTTAAAAGTGCCGCTCCTCTCGAAACCTTAATTCAGTTAGACAATCGACAAACTATTTATTATTGTTATTAGCGTAACTGCAAACAAAAAAACACTTAAGTAATGCAATATGGGAAGTAACACGCAATGATTTTGAAAGCTTTAGAGCGGTTACCCACGACTATAGTGGCGATACAAATGCTCGT
>NW_020653851.1:6740302-6763185 GCF_003589595.1 Hyposmocoma kahamanoa
TCGTTGGTGATACTCGCGATTGCATCAATGACACTTGCGATTCAAAGGCGATTATATCGACGCAGTCGTTTATCTTGAATCATTATGTGCGAAAAATCTATATAGGTTTATACACATTGTTGTGTTTTGTTTTATTGTAAATTGAACAGGGAAATAAAAAAATAAAATTAATTAATTGAATGAAAACGCGCATCGCTTTGCATCGCTATTGTACCACTGCTTAACCCGAGAGCCACGATCCGCGATACATGCTACAAATATATGATTTTATTTATAAAACGTCACAAAGTAGCGCTGCAACTTGCAGCGAAATTCGCTACGAGTGAATTCGCATGAACGTTACGCGCGTTTTTCGCGGGCGACAACGTTGAAACAAATTATTTTGTTTATATTTGTTGTTTGGCTAACTGAAAGCAAATAGTCATTAATTAGCATTGTTATTATTAATACATATTTAAAGTATATTCCACCAAAAATATTAAACAATATTATTTAACGCTGACGCTTTAAAAATGACGCTTTCAGCGAATTGACGTATCAAGTGTGGCAATATTTTCGTATCCGAGGCGTAGTAACAAACGATTAGCGACTGCATCTCTAATGCATCGCGACTAAATCGCTGCAGACGCGCTGTTAAAACGCACCGTGTGTAACCGCTCTTAGTACGTCTATTATTTTTGGTTGTATTGTTTATTTTGAATAATAAATGGGCGATCGCTTGAGTAAATTAACTAATTTAAATTGTATCGTACGTTTTAGAAGTAGGTGCCATTGTTATACTGTTGATATTGACTTTTTGTGCTTAGGCTTCAGAACGAAAGTATTATTATCTTACCCATTCAAAGGACGACCGCTACTATTTTGGGTTTTCAATTTCATCTTTTTAATATACTTAACTGTATTTTTCTGACTAAAGTACATAACTTTATTTCGTTGAGAATATTTCCTGGCTAGGATGTCTATTGAATTTTGTTTAACGGTTGCAATAGTTATTGAAATATAATTATACTTTTTTATAAAACAAAATCTACCTCAAAAGTTTGTGGAATTACGTCTATTTGCCAAGTTTTATTGAAACCGGTTAGTTAGTAGGAAAGTGGGTGAAATCCAATAAACCGGATTCATCCCGTAACTTGTCAGCCTTTTAGGTGGAAGATTTTCCTCAAATTGAAATTGGACAACTGCTGAGATACACCCTTTCTAACAAAAAAAAGAATCATCGACATCGGTTCACAAATGTTGGATAATCGCATAACATACACACTAAAAAAAGTCGAATTAAGAACCTCCTCCTTTTGGAAGTCGGTTAAAACAAATTGAATGTGCGTGTTCATTTGGTTAACGTGAATTTTATGCGCAAAAAATATTAGTTTTTATGAGGTAGCGTTTACGTTTGAATGTCTCAATCCAATCGCAATCGATTTTGTTTACCAATCTGATTTTTATCAGAAATAATAATACGTTTAGGTTTGTCCTCCATATCACCTGACGAAATGAGATATGATAGAAAATACTTGTTGGGAAACACTATTTTGGCAAAGAGTTCTATTCCTCAGCAGTTCCAAAGTTGTACATGGAAGCAAAACGTTTCGTATTATTAGAGGAATATCTTTTTTTTTATAAAATATAAGTGCGCATTTTACCTCCGCCTCACCTGATGGAAAATGACGATGAGGTCGACGATGGAGCATGTACACCTAAATAATGTCTATTCACTCTCGCCTTGAAAAGGCCCAAATTATAACGTTCAGGGAACAAGTCTGCAGGCAGGGAATTCCATTCCATAGCCCTTCGCCATATAAATGTAGATACATAACGCTTCGTGCGAATCTTTGAAATATCCACTACATAGGGGTGGAACCCAAGCCTACAGCCTAGTCCCCCAGTGATGGGAAGGGGAAGGCGGAATTAAATCGTGTAATTCAATCGCACACTCTCCGTGATATATCCTATTAAATACCGATAAGCAGGCAACTTTAAGGCGGTGTTCAAGGCTCTGTAGCTTCGCCTCCACTAATTCCGAGTCATCTATATTTATATATATGGCACGGTTGTCAATTGAATCCAAAGTGGCCAGTTGGTATGTAGCAAAGCCATCCCAAGGGTGGCAGCAGTACTCCAAGCACGACCGGATTTGCGCTTGGTACAGCTGAAGCAACTGTTCTGGTGTAAAGTAACGCCTCACCCTGGAAAGGATGCCAAACTTCTTTGCTGCATTTTTGGCCATGGATTCAATGTATCTGCCGAAGTTCAAATTGGACGACAGTTCCATTCCAAGTAGCTGGAGATAGTCGGCTATCGGTATGGATATATCACGAAAAGTCGGAGTCAGCTCAAAGGGACTCCGTTTTGTGGAGAATAGATATGCCTGCGTCTTGGTAGCGTTAAATTTGACCAGATTGGCATCGCCCCAATCGGAGACTGCCTTGAGCGTCAAATCCAAACGGCTCCATGAACCATGAACTCTCGACAAGACTGTATGTCCTCTCCACCGATCCTCGCATTGGTCAAGTACCTATCTACAACTGTGCTGTCATCACCATACGCAAAGGTACCTGGAATTAAAGTATCATTGATATGCAGCAGAAAAAGAGTTGCAGACAGTACGGAACCCTGAGGAACTCCGGCATCAATCGCCGTATGTTCGGAAGAGTAGCCTTCTAAGAGCACTCGAATCGAACGTTCGCTCAAGAAATCCGAGATCCAATAGCAAAGGTCAGTGGGAAGCCCATAAGAAGGAAGCTTACTTAATAGGCTTGCGTGCCAGATCCTGTCAAAAGCTTTAGAAATGTCCAAAGACACTGCAAGTGCTTCGCCTTGCTTTTCTATAGCCTCGTTCCATATGTAACAGGCATACACCAGAAGATCCTCAATAGATCGCCCTCGTCGGAATCCGTACTGGCAATCACTGAGGAGGTCGTTGTCTTCAAGGTATGACAGGAGACGGTTGTTACGTACACGTTCCATAGTCTTACAGAGTATGCAAGTGACTGAGATAGGTGTATAATTAACAGGGTCAGCTCTGCTTCCCTTTTTTGGCGCAGGCTGCACGTTTGCAAGCTATCACGACCTGGGAACTACACCAGTCTCAAGTGAGAGGCGGTACAGGCATTTGAGAACAGGAGACAACTCAGGCGCATAGTTACACAGGACTATTGCTGGAATTCCATCTGGCCCGCTAGCTTTATTCACGTCTAGATTCCGCAGAGTTCTAAGTATCTCTTTTTGACGTATGCAAGCTGGCGCCATAATGCAGCTAGCCCGAGGTAAGGTAGGTGGTAGGTTCCCTGCGGCATCCAGACGTGAACTCTCTGCAAAGTGTGAGGGGTAAAGATTCGCCTTCTCTTCCGCAGCATGAGCCAGCGAGCCACCCGTCCTCAGCAGAGGTGGCAAAGATGGGCGACAAAAGTTAGATTCGACCGCTTTGGCCAGGCACCAAAAGGATTTGCTGCCTGCTGGATAAGAGGCAAGCTTGGCCCCTATGCGGCGCACATATCTACCATAGAAGGGTGAAATTCATTGCCGCTGCCTGGTTAAGCGATAACGGAATAGCGTGAGCGCATTTTAAATGACGCATTTAACAAAAATAAATATAGGGATGAAAATGAAAAATAAAGTCGTGGTAGCCTACATGTGTATGAATTATGCGAGTACGTGGACGTGTGTACTTCGTGTAAGACATTAGCAGTTTAAACGTCTTACGGTCAGAAATAAAAGAAGGAATGTTATTTGCCTTAGTGGTACTATTTAAAATGAGCGTTTCGGTAAAGGAAAATATACGTGATGAAACCTGCACGTCAAAGAAGGGTGCACAACCTTTGGAAAATGTGGGAAGTTCCCAACCCGCATTGAGCCAGCGTGGTGGACTATGGTCCAAACCCTCGCCTAAGAGGAGATCCGAGCCCAGCAGTGGAATGTATAAGTGGGTAGATGATGATTTTTATATAGTACTAAATGATGGAACAAACGAGTCGAGCGCCTGGTGGCAAGCAACACGTCTATCCATAACAGTTGCACTGCCACTCAACTGCTTTGAATCGCAAAGATTTGTACTGCCACTGCGCCCAGTACCCTGAGACATAAGTTGACACATCCCATGTGTCTGTAATTTCACCAGCACCCTTACCCTTCCAAATTGGAATACAGTAATGCTTTCATTACTGTTTGGCATCAGAAATAGGTAACAAGAAGCTCTACTGCTAATAGAATGATGATGATAGAGGATGTCGCTTACCATCAGGCGCTTGTTCATCCCGTCATTTAGTATTATAAAAAAAAATAATTTTGAATCTCGTTACGAAACTCGATTCCAGTATGAGTGATAATATATTACATACTGTTTCTCGTCCTTACTTTTCTGTCATGTCATACCTGTGAACAAAAGAGACAACATTTACAATTTAAATAATTCAACCTTCATTGTTATATTAAAATATTCTTGTTTAGTATCAGTGGAGACCCTTGTTAAAGAGTTCGTCTATGGTAGTATTATTACCCTTTTATGCCGCCAGGTAAGGGTGCTTAAGAAAGTACAGGCACATGAGCTTGTCAACTGATGATAGGCGCAGTGGCAGTGCCCTTCAGGTGTTTAAAACTCAGAGTGGCACTGCAACTGATATAGACAGGCGTGTCACTGATCACCAGGTGTACGATAAGTTCATGGTTGTACACATAGCTTAACGATCTCACGCATTCTGAGCTTATGATGTTCCCGTCCGTGCAGAACTTAAATAACTACAACCACCATTTTCCACTTCAAAGCACCACTGCTCCATTTCTTATTTAAACACAGGGAGGGCCTATAAAAACACAGAAACATGTGAATCAAGACCTGTTATCCCACCACCACATTTGCGATATAAAGAATCGTTTCATAATAAGTAAATATCGCAAATGTCTAAAAGCGTCGGTTAGCTTTCTAGACGATTTGAATATCTGCCGGTTTTAACACTATAAAACTATGCGCTCTGATCACCTTTCATGGCCACATATCTATTGCTATTTATAATAACATATTAGTTCCATTAGGTTGCGTAAAAATGGTCATAAAAATGATCGCCAACCACCGATATGGGCCCGTAACGTGTGAATTGGCGTAGTATTGCCTTCTACGTCGGTTAATCATTCGCCTACCGGCTCGCCGTACATCACGCTCACGCCCCTTGTATTTACACATAGTAGCGCTATATGGCTTTTTAAAATTTTGCAGCTTCTTTTGGCAACAGCTACTTTGACACTTCCATTGGTTTTATTGACTGAGCTGGTTTTCCTTTATATCGTCTGCTTAAAGGTAAAACAAATCCACAAAAAATCTCCAAATTATGTACTTGTTGCTAGAAAATCATCATCTTTCTGCAGATAAAACCACTTATTGAGTTTAAAACTTTTTTGTTATTGACTTTCACCTGCAGAAAGATATTTATTTTCTTACCATAGCTATATAAGACTTTTCGTAGAAATGTCCCTTATGTGGTTTTACCTATAAACAGACGATATATAAGTTTCAACAGATAGACTAATGTCATTGATTCTTGTCATTACCTAGTTTTTTTCATCACGTAAACGACGATACCCAATTGAATAGTTTATTTGGGCCACGTGTTGTGGCCCATCAATATACGGAAAAAAGACCAAAAATTTGTTTTTCAACAACTAAAGAGGGATTTTTTTTGTGTGGTACTAAGGGATAGGACGAACAAGTCGTGCGCCTAATGATAAACGACACGCCTGTCCATAACAGTTACAGTGCCACTCAGAGCTTTAGATCGCAAAGATCTGAGGTGCTTTGCCTCTGCGCCCATCGACCTGAGACATAAGTTGAAAAGTCCCCTGTGCTTGTAATTTCACTAGCATTTGAATTTTGAAACCCGCGAGTAATTGGTACCCGCATCTAGGAACACTTACCAAACTTATCCACATCTGAAAATGTTGTTTTAAATGATACCCGCCTGAGACTCCTTTTATAGGATAATGAACTTTATGGTGTTCAGAAATTTCTTTCGAAGCAAGTGCAATATAATAGTTGCATTTTGACAATATTTTGTATTTATTCATATTTTTAATTAATATATTTTTTAAATCATATTATGCCTAGATATTACACATTTTTTAAATAAATTTCTTGAAATCACTGGTGGAGAACCCGGTCTCTTTTTAGCTAAAACATCATTTGTCTGCAGTTTATTTAGAACAACTCAGTAGCAGTAGAGCTCCTTGTGAAAGAGTTCGTCAAGGAAAGTACTTTCCTACCTTACCTATTTTTTTTATCACGGATCGCATAAAGTGTTACACTTCCACATTTATATGGGAAACGACTAGTGGTACACTTCCACATTTATATGGGAAACGGCTATGGAGTGGATTGCCCTGACTGCAGACTATTCCCTGAACGCTATAACTTGGGCCTTGCAATGGTGAGAGTGTATAAGCATTATTAACGAGCTTTATAACTTAAACTAGCTAGCAGTTAAACTCCTGAGAGTGTATAACCAGCACTTCGCATCAATTAACAACGAATGACCGGTTTCTGTTACATTACTCAAGAGGCCATCGCTTATGATTCCTGAGATGCCGCCCTGATGCTTTAAGATACTAAGAAATACCGCTCGAGGCGATCATAGTGTACAATGTTTGTATTTTATTGCCTAATCGACAAGTATATTTAAAGGTAATTTGTTTGTTAATCACTTTTAGAAGGCACACGATCTTTTGCTTACTATCAATTGGGTTTAAAGTGGAAAGCTCTTAGGATTTGTTTATAGTAACATTTAAAACGCTGATTAAAAACAATAGAGTAGAAATTGCATAAAGATCAGGAAACATATCTAATGGAGATTATTCTGTAAAACCAGGTTAGTGGTGCAATGTTAATAAAAAAATTTAAAAGTCATTTTCGTGCCATAATAAAATAGAAGATCATCGATGCAAAACTTGTATCAAATTTTGTAATTCTGCATTAAAGCAAATTGATGCTATACGATACGGAACTCAGATAAGGCAGTGTAAAAAATATATAACAATGTCAAAAGTCACACGCTAAGTGTGGCATGGACTAGAATTTGAAGCTCTTGGCGTCGATAGGGTTATATAATCGGAAACGGCGCGGGCGAAAATTTATCTTATATGTATTTCACTGTCTTCCCGCACGCCATCATTAATACGCAATTAGTCTGCCCTTTCGCACTCACTTTGTTTGCGAAAGGCTAACGAGCTTATTGCCGGTTACCTATCTTCGTATCACTATATTACTTGTTTAAGTGTTATTTAATAGAGTTGTGAAGTATGCAATGGGTAAAAATTTACATATGAAATAATATTTTTGACATACAAGCTGTTTGCACCACAAACACCCAGACCCACGGAATCAAGACAATATGGAAAAATTTTTCTATATTGACACGGCTGGGGATCGAACTCGGGACGTCAGAGATGGCGACACCATGAAAACCAGTGTGCAAATACTCAGCCATGGAAGTGGTCGGCATTGGGCCAGTGTGGTGGATGTGTACCAACAGCTGAGCACTACAATTCGCAAAAGTTATATCGCAATCGGATAAATAGTAATGGAATGCACACGGAACAAGCAGTAGTACTTTAGTAGCAGTAGTGTTTCTAGTGAAATAGTTCGTTCAGAACGTAATGCCACCTATTTCTACCGCCAAGCGGTAATGTGAGCATTGCATTTAGATTTCGAAGGGCAAGTTTGCTGGTGAAAGTTACATGGGAAATCGATTAAATTTTAAACTTAATTAAAACCAAAATTGAATTTTAAAATAGGACGTAAATAATTAAAACAGTCGTAAAAACCTAAAACATGCTCCTAAAAAAATTTTTTGAATGGCGTCTTCGCTGGCGTTTTCTTCAAAACACCGACGACATGTAGCTTTCTTATAACAAAGGTACGATTTGTTGAAACTGGTCCATCTAATATTCAAAAAAGTAATCTCAAAACCTACTCATGAAAGCTGAAGAGAATTAACTATAATGAAACGCATACCGGATGATCATACAAAATACAAAAAAAATCATTTTTATATTGTACAGATACGCTTGTTTTCAAAATTTTTTATGAAGGAAACTTCACTAAAATATTTTATATTTTTGTTTTTGAAATGATAAACAAATGGCAGTCGTACTTTGTAATAATCTTCCTCCATCCTCTAAGATAATAACTGAATGACTTGACAACTATTTGAAATCGGGTTCCAATTTATAAATAATTTTCCAAAAAAACATAAAATATGCCGTCATCACGCATATGCATAATATAAACGAAAGAAAAATACAACAACAAATTTCAATTTCGATTGTTCCCCGCGAATCACGAGGCATAATAATAATTTTATATCTTAAAATTTATAATAATATACGTTACGACAAACGCTTGGCAATTCGACCTTTGTCTGACATTTTGGTACACACGAATCTTGGTGCAAAGGTTGTTCTAAGCAGTGTAAGGCATGCCATCCGCATAGTTATTGAGTCAAATCCTGAAGTCCTTATAAGTACAAATTTGTCATAAATTCTTGCCGTCGATCTCTTGGCGTAATATGGTAATTGGTCACACTGTGCAGTTTTAGAATGGTAGAGGTTAAAAATGGCCGTAGGTGTCTGACTTCTATATTTTTTATGAGATAATGTTAAATTGTTATTACTTGGCTTTGATATGACTTTAAACAAATACTTGAAAAAGTCTATGAAAGAATTACACAGGTGCAGCTAAAGGATCGGACTATAGAGAGTATTATTTAACTTTAACACGATTTAATTCCGCCCCCTTTCTCCTTTCCATCCCCTTCCCCTTTTTCCGTTCCTTTTCCATCATCGGGGGACTAGACATGGGCTGGAGTTTCACCCCTATGTTGTGGACATTCTAAGGATTAGTACAAAACGTTTCGCTTCCACATTTGTATGGCGAACGGTAATGGAGTGGAATTCCCTGCTTACAGACTTGTTCTCTGAACGGTATAATTTGGGCCTTTTCAAGGCGAGATTGAATAGGTATTATTTAGGTGTGTATAGGACTACATCGTCACGATTCCTTACTTTTCATCAGGTGAGATGGACGCCAAATACGCGCTTAATTTTTTAATAAATAAAAAAACGAAAAATTTTATCGAAGGGGAGTGATTCCGCCAGTTAAAATAAAAGTTATTCATACTCTGAAATCGCGAGAAATTAGCTATTCGCAAATGTATGTCAGTTTGTAAACGTCTCATCATTGATAGCTTTAGCAAAGAAATTTACATAAGAAGAATTTTTTTACCTGCTACGCATTTTTTTATGTGGTAGGTAAAAATATCTACGAATCAAAATTTATTATTATATTCATATGTACAGTCAAGAGTCAACAGGCTTGACATTTCGGATCGTTCTGGTCGTAAGCGATGTAGGGTTGTATTTAAATCTTAAGTGTCAAGCTTGACGTGCTCTTGACCCTGTACGATCAGCAGCTGATATCTGTCGGACTTTTATATTGCACTCAGTATAATTTATGAAATCTTTGTTTTATTTAGTAATTGTTTACGGCGTCACTCGTGAATCTCAGCAACCCTTTGAACAATGATTAAGTAATTTGGCACAATTTAATGATGCACGATAATGCCACATATCTCGTGCTATCAATGTCGAAAATGCGCAACTCTTTTTCTTATTAGTTGACATTCAATACTTTTACTGGATTACATGATCAAATCACAATCGTTACAATATACGATTCATGAAAGATAACATCGATTACTCCTTGGTTGGTCACGAGATCGATTAACATGGATTAAATCAAAGAATCGTGAGATACTTAAGAGTATATGATGACTTCGGAGGTCAACTTGTTATAATATATTCTATCCGCCTGGTGTCACTGGAATAGGCTACCTCTTGGCCTACGTAATCGGTAAAATTAATTAAA
This sequence comes from Hyposmocoma kahamanoa, assembly GCF_003589595.1. NCBI lineage: Eukaryota > Metazoa > Arthropoda > Insecta > Lepidoptera > Cosmopterigidae > Hyposmocoma > Hyposmocoma kahamanoa. Next base: position 6,750,210 of record NW_020653851.1, read on the forward strand.
ATAAATCAATATAATTACACATTGCTTTGTTTACTATTATAGAATTGTTAACTTATCTCACACATCCTGTTTTATGGTCATTATTATTTTAGAAGTCCCATCATAATATTTTTTTATAATGCTAAGTGACGGAACGCACAAGTCGTGCATTTGATGGTAAGCGACACACCTGTCCATAGCAGTTATAGTGCCACTAAGAGCTTTAAATCTCAAAGATCTGAAGGACGTTGCCACTGTGCCCTTCGCCCCGAGACATAAGTTGATAAGCCCCATGTGCTTGTAATTTCACCAGCACCATTATCCTTCAAAACCGGAACGCAATAATGCTCACATTACTGCTTGGCAGCAGAAATAGGTAAGGTAGCAGTATTTCACTAGGAACCGTACTGCCACTAATCTATTATCTAACGATAAGGTTTATTGCGACACGAATGACACCAATTATACGAAATGTTAATTAAAATTAATTTGCACTGCACACAAAGAATTAAAATATCCTTAAAACACAGCGATTCAATTTTAATTACATGATATAAAATAGGAATATCTTTACTACAGGCGATTATGTATGTATCTTTTCCAATTGTTTTTGATATACATAATAGCTAGCAAAGAACAGCTGTGCGACTTAGTAGGTTGTAGGTATTGAAAAATCGCGTTGATTTATTTACCGTTATTTATGGAAAATTATGGAATTAGTATTGTTTTTTATTTTTTATTGAATATTATAACATTTTCACTGCCTTCAATGATTCACTTTCAATGATATTCATCTATTTTAAACAGAGTTCAAATAAAAAGGAGAAGGTTATACGTTCGGCTGTATGTATGTTTTCCGATTTAACCGTCAATTGTGGGCCGATTTTGTAAATTCTTTTTTTTGTTTGAAAGGGTATACTCTCGAGGTGGTCCCTGATGCCGACGATGCTGTTCCGGATTCGTTTCGGCTATCACAAATCACTAACTATTTTCCGCAAGTAAAAGTTGACTTTTCACTTGACACAGTACATGTAATCAACAAATCACCGTCACCATGACAACGAAAATAAACAGTATACAATGTACAAAAGAGTCCGTAATAGTCCCATTGTCACCAAGAAGTCACGATCTGATTAGGGAATTCCATTAAAATCGAAAAAAACCGATAAGCAAACTTCTGAGGTTGGCTTTTTTTTTCAATGAAAAAGTTACAATTATTGTGAAAATACTCCACTAATTTTTACATTTTTTTTTTATTTATTTGTTTGTTAATATAATTAATACAAAGATCGAACATACACAAATAAAAATTCCTTCGATCCGATTGGACTCGAGCGTCTGTTGCCTAAACAAATCTTCGAGTACAGTGCGACCGAAATAATGTTTCTTAGTATTTGTTCGATTTTGTGTTAGCACTAATAGAATAGTACATTTCTACTTACAAAGTTGGTTACCTCAGCAACTCAAAGTTATTTCCACGTGTTAACGAGCTTATGTGCTCAATTAATAATTTCCTTTTAAGTTTTGCGACGGCTAATAAGCGTGGAGATGTGATCATGGCATTGACCGTGGATAAGTGAACGCCCGCCGCAATTGCGCTCGCACACCGAACCACTCTATCTGCGATCTCTGTTGCCCTTTACGCTATTTTAATATGTTTCGATAGGATATTTACTTCTATACTTGTTTTTTTAACCATTTAGTCAAATGAAGAGGTTATGTAAATTAATATATTTTGTATTTTGATTATTCTAACTTTAGAAATAAAAATTATTGTTGGGAATGGAAATTTCATACGTAAAACCAAGACGAACCTGCACTGGAATACGACTCCATACAAAAATTCTTATTGTACAGCAAAGTGGAAACAAATACAGACTGTTTTTAAAAAGAGAAGCAGTGGTACATGGGGCGATCTTATCGCTTTAAATGGTTTCTGCCAGACAATCTTTTAATGAAAAGTCTATGGTCTCTCTATTAGTTTAAAAAATGCTATTGCTATTGCAACAGGAATGACTTTCCTAATTGCCTAATCAAATTGGACTCTCGTCACATTCCGTAGAGGTCTCTACAATTGGTTGTATAATCTTAGCGATACTTTACGACCGAGAAACGATCAAAAAACGTCACAAACAGCTTATATCTTCTGTTCGAAGATTTTATGTAGCTTTGACACAATTTCATTCACGGGCCCTTACAGGTCTCATGGTCACGACTGACTGATGAATTCATCAACCAGTTATGCCTAATATTAATGCAAACCCGCCTTGTTTTTCTATATTTTACACAAAAGTAATTAATTTGAATACCTTATTTTTAAATTTCCTAAGAACAGTCCAGTTTACTCTACATACGTTTTACAATATATTTTGTATTAACAATATGAATTTTGCTTAGTTGGCATAGCGTCTGGTACGATTTGCTAGAAGACGTCGTTTCGAATCCGGCCGGATCGCAGGAACTTTTTGTAATAATTATTAATACAAAGATCGAACACTCAGAAAAAACACTCAGAAAAAATTCCTTCGATCCGGTCAGATTCGAACCGAGTGTGTGAGTGAGTAATTTCACAAAAAATAATTGAATATCAATTCAATAAAAATTTAATTAACTTTTTGTAAGTTTTCGATCTTTGTATTAATAATTATAACAAATTAGTAGTGGAGTAATTTCACAAAAAATAATTTAATATCAGTTCAATACAACTTTAATATGAATTTTTACGAAATAAAATTTATTAACTAGATGGACGTTACATATAAATTAAAATATTAATATAAGAAAATAAACATTTTCTACGCAGATACGAAAAACATATTTAATTTCCTATGTGTAACAATCGCGAAATCTTAAGAACTCAATACTGGCTTAATAAATGCAATTTTAAGTAGCAGTAGAGCTCCCTGTGAAAGATTTCGTTCAGGGAAGTACTGCCAGCTTCCCTTTTTTTGCCGCCAAGTAGTAATGTAAGTGTTACTGCGCTCCGGTTTGAAGGATAAGGGTGCTGGAGAAATTACAGGCACGTGGGACATGTCAACTTATGTCTCAGTGTGGTAGTGTCCGTCAGATCTTTGATTTGAAGCTCTGAGCGGCATTACAACGGCTAGTGACAGGTGTGTCGCTAACCACCAGGTGCACGACTAGTTCGTCCCGTCACATGGTGTCATAAAAAAATTACACCGCTGGGCACGGTGCTTCTAAACCGTGGTCTGCGAGAGTAAAGGTTCATGTAATAAATAGTAAACTTGAGCTTAATACACACAGTTGATGGGTAACCAGACCGTTGTTACACATCTTAACGATTGATCACACACGTCCACATATTTTAGCACACCATAAATTACAATAAACCTTCATGCACTAACACGCATCGGCGTCGGCGCATTCAGTGTGTAATGTAAAGTTCAAGACAACAGTAAGGTATCGTTAATAATCATTTGACATTTCGCTATTGATGCCTTGTCTATGGCGTGTGAAATAATAATATTTATGACTTGCCGTGACCTGCGAATTTATTCATTTTGTTTTCTACTTTGGGTTCAGGTATTTTGAGTGCAAAGACGTGTTTTATGGTTAGTGGTGAGTTATGAGCTACAATGTCATGTTTTATAATAGTACTATTTTTAACTTGGGTGGCAATGTAGTAACAAGGTTGTGACTTTGTTTTGTAATTATTTATTTGTATCTTAAGTGTGAATGTTTTTTTATTATGTTATTTAATACCACTAAAACTAAATTCTATTTTTCTGTTATGTTTATTTTTTGTTTTGTGGTGGCATTTGCGGTATCTGGTCAAACAAATTTAGCATAGAATAAAATAGAATAGGATAGACATTTATTACAACGCCATAACGCATAGATAAAAAAAATATTGATAATACAGATAAGCAAAACGAAATAAAAAAGAATTAATAAACAAAATAAAAAATACAATAAAACAAAAAACATCTTAGAATAAGACAAAACTGACAAAAAATTCTGAAAGGTTCATGGGTTGTGGCCCATCTATCTTTTCATGGCATTCCATGACCTTCTCACCTTTCGAGCAATGTAAGTGCGCCTTCAAATTAGATGCACGTAGAAGCGCTGTTGAAGCGCGACGGTGGCGCAGTAGTTTACGTCTGGAGCTCTGCAGTAATGTTTAGTTAATTGTTTAGTTGCCACCCTTACAGGTCGAATATTTAATACAGTCGAATTAAGAACCTCCTTCTTTTTTCGGAGTCGGTTAAAAATGGCGCGCGAAGGTGCCTTAAATATTGTAAATTCATTACTAAGAGAGTAATATAAATCCTTAAAAATCTCATCAACGTAGCAATTAACAGAAACAGTGTTTAAACAAATATACGCGATTTAAATCTGGAAAAATAGTTTCATTTTCTATGTGTAACAATCGCGAAAACCTAAGAACTCGAAAAATGGTATTTATTTATATTTTGTTATATTCTAAAGTACGATTAGCCATTTTTTCTCAACTTATACTAGATCCTAGTATAATTATAGACTCTACAAACCTCGTAAAAGGGGATAGAATATGTTGTAGTAAAAACTACTTTGTAAACAGGACCTAACAAAATGTTGTGTCAAAATTTCCGTTCCGTTTTAATAATAAAAACTGCCTCTGTGGCCGAACGGTTACCATGCCGGACTGCCACGCAGAGGCCCCAGGTTCGATTGCCAGGCCGGGAGAAATATTTGTATGGCCTACATTTATTGCTCTCGTGAGTTTGGGTGTAATTTGTGGTTGTCTATGTGTGTGTCCATGGCACTCGCTATATATACAGGGTTTCCCTAGTGCGGGGCTATGTTGAGTATGTGCGTTATTATACAATAACGCAGTGTGCGTTATAATGGTATATACTAATAATTTCCAAAAAATACAATAAGATCGGTTACATGCTGACGTAAACCGTATGTATGTAATAATAAGATAAATATTTGCTCATCTCACTTTGAAATTGTTGTTTAACCTGTTATAACGTTTACCGTAGAATAGGAATTCTTTTCAAGAAACGTTACTATTTTTATTTTGCTTATTCGCATAAGGCACTCACTTTTATGTATATTGAGTGGTTTCAATGACGTTTTATTTAGCCGTGTACTACAATCTTCGCATAATTGGCTTCCTTTTATGTAAATTGGATCGTTACTTTTAGAGGGCATACGAATATTAAATAGAAAACAAAACAAAACCATATAGAGTGGTTGTATCCTTTGAAATAATGTAGACACCTTATCGGTATGCCAATTTTTTTTTATGAACAAGTCGTGCACCTGATGGTAAACGACACATGCACTACCATCCAAAGCTACCAAACGCAAAGAGCTGACGGACACTGCCACTATCTCCATCACCCTGAGACCCAAATTTGACAAATCCCATGAGCTTATAGTTTCACCAGCTGTTAGGAATATTTAAATAACAATTTATTGCAACATTAATTACTATTACTGTTGATTTTTATTAGCTATCTGGCAACATACTTTCTCGTCTTAGAGCTTCATTTTAATAAGATTTTATTTTCAAATATACCGAGGTCTCGAGGTATCGAGGTACCGCCATTGCGCCCGTCATCCTCAGACATAAGTTGATAAATCCCATATGCCTGTAATTAAACCAGCACCCCTTACCTTTGAAAACAAGCACAGAGTAATGCTCACTTTACTGCTTGGCGGCAGAATTCGGTATAGTGGCAGAACTTTCCTGAACGATCTATTTCACATGCAGCTCGGTACTACCCTATTTAAATAAATAAATAAAAATAAATATTAAACAACATCACATAAGTACCCCCAATCTCAAAGTAAGTAACTAAAGCACTTGTGTTATGGAAATCGGAAATAACGGCGGTACAACAAATACCCAGACCCGAAACAATGTAGAAAAGTTTTTCTGCATTGACGCGGTTGGGGATCGAATCTGGCACCGCAGAGATGACGACACCGTGAAAACCAGCATGCAAGCCACTCGAGCACAGATGTCGATGAAAGATGAAAGTTATATATACTTTGAACTTACACTTTGCCAAACATAATAATAGGCTTTTTTCTAAGGAGAATTTTGACAGATATCGTATAGAATGTCTACATGTGGTAAATTAAGACAAACGCGTCACTGTGAGTAACTTTGTGCTATTAAACTAAACTGCATACTAGAACAACACAAAAGCAACAACAATTTTTTTTGTAAACAGAAATTAACGAAACTCCGTACTATAATTGCCAAAAATAATACAATAAGGGCCTCACCACCGGTCGGACCTACGCCGAGACACACGTCTTTTTCGCTCTTCTGACGAACAGAATAAGTGTGACTCCCTGACAGTTGCTTTAGTATAGTCAAAAGCGCTTCAATATACTTTGAACTTAGGATTATTCTTACAACAAATTTAAAAAAAAGTTTATTGAAAGCGTCCTGGCAGAGTATACAAATTAAAAAAGGTACGCTATAACCTCACCAAGTAATCCTTAGGCTTAAATAGTTTGAAATTCTAAATAATAGTATCTATATGAGAAAATAAAGAAAACCATATTTAAAGACATTTGAATAGACTATGATTTACGGTGAATGCCCCAATTACGCGCAAGGCGCACCTATCAACAATCCTCCCGATTGTGAAACTAAAGCAAACAATAGTTTCAAATCGGTCATGCTATGAATGCAAATTGTCGGTAACGCACGCTCAAAACGTGCGCTTGTATCTGTCACACGCATAGCTTTGGTTTGACCAAAATCTAGGTAATAATCTAGTCCTTTAGAATATCTAAAAGTAGGCCGCTGTTGTTATGTCAGTCACGTACATGATATGTTGTGAAATATGAATACAATTTTCTTGAAACATAATAATAGCCTTTCATTTCATTTTGAAATTATTAATACGCAAATAATTTTTTGAAATTATTAGTAAACATCTTATTTATAGGTATCCTTTATGCGAAAATATCTCGCGCTTTTTGTCGCTGTTACACAAGTCGCGCCCTATCGTGCTAGCCTAATATATGAGCCTCCCGTTCCTTTCTACATAACTTTTGATTGTAGTTACCCGCTCTACCGACCCTTGGAATATACAAGAAGGGCACTATAGCCTGTGCAACCACAGGAACCTTCTCAGTCAGGTCCTGACCCCAGATCAGTCGGTTTGCACAAACTTCATCCGGTTCTCAAAAGGCTTGGGTGAGCTGCCCTTATAGAGCATCCTCCCTATTTTCTCGCTTCCCGACCGAGAAACCTGCGCGGCTGGAGGGACCGGAGGATATCTAGCTTATCATGTACTAGCTCTCCGGGCTAGTGCTGGAGATGCCGGTTGCAGTGTCCTGCGACAATGTCCGGACATAGCTTCCGACTTAAAGGGCAATTCACGTGTCCGCGCGCCTTCTCGCCTTAGGCCCTCGTCTAGACCGCTGCTAAAACGCGTAAGATGCGCGCGGGAGCGAACATGCCCAGACCACATGCTACTGGGGCAGACGAACGTGGTTCCCCCAACAGCTTAATTTCTGAACCATGTAGTTGTATTATAGGTTTTAGTAGAAATTAAAGTTCATTGCGAAAGAGTTCGTCCAGAGAAGTACTACCACTTTACCTATTTCTGCCACAAAGCAGAAATGTGATCATACTGAGCTCCGGTTTTGAAAGGCAGAAGGTGCGGATGAAATTATAGGCACATGGGACTTGTTAACTTACGTCTCAGGATGACGGGGCAGTGTCCCCGTCAGATCTTTGTGATTTAAAGCTCTGAGTTGTACTGCAACTGTTATGGACAGGCGAGTCGCTTACCACCAGGCGCACTTGTGCGTCCCGTCACTTGGTATCGTATAAACATAATAACTCTTCTGATTCTTTATTGAACCATGTAGTAATTGCACTTGTTTTTCGCATATAACATAAACACTTCCTACACAAACTTAGAACGAAGTATAATCTCGAATTGTATTAACATTAATTATAGAGTTAGGCACGCCTATATCACTACGAAAACAGCAATATATCAAATAGGTTTCAATGTTTTGTTTGTTTGAATTAATAAATTCTAATAAGTGTCACTCCGATTTATAAAATGAATTAAGATAAAGTAAATTAATTTACAGGACAATTTCCTAAATACCAAACAACGGAAATACTGGCATATAGAAGAAAAAATCATCATCATCATCAACGCATTTATACATTCCACTGCTAGGCACGGGTCTCCTCTCAGACAAGGGTTTAGACCATAGTCCACCACGCTGGACAATGCGAATTGGGACTTCACACGTTTACCGAGAATTGTGAACCCTTTTTCGGTTTGTAGGTTACATCACGATGTTTTGCTTCGCCGGAAAGCTCATGGGAAATTTCAAATTAAATTAAATTAAATTTCGCAGATAATTTCCGAAAAACTCAGAGGTACAAGCCCGGATTCGAACTCACGACCTCTGCTTGAGAGGCAATAGGTCAAAACGCTAGGCCAAGGCTAAAAAAAAGAAAAGAAAAATAAATAAGGCAAATAACATTTCGTCTTTTATTTCTAGCCGTAAGATGATTAAACTGCTAACATCTTACACGAAATATATAGCGAAGTACACACGTCCACGTACTAAATTCATACACTTGTGTCTGTATAACTACAGTCATTATCGATTTATTATCATTGTCTAGACATAATGTTCCAATGATGTAATGCCTATTATTATATTCATAAATAACACAAACACGAACTAAGGTCAACTCCTTATTTAGTCAGTGAATTATAGTCAAATTAAAGAAAGGACTTTTGTGAAATACAAAACACGTAAATAATGATGTTTGAACTTTTATTAGGGAAGATCTTCACAGACATATTGAGATGTGGGCTTACAGATGTATGCTGGGAATCAGTTGGATTGACAGGGTCAAATATGAGGAGGTCTTGCGACGCATAGACGACGACACAGAGAACTTCTACCGATCATCAAGCGCAGAAAAATTGCTTATCTAAGACATCTCATTAGACATCAAAGATAAAGATTACTGTAGTTAATTTTGATAATAAAGTTTGATGGAAGGAAAAAAGCGTGACTAAACAAGACAAAATAATGGAGAGGAGTTGCGAGCTTAGGCAACTTATTACAGCCTCGCGCGAGACCAAAGGTAGTACGTAGAATTGGTGGTAAACTATCACCAGTTGGAGAGGCGCTACAAGAAGACGTTGTTTAACTCTGTCTGCTTAAATAAATACCAATCCAATGTCCTAAAATGTTCAGTACCAAATTAAATTTTCTCAAAAATTCTAGTATCCTATAAAGTGATCCAAACAAGTCTCGTGATTAGATTTGCCATCTTTCCATGTCAATCGCATACAATTAATGTCAATTCTGGTTTTCGAAATAAACAAAAAAATATGTGCACGACTTGTCACGACTGTACACTTTATTCAGCCTGTGCCAAAATAAAACAAACAACTCGTCCATTGTTTTCTTAACTTTCAAATCTAGTGTGTTTTAAATCATTTTCATAATAGTCTCATTTAAAATTCTTTTGAGTTGGCTTTTTAACATAAACAAAAAACCGTCTTCAAATGCTGACAAAGCCGTTCTCAGTAATATTTAACGATTACTATGTTACAGTTACAAATTTATCAAAATTGCCTCTTAAAAAGACTGGAGGAAATTAAACCCTCTTTCCAAATGTGTAAACAAAATTTTGAAACTTAAACATTATGTAGTAGAGACTAAACTTGAATTCAAATTAGTCTTTGTCAAGATGCTTTCGTTACATAAGATACTATGTTAGTGACCGCAATACTTTGTGTAATGTAACACAATGTCACCGTGAGTGATTTTTGGAGTAAACATACTGTGACACAGATGCATAATATCGTTAAGAAATATATAGATCATGTGTTCATTTCGCCATAACACATTAATCGTCATTAAACAAGAGATTTATTTGTGACACGTACAGTACATTGAGTTTTAGCAAAAAGAAAATAATCCTCCTTCTTCATCTTATCTTGTCGATACGTCAATTAGGTCTATATTGAGCCTGTACAGTATGTTGTCACCCCAACTGCGCCATTCGTGGTCGCGTAGAGACCTTCCCTCTTGCAGGTATTATTACAAAGGGTACAAGAGTAAGTGCCGCATGGACTATGTTGGGGCACTGCAATCACCTCGGGTTAGAATAGCGTTCCTAATTACACATCTTGTCTCTGCAGCCTACCTGGGTATGAAGTCGATTCAAGGGCTTCCACATGGACTACTGCATTTTATAACCTGGTGGTAGTTGCCCTTGAGGAATGATGAAATCAGGTGGTGGGGGATTTTTCTGTTTCCAACAGTCGGATACAGACAGTCGAAAATAATCCTAAAAAACGGTTTAATATGTGAATTTTTATTTGCTTAAAGGACTGAATTGAATGTGATGAAAAGGATCAACAAGTTCTTCCAACGTTGAGATTCATCAACTACTGATATACACTTCCGGGCACAATATTTGAGCCACCTTGCATTTTCAGTATTACATGCTCGAAGAAAATAGAAATAATGGATCAAAATTATATTAATAATTGCATAAACATAAACGTCATCTCCTTATGTCCTTGTGTGTTGAACGTTTGAATTTGCAGAGCCGGGGAAAACTTGTTCTTGGATATAACAATATTTTTGTACGAGTATTCTAGTTAAATTTCAAAATAAAAATGCAAGGTGGCTCGAATTATGTGTCCGAGAGTGCAGAAGCAGATACAATATTATAAAAATAATAGCCATTAATATTTCATATTCATAATAACTGGACGACCTCGGTAGCTCAGTAGTTAGATCTGTATGCGCTAAATAAGGAGGTCACAGGTTTCATTCCCGGAAGGACCCATTTGAGAAATGAATATTTTTTGTTTTTTTTTTAATCATAATCTTAAATTCAATGCACTTTCGGCATCGGCGCGGTAGTCGTTATGATTAAACGACCAATGACTAACCTATCGTCAATTCTGATAGTACCAAATAATGATATTTTTTTATTCCACATATTAAGCAAACAATGGAATAGCAGACAGAGATTACACAACATAATGTAGCACAGTATCTCTCTAAAAAGTCATACTATACTTTAAAAAGTCGTGACAAAATCTCAGAAAGTTCAATTTTGAGAGAGAAAAATGGCGGGCTTTTTGTAGTTACAGTTTTTATACGAATAATTTTTAGTTTAAGTATATTACGTTTTGTTATTTGTTACGTTTTTAAACTGATGGCTTTATAGTCCATATCCATACATAAATAATCCGTTAGGATAAATTTATGTATAGGTATGGATAATTCATAATTTATTATGATATTATAATTTATTATGAATTATCCTAACGATCGGGCATCGACGGTGCAATAATTTGTTATTATTTACATCAAATGACTTTGACATCTGCGGTCACCCCCTTGATCTGAGTGTTTTGATTATTGCCCCGGTATTAATTTGCATTGGTGATCTGGTACTCATAGTACAAGACTTTTTTATATTGTGCTTTTGTTCGGGACTATGTAATTGGTGTGTTTTATCTGCCACATGAACATCATTGTAAACATAAAAAAATGCAATAAAGACACTAGAGAAACAATATTAAACAAATAAATTTTTTAAAACAGTTTCTCAAAACGTGGTGTTTTTCGCACTACAAATCGTGGCAAAAGTTGGAATTTTCGCACTAGTGCTTTTTACTTTTCCATTTTTTTTTAATTTACTGTTGTTTCAAATCTTAAGCACAGAACTAAAGAAGTTGTATATTTATTTAATATTTATGTGCTTTGTGACGTAAGTCATTCGTCATTAAAACTTATATTTATTTACAAATACTATATAATGAACGTATCGAGTGGAGGTCTCTGCCTACCCCTGAATGGGTGACAGGCGAGATTTTTATGTATATGTTTGTTTTATGTATTACAGATAAATTGTATCTCACTACCGTGCACGGGTTCCTAAAGAAGTTTAAACAAAAGTACCAGGACTTCATAATAAGAAAAGTGGTTACAGACCGATATTACAGAAAATAAACAAAAACAGCACGTTAGAACTATATTTCCATAGACTTTTAAATAATGGTTGCAGTGGTTGTATTTCATTATTTTAATTTACTAGCAGAAAATGAGTTTAGTTGTTGCCAGTATTCAGCCACATGAAAATTGCTATTTTAGTGGCGCGGCGCACAGCGGTCTCGCGTAATACTCACCTCCGGTCATTGTTAATACTCAAACAGCCATCTTTATGGAAAATATTTTGGTATTTTTAAATGTAACACGTTGTTTTATAAAACACCTATGCAATTTAAACAAATAAGATGTTTGTACGTAAATATAAGTTTTAATGACGAATGGCACATAAATATTAAATAAATATACAACCTCTTTAGTTCTATATTTAAGACTTGAAACAACAGTAAATTTAAAAAAGCACTAGTTCGAAAAATCCAACTTTCGGCACGATTTGCAGTACGAAATATACCACGTTTTGAGCAAATGTATGAAAAAAACTTTTTTCGAATCTACATTTTTTTATGATATGAACTGACGGGACGGAAAAGTCGTGTGTCTGGTGGTAAGCAACATGCCTGTCGGTAACAGTTTCAGTGCCACTCAGAGCTATAAATCGCAAGGATATTAGAGGTACTGCCACTGGGCCCGTCACCCTCATGCCCTTGTGCCTCCAGTTTCACCGCCACATTTACCTTTAAAAGCCAGAAAGTGCTCACATTACTGCTAGGCGGCAGAAATAGTTCAGGTGGCAGTATTTCCTTGGACGAACTCTGTCACAAGGAGCTCTACTAGTACTAAAATCGCGTATGTCTGATTTTAAAAACAAACCACAGTTTTGAGCTCCATACAACTCCCATAACCACGGCCGGTTGCGATGATAGTCATCTAATTTTAGGTATCTTTGTATATATTACACCCTTATTAAATAAGTTGGAACCTAGAGTTAATCTTTATTTTTCATTGGTCATTGGAATAGTAACTATTTTGACAGAGGTATGATAAGAGGGAGTATGGAGCT
>NW_020653851.1:6763285-6857857 GCF_003589595.1 Hyposmocoma kahamanoa
TATGATAAGAGGGAGTATGTATAATATGGCAATTTGACTTATCAGGTATGCAATACGGCGAGTATGTGCGTATTCTGACGAGTTGACTCCAGACAGGATTACAAAACTAAGGCATGACAAGACAATGTAAGTGTTTCATAAGATAATTTGTTCTTTGCGATGCATTCCTGAGGTATTAACACACCACATCAGTTTAAAGAAATGTTATGATCAATTATATATAAGTTTATGGGTATAACCACACAAGTATATATAAATAATACATTGTTCATTCCATACATAAGTTTCGAATAACGCAACAGCTCTTACGGACAGACTCGAGTATGTACAAAGAAAACGTGTCAAGAGTCCATTGAACACTAGCTCCAGTCTATCGATTACTTTTAGCTTATTGGTAAGGAGTTTTGTCAACAGTAACTACTATTTGATTTTTTAATTCAGTTAAGTTAGGGCTCTCACTAGACAACACAAGGTCACAAATAAATAATGAAGCTCAAGTGCCGGTAGTTAGAAAAACTCGCACGGCTAGAAGATGCTAACACCCGCCTCTTCAGTCCCTTCGAGACCATGGACGTTGTAATATGTCCGAAACGTCGAGGTAAATAAAATAAAATATGTTTTATACGTGATTAAGTACCCAATTAAAAATCAAATAATGTGTAAAAATAGTGAAAGTTTAAATCGAAGTATAGCAATAACTATCTGTCCTCTGGTGGTTTTCAAAAGTTAAGTTTTATAGATAAAATATAGAGTTGTTAGGTTACTGTGATTGTTACACATAGCTAATATATGATAATAAAAGAGTTAGCCGTGATCATGGCACCTGCGAAGGGCCATGATCACGATAAATGTTAGTTGGTTTGAAAAAAAAAACTACGCTATTTAGATCCGAAAAAATTGTTTTATTTTTTAACCGACTTCAAAAAAGGTGGAGATTCTCAATTCGACTGTATTTTTTTGTATGTATGTTACGATTGCTCCGGTAATTATGAACTGATATTGATGATTCTTTTTTTGTTGAAAAGAGGGTACCTCAGTATTGGTCCTATTTAAATTCCACAGGGTGACAAACTAGAGGATGAATCCGGTTTCGCGCACTTTCCGGTAACCGGTTTCAATAAAACTCGGCACATAGATATAATTCCACGAACGTTTGAGGTCGGTTTTTATATTATAAAAAAGTTATTATTATCTGCAATATTTGTTACAGTATGGATAAATAAACAGAAAACTACTATACAGGACATTTAGTCTTACTTAGGGAATATAATAATTAATTGTACAAATAGTCCCTAATAAAAAGTTTTTTTTTTCTTGGAACGACGAAAACCCGGATAAATATGCTCCTGCACGATTAAAGAGAGAGTAACTGAATCCTATAATAGAACCTCATCGCCGAATTTAAAAGGACAAAGGCCGATGAAATAATTAAAAACCTTCTTCATTTGTTTAACGCAAGCATGAGCAAAGGTGAATATCCAAACGACAGCGCATAATGAGCCATAAATCAAAAGTGATAGTTCTATCTAGCGGTCGGGTAACAGACAGTTACGTAAGTAGTTATGCTTGTGTGCAACTCTTTAATGCTTTGCCCTCATAAATATAACATTTACTACCATCCTTAGTATGAATATATTTATAAGAGTATATATTAGTAAGAGTAAGATAATAAAACCCTCGTTAGGAATTGTTCGAACAAAAGCCAAGTTTTATTGAAATCGGTTAACAGAAAGTGGGTCAAGTCCAATAAACCGAAGTCATCCCCTAATTTGGAATATTTTCTTCAAATTGGAATGGGACCGCTACTGATCTATCCACTTTCCAACAAAAAAGAATCATCGCGTAACATACGCACAAAAAAATCAATCGGATTGACAATCTTCCTTTTTTCAGGTCGGTTAAATACTGAGGTATCTATCCACTTTCCAACAAAAAAGAATCATCGGGTAACATACACACAAAAAAATCAATCGGATTGACAATCTTCCTTTTTTCAGGTCGGTTAAACTTTTTTATCTAAGCTGTTATATGTTGTGTTATGCGTAATCAGCGAGCGAGTAAAATTATTACATCTTTTAAAAAAGTTAACACATCACTAACAACAAAATTAACTCGTCAACTTGCTTATATACTCAAAGTTTGGGCGTAAAACAGTAATCTGTACCACAAGTTTAAAGTATCGATAATCGCTCGAAAGAGACTAAAAAAAACATTTTCTACCCAAATATTATGCGTTGTATTTATCAACGATCGACACTCTACATAGCTGTGCTGTACATAGTTTCTTATGAGAGTTGTAAGTGGCAGACGTTATATGACATAGTGAATATGTTGGTAATGTGACCGTTACTTTAAAATAAATCGCTAACATCGTAGGTTAGAAAAACAAATGTTATGACCAGGTTAAATAAGTAAGTCAGTCGGTAGAGCATATATGTATTTATTGGTCAAAAACGGGGCACACTTTGTGCACTTTGTGCACTGCATCCGATTCGTGTTCGTTATGAATCAGAGACTTAGGATGTCGTATCGCAATGTTAATACAATAGTGTATTACCTCAAAAAGTGTATTTTCTCAGAATCAACGAAAAACGAATTACTCGCTTCCCGTGAAAGATCTGTGTAAATTTACGTCTAGGTTATTTTCTACTTGCCAAATATACATATTTAAAAAATAAAATAGAAAAAATAATTTCATGTTTTTGCATAAGGACTATTTTGGCCAGAACTTGCTCACATAAAGTGTCTCGTTTTGAGTTAAGTAGATATATTTTAGTTTATTTCACAATATTCTAACGACGGTTTTATTGATGTGCAGAGAATCAAATTTTACGTTCAGCAATGGTATAATCTTGAATTTGTCCGAGAAAATACGAATATCGTATAGAGACAAAATGACGAACACCTGTAACTCGCAACTGATACAAATCGGACGTAGTGCGCAAAAACTTTTACTTGTTTATTAACACCTAAAACAAAAGCAACAAAAATCTGAAATATAAAGTTACTAATCCACGGACAAATCTCATCCATGCAGCAAATTACATCCATTTTCGAAACAAATCTCTATATAATAATAGCAATATCCGTTACAGTGTGCAAGCATAATAAAGCTGTGACCACAACCAGCCACAAAGCGTGGCGCAAGAGGTCAGATACTCACAATCTTACGAAGTGTTGACAGAGTGAAATGACCTTTATCGATCACTAAATTATTGGTAGCCCTTGGGGACTTTATAATTTTTTCACGTCGTTTCTTAACTTGCTGTTCAGTGACCTGATGATCTCGCAATTAAAAAAAAATCTTTAGTCATTAATAAAGAAGGTTCCAAATTCCACACTTTTTCATTTTTAATGTCAGATACTCATGGATGAATTACTAAATTAGCATAACATTATAACGGCCTCGAGAACCCATCATTCGTTAGAACTATGTAGCGCTAAATGAAGAGGTTGCAGGTTCGATTCCCGGCACGAGCGCAACGGCAAACGATCTGCCCATAATTCGGAGAATTCCGCGTAGTAAATTTTGTAGCTTTGGTACTCATAGTATAAGAAATATCATAGTTTGAGTCTGAGTAATTAGCTGTTGTCTTGCACATTATTATTGTTATCGATATTGAGCCAGCTCAAAAAGGACACTGATAATTATTGCGGACAGGTGAGATAGTCCCACGCTGGAGCGGTGGATGCGCCTGTAGCTCACCTCTTAAAATAAAAGAAATACTAGTTTTTAATCAATTAAAAAAAGGAGGAGGTTCTCAATTCGACTGTATGTTTTTTTTTTGTATGTATGTTACGCGATAACGACGGTAATTGTGAACCGATTTTCATGATTCTTTTTTGTTGGAAAGAGGGTACCTGCATAATGGTCCCATTTCATTTTGAAGAAAATTATCAACCTCTAAGGGTGGTTGATCACGCATGAATATTCATTTTTATAAATAGCGCCTAAATTTTACTTAAATTATTTTAATGGTTGATTTTGCTATTCTCCAATTCAAGGCGTTTCTCTCATATACTTTGAGTAGTGAGAACCGATTTTTATTATCTCCAGTGTCAAGTCCTGTATAGTGGCGAACTAGAGGATATTTCAATAAAACTTGGCAAATAGACGTAATTTCTTGTACTTTTGAGGTCGGTGTTTTTAGTACTCTGTACTGAGATTATTAAAGAACTATCTAACAAACAAAGGTTGATTAGTAAAGTCTATGGTATAAAATAGGTTTGTTACTTGAAATGGAAAAAAAATTACTGCAGGCAGGTATACTGGCTTTATATCGGAATTTATATTTTTACCAACGAAATTAAAGCTATTTGAAAAATGTATATCGTATAGTATACGTGGTCTATTTAGTTCAGTTGATATAAAAACAATCATAGGTATGCATTGACTTACAAATAAATGGACGACGGGTCTAATACAAAAACCACGAAAAAAATGTCCCAAGTCAACCTATTCGAAATTTAAATAGTTATGTCATCGCAGTATCGCGCTGTCCGTAGAACAAATGAAGACTAAAGCGGAGTGTCGCGCTCTGTATACGATTTTAGCGCCTTACAAGTGCGGACACTTTTTAGCGCGGACCCGACGTCCATATAATTGTAAGTCAATGTAGGTATGTAAAGTATTTATTGAATACAGCCGTTTTCTTGTAAAATTTCGAGGTAACTTTGTGTTTTTGTTTCTATCGTGAAAATTTTTAGGAATCGTGTTTTTGCACCGTGTCATAAGTAAGGTATAGCTATCCTCAATTTTACAATGTATTTTTTCCAAAGTAATTCATGTTGAATCACTTTTACTATTATGCGGAATCAATTGCCTTTTGAGGTTGTATAGACTATTAAGAATCTGTCTTTTATTTACTTATCACTATAATAATAACGCACACACTCAATATAGCCCCGCACTTGGGAAACCCTGTGTCGCGGGTGCCATGAACACACACATAGACAACCACAAATTGCACCTAAACTCACGAGAGTTTAGGTGTAATTTGTAATTTAGGTGTAATCACGGCCCGGGAATCGAACCTGGGACCTCTGCGTGGCAGGCATGATAACCGCTCGGCCACGGAGGAGGCAGGCCAAGTGTCTGAAATAAATCGTTTTTATTATCATTACGGTTTATTATTAATATGGTTTCCACCACATAAACATACCACAGATTACAGACAAAACAACGTTTAAGGCTCAGTACATACCATGGTTACTAGTAACTGAGATGGTAAAGTCACAATATTTGAGAAAAGGAATATTTGTTATTTAGATTCGATAAAATAGTTTCATTTCCAATGTGTGTGGTTGTGTGTGTATCGCTAAAGCTAAGGATTCGAGAACGAGATACTCGATATGTTGTCGTGTTTTCAAGGAAATGCAAATTTCAAAGAAGCAAATGAACTAAACATAAATGAAAAGAGCACTACCTGTCGAACGCGTTAGATAGTTAATAGGTAACATATATTATAAAGTGCTAATTTGTTTAGATTATAATATATATTCTGCTTATGTTTGTATTTATATATATAAAGTTCATGTACGTGTGCATGTCTGTCATATGTACATATATTATCTCATATCATATCATATCATCATCCTTTATATGTATATATATTATTTATATATATATATATATATATTATTAAATATTTTTTTTTACTCACATTAAAATTTTAATTTTATTGTACAATAATTAGTCCCGCAGACTTCATTTTTCACCTAGGCTAGGGTTGGCTGGAAGAGATCTCTTCTAGAGATAAGCTCACCTTTGTATATGTCCTTTATAACTTGTGTTTCATAAAAAAGTAAAGCAAACGAATTGCTGATTTCATCACGCTTATCAAAAGAGATAAGTTAAGATTAAACATTATTGTTGTATTGACGTTAAGTATTTATGACGTCATCAGAATATACTGGTATTGAAAGTGCTATAAGGGATATGAGCTGGCGTTAGCTGCTGGTGGTAGCTTTGTGACGATGCGACCTCCTTCCATCGTCATTCCGCCCTTTATCACCTTTTCTCTGGTTCCTGGCTACTTGTTTTACCAAATTTTGAATCGTTCTTTGATTCCGTTGCCCGTCATTCTCACGTTGTTTTCTTTCCGTCGTCACTCTCTAATTAATCGCTGAAGCGAGCACTTCTGCTCGTCTAATTTTGACCCGTTTACCAGTTACCAAAAATCTCTTACCGAAAAGATCACAAAAAACTTCAAAATATTTTTTATAAAACCGAATTTATTTCCACTATTTCTTTTTCAATTTTGAACTTTAAACTCACTAAGCAAAATGTGCGAAGACTGCGGAGGCTACTACCCTCTCCACGCTACATTACAATCAACAGGACGTGCCTAAGCGGTGCCAGCAGTGTGTGACAACTCTTTCAACTTTACTCAGATCGTAGTTTAACATTGCCTCAACGTGGTAACAGTCACTGGATCGAATCCATTCGTAAAAGGATTTTTTCTTTATATCTTCTCGATCTTCTCATAAATAATAACAACAACTTAGTGGAGTATTTCACTAAAAAAGACGAGTACTATGATAATTAAACATGATGATGATATTCAATAATAATAAAATATCATTATATAAGTTTTTGTTTCCAGCCCTTTGATTGAATTCATAAAGGGGTATAAAATGGACAAAAATAAAACAAACTAGGGACTAATTCAACATTGACGTTACTAGTCGTAAACTCATAGTACAAATATTCAAGTAGGCGTCACGTACATCTCCACCTGCCGCCTGTCAAATCCTGCGCATTGTCTACCCACGCGTCTGATTCACCAAGACTTGCCTTGGCGCACTCCCTTCATGTGTCTAATTATTTTGGCATTGTAAATTCTTTCATGGAAATATTTGTAGGTTTAGCCTAACACGAAATTCTAACGGCACAATTCTAACAAGGCTTACAAGCATACATTTCGTTCAAATATGTCAAATTTGGTTGGTAAATTTAACTTTAATGAAACGTGCAGAAAGAGAGACATAAACGCAATAATCGATTCACATCGCCAAATCAGTTGCATATTTGAAGAAGTGTTATTGGTATTGTGAAATTTATTAACTTTAAATTTGTGTGTGTGAGATTTATTAACTCCTATCTTTTTGCGGGAATGTTAGCTGTCAAAGTGAAAAAGTAGGGAGGGACACGGAGTATCGATTCGAGACGTCAACAGTGCTGCACCACCCGCGGAGTTCAGTCGATCTTCTTATCAATATTTACATGAAAAAAAGTAAAGTACAATAGAAAATGTCATGTAAAATGATTTAAAGTTCTTGAAGTTGTAAAAGTTAATTGGCACATCTCAAAATAGTTCATCAACCGTATTGACTGTAAGTCAATGATCAACCGGTTAAATATACCACTGCTTGTTATCGTGTCGATGCTTCTTTAATTTTAGGAGTACATTGACTTTGTTGCCACATTGACTGCGCTATCCGTGGCCACGTAGAAATCTTCCCTCGTGCAGGTATTAGGGCACAACAACAAGTGTTGCATGGACTGTGGCGGGACATTGTAGTCACATAAGGTTAGACTAACATCCCTGGACCCCCTGCTTCAAAGCGATGGTGAACGCTATATACTCGTAGTCCAGAACGCTGGTCCAATACGGCTTAGGCACTTTACAGGATTGTCAACCTGCTTTGACGAACAGGCTGTATCACATGTTTCGGTTAGCAAGAGGTATTCCTACTAAAAGCGTAACATAACTTAGAAATTAAAGTTATAGGTAAATGTCGCCATAGGGATTCAAACCGTAGATCTCTCAATTGAGAAGCAACCGTTCTCTTATTAGGCTATCACTGGCAAGATAGGTCAAAACTATCGATGGGACGAACAAGTTGTACACCTGGTGGTAAGGGTAAGCGATAAGCCTGTCCATAACAGTTGCAGTGCCTCTCAGAGCTTTCAATTGCAAAGATAGGCACAGCCACTGCGCCCGTCATTCTGAGACATAAGTTGAAAAGTCCCACGTGCCTGTAATTTCACCAGCACCCTTAACCTCCAAAACTGAAACACAGTAATGTTTGTATTACTGCTTGACGGCAGAAATAGCTAAGGTAGCAGTACTTCTCTGGACGAACTCTTTTACAAAGGAGCTCTAAGCTAAACATCTACTCCACCGGTTAAAAGACGTAAACATCAATAATTCTTATGACAGTATACATAATTGAAAATTGTGTTAATTCATAGATTTGAATGTCATTAGTCTAACATGATATGAAGACGTTTGCTAAGTTAATATAATGTATAGTAGATGATCGATTCAAATATTTAATCATAAAACTTGCAACACGAATAAAATTTATGGCTCGATCACGGAAAATAAATTAACAAATAGAGATGTGCGTTGAATTTATAAATACAGCGCATAATCGAATACCGGAAATTATTACGTAAATATCATTTTTGTTAATTCAAGAAAAAAATCGTGACTTCGAATTTCCTTAACTTCATAATTGTCCTGGTTTTGGTTTAAATGTAAATGAAAAAAATTATAGGTGAGAGGAAAAGAACTTCAAGCGCCAAATAGTAATTATTACTACAGAGTTTTTCAAAAGAGAATGAGGTTCGTAATTAGGCATTTAAAAATCAATCTTCAGGTCAAATAAATGTCATTTACCAATGCGATGGTAATTGATGTGATTTTTAACTTTCTAAAGCAAAATTCTTTCTAAATTCGTGAGGTCCGCTGGTTCGTTCCGTGGCTTAGTTGGTATAGCGTCTGCCACGGTATGCAAGAAGACGTCGGTTCGAATACGACCGGATCGAAGGAATTTTTTCTGAGTGTTCGATCTTTGTATTAATAATTACAACAAATCAATTCAATAAAAATTTCTAAAGCAATGTTTGTAAAAACATTTAAATTCCGAAATTTGGACTAAGGCCCTTTACCTCTAGTTTCTTGCTCATTCTTTTAAGAGGAATCTACCTTATGAATGAGCAGTGGAGTTTAATGAATATAACGATTTCAATTGTAATTTTTTATAATATCACGTGACGGGGCGAACAAGTCGTGCGCCTGATGGTGCGCCTGTCCATAACAGTTGCAGTGCCACTCAGAGCTTTAAGTCACAAAGATCTGGGGGCACTGCCACTGCGCCCGTCACCCTGGGACATAAGTTGACAAGTCCCATGTGCTTGTAATTTCACCAGCACCCTTATCCTTCAAAACTTACTAAATTACTGCTTGGCTGCAGAAATAGATAAGGTGGCATTACTTCCTTAGACGAACTCTTTCACAAGGAGCTCTACTGCTTATTGTGAAATAAAAATTATTTACTTTACCTTTTATCTATGGAAAACTTCATTTTGTTTAAAAGACAGTATGTAATTGACAAATACATGACCAGATGTCGCTACATAACGCGTTGGAAGTAGCGTATAATAAAACGGAACAGAATATAATTTGTAAATATATTTATACGTAGTAAAACGAGATATCCACGGTGTAGACGGCCACTGATAAGACGCGACATACATAATATAAATAGTTTCAATATCTTTTACTTAAACAACTTTCTTAGCAAATTTCAGTCTTATTACAAAGTGACTGTACCATAAAACATTGTTTCTATGCCGATGTTGCTACATAGTAACGTATTGCGCGGATTGACGCCATCACTAGGGTAATACCAACTCTGTGCTTTTACTACTAGTATTTTTGCCAAAAGGACATTATTTTTAGGCAATAATACACAAGCTCTTGGACTGCACAAAGCCATATATATAATATTTTAATTTGTAAATCATATTTTAAGTCGTAAATATTATTTTAACACAACGTATACAGATTTTATGTTTATAAAAAGTAAAAGTCATCAAATCAAATGTAGGATGTTTTTCATTTATGTCACATTATTGCCTTATAATGTACTATAAAAAAGTCAAAGATGTACAGGGCTGATATTTATTTTTTATTTCTTTATTTATTTAAGACATAATATAAGTTCACAAACCATATATTACCTTGAAATCGATGATAAGAGTAGGTACACAGCATTGATATAAAATAAATTTATCTTTTACGAAACTTAAAAAAAATGAGAACTTTTAAAAAGAAACCACAAATTCAAAATTTACAATAAATAATTAAAATAAATATTAATAAACATAATTATGATATCCAAGAACTAAGTATATTCCCAAAAACCTGATATTTTCTAAAATAAAATAATTATTCAAGATTTTTTTAGTAAGTTGATGAACATTTATTTATTATATTCTGACGCATAGTTACAGCTTCCCTTTTTTACTATTTACTAACGAACGTCATTTTTCTCTTTGTTACAACTCGCACTATGGACGCAGTGAAAAACCAGCATCCTCGAAAATAAATTGGAATTAAATCATTCTCTGTCCGTGGACATATGTTAATTGTTAATATTTTACCCACAAAACATTTATTTTATGTATTTATTAGTTAGTAGGGGGAGTCCGGGAGACTTGCCCAGATGGGAGAGTTGCACCATCTTTCAAAAGTCAACTTAAATTTCGCGCTAACGAAACGTCAACACGGTCATTGGTAGCGCGCGGGAAGCCAATAACAAGCATGCCGCCATTTTGCACAATAACCGGTTTGTTTAGCTGTCAGGTTGTGAAACGTGTTTTTATTACTGCGGAGTAAATTTTATTAATTTTAGTAGTTTTGAGAGTACGACCGTGTTTATTGAGGTACGTATTATGTATTATTACTATTGTAATGCCTGATTATTGTAGTTTGACGTGTGCTAAGTGTTGTTTCGCTAAGATTGACTGTTTTTTCTGTGAGAAAAAATTTATGTCAAAGTAGTATATGCGGGAGACTTGCACCACGGCGTGTGCGGGAGATATGCTCAGTGGTTCATGCCTCCCGCTGTAGTGTTAATAGCATGAAAATTTTTTGAACGTGTATTTTAATCGATTTGGAGATTTAAAATTTTTAAACTAAATTTAAAAGCAATTCGGTACCCTCATTCATTACCAGGGATTGGAATATATAGAGTTTTTTACCTAAACTTCGAGGAACATAGACAGAAAATGGAGACTGCCTTACGACAATATCTTTTAAGTCCTGGACCTGTTCGGGTTTCGGGAAATCACTTTAGTACATTAAAAATTGTCGGAATTGGGTACAGGCAGGTACACTATTATTTATCTCAACTTTGCGACACAGCGGCTTGGATCAGCGATATTGCGGACTTTGGATTTTTTTCACAATATCTATATTTGATTAGGACAATAGGATCTCTCGATTGGCATTTTTTTAGAGAGGTATCGGGAAAAATATCCATTGTCCGCAATATCGCAGATCCGACCTACTGTGCATCGCAAAGTTAAGATAAATATGGTGCACCTGCTTGTCCGCAATTACGTCAATTTTTAATGGTCTTGAGTGATTTCCCGAATCCCGAAAAGGTCTAGGACCTAAAAAATATTGTCGTGAGGCAGTCTCCATTTTCTGTCTATGTTCCTCGAAGTTTAACTATACCTATTCCGATCCCTGTTCATTACGCAAGTCCTGCCTGTATGGCTTGTTTTTTATGTTTAATCTTTTTATTATATTACTTGCAGAAAAAATGCCATTTCAATATAAGTCCTCTGAAAAAACACGCAAAAGAAAAAAATATACTAAGACAGAACTAGAAAGCGCTATACGTGACGTAAAGGAGGGTGCAACTATGAGAAAAACAGCCATCAAGTATGGAATCGATAGAAGTACACTAAGACGTTATAAGTTGAATGAACAAAAATTACACAAATTTGATGAAAAAAACAGTCAGTATAAAGAGTCACAAGTATTTACTGTTTCTGAAGAAAAACTGCTTGTTGAATATTTACTATCGTGCAGTAAAATGCATTACGGCCTGACTAAAGTCGTCACAAAATAATAGATCATATTTGACAGCTAAACCAGTCGATAGTATGTAACTTTGAATGCAATCAACGAAACAGTAAATAAGCAATTAATAACTTATTGGGTTTTAAAAAAATACATAAATTTTATTGAAGGTCTATACGTTATGAAAGAAACATATTTCAAGTATTATTTTCGCAGGAATTCCAAAATAAAATCCAATTTTGAGTTACTCCGAAACGTCTTATAAACAGTTACATCTTCAGTCTAATTCTTTTTAATAATAGTGTTGTAACCAATAAGCGCCGACTATCATCGAGTCAAATCGGTTTCACTTTAAAAAAAATGACTTATTTAATTACTAAAGTCGTCACAAAATAATAGATCATATTTGACAGCTAAACCAGTCGATAGTATGTAACGTTGAATGCAATCAACGAAACAGTAAATAAGCAATTAATAACTTATTGGGTTTTAAAAAAATACATAAATTTTATTGAAGGTCTATACATTATGAAAGAAACATATTTCAAGTATTATTTTCGCAGGAATTCCAAAATAAAATCCAATTTTGGGTTACTCCGAAACGTCTTATAAACAGTTACATCTTCAGTCTACAAAGAAATAATTCTTTTTAATAATAATGTTGTAACCAATACGCGCCGACTATCATCGAGTCAAATCGGTTTCACTTAAAAAAATGACTTATTTAATTACAAAAACAAAAATTTTAAAGTGCTTACAAAATTAGACTGAGTATACTAGTATTTATAGTAGACAGAACCGTAAAGTCAGATTTGTATTTCCTTTTCTTTATCGCAAATTCTGAAACGGCAACACTGATGTCGATTTAGCGTCACTCTGCATCGGCGCCCGCGCAGTCTTTCGCCGTCTTGGAAGTTGACTGTACGCTTGGTTATTCGTGGTGTTTTTTCTTGTGACTCGGCTGTGCTTTTGGACTACTTCTATTTTCAATCTCGTTGACCTTGGCTTGGATATTTTGGACTTGATTCTGTGTGAACTCTTTTTCAACATGTCGAAAAGAGGACGTGCTTTAAATAGCCAGACTCGCGAACTGGTTGTGAAATTACACGACTATTTCGAAAGGGAGTCACTTAATGGTGGACCTCTATTACCAGTGACACAAGTGCAAAATCGCGTCGCAAGTGCACTTGGAATCGGCAAAAGAACGGTACACACCATCATACAAGAAAAATATGGGCCTTCCGGCTCTCAAGAAAACGTATTACATACGCCTAGAAAGAGGAAGAAAAGCAAGCCTGTAACAGGTATCGACACGTTCGATGCAGACGCTATTCGTAACCATGTTTATACATATTATACTAGACACGAGTACCCTACTGTGAGTAAATTGTTGGTATCACTTCGAGAGCTTGGCTTATTTACTGGGAGTGCTACCTCACTGATTACAATTTTGAAAAAAATTGGTTTTAAATACAAGAAGTCTGACAAAAGAAATATTATGATGGAAAGACATGATTTAATATTACAAAGAGTTTCATTTTTGAGAGAAATGAATAAAATTACAAATTGGGATAATGTTGTGTTTATCGATGAGACTTGGTTGAACTCAAACCACACAGTACCACAATCATGGACCGACGACACTAAAGCATCCAGCTCGAAAGTGCCAATGGGAAAAGGTGGTCGCCTCATAATTTGCCATGCTGGATCAGCCGGGGGAGGTTTCGTTAATAATGCTTTACTAGCATTTGAATCAAAAAGTACAAAAGAATATCACGAAGAAATGGACGCAAACAAATTTAAAGAGTGGTTTAAAACTTTACTTCAGAACCTCCCCGAACAATGTACAATAATTATGGACAATGCATCGTATCATTCGGTTCAAATAGATCGAGCGCCGACTCAGGCAAATAAAAAGGCTGATTTGGTGGCATGGCTACAGAGGAATGGTGTCGAAGCTGACATGGAGCTATTGAAAGTGGAATTGTTAAGATTAGTGCGAGAGCATAGACCTACAAAACTTAGGTATGAAATTGATGAATTGGCACTTGAGCATGGACATAAAATTATAAGGACACCGCCGTACCACTGTCAATACAATGCTATTGAGTTGATTTGGGCTCAAATTAAAGGTTAATATTTTTGCATTTAATACTGTTATTTTAAATTCGTATATATTAAGACTTATTTTGTACTAGTAGCATATTTTAATAAAGTACAAATGTAAAGAGGTAACATATAAACTTTCGAATTTGTAATATCACTGTGAAGGAACATTACTATTTTACAACAGTGTTTTTTTTTTACAGGCTACGCAGGACGTAATAATACTAAGCCACCGTTCTCCACAAAAAAAATGATGACTTTATTAAAGGAAGCATGTACTAAAGTAACAAAGGAAGACTGGAGAAAGGTGGTGGAAAAAACTAGAAAACTAATAAAAGAAGATTTTGACAGAGATGTTAATATTGATAATTTAATTGAAAACGAATTAATTATATGGACTGGTGAAACTAGCTCAACAGATGGTTTTGGTTCATCTTCCGATGACGTTGATAAATAAAAAATTCCAATAAGGAGGTCTTTTGTTTTACTTCAGAATTTTGTTATTTACGTACAGGTTATCCTCGTGAACTATGCTAATGTATAACTACAATACAACAACAAGTACAGGTTGCCGTTGTGCTCACTTAAAATACTTACTTATTATTTCTATTAAACTGTATAACGTTTAAATAAATGTTGATTGATATATCTAGAACTGAAAAGCAATGAACAGAAAAATAACCTAAACGATTACAAACTCCTAAAATTTTTAATCGATTTCTCGTGAGAATCGTTTAAACTGGTTACCGATATTGCAGTTCACATCACTATTTACGTTGCGATGACATGTGTCAAATATGATCTATTATTTTGTGACGACTATAGAAAGCAAGCATTGCAATTGGCTTTTGAATTCGCGGAGGCGAATTCAAAAAAGTATCCAGGTAGCTGGGCAACGAACAATGCTGCTGGAAAGGATTGGTTTCGTGGATTCCTTTCCAGAAATCGAGAATTGAGTTTAAGAACACCTGAAGCTACTAGCTTGTCTCGTGCCACGAGTTTTAACAAAAAAAATGTTACCGATTTCTTTACAAATTTAAAGACGGTGCGTGAAAAATACAATTTTGAGGCTCTAAATATATACAATTGTGATGAAACTGGATGTACGACTGTTCAAGCATGTCCAAAAGTGATAGCCAGTAAAAAGTCGAAACAAGTCGGACAAGTCACATCAGCAGATAGAGGGACCACCGTAACAATTTGTTTCGCCGTCAATGCGATTGGAAATGTGATACCTCCTTTCTTTATTTTTCCGAGGGTTAGATATCAGGAACATTTTGTATCGGAAGGCCCGGAAGGATCATCTGGAGACGCTCATACAAGTGGTTGGATGACCACAAAAAGTTTTGTGAAATTTCTTGGACATTTTGCAAAATACTGTCATGCCTCTGAGAACAATCGTGTGCTCTTACTGCTAGATAATCATGAGAGCCATGTAAGCGTTGATGCTATTAATTTTGCAAGAAGTAATGGCATTACATTGTTAACTCTTCCGCCACACTGCAGTAATAAATTACAGCCTCTCGATATTGCAGTTTATTCCTCCTTCAAATCCCGATATAACACAGCCATGAACAACTGGATGTTATCCAATCCCGGCAAAACAATTACAATTTACAATATTCCAGGATTCATTAAAACAATTATGTCTCAAGCATTCAGTCAAAGCAATATACTAAGTGGATTTCAAAAAGCTGGCATCCATCCGTTTAACCCAGATATTTTTAGTGGCGACGATTTTTTGTGTTCTGCAGTCACGGATAGAGAATTGTCTCAAGAACAAGCATCAACAAGCGCACCAATGTCTTTAGAAAGTCAGCTCGTATTCTCCACCCAACTTGAAGAATCATCTCATCTTGTACAGAATGTGGCAAACATAACCATTTCTGTTCAAAAGTCCAAACATAATCACAATATTGGCGATTATGGTCATGGTTCTGGTTTGCAACAGCATCAAGAATGTGCCAGCGAACCAGGTAATACCATTCTATTATCATCAAATGAAAATTTGACTATTAATGAGTTATCGACTCCTGAACTGGAATCTCCTACTCTTTTAGAAATGTATACGAACCCTGCGCAGAATGTTCCAGATAGTACTCATGAAAACTCAAACACTACGACATCAAAACAATCTGTTAAAGACGTCAAATTCATTCGTGCTAGTTCGGAGCCATTAAAAATCTCCAACAGATTCCAAGTGGTCACAACACCTTTAGCAAAACCTTTCACGGGTACGCGATCATCTTCTGTCCCACCACAAAAAAGTATATCTCTGGAGTCATCGAATGCTAAGTCACCGATTCAGAAAAAACAAGCTATTGATTTACAATGCTTTTCTTTAGCACTTACGGGATCAAAAGAGCAAACTACACTTAAGCGACGCACTATTTCATCACCAATCCCATCTACTTCAAACCTTGAAATAGTGACTCCAGAGATGGTGAGACCATTTCCTAAAGCGCCTCCAAGAAAGGTGGCTCGACGAGGCCGTCAGCCTGGCAAGACCAAAATATTGACAATTACCCCTGAGAAGGAAAATAACAGTGAATGTATCTCAGAAACTGTAAACAACATTTCTATCCCTAATAACGACAACAGATTTGATGACCCTAAACGCCCAAAAAGGAAGCTAAAAGAAACTCAATCCAATGTTATGAAGAATGATGAGATAAAAAAACAAAAGATGAATATGAATAATATTAAGAAAAGAATTTTTGGGAATAGTGACACTGAAAATGAAAATTATACTAATAAACCTAGTAAGAAGGTACAAGAAGAGACCAAAGGAAAGAAAATAATAAAAATCAAAAAAAATCCTAAACAAAAAGATGATAAAAAAAAGAATGTTCCAGGAAAAACTAAAGGAAAGGAGGAAATATTGAAGACTAAACAAGATTCAAAACAAAAAGCCCAGAGAAAGAGAACTGGCAAATGCAAAAAACGTAAACATATGAATGATGATAGTGAAACCGAGTGTGAAGACGAGGATATTTCGTACGCTGACAGTTCCAGTGATAATGATTTTGCACAGAATCCTTGCGTGAACGATAGGTGGTATTGTTTTGTTTGCCAATCAGAAGAAATTATGACCATGCGTCTATGTCGTTTATGCCGTAGATATGTCCATGAGACATGTGTAGGACTTACAGAAGATATTGATGATTTTATTTGTCATGAATGTGATCAGAATTAGTTTTTTAGGTTACCTTTTGACTGAAAATAATTATTAAGACTGATTGCTGCCACCAAATTATAAGAATAAGTGTATAATTTAAAAAAAGTTAAGAAAGACCAATAAGTTTGATTGTTAAAATGTTTAATTTTGTTAAAAAATTATGTTAACTGTGCAATGAATGTTTAAGAATATGTTTTTTTCTTCTTTATAAGAAGTACAACTGTCTTTATAATATAACTTAATTTTGTAATGTTTAAGTGAATACATTTGCGGTTTAAGCGCTAAAATATTTTTATTTTCCTCTTTAAAAAACAATAGTCAACTCTCCCTAGACCCCGGTTCGAGTGTCCCTTAGGATGGGGAGAGTTGATTCATATCCCATTTTTTATTAAAATATGTATACTACTTTACAGTATTATAAATATTGAAAAAGTAATGAAGCAGAAGTTGGCTAAATAAATAAGCTAATCTTCAAATGATAACTGAATCTCTACACCCCATCTATAAGAAAATATGATACTTTATATAAAAAGTGGTTCAAGTCTCCCGGACTTCCCCTACACTCTTAAACCTAAACAGATTTGTCTGAGAGTTGCAACTCCTCTAACAATAACTTCTACTATACAATTTTACGTAATATACCGACATTTTTTTTTTAATTTTTTTTAAATTCATTTATTCAAAGAAGTTTATACATTTACAACAATACATCTCCCGCCAAACTGGAAACAGATTTCAAATCGTAGATAGCAGTGGCATGTTTGTTTGGACAAAGCCCTAACTTAATAATTTTTATTAATAAAACTGCCTCCGTGGCCGACCGGTTCCCATGCCGGACTGAAATATTTGTATGACCTACATTTATTTCTTTCGTGAGTTTGGGTGTAATTTATGGTTGTCTATGTGTGGATCCATGGCACTCGCGACACAGGGTTTCCCTAGCACGGGGTTATGTTGAGTGCGACAAAAAAAAATAAAAATAATAATGTGTCACTTAATCGCACCAATTACATGGTCTCAATGCAGGGAATTCCCTTTACTATACGTACCAGGGCAACGGAATTCACTTCGGTGCCAGAACACCCAGACAAGAAACAATTGAGAAAAGATTTTATCAAATTCCTCAAAAGTTACTCAACTCCAGTAATAGTAAAAGTGAAGAATACATTGAATACTAGACAGTATGCGCTGAGATAACACAACGTACCTCCAAGCAATAACTAAGCGGCGGAAAGATACCGCACAATAAATTAATATAGTATTATTATTGATAACTTAAAGGCCAAACGTTAATTAATGAATAAGTAAAACAAACATCAGACCCCAAGCAGATATGACGCGTATTTATAACAGCTACTTATCAGAGCATATGTAAAAAATATTTCCTTTGGATTTTATTTTCGGCTTACGAAAGTAAACATTTGCATTGCAATCTGGAACATTCTTATCAAATATTTTAATTGTTCTATTTCCATGCGCTGATACTGTTTTATATTATTTCCTGCACAATACTTGTGAATCACGATAACATTGCATGATTGAATGGTGACGAATAAAAATAATATGTTTTGGAGAACTGAGATGTCTTTCTTTTATGCATTTTTTAAAAATATTTATTTATTTAGGACTTTTTTTATATGATAGGTAGGAAGTGATGGCACGAACAAATCATGCGCTTGCTATATAGTAAGCGACACGTCTGTCCATTGCGTTGCCGCTCAGAGCTTAAAATGTCAAAGATCTGAGGAGCAATGACACTGCGACTGTCGCCCCGAGACGTAAGTTGACAAGTCCCATGTGCCTGTAATTTTATCAGCACCCTCAGCGCCCAGTTAAAGATTTCGCACGGGCATCGCGCGGCGACCGCCCAGTTACCACGCCTTCGTGTACATTAATGGTGAATATGAACTCTATTTACTAGGCAACAACATTTAAATTCCTCTGCATTATTCAACCGCGCGGTCTCCGCGCGAGTCCTCGCGAAGACCAAATTCAAGCCAGCGTCACGCGCGTGCCCGAGACGCTCATTTAAGTTAAACGTAAAAGCTAAATAATAGACAAATAGATAGTATCATATCGCGTTAATGAAATAAATCCCTTTATACGGATACGATCAAAGTGAATGTGAGAACGAATACAAAGTAATCAATCACCCAACATTAAAGAAATTACGAACAACCACCATAACCAACGAGGTGTTGAAAATTTATAAAGATGATCGAGTGTACAACGGTTATTATTCGTTTAGTTCACTGTTGAGCATGAATATTGCAAATGGGCATGAAACCTTTGGTACTTACTTAGACGGTATTGTGATGTTGACTGACGTAAATTGATCAATTTCTTTGTGGTCGAAGTACAGTACTAGTACATTATATAAGACCACTTTTCGGTGTTTCACTTACCACTCTCATCATAATTTATGTTTCAACTCATATTACCCCACATTTGGCTATTCTCACTTCGTTGAGCGTGCGTACCATGCACTATATAAATCTTTACAAACTTACTATTGTTGTTGTTTTACATCAAAAACTCATCAAAAAGGTGTCCCATTGGGAGTTCACATTATGGCCTAACCTTAACGAAAAGAATGCTCGATCCACATCAATTTACTTACAAGTACAAACAAAAAGACTGTAACAATCTAATAATAAAATGATATAAAAAGTACAATCAGTATAAAACATTCCCTCCTAAACTTACCCCCAAAAAGTCCTATATACGTAAATGATTTAAAAACAGTAAACCACGTGAAGTTTGAGTTTTATATGAGGATAATCTGTGAGCACACCCTTTCGTTTTGATAATTTTGATGGGAATAATGACGGAACAAACCAACATAAGAACAGTGGATGGAAAAAGGATTTTTTCAATCAAAAGAATCCAAAATTTTAAGAATTTTTAAGAGGTGGGATGACGATGAAGGGGTCAGCATCATTACAACACTATCATTTTAATAGTATAAACTGATACCTTATCTATTAATAGCATTATTAACCTATTTTATCCTATCGAGTTCTTAGGTTTTCGCTATTGTTACACATTGGAAATGAAACTGTTTTACAGTTCTAAAACGCGTATATTTCGCACTCTTCGTGTCATAAGGCCACGCCTGCAAAACAACAATTTTCAGAGGTGTAATGATTCCACGAAAGAAATAAGTCGATGACTTTTAAAAACTCAAATAGGCGAGTTTTAAATTTCACATAGACATAATTTGTTTCATATTATTTATTTTTTATATTGAATGGATATTCAATTATTTATATGTGACATTACTCCACTAGTTTGTACAAAGATCGAACAGTCAGAAAAAAATCCTTCGATCGGGCCGGATTCGTTTTTTTTTATATTAATTCCTACTTGGTACTTGGTACTTGGTGTAACGGGCTGGTGTCCGCAACTCGACGACAAGGCGCTTATTTTGCGTGTATTAATTTCTAATTCGTATTATTTTTATGATTTTCATGTGATAAAAACACTTTTCACATACTATCACATGTGCCTTATTGGCAAAAGTACAATTTGTTATTACTGGTCCTGACTGTCAGCCGTGACCATGGAACCTGTAAAGTGCCCGAAACGATCGTTTGTCTGAAAAAATTTACTCGATTTAGATCCGAAAAAGTGTCATTTCTATTTTATCCTTTTAAATATTCCTAATTTTCAGTGACGGATATAGACTTATAAGATGCGACGCGTCTGTTTAAAGGCAAAACCACATAAATGATATTTTCCACAAAAGTCTTTAATTTATATAGGTATGGTAAGAAAATCTCTATCTTTCTGCACGTCAAACTCAATAACAAAAAGCTGTGAACCCAATAAGAGTTTTATCTGCAAAAAGATGCTGATTTTCTTACGACAGGTACATAATTTGAAGATTTTTTTGTGGAAAATGTCAGTTATGTGGTTTTACCTTTAAACAGACGCGACGTATTTATATTAAAAACCATATTATGTGCGCTGTTGATGAGACCTTTAGTATAATTTAATTTTATGCCATCGTGTATTACGAAAAGTCGATTAATTCTTAACGAATCCGAAAATAATGTTCAATACAAAGTCCGTTAAAGTCGGCTATCAAACTAAATCATCTTCAAAGAGTCATCATACTTAATTATTACACAAAAGAACATTATACACATACAAATGTCAGATCAAGATACAAGTGTCGATCTATGATCAAAAACAACAATACCAAGAATGCGTGCTCTAAATACTTCAGGAACAATAGCGAGTCATCAGCATCACTACAACTTCAAACGTCAAAATTTGATGGACGTATCAAGGCTTCTGTGCAAGAGACACGGCTGAGGCGGAGTCGCCGTCAGCAGGCAGCTTTGGCGCCACATGTCTCCTTACAATGACATGTTGCAATCAAATGGCACCCTGATAATCTCACCGGGCGACATTCACACTTCTAGTTTAAGGCTGGGGTCAGATCTCTGCCGCGGGCGAATGCCATACTACAACAGCATTGTGATGAGCTCCATAATTAGAGACACGCGTGCCGTGTTGCCGTTGCCGAGTCATAAGTGAGCGGAAAATTGTTAATTGAAGGCTCGAGATTGATGAGCTGACATAACTTGTGAAAGTGTTGTTAATTTTGCTGATTATTTTATTAACTTTGCACAATAACAAATCCTTTCGCTAATCGTAGTAAGAAAAGGTAAAAAAAATGTATTTAGCTAAATTTTACTTCACGAATATTATTCTGTAAGTGACAGGTAAAGAATATCAAGCGCCAAATAGTGATTTTTACTACAGAGCGTTTTAAAGATAATGAGGCTTTTAATTAGGCATTTCAAATCAATGTTAAGGTCAAATAAAATATGTCAAATAAAAAAACAAACTACGAGAGGACTTAATGTATTTTACCATTGTGTGATTTTCAACATTCTACCTCTAAAGTAACGTTTGTATAAAATGTCTGAATTCCAAAATATGGAGTTAAAGTCCTTTAGACCTCACTTACATTAGTGTTTACACTTTTAAATTTCGTGTTGCATTATAACTAACATTTCAAAGGGAACAAACGTTATTAAACAATTTAATAGGTAATTGCACGGCTAGCTATTATCCCGACGCTGACGTTTCAGTCAGAGTTAGAAGTCCTAGCATGACAGAGCGCGACTTACGCGAGAGCGACATACAGGGCGGGATCTTTATGTGAGAATAGCAGTATCACTCTCTTGTGTTAGCCCTACAGGTTGTTTACCAGAATCAGCCCCTGACCAACGCCAGTGAAATCTGGGCGCTAATTAGTAAATTATATTTGCCAAATAGACCGGTTATAGCCTAGTGAGCCTAGCCTGTGAGAAGTTGACGATTCGAATACCTAAGGCAGCACGTACCTAAGAAGTAATTTATATAATTAGTAATTTGTGATAGCCGAAACGACCCGGAACAGCATCACGGACCACCTCGATAGTATAACCCTTTCAAACAAAAAAGAATTTTTAAAATTGGTCCGCAATTGACGGAGAAATCGGTAAATACATGGACTATAAAATTACAATTATAAATATAATAAATAAAATTTGAGGATTTCCCTCAATCCTCTCATCAGATTCTGACTTGGTGACAATGAGACCACCACAAGAGTGCACCCTTACAAATAAAAAAGAATTTTCAAAATCGGTCCACAAATGACGGAGTGATTTGAAAACATGCATA
This sequence comes from Hyposmocoma kahamanoa, assembly GCF_003589595.1. Classification (NCBI taxonomy): domain Eukaryota; kingdom Metazoa; phylum Arthropoda; class Insecta; order Lepidoptera; family Cosmopterigidae; genus Hyposmocoma; species Hyposmocoma kahamanoa. Next base: position 6,786,077 of record NW_020653851.1, read on the forward strand.
CAGTCGAACGAATAACCTCCTCCTTTTTTAAGTTGGTTAACAATAGTACATAGCTATGTTATGCACCGCTTGTTTATGTTCTGAACACAGCTCTCCGGTTGACGGTGGAGAATGCCTAATGGTCTAAGTCCGCCATTTGTACTGTATAGTGTGTTATGAAGTTTAAATAAATAATTACTCGTAAAACTGTTTTCTAGCAATACCCCGGGCTAACTGTGGAGGAAAACATCATGATGAAACATATACGTCGACGAAGACTCACAACCCTTGAAAAACGTGAACTTAGAAGTTACCAAACCGCATTGGACCAGTGTGGCGGAGTACGGAATAAGTCTCTTCAGATAAGAGCCGTGTCCATGGGTTTATGATGACGATTCATCAAATATCATCATTTCAAAAACCATGCTTTACAGTATACTACCAAGAACCGAAAAACCCCTTCATATGATTAACTCTATCGATAGGGAAACCATATTTAATAGCTACCTCAACGACATGGTTTCCCTTAGGATTGTGTTAACCGATCATTTGGAAATCCTTTCGAATAAGGTTAACTAATTACTTCCAATGCGCTTTTTGTTGGTAACATATACATCAATACCATTTACCATTAACTAGGTGTTACCTGGTGTTACCACTTCTAACATACAACACGAGAGATGCTATATTTCTTGTGTTAAGATATGACGCCAATATTAGTTAATTGTTTTTTGCGTTCTATAAACACTTAGACGGGAAACACTATTGAGGGCTTTCGTTGTCGGTAATAACCCGAATTAACTGAATCAGTTTGGTTAAGCACTTCGTTGGAGTAAGTCGAAGACAAATATACCGAATCGACTGTGTTTGTGAAAACAAGTCTATCAAATACCCGATGGAATACCTTATAATGGTAAGCGGTGTAGGTCCTTGTATACTGCAGGCAATTTACATATGATTGCGACATTAAAATTGATTTTATTGACTTCGAAATGCAATTAATTACTAAATGTCTTAAATATTTGTTTACAAGTTTTCAACTATACGTAAATTAAAACATCATGTCTTTGATTAAATAACATTTTTGTCTTCCTAACGGAGCCGCACATTAAAATGTACATAATATGTGAAATGATTCAGACAGAGACAATATTGTTCCTATGATCACGTCGCCCAGTTACATTATAATGCAAATATTCACATTTTGCGCTATATATACTTGTACTATACGAGTATGACCATAATGGTATCTAGAAAAATATTGGGCTTTGTATATTTTTTTTGTATATTGGGCTTTCAAAACTTTTCCCGTTCTAGTTTGCTGGGAAGTTATACTAACCTGGTATGTTTTTTATTTGTCTTTGATCAAATAACATTTCTATTGTAATGGTACATGTTACGACTATATAGAGGTACTATCGCAGACCATAATTTACAAAAAGCAATTTACATAGTAAATTGACCATTTACAAAGACACCTTCAAAATTAACCTAACCTAACCTAGCCTAGTCCTAAATATGTAAGTCTTGCTAATTATATTACCACAAATATGTAAATTTAATTAAATCATTTGATCCTGGTCGGTACCAATTACATGCGAATATGTAAACACATGAAGTTCATCATCTTGAAATTTGGAAGGTTTTTTCTTTGTCTATTGTTATATATATTAAAAAAAATACTGTATCTCGTATGCTTTCCATTATTACTAATCCGATTGCGATACTTTTTCGTGAGTTTTTACGACTGCAAAAGTTTGTAAAGTATTTTTAATAGCAGTAGAGCTCTTGTGAATGAGTTCGTCCAGGAAAAGGAGAGTACTACCACCTGACCCATTTCTACCGCCAAGCGGTAATACTAACATTACTGCGTTCCAGTTTTGAAGGGTAAAGGTGCTGATGAACAGGCACATGAGATTTGTCAACTTATGTCTCAGGGTGACGGGCGCAGTGGCAGTGCCCCTCAATCTTTGCGATTTAAGGCTCTAAGTGGCACTGCAACTTTTACGAATAGGCGTGTCGCTTACCTTCAGACGCACGACATCTTCGTTTCGTCGCTTTTTGACCATTTTAAAATATCAGCTAGGCCAGTTGTTTAAAAAAATGTGTCTACAGCCGAAAAGGCCATTCAGAAGCACTTCTCCATTTATGACTTTCTCTTGTTTCTACAAATGCGTCTACCATCGACAGAACTAAAAGACAAGCAGTTTTGTCTTTACGTAGAAATGTAACGAATGTCGGATACTACTACTACTCGTGGTGCCATAATAAAGAACGACACAGACAAAGGCTTAGGAATAAAATTTCACCGTTTAGTTAACTCAAGATCTGGCAATTTGCTTTATATTTCAAACTAAAGACTTGGTTTTGCCTTTAAACTAATTTTATAGAAGAAAAATTTCTATCTAAGATCTGGCAGTATGGCTTAGACGCCCTAGCCTGTTCCGGCAGACGAAAAAAAATATTACTCATTTAATTATATTATTTTGGGGAGTTTCAAAATGGCCACCGTAAAGACATAAAGATTTTCCGCCAAAAAGTCAGGCAATTTAATTATTGAAGAAAAATTAAAATTTAAAATCTGTCAATATTGCCAATTAGACGCCGTACACAATGCCCCGAAGGACGAAAAATTTTATTACTCAATTATTTTAGGTCAATTCAGACAAATTGGCCGAGCAGTGAATATGTATTGCTGATTTTTTTAGGACAATACATGACGATTTCCCGCGAAAATCTGTCAAAATATTAAATGATTGAAGAAAAATTAGATTATAAGATCTGGTAGTATTACTAATTAGACGCCTCAGACCCGAAGGATGAAAAATTCAGATGGCTCGCGGCTCTTTTGGTCAATTCTTGCTATTGTATAAATCTATTTTAATCTGTAATAAAATTTAAATATGCATTAAGAAAGAAAATAATATTAACACATTTAAAAATAAATTAAATCAATATCTCATCCAAAAATCCAGCTATTCTATTAATTTCCAACTGCAAAAAAAGTCACAACTCATAGAAAGCTCACGTCGTTCTCGTTTATTAATTATGAATCTTAATAATTTATAACATTTCGTTTCTTAATTATTTTTGCTATACCCTGATTGGGTCACGTACTATGCCAAATTTTACTATGAGATCTTTTTAATGTAATACTTGTGGACTATGGAAATAAGTAAGTAAATATTTTATGTGATCTGTGGTAAGTATAAATATTACGCCCAAAAATATGCTTATGACAATCCGTGATAACAAAAATTTTTTATTCTTCACAATACAGGTTTTATAGTTTTAATTGTTACCACAAGCTCCATTCGTCCATAAGCTTGTCAAATTTTGACTACGTGGGAACGAAAGGCGGTGCATCAATCAACTCTTGCGCAATGCTGTCACGGACGGCCGTTCATGGGTATCAATATGTGCAAATTGTTTCAAATGGATCCTTGATTGGATGCGAAAATTGTTCGAGCAAACAAGTATATTTGGTTTTTTTGCGAAGTTTTTGTTAGTTTATTATCTTTTCGTAATTTTTAATACGACACCAGCATTAACACTACGCTAACTCGAGTATTGTCGATTTTGAGCTTTTAATTCCAAATTACTCAGCTAATTTAAATTAAATTAAAATAATAATATAACAAATAATAATCGTATATTAATAAGCTAAGATGAAGAACTTGCAGTTTTTAATATTTCAATCCTAAGGTTGCCTTGAAGAAATTGCTACTTATCAATAAGGCCGCTTGTTGTACATTAGCTTACTCTGTGATACTCACGTTACTGTTCCGTGTTGTCATTGTAATTTTTAATGTGCAATAAAGAATATTCCATTCATTGTAAGATAATGGTAAGATATTACGTAAATTTGTTTTATATAACAATGCTATTTTCACATCTTTAATACTTCAATCAATAATCCAATAATACAAGCTACATAAAAAAGTATATATAATAATTATTTTATTTATATAATAAGTATATAAGTAAGTAACGATCTCGTGGTGATTTATAACCTTTTCCTAACCTCAACATTAAATATTAATACTTACTGCAAATTGAAAAGATTATTAATAGACAAACAACGCACACACTCAACATAGCCCCGCACTAGGGAAACCCTGTGTCGCGGGTGCCATGGACACACATAGATAACCACAAATTACATCCAAACTCACGAGAGAAATAAATGTAGGTCATACATATATTTCTCCCGGCCCGGGAATCGAACCTGGGACCTCTGCATGGCAGTCCGGCATGGTAACCGTTCGGCCACGGTTTCAGTTAAACATATTTACTCTGTTTTCAGCGCCTCATTATCAGAGTGATTTTATAAAGTTATTATCACTACGTGTCTGTTACTTATTAATAGAACACAGATAAACAAATTGTAAATATGTAAACAAGTTGTTGACCACTTCTATTAATACTCGTAATCTTTTGTTGGCATGTCAACTGTGGAACGGTGTCTTTATTATTTTGTACCCGCAAAGTCTACATTATCTTGCATATTTATCCGGAAATACCGTTTGCTAGAACGTTTCAACATCGAAATTACATATGTAAACACCCAATCTCTCCAATTATAGCAGTAAATCATAATATAATCGGCAGCCACAATAAAAACAAATGTTTTATGATATAGAACCATTTATATGAAAAGTAGAAAAGTAGCCTGCTTGTCGGTTTTCTATCGGATACATTCAGGGAGCGTGCGTAGGAACTTTTAAATTTAGTTTCACCCTCATCGTTTCTCCTTCGATCGACTAGAAGGCCCAGAACACTCCATCCTTATGTCATTGATATGCCACCTATTCGCATTAAGCGCTTTGCTTCTTCCTTTCTGATGCGTACGGCAAAAGTTGTAATACCAATCTAACCTAGTAATATTATATAACTTGGCCCTTTCGGGGTAAGCCTATCTCACGTTTTTAATACTTAAGTAGGGAGTGTTGTAGTTAGTTGTACCTGTTTTTTTTATACCCTTTTCTTCTTACAGCCTTCCTTTTGTCTTTCGACTTTACATATGCAATAAATTATTTGGACCGTAGTATTCTATTTAATTTACATTAGCGGTTTACAATCTATAATTTTTTTTTATTCAGTCGAATTGAGAACCTTTTGAAGTCGGTTAAATATAATAAAACTTGTACGTTTCTATGCAACGTTTTTTAAACCATGGTGAAAATGCTTTCTATGATAGAAATCACATCCGTGCATAAACGCGTGAGAAATCATATCCGTTCATATTTATGGCCATAGCAGTAAATACTTTCTGCTACATTTCTTCGTACACAAACAGAAGACAATGCCACGTAAAGTACATAGAGATTGCAGATAAAATGCTCAAGTTATACAACACACGCAATTCCTAGTTGCATGAAACATTGAATTTTACGATAGCTGTTTAGTTGTTACGTGTTTTGGTATATTAAGTACTTAGTAAGTAGAGATCTAATTAAGTACCTATTTTTATAAGTAGGCAATCTATGAAAATTTTAGCCACAGTAGAACTCCTTGTGAAACAATTAGTCCATGGATGTACTGTCACCGTTTCTGCCGCCAAGCAGTAATGTGAGCATTACTGCGTTCCGGCTTTGAAGGATAAGGGTGTTGGTGAAACTACACGCAAACAAATATTTAAGAATCTCCTCCTTATTTTGAAGTGGGTTGAAAGCACTAAGCAAATATATAAAAGTAGGGTATCATCAACAATCACGTGATGTATCAACGTGACATTTGGGCATTTCTCATCTAACTGTGTCTATAAGTACATAACTGTTGCGAAAGCAACAGAATTTTGTAGAAAAATTTAATATAACTTTCAAAGCATTAACTAAACGCTCGTCAAGGGCACATTACGTAGGCACCTTTTTTGTACCAATCAACTAACACCACATACATATTATTTCACCCCTACCACAATTTAACGAATTTTTGTATGAATTTAATAAGGTCAAAAAGGACGTTCACCTTTGAATTGTACTTCTGTAAGAATCAAATTCAGAGTGATAGTAATATTTAAAAGTATCAGTGCACCAGGTTAATGTTTTGTCTATGTAGTTTACAACAGTTATCTATTTAATATATTTTATTATACACCAACGATATTTTAAATTTATTAGAGAATCTAAAAAACCAACTTCTAAGTTGCAATTGCACTTGGTTGCAGCAAAGTCGCAAGAAGCGGGTCATAAGGTGAAACTTTTAATTACCTGGATTGCAGTCGCTATGCAAATTTAATTATCTTTTTATTGCATTTTGCCTTGTCTTGAAACGCGTTAGTTATTCTTGCGGCAAGACAATTCTTTTTTTTTTCTAATGTCAATACATTACACTGAACTTGTAACTAAAACAACTGCCTCCGTGGCCGAACGGTTACCATGCCGGAATGCCACGCAGAGGTCCCAGGTTTGATTCCCGGGCCGGCAGAAATATTTGTATGGCCTATTTATTTCTCTCGTGAGTTTGGGTATGATTTGTGGTTGTCTATGTGTGTGTCCATGCCACCAGCGACACAGAGTTTCTCTAGCGCGGGGCTATGTTGAATGTGTACGTTTATTATTATATTAAATAAAATATTAAATAAAATAAATTATATAGTTGCTAAACCTAGATATAGTAACATAACAACATAGTATGTGTCTATTATATATTAAAAAAAAACATAGTTACGAGTAGTGAATGGTTGTTTTTAACGTTATACTACAATGTACCCAACCCGAGGATGTCGTAGGGTACAACCATCGAGTATATAACCAGACATAGAGACGAAATACCATTTAATTTGTTTGAAAACTATTCTGCCAATTCATTACGTACATACTGCGCTCCGATTGGCCACTCCGAATTCGAAATAATTGACGGGCGTCGTCACTTCTATCTCTTCGAATAAACCAGTTTAACCAGAGCTTTGCTATAATGGACAACAATTTAAAAATTTCATAGTTAATATTTAATTACCGATGAAATGTGATTCCGTTTGTTTCGTAATTAGATGTTTTGCTGTTTTTCTCACGCCACCGAATGGTACAGCCCTCATAGATAGAGATATTATCTTTATTACAATAAATACAGAATATTTTTGAAATATACGGAGACGTACACACATGTCAGTTGTTGGCGCTGTACTATTTCAGCTTTCTAATTTGTGATTTTAGTTTAAACGAGAATTGATATTTAAAAGTGATAAGGCCCATTTGCCTGATGAGTTGCCAGAAATGGATGGCACTTGTTTCGTCTCTATTTCTGATTATATGCTCGATGGGTACAACTAAGTGTTGTATACAGTTGGCGTAAAATAAGGGCACAACGTTTGTCTACTAGTGAACGCAGAGAAACTTTTCTCTTGATTACTGACTATGATACTATTATAGCATTAGTGCGCTGCTGGATGATCACCCGTGCGCCTGTATAGTTGACTCGCGTAATTTTTGACCGTAAATTGACAGCTTGAATGTTGAAGACGATATTAATATCTTAGATCTTTGTGCTCATGCTGAGTCTGCAGAAACTGGTCAATACAATAGAATAAAATGTAAAAAGAACTATTCATGTCTTACAACACAACAATAGACTTTTAGTACAATATGTTAACAAAAAATATACAATATGTATAATAAAAGAATTGCAAATAATTTGAATAATTTATTATTGTATATGTATTTGTGTCTGACAATCACATAAACCTGGTCACAAAGTAAGGAATTCTCTGTATTATGAGTGCCAGAGCAACGAAACTCACTCTAGCGCACTATTGAGAACGAATTTAAAAAAGTTCATTTCCCAAATTGGTTGAACCGAGAATCTAACCCAGGGCCACTTCTTCCAGCGCCCACGATGCAAGCTGTTAGGCTAGCGATATTGCCGAATTTACCAAACGTTTGAACGCAGGCAGCTGGTATATGCCCGCCAACTGCCATCCTGACAATAAATCCTGTGTGGCAAAAACGAGGGCTTTGTCATCCACTGGATAATGGCCACGGGTTACATACCACTAACGATGGAGGGGGGACGGTGAAGTCTCCCCCAAAGGTTTATCCGCAGTGGCGGACAACCGCAGCTGAGGCTTCCGCGCGGCCATAGTCCCGTCTCATGCGAGATATGGGAATACCCGGGGGTTTTTAGTGAGTGGGAGTCTCACATAACCAAAACCTCCCCACGAGGCGGTGGTATCCATGACGGTTTTTCCCTCGGAAAAAATAGGGTGTGCGGAGCACATCGATACCTCTAATGAACACTACGTTAACTTAATTTTTGGACCTGTTCTGTTTTTATTTTGTTTTTTCTTTCTTTATTTTGTTTTTTACAAAATTCGGGAAGCATAATATTAGTAAACAAATAATGGCTGTTTACAAAACAAACCAGAAAATTACCAAAAAACGAAGTTGGCGTAGTATTCATCGGAGGTATAGACATAGGAGCAGAGTCTTAGCGCCCAGTTACACGACGCAAAAGTTTTCGCGCGGTCTCCGCGCAACGACCGCCCAGTAACCATGCTTTTACGTACATAATGGCGAATCTGAATTCTATTTACTAGGCAACAAGATTTAAATTCCTTGGAATAATAAAACGCCGCTATGTCGCTGCGTAGGCCAAAAACAAGCCAACCTCACTCGCGCGCCCGGGACGCACATTTAAATTAAAACGTGAAGGCTATAAAAATACAGCGTATTTTGACAAGACATGACAGTTAAAAGCACGCGGCGACCGGGCGGCGGCCGCGCAGAAGCAGCGCGGCGTGAGCGCGATGAAATTCGTATCGAATAAACGCGCCCTTACGGGGCGCCGCGCCGCGCGCCGCTCGCAACGCCTCCAAAGAGCCTACGTGACCGAAGTAAACGAGCTATTGTTTCCCAATATCACTTATAATTGCATCATTTGCACCCCAATTCCCGATTCACTGGGGAAAATATAACTGTAAGCATCCCATTATGATCGCGTGGCTAATAGATATTTACTACACGCTACATAGGCTAACACCGGCGCGCGCCGGCTACCGAGGTCGTCTAAAATTAAAAGTATAACGAAAAAACGTGTTGCTACCGTGAACTAACAAAAAAACTGCGACACAGTCTAATGCCAGTCTGGTAACTAACTACGTTTTATTAATTTCGAACAACGCAGACATACGTAGACGGTTATATCAAATAATGTAAACATATTTATCACCAACTAAGCGCTTTCCAGGTACTCTGAATCCCTTATCTTCGAGACTTTTATTGAAAAACAGAATAAACCTTTTGTTCATTGAACCCCCTATATCTTAATCTGTCGCGGTCTGATTAACAATTAGATGATTAATAAATACACAAGATAACAATATAATTATTATGTGTTGTTTATTTGTAAGTACCTATTTATTCACAAACATATAACATTATTCCTAGTTGAATCAAGTTCTTTGGTTTTCACAATGTTTACACTTTGGGAACTATTTCTTTCTGATTTAAACTATTTTTTTTTCAAACAAACCAACGTTTCGAGCTCTTTACCGGTTTATCATGTAAGTACGTAAGGAATGTTGACGCCCGAAATTAGCAAATGGCATCGCAACAGTGCGTGGAGCAGCGTCAGCATAACGTACCGGTGCAACGCGCAGCAACAACGTGACCTGTGGGTCGATTCAGAACCTTACGATAACTCAGTTATCGTCCGATTCGATTTGATATCGTACGATTTTTATTTTCATTTTTATTCACAACACCCGAATCAAACGTCAATCTATCGTATTCGAAACCGAACCGAAATGACGTCACGCCCGTACGGTTACTCGAACTTCTCGACTGGTAAAGGCTACAAACGTTATTCAGAACACAGTTATCGAATGAAAGCTATCGAACATACTTTTGTTTACAAAGCAAGGATATAATATGGAAATCTCTTATTATTTTTCAGGTTCGTTTACTTCTTTTTTAACGAATTTGATAGTACTTGTACACGGGTCGGAGATGGACGCCTGACGTACAAAAACTACTGCATAACAACATTTGGACCACTCTTGCGGTTTGTAGGCAAGCTAGGGAGCAATCCTAGTATCAACGCCTGTCTATCCCGAAAATTTCTTTGGCTCAACAGGCAAGCCGTGTTTCATACAAAATACACTTCCTACATTTAGTTATCATGCAACTCTATATTATTTCTATGTAATTTTTCAGGATGAAGATAAAACTGTTGTGTAAAATATAGTAAACACAATAGTTTATAATAATAATAATATAGTTTACACCAAAACTCACGAGAGAAACAAATGTAAGCCATACAAACATTTGTCCCGGCACGGGAATCGAACCCGAGACCTCTTGCGTGGCAGTAACCGTAACCGTTCGGCCACAGACGTTCAAGCAGTTTGTAGTTAGCATTCTAATTCAATTTAATTTAAATTCATTCAAGTTAAATTATATACCTCTTTCAGATGCTTTAATATTAATATTTTAGCAAGCGGTTTATTAGTTTTGCTTCAACAGAAATCAATACAAACAAACTGTGTCAATAAGCGTAGATGAGGTTTAGAAAGCGATGCGACGTTATGCAGAGCGTGCATGGGAAAAGGAAACAGAGAACCCAGGAGCGTGCTAAGATTAATGGAATAGCTCGGGTGACACGAGTTCTGGATGTCAGCTTATTACACCATATACCGTATCATACGTGGTATTTGAATTCTCATGTAAGTGATAATGATAACATATGAACGCATCCCACCTTGTAAACAAACATCGACACTTGCATACAATCATAGAGTTTGAGTCAACGCACGACGCCGGAAGCTAGCAAACCTTCATTTCCGTCTGACACACGACATTGTAATGTGATCTAAATATGCGTAAAACCCTACTATTTTATAGCAATAGTAGGGTGTTGTTCACGTTCTTGAATTGTAAAAAAAGAGTAAACTGCATAATTGTCTACATAGGACACGTGAATGTCGCGTGCCACACTATCATTGATACGTAATCGCAACAAATCTTTGTAACTTTCCGTCAAAGATATCTCGTGATAAGCAATATAATTAATATATGTGATCGCGGTTCATTACAAACGTACTCTTTTGATAACATCTTATGATTTGTATTGATGACCATTACTGCTGCTATGTATCTTATCAATTTCTTACGACGCAATTTGTATTTCTGTGACATTATGAATTGAATATTAAGGAATTAAATATCTAGTACAAATAACGATACCAATACATATACTATTATTAAATAGTACACACTAAATAATTATTAATTTAAACTCTCAATGTCTTTTGTTTCAAGCCCATGGACAAGGAAAATGTATCGATAGTTTTTGGTACCGAGTGGTTTCCTTTCGACACCCACATGCTTTTGGACTCTAACTCTTTATTCGATACTTTCCTGGTATATTAGTACACACTTTTCGATATGTGTCGTATCGTCACAAATAATTCCTACTTATTCTAAGATCTAAGGTTTCAATATGAACATTGAAATAATGTATTGTTCAATAACAAATGACATTTGACCAACTCACGTGACGCTAGTGCAACTTGCGAAAAACAATAATTATTACAATTTTTAATTAAAAAAATAATTAAAATGTTCATAAAGTCATGTGTTTTATTCTGTCTTTAAGTGAAGAAAAATCCGTAGAATAAAAGTATCGATGCTTCAAGTTACTTTGAGGTATCGATACTTTCGTTACTTTTTTCGATACTATTCGCGAGTACAGACTGTATCACACTTTTGTTTCGATACCGTTACTGTATTCAAACGCTATGTCGTGTTTTTAAAATATTTAAATAAATATATGTATAGTGGACCCATTTCACTATAAATTCATTTGTGTATCTCATTTTTCATGCAGAAATCTTTTTGAATTCGGAATCGTAATTTTAAATTCTTTCACTTAAAGGTACTTTTATGAATGTAACTGAAGTTGAACAGTAAAATTTAAGAGATCAAAAGCAGACGCCAGCTGTTTACTTTTAAAATAGTCACCAAACAGATTTATCTAAATCAGGGCAACATTCTTATACTAGAACAGCAATTCATACTAATCTAGATTTCTACCAAAATATCTATAGATTGATCGAAAAAATTCAATAATGAAAAAGTAAATTGGTAAAAATGGCATGTAGACATTTCACGACAGCTGCAATAAGGTCAGGAGTGCGCGCCTGCGCAGCCGCCGTGCACAAATGTCATGGCATTCATACAGTTGCGCTGCAAGGGCGTCTGAGATACGAACGACGCAGATGTTCCTTGTATCTTTAGTTATATCGCCAGAAATATACTTTACCAAATAATTTGGCTTGGCACGATTTATACAAATGAGACATTGACTACAGCGACGCACTACTCCAATCAAAATAAGGTTTTATGGTCGCATGAAGCAAACCTGTAATATATTTTGTTCCTTACAAGACGTTTTTAGCATTTCCATTTGTTTTACAATGAATGTGCTAATACGAAATGCCATTTCTTTTTTTTTGCAGCAATAGAACTGGTTTTTAAAAAGTTCGTCTAGGAAAGTACTGCCACCTTACCTATTTCTGCCGCCAAGCAGTAATGTTAGCACGCTGTAGCATTCCGGTTTGAACGGGTAAAGGTGCTGGTGAAATTACAGGCACATGGGACTTGTCAAGTTATGTCTCCGGGTGACGGGCGTAGTGGCAATGCTCCACAGATCGTTGCGATTTAAAACTCTCATTGGCACTACAACTGTTATGGACAGACCATCAGGCGCACGGCTCGTTCGTCCCGTCCCTTGATATTATAAAAAATATAATTTAAAAAAATATCATTTTCAACTGCCTCTTTGGCCGAACGGTTATCAAGCTGGACTAACACGCAGAGGAGGTTCGATTCCCGGACCGGAAGAAATATTTGTGTGGCCTACATTTATTTCGCTCATGAGTTTGAGTGTAATTTGTGGTTGTCTATGTGTGTTCCATGGCACCCGCGATACAGGGTTTCCCTAGTGCGGAGCTATGAGTATTGAATGTATAACCAGAAATAGAGACGAAATAAGGGGTATATATCCCTGGCAACCTGGATATTTGAAATGGACCTTATATCACTTTTAAATGTCAACTGTCGTTTGCGCTGAAATAGTACATTGCCAACAACTGACATGTGTGTACCTACGTCGTTGTATATTCCAGATTTATTTTGTATTTATTGTAATAAAGATAATATCTCTAACAATGAGGGCTCTTCCATTCGGTAGTGTGGGAAAAACAGCAAAACATCTAATTACAAAACAAACGGAATCACATTTCATCGGTAATTAAATATTAAATTTTTCAATTTTCGTCCATTGTAGCAAAGCTCAAGTTAAACTGGTCGATTTGATATAAAACAATTGACGACACCCGTCAATTCTATCGAATTCTGGCTGGCCAATCGAAGAACAGTTGTCATAATGATTTGGCAGAATAGTTCAACCAATTAAATGACATTTCGTCTCAATTTCTGGTTAACTATTCGATGGTGCGTCATTATTATTATTATTATTATTATCAACCATCTTTTTGTCATCAATCCATTTATCCAAATCCATTTATAGGTCTCACTGCTGCTGGGCACGGATCTCATCTTAGGCAAAGACTTAGACCATAGTCCACCACGCTGGCCCAATGCGGGTTGGGGACTTCACACGTGTTCCGAGGTTTGGTTTACGAGGGTTAGTTTTTCGACGTGCAGGTTACATCATTTTGTTTTCCTTCACTGAAAAACTCATGGAAAATTTCCATTTAAATTTGGTCATAAATTCCGAAAAACTCAGAGGTGCGAGCCCAGATTCGAACCTACAGCCTCTGCGTGAGACGCGGTAGATCAAACCATTAGTCTGCCAATGGCTCGTTATATATAATTGTTATTATTTACTCGTATTTATATTTATATTTTTTATTTCCAAAAAAAGTTATGGAGCCAGTAGTAAAATTGTATGGGAAGACACAAAGACTGTGACGAAATAATATGTTCCAGACTGCAATCTCCATTTGCGTCACTACCAAATTTCTTGAGTCTAAATTTCCTTTCTTCGTTCGTTTCGTTCAATGGGACGGCCCCCTACTAGATGGACGGATCGGCTGGTCTCGAACTCTTTGGGGGAGGCCTATATTCAGCAGTGGACGTCTTCCGGCTGATGTGATGACGATAATGATGAAGTTTTCTTTATAAAACGTCACGAAGTTTTCCGACCAATTCTATCTATTTACTATTTTCCTCATAAACATTCGTATGGACTGTTAAATAGAGTATTTGAATTGAATTTATAATATAAACGTACTTCGGTGTTCAAGTCTAAATAGACACCTGACTTATACACATAGTTAAATACATTTTTAAATAGTCATCATAATATATAGGTGAGAGGTAAAGAACCTTTAAAATTTAGATGTTTTTACAAACATTGTTTATTAATGTTAAAAATCACGCAAATAGTAAAAAATACTAAGTCATATCGTTTGTTTTTTATTTAACATATTTTATTTGACCTTATTTATACAATTATATATACAATATTTGAAATACCTAATTAAGAGCCTCATTGTCTTTAGAACCGTCTGTAGTAAAAAATTATATTTGACACTTAAGGTTCTTTAACTCTCATCTGCAGATATTATGTATGTGATTCATAATTGTTACGCACAACAATAGTTAAGCATACAGCAAAAATTGTCAAAAATTGTTGCTGATGATTATCTCTAAGAGAGTAACTTTTATTTAACTAGCTGGAAGCAAATAACAATACGAGCAATAATACGCGGTGGATCACTGTTTAGACAATAATAATAAAAAAATTCGGAAAGTATTAAAATCGTGTCCGAAATGCATCTCTCTATAATTGTATTAAAAATATTATATAGAGAGATTTTAAAGTTCGGTTGGTATTGCAAATAAATGGTCGACCGTCTCAGCTTGTGCGCAGCAAACCATGACAGCGTATGGTTGAGATTTATTGTGGGTTGCTTGTACTTTGCATTGTAAACAATTTGACTATATGCTTTGTTTGATACTTTTTGTTTTTTTTTTATTATACAATAAGATTTCCTTCAATTCCTTTCGGATAGGACGTGGCCTCGTATCTATACAAAATAATCATATGAGATTAGAAAACGTAACGTATTTTTATTAATACCAGAGAAACCAATTATTGGCACTTTAATTTCAAGTATTAGCACACGTTCTATTTCATACTCATCATGGATCAGAGGTGCCAAAAATTAGAGCAGTAGAAACCCTTGTGAAAGAGTACGTCCAGGGAAGTATAAGTAAGTCCACCTTAGTGACCACCAGGGTGATGGGTGCAGTGGCAGTGTTCCTCAAAACTTTGCTATTTAAAACTAAATTATTATGGACAGGCGTGTCGCTTACCATCAGGTGCACGAGTTGGTCGTCCCTTCACTTAGTATTATAAAAAAAAACCATTATAAACTATCTAAGTAGAGGTCCGATATTGTACACTTGTCATGCAAAAAAGAGGTCACTCTGTGAGCTGATAATTATGGACTCAGATACATACACTAACAATTAATAGTGAAAGCGTAAGTTAAATGAAATTGTAAGTTTACAAAATCTTGCAACAGATTTTTGATTTACTTCATTTTAGCACTAGATTGAGAAGGCTTTGGGAATAGCAGCGCGAAACTAGGCGTACTAATCAATTGGAGACGCTCCCATCTTGTGAAATACTTGTTACCTGTAAACTAATGGTTGGATTTCTATCAGTCCGGTGGTAGACTTACCGTGACGCTAATAACGCTTTGTTATCGGCTCCATTTGTAATTTTAACTTTAACATCCGAAAAAAATATTTTATGTCCTATGCGATGCGATTTTTTACAACGAACACTGTAGTCCATAACAGTTGCGGTGCCACTCAGAGCTTTAAATCGTAAAGATCTGTGGGCCACTCCCACTGTGCTCGTCACCCCAAGACATAAGTTATTAAGTCCCATATGCCTATAATTTCACCAGCACCCTTACCCTTCCAAATTGGAATACAGTAATGCTTTCATTACTGCTTGGCATCAGAAAGGGCTAACAAGGAGCTCTACTGCTACTAGAATGATGATGATGGAGGATGTCGCTTACCATCAGGCGCTTGTTCATCCCGTCACTTGGTATTATATAAAAAAATAATTTTGAGTCTCGTTACGAAACCCAAGTCCAGTACGAGTGATAATATATTACATACTAATTCTCGTCCTTACTTTTCTGTCATCTCATACCTGTGAACAAAAGAAACAAAATTTACAATTTAAATAATCAACCTTCCTACTAAACATTCTTATTTAGTAGAGATCCTTGTTAAAGAGTTCGTCTAGGGAATTATTATTGCTCTTTTATGCTACCTGGTAAGGTTGCTAATGAAAGTACAGACACTTTGGTATATTTGTTTAGTGTTTTCAACCGACTTCAAAATAAAGAGAAGGTTCTCAATTTTTTTGTGTGTGTATGTTGCGTGTTGGTACACTTGAACTGAAATGTAGCAATGCTCACACTACTGCTTCACGGCAGAAATAGGCAGTACTTCTCTGGACGAACTCTTTCACAAGGAGTTCTACTGCTTAATGCTTGTATTAACCGATCATAGTGAATTCCATATAAAATATAATTAAATTTTTTAAGTTTTATTTGCCTATCTCTCTTATCTCAGTAGTGAAAGTAATTTAAGCAAATGAAACATTATTAAAACTAGAACAGCATACGAATGGTGCCATTTGTAATAGTCGGCCAACACTTAATAAATCTATGGAAACAGCTGTACATCTTTTAGATAGTATTGTTCTGTTTGCTTTCGCGGAGGTTCTAGATTAACGACAATGATAACAAAGACAATAGCACTTCCGATATGTACATAATTGATGAAATTCACGCTTTTGTTTTAACTAGGGAATGGGAAAGTGATATATCAACATGATATATCACGTAATGGCGCAATTAATATACAGAGTCGTTGTCGTTATCGGTCATATAGTTTGTAAAGCGTTTGCTAAACAGTAATTTTACAATAGTAGCAGTATAGCCTGCTTGTGACAGAGTTCGTCCACAAAAATATTGCCACTCAAGTGGAGTATTGAAATTACAGGCACATGAGACTTGTCAACTTATGTCTCAGGGCGGCGACGCGACGGGCGCAGTGGCAGTCTTTTTGTTATAATATCAAATGACGGCAAGAACAAGTCGTACGCCTGATGGAAAGCTACATACCTGTCCAATCCATAACAGTAGCAGTGCCACTGAGAGCTTTAAATTGCAAAGTTCTGAGGGGCACTGCCACTGCGCCCGTCACCGTGAGACATAAGTTAACAAACCCCATGTGCGTGTAATTTCACCAGCACCCTTATCTTTCAAAACCGGAACAGAGTAATGCTGACAATACTGCTTAGAGGCAGAAATAGGTAAGGTGGCAGTACTTCCCTGGACGAACCGTTTCACAAGAAGCTCTACTGTTACTTACCTACCCCTCAGATCTTTGCGATTTAAAAATCTGAGTGGCACTGCAACTGTCATGGATAGGCATGTCGCTTATTACCAGGTGCATGACTTGTTCGTTCCGTCACTGGGTATTATAATAAAAAAGGTTTTCCTAATTTCTTTTCTCTCTTTAAGACTCTAAAGTTATTTTTTTTAAAGGATATCTAGCAATTGGCAACTAACGGCCTTGACTACGCCATAGGACAATAGGACGAGCTGAAGGTTCTTAACCAGTACAGAAATTTAAATAGTGGGCCTGAGAGCACCGAGGTGGGCACTAAGGGCGTATTGCGTAGACTGTGGGAGTGAAACTCTAATCACAGAAACTTTCAGTTTCATTTCTCTTTGGTACCCCAGAATTAATACACCTTTATTGAGCTGTAACATAAAATAGTTGGATAAAATGCTTCCATAAAAAATAGTACCTACATTGAAATAGAATTGTTTTATCAAATTGGTCAAGTTGTTCTGGAAGACTAAAAATGTGATAACAATCACCATGTCGTAATAGCAATCATTCACTTAGCAACGTTACACTCATTCCCGTTATCTATCATGCGATTCATGTGGAATATTTTAAATAGTCATTTCCTAGATAACTTTGAAACGAACCATAGCCGGACCTTCTTATCAGCACTTGGAAATACGCCATTGTACATCGATTGTTCGCGTCATTTTACATTAGTTCTTTGTACTATTTCATTATACTTGGATGTCATTTAACCTTACTTATGTGGCAGAATGTGCACTTGATATGTACGAGAATGTAAGCAGGGTTAGGTCATCTCTAATTAGAGCAATAAGTTTTAATAGTGGTGACGATACGAAATATCTTGATCATGAGCACTAAAGCGTGTAAAAAGACCTATCTGCCCATTGACTTACAATTATATATCTGCCCCGTTAACTATCTGCCTTAAAATCACCTCACGTCTAATTTACTACATTTCCAAAACCAATTACCAACCAGTTCCCAATTACATTTAAATGCAGAAAAATTAATATTTAAATTTTTTAATTTAATATTTTATTTTATTTTATTTTATTTTATTGAAAAGCTAATTAACTACGAAATGTGCCGTCTACATACCAACATTAAAAAAAATACTTACCTAGTATTAACTAGGTACAAACAAAAAATATTATAAACATAATTATAACTTTTTTATTAAAAAAAACCGACCACAAAATTATTGATTATTCGCTTTCGCTGTGTTCGCTACATCTATTTGCCAATTTTTATTGAAATCGGTTGACGCAAAGTGGTTGAAATCCAATTAACAGGATTGATTCCCTAATTTGCCACCCTAACAGGTTTTTTTTATTCTTACTACTACTTCAATATTATTATTTGTAATATTATTACTATTATACTCTAGTATTATTTTTGATTCAAATTTTAATGGGACTACTTTAGAGATACTCTTTCCCACAAAAAAGAATAATCGAAATCGGTACACAAATGTTGGAGTATACGCATAACATACACAAACAAAAAAATACAATCGAATTGAGAACCTCCTCCTTTTTTGAAGTCGGTTATAAATTATTCGGTAATATTCTAATAAAGACACTGATTTACAGTCTTACGCAACACAGATATATATAAAATTTTTAGTAACATTTATCTACAGCATCTTTAAAGTGTCTAAACATGAATAAGAAATACTTGTTTAAACACCGGAGCTTATGGATCATTCATCATCAACATTAAAGACCAAGATGGTTATCTCCAGGATTCGTAAAAAAGATCATCTTTAAGATACGTTTCAACATCTTAAGCCTTCTTTCATTTTCATGATTTATTTATTTTATGCAGTAAGCTTTCAAAACTTCTTTAATAATGAAGAATAAATAAAGGCTCGTGATGTTCTCAGACATATTATTCACGTCTACTTTCCTACTTGAATGTTATCGTAAAATTTTATGAGCAGTTAGAGACTTTAATGTGGTGTAATTAAGGGTTTTATTGCCATAACAGGGCGATGTTATGTGTTTGATTAGTGGCGCTATGAATACGTGTCCATTATTTTTTTCCCCAGGGCAGGACACCTGTAAATTATTATTGTTTAAATATAAAACACATGTTTATGATAGTCACGAAATGCTTAATGATTTAAAAAATTTAAAAACAGAACTAAAAAATGTACTGCTCAAAAATTAAAAAGGAACTAATCTTGTGTAGTTTGGTGGGCTACAATTTATCGCAATCGCGCTATTTTTTTTTTCAATGTCACGTGTTCTGTTTTGTCAAGAAGGGACATTGTCACGTATTTTGGGGACAGCGGGACAAAAAGCTTAAAAGCGAGACTGTCCCGCTCAAAGCGGGACGTGTGGTCACGCTAGATATGAACCTAAAGTCTGTTCCAATCCATTTTGAACAAAAAGTAAACAAAACTCTTTGGTAAAAATTCTAAAGCAATCTCTCGATAAACTCAATAAATCGAATAAGAAACACCTTCACGTATATTACGAACATTTCGACTTGATATCTCATCATTTTTTCCAACAAAATTAATTAGAATAGCATCATAAAATCGTATTTGAAAAATGTTAGTCGAAACGTGAAGTCATGGTTACATAGTGGTGTACGAAAAAAAAATCGGTTCATTCAATTAAAGTATTTGTAATCGATTAGTAAATCGAATATTTCAATCGCAATCGAACTAGTATCTAAGTGCAAAGATTTAAAATTAAAATTTCAGAAATTTTAAATATTCTTATATAGGTTATGTAAGGAAAACCGCTAATATGACTCAATTGTACAAATCTATTCATTCAATTAAAGGTTGGCATTACAATTGACCATTACTAAACCGTCTATGGTCGGGTCAGTGACTTGTTTGTTTACTTTTTGTTTAAAATGGATTGTAACGAAGTATACATATGAAATTATTTCTGCGACTACTCCTTGAAACGTAATAGTCTCTTCCGTAGTCGTTGCGTCAATTGTGAAATGCATGACCATGCCTATAAGTATATCCATATCTAGACGCTTTTGTGTGATGAAAAGCATCCTGCAAATAAGGAGCACATACACAAAGCGCGTGACATAAATCGTATATAAAATCAGGGCTTCCTTTTTTGTGAAGTATTTGTGTAGCGCTTGCGGCATGCTGTTTGCCAATAACATAACATTATTGGCAAAATATGTATAAATATATACATAATAATTATGTCTCAGTGTGATGAGCGCAGTGTTAGTGTTCCTCAGATCTCTGTGATTTAAAGCTCTTGAATGGCATTGCAACTGTTATGATATAACTTTGTATTATAAAAACAAAATTGTTGTAATTTTATATTTTAGTGCTGTATACACCTGTAGCGACTTGGCACCTTGTATGGTGAATGTATATGTATAATTACCTAACATCGTTTTGTATTAAGATGATGTTTATTCAATAAATAAAAATATAGGGTATTCAAAATAACAAAAGAGATTCGGCTGATAAATGAAACGTAGCTTTTCCTCTATCTGCTTTAGAAAATAATGAATCTTAAGTCCTAGACATTAGACATACTTTGTCACAGCACTAAAACACTTTAGCATCTCATAATAATTACAAAAGTTATTAAAACTTGCAATTAAAAATCCAAATAAGATCTTTAAAAATATAAGAAAAGCAAAGACTGTTATTTTTAGTTAAACAGTTCACCTCTTAAATGGAACAAGATCACCGAAGTTATTTTGCATAGGAGACACCTATACAGTATAATACCTTCATCATAGTTTGCGACGTTTCGCAAATGTTTCGTGGGTACCGCTTTTTAATCTTAATTCCATAGCGAATCGTCAGTTCGGCTGATCAAAGGCGAACTTACTACGTGCTGCACGCGCGTGGATGTCGCGTTTTGCAATATAGTTCAAAAGCTTCGAAGCTTATGTCCATGTAAAGACCAGTTTCACACTAACAAGGCCTATAAGGCTTTCCGGCGCCAGATCTTCGTAGCACAGAGGAGTTAGCCTCAGGGGCTTTAAAGCATTTGGGTAGGTCATATGTTGCAATCCGTATGAGGTTCTATATAAACTAGTGACGCATGCTTTTATGGACCATAAAAATCATAAATCGAGACCTCGCCTGTTATGATGGCCTGATATTTTACATTATAAGACGAAATATGGTTTGCAAAATACATTTACGGCTGTTATGTCTCGATAAGCGATGTAATGTGGGTCAAACTTTTGCAAAGATCTGATAGGAATGGGACACGAATTTAAAATACTAAACACATGACATTTCGTAACACATGTCCAAGTAGTATAATAACAGATACACCATTAGTCTGTCCACATTTGAAGCATTTTTTTTCCTTGTGTTATCCGTGTTGTGAATCAGTCTTATTTATTAAAAATTACGTTGAAAAAACTTAAACGTATTTTTAATCATTCCTTAAATTCGCTGGATTGAAATGTATCGACAGTATCATCTACAGCAGGTCTCCCTGGCTTCCTGGATGCTCCATATTGAGTATGAAGTCGCTCGTTTCAGACTTTTTTAATATTAAAATAAGTTTTTACAAACTGCAGGTGGTAACGGGTCAAAAATTATAATTATATACCACAAGGGCGGAGCGCCACCTTCTCAATGAATGAAAATTACGCTACCTAGAAGGGAGATCGAAATGAGTTTTTGTCACAATATACTAGATTGTGTTTTACATGTTTTGATGCAATAACACCAATACGGGCTTTGGGTGACGAACGCCTTTGTTGTTCCCAATGCTTCAATTGTTATTTATATCTAAAAACATATCGGCGTATTTACATAGCAATTATTCGAACAAGAGTGCACTAAAGCATCTAGAGAACATTAGCAGAGGTCGGGCAAAGATCAGTGCAACGCCCCACTAAACATACTGTTCATAAACTACCACACCTTTTACATTAGTCTAAACACCTTAAAGGCTATAAGTGAATTGAAACATAATCTTGAAGGAATACAGTTCATATTAAATTGCCCTATAAATCGAAGATAAAAGGTGCCTCTTGCTTTCGAAGGGCAAGAAGTGACAATAATGTAAAGTTATGGCACCCTACCTTGATGTTTATTGCAACATTCATCTTTCGATTGTCCTTTGTGTCAAAGAACAACTCAGTTTCCAAGTAAGATTGCAATTGGGGGAATTTATTAATTTGATTATTTACATAAATGCTTTAGCAGACAGATTTTTTAAAGGCAACCGGTAGAACGAAATTCAAGAATCTGGAAGACGGCACGCCAATATGAATATTGTGGGTCTGGAGAATGTGTTGATGTTGGCACTTGGTGTTCCATTAAACGATGTATACTATATAAAATACTAAAGTAAATATTATCACGTAATATCTTGTGAAATAATTCAAATAAATACGAGTTTTACGCAAATTAGGTAGTATTTTGATTTATCCGTCTGGAGTCTCTTAAGTATTTTCTTGTGATGTATTGTTTTTTCCCCCTGAATAAAGAGATTAACAATTAAAAATAAAACAAAAAAGTACAATTTCCTGACACTTTTACAGAAATTGTAACATTTACCAAATCTTTTCTAATATGGGCTAATATATTACATGATATATTACTAATATATTATTATTATTATTATACATATATTACTAATTATGCAAAATAATTTGCCGTTCTAATTAGATGGATACATATATATAGATAGATTCCCTAACTAAATTCAATTTAAATTTAGCTACGTACATAGGTCCAGCCTACTACTTATTCTATAAAATGATAAAGTCCATATACCGGGCGTTGACACTGGTATTTGAAAAGGAATTAGTAGCCCTACTAAGGTTACAATGATAAAACTTCAGACGTTACGTAGACAATATTAGAAAAGTCATTGAACTTGCACAATTACGCAAAAAATTTACGTCCGCTCATGCGTGTCGCAATAGTCCCATTATTTGTTACATTTGCTTGCAAACTTTTGATGTAAGTTGGTAATATTTTCGCAATCCTAAAACTGAATATGATTACAAGGTGATCTGTACTCACTAACTTCTTCCTAATATAGCAAGTAAAGAACTAAAAGCACTTGCCACGTCATTGAAGTAAGTCGCTTCGCTTCTCCGCTTTATAATTTTTTTACGCTATCATTCGCACTTCACACATTCACATTCTTAGGACGGTTTTAGGTGAGATTTTTTTTATGATATCAAATGATGAACAAGCCGTAAGCCTGGTGGTAAGCGACACGCTTGTCCTTAACAGTTCTAGTGCCGCTCAGAGCTAAAAATCGCAAAGATCCGAGGGGCACTGCCACTGCGTCCGTTCATCTTGAGACATAAATTGACAAGTCCCATGTGCCTGTACTTTCACCAGCACCTTTACTCTACTAAACTTTAACGCAGAAATTAATGGTGATATTACTGCTTGGCGGCAGAAATTGGTAAAGTGGCAGTTCTCTAGACGAACTCTTTCACAAGGACCTCTACTGCTACTAAATAGATATAGCTTAGAAACAGCAACTGTATTTTGTAATCTATAAAGTATACTTACGCCATTTATTTTTGTTTTCACATATTTTGAACAGCAGGAATCTGTAGCAATCAACAGTCGTAATATAAGTATCATACGCCCTTGTGCAATAATGAGCCAAAGCGGATTTCCTTGCATTACAAATTTTATTATCAACATCGACGTAATAAAGAATCATTTGTGTGGATATCCTACTATTAACATAAGGTTTTTGTTATTTATGAAGAGATACTGCAATTAAGTGTTGCATGAACTATGGAAATGATTGTTCGCTCCAAAAACTAAAATTTTTGTATGCAGTAACGATAAATATTCAATTTCTATTACGATTTTTTACTTTAGAGGTTACAAACCTAGGAGTTACACAAAACGACAGAAAGAAAGAGATGAAAACAAACCAAATAAAACGAGTAAAAGCAAATCTCCTAAAAATGCATCACCAGTCACGTAATGACGTATGGTCATTTCCTCTTTTAATGCTTGTATGTATGAACAGAAAAAATTCAGAATTTATATATAGATAATAATCTGATAAAATGTTATTAAAGAGTATTAATACACTATACAGGTAGGTACAGGGTCAAGAGCACATCAAGTTTGACGCTTGCGATAAGACCGGTCCAAAGTACAAAGTGTCAAGCTTGACGTGCTCTTGACTGTACATGTTTTTGTCACTTACAAAAGCAGTCATCGTAAATGATACAGTGACTGTCGCCCTCTACACGCTATAGGTCAATGCGTAGTGGTAATAATTCTGGGCAATCAATACCACAGTACACAATTCTATATTCGGAAAGAGGTATCACGACCAACACGGAGCGGTAGAAATCGATGTTTCGATCGATAGTTTCGTTTCATATTCCTGAAAACGCAAAGGTATCTGCTGGGTCGAGTATAATCGAGATATATAGATTTCGTAACGTGGACTTTAGACTTCCATAACATAATTACTTAAGAAGGAGCAGCATATTACTGAATTATGTTGTGGTCCGCATGCCGAAGCTAAGGACCCAAAATGCTTTACTCGCCATTAACCATGTCAATGCGCTTATCAGAGACGAGGACCGGAATCGCTTACCGTTAAGGGGGTATTCCATCGGGTATTTGATAGACGTGTTTTCACAAACCCTGTTAATTCGGTATGTACGTCTTCGACTTACTCCAACGAAATGCTAAGCAAATTGATTCAGTTAATTCGGGTAATTACTTACCGACAATGAACTCCCTCAGAAGGGTTTTCCGTTTAAGTGTTTATAGAACGCAAAAAACAATTCATTAATATTGGCGTGATGTCTTAACAATAGCCCTCAAGAAATAATGCCTCGAAGGAGTAACACCCAGTTAATGATAACTGGTATTGATGTACCTGTTACCACCAAAAAAGCGCATTGGAAGTAGTTAAGCATTATTCGGAAGGATTTCCATATGACAGACTAACACAATCGCAAGGGAAACCATATCGTTGGGGTCAAAAATCAAAATCAAAATAATCTTTATTTCATAGGTAAGCATTATTACGCTTGATGTCGTCACTTTGGTTAAACTCTACCGCTCGTTCGTAAGGCAGATTCCCCTGAGGAGAATGAGCAAGAAACTCTAGGGGTTGTTCTTTATAAATAACATTTGTACACTTTCAACATTTACAATGTATTTTTGTATATAGGGCTAGCCATTTAATATGGTTTCCCTACCGATAGAGTTAATCAAATGAAGGGGTTTTCCGGTCCGATCAAAGAGTACTTTATCGTCATGGAGTATATACCAAAGTCTCTTCCCTATTGTAATTTCCCTAATGTATTATGTTAATTCAGAGATGTCAAGTATCGATAGAGATCGTAATAACAAAAACTTAATTACACTTGCAGAAAGAATGCATACAATTTTCCACTAATACGCTTTTGTTTTAGACGAGTCGATGCGATGTCTTAACACGTAAACTGTATATAACTTGACCACAGGTAACTTAAGACAAAGCCACTTTAATACAAATCATGCAGTGCAATTAATCGCAACCTAATACTAATAAAGCACACTAACGAAAATATAATATAATAATAAGACATTTTATAAGTTTGTGTAATTTAAAAAAACATATAAGAAATCTTTATATCAATGATGTAATTAATAATTTCTCTAATTTGTTTAATTTCTTATTTCAATAGTTGCGATTCCGAATTTCACGTGGAAGTTTGTTGTCGACCTTGGAATGTTTGTTTCAATAGATTAACGATTTTGACCTATGATATCTTAACTAATATGTGGGGTGAGAGGAACATCTTACTATGATCTAAATGTTTGAGCTCTAGGAAGAACCGATAAAGTATTATAAAATTGTAAAGTACACTAAACTTGTCTTTGTTTATCAGTTTTACAAGTTTTAACAATCAATACTTACAATATATTTGCCGAAAACGCTGTGCTGTGTAAACAGTGCTGTTTCTCTTCCCCAAAAATGAGCCTGTTTTAGGGGAAGAGAAACGTAGAAGAAAGAGAAGAGGAGAAGAAAGAGAGGAGCACTTACGTATTTCTTTGAAAGGTAATGTATAACTTGCATTCTCAAGATTTCACAGTTACTGTCAAATTTGTTTTTTCCGCCTTTTGAATTTGGAGCTTCGTAGCGGCATCTCCTTACAATTGCTTAAATTAATTTGTTTGTCTGTTTTATTGATTATGAGACTATAAAAAGAACTAAACTCTTTAGATTATGAGTTAAGATTTCAAGTTCCTCTTTCTCGGTGTTTATCTTCCTATCCCATCTGACCTTAGATATGTTACGATTGAATTCCCAGTAACAAATCGATAGCCTATCAATAAGTCATTACATCCTTCGTTACACTACAAATCTTACGCTATTCATCTGACTTCTTTACAACCACACATCCAAGCGAAACCGGACCAAGGAGATTTTAATTCCGTCATAAAACCATAAATAATATATAAAAAGCTAAATGTCATTAGAAATCTGAAGACAAGTCTATAGACTAGTATTCAAGCCACAAAATAAGAAGTAGCAACTTTCTTTAAATCAAAGAACGTATGTTAAATGTATCTCTATATTTATAATCGAGTGGTGACCACAAGTCCACACTTGATGGACATGACAAGTAGCTACCACTCGTCAGATGTGGGTTAGCCACTTGTCACAAATGCGGTTTTTAATAAAAGTAACAAAAAATTTACATAATATTTATACAAAATAAACAAACGCCTGAGTAATTTAACTACCGAATTTGGACTTGAAATTTATGGTGTCAAATTAAAACCCAGAATTCAAACCCTACATGAATATATAGAAATTAAGAAATGCTCACTGGTAAGGACGTGAGCTTTACCAAATGCAGTCTTGAAAAGATTAAAATCAGACAATGTAGTTTTTTTTTTGTTAGGTATCTATTAAAGAAGAAGGTACATGTGTACACCGACATCGTACACATTGATTCAGCATTCCTTAAAAGGTTTTTTACATAATCATTATTGAGTTCCGATAACAGTGTCACCCAAAAGTCACGTAGCAACATATTTTTCCAAAACAGTCATCGTAATATTATCGTTATAATTACCTAAAATATGCCTTTTATTTACACAATGAATGAAGAGAAGTAAGATAAGATTGTCGAGACCTTGTTTCGATTTGCTTTTATATACTGAAAACGCGATATCGTGTACATATATGTAATTGAATAAAACATTCTCTTTTTACAAATATTAAGTATCTACCGAAAGTTGATAAACAAAATGCTGGTTACGTAATTATTTGAAAGTTACTCCAAAATGTAATAACCAGAGTTCATATAAAGAACATGCTTTCAAACAGTTCATCACGTTTAACGTAACTTAGAACAATCTAGATCATTTTCAAAACCTTTAGGGCCTTCAAATCAGACGCTTATAGAAGCCGCGCCGCTACTAGAAGCCTATGCACACGGCGTTTTTTATGCCGACGACACTCGTTTACGCGCGTCATCTGCGCATATACGCCCCGCAGATGCGCTGTAGTCGCGCGTATGTATCGCGCATTTCGATAAAAGATAGTTTTAATTTTAGTTTTGTTTGTTAATTTCAGTTAGTTTTTGAAATGAAGCAACTACATGACACTCTAAGTGTAAACTCCAGTGGCATATATAAGTGTCTTGTTTGCAACGCGATGAACGCGTTTGAATCGATTCACTATTGCACGTCGATAACTCGCGTTTAGAGCGCCGTAAACGCGTTTTATCGGCGTGTGTAAAATACGCCGTTTGTATAGGCTCCAATTTTCATACAATATGTAGTTTGCAAAAGTGGCGTGCATATTCTATGAAAATTAATAGTGGCGCGGCTTCAGCGCCATTGTGGCACGTCTGCAGCGCTTCTATAAGCATCTAATTTGAAGACGGATAAAACAAAGTCACCAATTATCTTGTTCGCAGCCACGTCTATGTCAAATTTCGTAAAAGATTAACGGACCAGCCCACTCATTCACTTGCACATTACAAGTATCCTCTACTTCGCAAACCTTGCTATTACAAACTTTCAGACAGTGTAATTATATCTCCTATATCATATCTAAAACTGAGACATAATTACTTTGCACTCCTACTTTGACAAGTAGATATTTTAGTTTTCGTAGACAGTTTAGATTTTGCTCTTTAGATAGTAAATAAGTTTAGTTGTTTGAATAACGGCTACACATTGCCCATTATCATTGTAATCTAAAAACATTTTATGAATTTATTGAATGAAATGATTAAAACATCATATTTATTATGATGATATCATTTATTGTTTGTGAAATTACACCAGTTGTTTGTTATAATTATTAATACAAAGGTCGAACAGAAATAAAAATTCCTTCGATTTGATAGGACTCGAACCTCCGTATGGCAAACTAGAGCCAATACGCTCTACCAACTGGCGTACAGACCGAGTTAGCAGTACGGCGACAAAAGACAATAATCATAACTTCTTTATAAAAAAAACCAACCTCACAAGTTCTTGGAATTACATCTATTTGCTAAGTTGTATTGAAATCGATCACCAGAAAGTGCGCGAAACGGATTTATCCCCTAGTTTACCACTCTTAGAGGTGGTGTATTTTCTTCAAATTTAAACTGGATCAACACTGAGGTTCACAAATAGCGGAGTACTCGCGTAATAAACACACATAAAAAAATTCGATTGAATTGAGAACCTCCTCATTTTTTGAACTCAGTCAAAAAAACGTAATACAAAAGACAGGCAGCTCTGCAGACTTCTTACGTGAACGCTATAACTTAGGCCTTTTCAAGGCGAGAGTGAATAGGCATAATTTAGGTGTGCATGCTCCATCGTCGATCTCATCGCCTCTTTACATCAGATGAAATAAAGATGAGATGCGCACTTATATTTTTATTTAAAATAAAATGTAATAAACACATTGAAACTCGTGCTGACTCAATATATACTTTAGTTGCTAGAGCGTGACCCTATTTAGGCATATAGACGTATATTCGAGTCCTGTCAAATCGTAGGAATTTTTCTTTGTTTTCGATCTTAATATTCATAATTTTAACAAATTAGACGACATTATTTGGAAGTCTCCTAGGTGTTTTCACGAATCAAATATTTTACGTACAAATATTTTTTTTTAAATCAAATATTTTACGCGATTTAAAACTGAAAAATAGTTCAAATTCTTTTGTGCAAAAATCGCAAACTACCCCAGTAGGCTTGGGCAAGTGTCCATTTTATAAAAATGATATAAAAGTTATGTACGGCGATCGTCGGCAATGTCAGTTAATAATATTTCGATAGACCCCATATAGACCCTATTATTATTTATCGACAACTGTCAAGTCGACTACGTTTTTATGTATAGGGTGAAGAGCACGCCAAACTTGACACTATAAGGCTAACGATAAGAAAGCTTGGTACTTTACCAAGCTCCATGTGCTCTTTCTTGACTGTACATACGATGCGTTTTGTTAGCGGCAACGGTAAAAGTAGTTAAACAAGTGTTTTAATTGTATTTTTCTTTTTGTTTTCTTGTTTAAATTTTTGAATTTGAATATCTTTCAATTTGGTTTCATTTCTTAATCAAAACTATCATGTCTACAGACCACAAGTCTTGAACAAAAATGATAACAAATTATAATATAATAATTAAATAATATATTATTTATTTATTTTCCTCCTCAAACATAACACTTACATCGGTATCGGTAGCATCATTCGACTCAAATCAAAAGAGCACTTCCTGTAAGCTCACCTTTGTATAATGTCCTTGTAAAATGTGTTTTTAATGATGATTTTCTTTGTGCAAAAAATAATTTAAATAACATTTGAATATGAACCAAAATAATAATTTTGAAAATAGAACGAGTACATTGTTCATCGCTAGTAACAGTACCCCATTATCTAAAGTACAGAGTGTGCGGCGAACACGGGCACAACCCCCTAAGGCCCCTTAGGGGGCACATAGCGCTGCTTGGGACGCCTCTGAAAAGCCTGTGTCCATCGCAGCGCAAGCGAAGTAAATGGGCTTTTGCTTTCCAACATCATTTATGATTATACCATTTCTACCAGATTTCCGATTACTGAGGAAAATATGCGTGCTTATTGATGCCACCCGGGACCTGCATGTAGAGATGGGAAAAACTGCTTTTTGAATGTTTAAGCGTTGCAGCTTTTTTTAAAAAGCGTACTTTTTAGACGCTTTTCACTTAAATGCGTTTTAGTTTGAAGCTTAAAAAATCGTTTAGAAGAACGTTTAAGCGCATGAGCTTTTATGTTAAAAAACGCTTTTTTATAGCATAAACTTGCAACGTTGTGTTGATAGCGAAAAGCAAGAGTAGACCACTAAAGGTTTTAAGTTTATTTGGACAACTCGAGTTTAATTTTTATTTATAAAATTATTATTCACATTGACGAATTAATTTCTTTCGAAAACATAAATGGCGGGATTTAAAACTTGTAGGTAGGTAATAATAAGGTATGTTGTAAAAAATTAAATTGTTGAGTATAGAACTGACCAACGCTTACGCTTAAAATAAAAAGCGTGTTTAAGTGATTTTCGTTTAAACGCCTCTGCCTACATGAGTTAGGCCGGCTGAGTGAATATACTCTCGCTTATTGCGGCATTTATTTCTTATGACAGCACTTCTCACGACTACTTATGTTCGCTATTGGATGTTTGATATACTTGGAAAAATATTTGACTTACAGATAAACATGCGGATATTGAAAAATACGACCATCTACACATGAACCCAAATAAGGAGTTAATTTAATGAATCTGACCATAGTGTGGATGGTTTACTTGCGTATTTGCCTGTTTTACTCCTCAACTGTGCGTCATTAAATTGACCGCTAGGGCTAGCACTACAAGGCGCGACTTTCGTGAGAGCGACATAAAGCGCGAGATATCATGCGATAATAACAGTACCTATACGCGCTTTACGTAAATCTGGCGTTAGTCACGCCCTGTCGTCTTAGCCCTACAGCGCACGGAAACGTGAGTTTGGTGTTTTGCAGTAAGTTTGCTGTATTTGTCGAATGGGCAAACAAGGCAACTTTGTGACACACGCTATATACACATGGTAATTGTTTGTCAAATATATCAAATAATCAAATACAAATAACCATTATACAAACATACCAATTCGATTAACCAATATTTTGTCTATTAACTACCTTCTGACATTTTGCGATGTTCAATCACTGGAGCAATGTGGTCGCCTAATCGATTGGCTAACTACATTTGGCAAATGTTGTGTTGCATGGCGTCATCAATTATTTTGGTTCGCATCTTAAATCACGAAGACAATAGTCACCTAGCCTGTGCATAATGTCAAGTACCGAATTATGTTTACTAAACGATCTATTATTTCGTAAAATATGTAAACACGAATAAATTATGTGGGTTTCTGAGTTCTTATAATAATTTGCGAAATGTAACAGTAAGCAAATTTGGTAAGAACATTATGCTTGGTATAATTAAACCAAATGAGATCGTACGTCAAAAATGCTTTTATCACATGAAAGCCATAACAATAATATGTAGTTCGCTATATGAAACAAATTATGTAAGTACATGTGAAATTTTATGAAAGCCGTGGTAGCCTTATGGTTTGACCTTTTTTTCATAACATCACTACCTACTGCTTCTCCAGTAGAGGTCATGGGTTCAAATGCAGGCTCGCACCTCTGAATTTCTCTGAATTTTTGTGCGAAATTTAATTTAAAATTTACTGTGAGCTTTTCGTTGAAGCAAAACATCGTGATGAAACCTGCACGTCAAAGAAGGTTCACAACCCTGGGAATACGTGTGGTCGCCAACCCGGTTTGGGCCAACGCGGCGGACTATGGCCTAAACCCTCTCCTAAAAGGAGACCCGTGCCCAGCCGTGGGTTGATGATGATGAAAATGAAATAGAATAGCGACTAATTTCGTTAGTAGAATATTTATACCTCTCTCCTGTAATGTTGTAATTTTGCAGATGAGACCTTATTACATTAAGGTTGCGAATTGATATTCATAGCAGTGGCGCAGCGTCGATTACTATCTACTTTAAATGTGTTGCCCTTTTATTTTCACGAAAGTACATAGTTCGTTCGGGTAGGCCCGACTCGATTGTGTTTTTATATTCGCCTGCCGTCGCCACCTTTATTTTTTTTTATAACATCAAATGACGGGACGAACAAGTCGTGAGCGTAATGGTAAGCTACACGCTTGTCCATAACAGTAACAGTGCCAATCAGAGCTTTAAATTGCAAAGATCTGGGGCGTTACCACTGTGCCCGTCACCCTGAGACATAAGTTGACAAGTCCCAATTGCCTGTAATTTCACCAGCACCCTTACCCTTCAAACCCGGAACACAGTAATGTTGACATTACTACTTGGCTGCAGAAATAGGTAAGATGGCAGTACTAGCCTGGACGGACTCTTTCACAAGGAACTCAATTGCTACTAAAAATTGTGTTGTTCGGGATATCGTTGTTTCAAATAGTTCATTTTATTTTCTAATTTTAAGTAGAGAGTAGGCTCGCGGCCGCCCCCATCGCTTTACTATGCCGCACGGAGCCATGGCCCCCTCTGCACCCTCACGCCACGCCACTGATTCATAGACGAAACGCAAGACCAGATTAGCATGCATCAATGTTCAAAGTTATCCCGCATTTTTAAAATGTTGCAATATTAAAATAACGTAAGCTGTAGCAAGTTTTTTATATGTTTTTAGACCGTTACTTTTGCAATTCGGTTGTTTAAACATTTTTGTATTGTTTTCGTTTACTTTTTTCTGCTTTGTTGAATAATATGATAATGCTGTGCGCAGCTGTTATAGTAATGCAGATTTATTTTATGTTTGCCATGCGTTATGCTTAATTTATCAATATTGATTTGTATTCTCTAGTTGGGCCAATAAATATATGTAACAAACCAGCTACCAACAGTATTTAAACAGTAGCAGATCGTCAACTACTGCAGCTTAATAAATATTTAGTATATAAAAATAATCCCAATTAAATAGACTGACTTTAATAGACCATTTGGACATTAATCCCTCTACTTAGAAAGTCTAAAGCCGTCGGTTTCGTTTGACGTCATTTCTAGGAGTCAAAGTAAGCAGCAGTCAATAGATTTTTTTTCTTGCATAATAACCCTGCAATTAATCTCTGCCACTATGAGAAGACGTAGTATACTATTCTTGGCAGATATATATTAGGCACATTAAAAAGACTACTCTTAATAAACGGGGAGAAGGCGGCTGTATAAACTTGGGCCCGTTGAATGGATCCATTTCATGGAGTGCACTTTAAACCCTTACATGATGACTAAAGGTCACTGCACATTATCCAAATCTACGAAAAATTTAATATTAAAATAGAACATTCGAGGTAGCTTATCTAAGAAAGATAAAGATACAACACCCGCGGCTTTCTCATGTATTGTTCATACTTCTGATAATAAAATTACAATATTTATGAACTGTGCCAAACTATACAATGCATTGAAATCATGCAATGTATTTGTTTTAATATGCATTGTTAAAACGAACCTGGAGAAAATCTAAACTAATTCCATTTCACACAAAAGTATTTTGCTAAGAGCTTTACAGTGTACTGTTTATGTGTGATAGCTTTATATTGAATACTTATAACACGGTATAATACGACAAGAAGTATAACTCCATACAAACGTAGATGAGCAACTTCTGTGTGCGCGTCAGTCGAGTACGTTGTACGGATGTACACATTCGCATAATCTCACGATGCACTCGAGTTGCATAGCGCGGGTAGCATTATTTTACTTAAAATATTACTTAAAATATTTTTGTGAGTTAAATTTATATACTTTTGATGTATAAATTTATCGTTATTTGTATAACATATATATTTTAGTAGCAGTAGCGCTCCTTTCTATTTCTGCCACCAAGCAGTAATGTGAGCATTACTGCGTTACGGTTTAGAAGGGTAAGTGTGCTGGTGGAATTACAGGCACATGGGACTTGTCAATTTATGTCTCAGGGTAACGGGCGCAGTGGCAATGTCCATAAGACCTTTGTGATTTAAAACTCTGAATGGCACTGCAACTTGTATGGATAGGCGTGTCACTTACAACCAGACGCACGACTTGTTCGACCGGTCACTTGTAAGTACCGCATTTGACAAAGGTTATTTTTAACCCATTTAAAAAAAGGAGGAGATTCTCATTTCGACTGTATTTATTTTGTATACACAAAATAAATGTTAATTAATGTTATTTAAAAAGTAAATGTCAATGTTACGCTATTACTCCGGCATTTGTGAACCGATTTCGATGGTTCTTTTTTGTTGGAAAGAGTGTATGTCAGAATTGGTCCCATTTGAAAAAATTATTCTACCTCTAAGGGCGGCAAACTACGGGATGAATCCGGTTTCGCGCACTTTCCTGTAACCGATTTCAACTTGGCAAATAGATGTAATTCCATGAACTTTTGTGGTCGGTTTATTTTTATAAAAAAGATACAATTATAATATACCACGAGAATGCTGTAAAATTTTCAAATTATGTTTTGCAATGTATGACTAAAACAATAATGTGAGAACCTACGCTTCAAGAGGCGTAGGCGGTAGAGGTGTAGGCGAGCCAAGCAGACGAAAGTTGGATTACTTTTCTTATTATATCATGCTAATAAAATCTATCTGTACAAAGCTTTGAACATTTAAGACGATTTGTGGAGAAATTTGATGACATAAATGTCAGACACAGTAGCTACTGACGAGAATGACGATATCTTCTCCCTAAAGTACACCCGGTATCGGAAAGAAAATGATAGAATATTAATAATAAAACTGGAATTTTGAAATTTTTTTTCATGCAGTTAATTTTACCACCCTCCCTGCGTACAAAATAAAATAAATAACACAAGTTCAACTGCAGTCACAAACACCACCACCAAAAATATACCCGACACGTGTCACCCGATATGTCTCTCTACGAAGCATTCTCAGGGGTTATTGATTGTTCAACACTCATTCTTCGCCAGAAATATTCAACACAAGCTATTTTGTATAATTTAAGCTCCACCGGGTTTGCGGTGTAACAAATTAATTTACTTATATTTTTATTAGCATGGATTTCTGCAAAGTAACCCCTGAATCTATTAATTAATTAAAATTAATAAGTAAAAAAACATATAAATCGCGTTCACAACTTAGAAATACCAGCGTTTACGAGTTTTTAGCAGCGATACAAACGCGTGATTGCATCGCGACACTTGTGGTTTATAGGCAGTTGCATCGATGCAAACGCGTGTCTGTCGCTTATGTTGAATCATTACAAATGTGCATCGCGTTTTCATCAAGACTGTATCGCTGCTTAAGTTGCGCTTGTATCTAAAGTTAGACGATTAGCGCATCGCGACTGAATCGCAGCAGACGCGCTGCCAAAACGCACCCTCTCTACATTTTACCAGTTATGAGAAGCAGTGCATTGTGGATTAATTATTTCAAAGGAACACGTATTTCTTTTACAATACAATCTGTACAATATACGTACAGTCTTTTTTTTTAAATGGGACATGACCAAAAACTTACCTATGCCAAATATTTTCTTCAGAAACCCAACCTACGTCAGTTTCCCTGCTAAGGTTTGAAATTTCCCAACACTGTAGTTAAATAAAGAATAAAAGATCGACAAAGTTATGCGAAGTTTCGCAAGCCTATGCAATGCCAAAATACCACATAATTCCAATTGGAAACTGTGTGGAATTCAAATGAAACGTGCGAGTGCATATTTGTAGTAATAAACAATATCCTCGTGAAGCTTCGGGCTATTCCAAACCCCTGAGCGATGCGACCTGTATTTGCGCATTACTTTACTCGATTTGTAGTCAGCTATGCTGTTATTTATAACCAAGAATGTAGACAGCCTCGTGAATATATCGAGTTGAATGTTTTAGTGTTTTAAAGTAAGTTTTAAAGCAGTTGCGTTTGAATTTATTGTCATATTGATATCTGGAAGTTCCACTGTAAGTAATTTTTTTTATAATACCAGGTGACCGAACGAACAAGACGTGCAGACAGTTGCAGCGCCATGTCACTCAGAGCTTTAAAGCGCCCGTCACCCTAAGACATAAATTGACAAGTCCCAAGTGCCTGTAATTTCATCAGAACCCTTAACTTACCCTTCAAAACCAAAACGCAATAACGGTTACATTACTACCTTGGCGACAGAAATAGGTAAGATGGCAGAACTTTCCTGGACGATCTCTTTCACAAAGAGCTCTACTGCTACTAAACTACTATACTCGTTTAAGAGTTATTGACACTCCTCCGTTTTTTATTTCGAGCTTAAAAAGAAATAGTGTGTTATCAGTTATCAGGCGTAGCCACCACAACGCGTCACTTGTCCGTACATTACACTTTAAATTTTGTTTTTGAAGCTTGGTCGTGTAATGGTAAGGTATAAAAACTGCAATCAGATTTTTCCACACAAATTAATATTGACTGAACAAGCATCACTATTTAAAACAGATAGTTCAACGCTAACCCATATAAATGATGGCATTAACGGCTACTAATGATTGGCCAGGGAACTAATGAAGTTATCAAGACAGATAACCTCTTGTCCGGTCAGATCGCGTCCGTTGGAGCCCCTTATCTGTTTATAAGACCTAATCCAATAAACTAATGTTACAGTACTGCTTATTGTTTTTTGTTACTTTAAGTGTTTTATTAGTTTAATTTAAATGTTTGTTTTGGTGGGCTCTTTGGTGTTTTCCATTTTTAACTATGGAGCGTGGGCACTAAAAAAGGTAGAACGTGACCACACTGACGCCTTCAAGATGTGGTGCTGGAGGAAACTGTTGGGAGTCCGTTGACTTATTTTCGCACCAATGAATCAATTTTGCGGGAACTTAACGTCCAGACCAGACTGTCCCGGAATGGCATGTAGTGTGAGAAGGCTCTTTTCGTGCTTCCAAAATTACTTTAAAAATCAACATCAGCTTTCTAAGTGCATAGTTTTATCCTACGATGCGGTAAAACGCTTTCTGGAAATCCGGAATCTTCTTTAATTAATATTTGGTGGTTTTAACCGCTCCTTAGCATATTCCTTAGTCTATATGTAGACATTTATCTATTTATTTGGAACACCCTATTGCGACCATTGATAATGTGTATGAATACAGTATGAAACTAATAATACATTATTAGTTTCATACAGTATGAAACTAATAATGAATATTTTTATTTGTTTATTTTCTCCTCAGAGCTGATCAGATGCTCAGCGTACTCATAAATTATTGGTATCAAATAATTTTCATGATTTTTCGAAATTTACGGGAATCACCACACTTGCTGACACGGAATCGGCTTAAGCTGGCTAGAAAAAGCTTAGTGTCTTTGCAACAAGAACGAAAAAGACATTACGCGTTTCACTTCTGGAGTCTACTCCCCTTCTTCATCCGATATCAGTTCAAAACAAAAGATGTATGATGCGAATGAAGCTTCATATTTGACATTGTATTCTGATTTGGTCGACTATTACCTACTTATTTGAGAGTAATAATGCACACACTCAAAATAGCGCCGCACTAGGGAAGCCCTGGGTCGCGGGTGCCATGGACACATACATAGACACACCCAAACTCACGAGAGAAATAAATGTACGCCATACAAATGTTTCTCCCGGTCCGGGAATCGAACCTGGAACCTCTGCGTCCGGCATGGAATGGTATTGCATGGTCACCGTTCGGCCACGGATCAGTTAAACAGTAATCGGACCACCGAATCATAACACACGTCTTATTACAAGAACATAAAGCGTTTCCTGAACGGTTTGATGCAACTGCGTGTCGATACGTGTGATGACTCCCTACTAAGATCTTACTGTTATTTCGGCGAGCGTACTCCCATGAAGAATAACGTAAAACGTACCTACGGTACACTAAACGTTTACGTATTTACGGAAATCATAACGATTCTTTATAAAATGTGAATACAAAAATAATATTAAATGTAACATACGACAAATAATTATACCATATATCAGTAAAACAACAGAATTACAATAGATACATTTAACGTATACATAGGTTTAGGTAGCAATAGAGCTCCTTGTGAAAGAGTTCGTCCAGGGAAGTACTTGCCATCTTACCTATTCGTGCCGCCATGCAGTAATGTAAGCATTACTGCGTTCCGATTTTGAAGGGTAAAGGTGTTGGTGAAATTACAGGCACGTGGGGACTTGTCAACTTATGTCTCAGGCTAAAGGGCGCAGTGGCAATGCTCCTCAGGTCTTTGTGATTTAAATCTCTAATATGCATGGCAAATGTTATCGATAGGCGTGCCGCTTGGTACCTTATAATTCTACGCACAATTAGGAATAATGCGCAATTAGTAAAGATAAAAATTACATAATAATAATAAAACAAAGTCAGTTCACAAATAACACTTATATCTCCAAGATAAATATATTTATTATGTAACTGCTATTTATAGGTGTTTGCAAGGTGATAGCACTGTCTGGAATGTTTTTTTTTATATAAACGAGAATCATTTGAAATGAGAGAATTTATCAGGGAAAAGTAATCAAACCTGTCTGGTCACTCCCAATGGCCATAAAGGTGAGGTTACAATGCTCATGTAATAAATAGTTTATCCTTCATTTGCCCTAATATAAAATATCTTATTTTTTAAATAATTTTGTTTATGTTTTCAGTGTGGCAATGTGATGCCGTTAACGAATTTTGTACGGTGACATGGAAGAACGGCTACCCATACACATTACGCAATTAAGTGTTACCTCATTTTTAGCGTTTACATAGGTTACAGGTGCACCATAATGAAAAAGCAGAGGCAAAACAGTGACACTTTCACACAAACCGCGCGATAACTATGAGTGGTACAATTTTCAAAGTCAAAGAAACTCAAACAAATTAAAACCGCTATCAGGTGCCGCTGCTCTATGAAATCCGATTCAAAATGTATGTTCTTATCTATTTACTTCTAACCCATACTTTAGCTCCAACTTAGTCGTGTTAATTTTCACAGTAACTACTTAACTGCCACAAACTCTCCTAAATTAATGGAATTAATATAATACTGTAGAACACATAAATTACCAGTAGAGCTCTTTGTGAAAGAGTTAGTGACGGGAAGTATTAAGCCACCTTACCTTTTTTCTGCCGCCAAGCAGTAATGTGAGCATTGCTGCGTTATGTGAAATTACAAGCACATGGGATTTGTCAACTCATCTGTCAAGGTGACGGGCACAGTGAGAGTGCTCCTTAGATCTTACATTGCGATTTAAAGTTCTGAGTGTCAGTGCAACTGCTATGGACGGGCGTGTTGCTTACCACCAGGCGCACGACTTGTTCGTCTCGTCACTTGAATAGCGCTTGCCTAATATTCAAAGAAAGTGCGTAGACTGGCAATTTCCGTTTCTCAGTTGATTCGAGTTGTCTCGCGTTGTCAAATCTATTAAGCTTCAACATGTGAAGCTGGCTGCTACGACAGCGAAGTGTCTAAGTATTCCGCCATGATCTTGATGTCAAATGACAGCTTGTTTTAATTAAAATGAATCAATTTACGATTCGATCTCTGGTTACGTTTTTTTTTTCATTCAACTGGTGCGTGGGTTAAAATCTTAGTACTTGTTGCTAACTCGTTTTCAACCATTGCAATGAATTTATATTGTAATATTGCATAGCTTAATGTTATTTAAGAGTGGCAGTGAAAGTTTTTCTAAGATCATTTTTCAGTATCTATAGAAATTATTTTGAAATATTCCACAAACTTGGGAAATATAAATGTATATTATATTATTAAACTTAAACGGGTAAGATGTCCTCTTGGTTCGGCAACTGTTTATCCAACAAATAATTTTGAAAAAGCACTCAATTACTCCATTTCATTGACTCCGTTACTTTAACAAACTACAGACGACTCGATACCTTTTCATCTCGTACACAACCCCGCACAGTACGCTCGCATAGATTCTTTTGCTTCCTTAATACATTCCTTTATTTTAAATTAAATTCTACTTTGCATTGTTTCGCCTTGAAAAAAATAGAATGTTAAAAGGATTGTGGCTTAAGAGTAAAAGTTACAATGAAACAGAGGGCTTGCTGGAAGTTGTTTCATAATTATTTTTATATAGGTTACCATTAATTTATAACTATTAATTATTTCATTGTTAAATATAGAAAATGTCTTTTTAATTGGCCAAAAGGTGCCTGAAATACAGGTACATATTTACTTAGTTTGGCCATCGCAATTACTCATTAGGTTCTAATATTAATATGTATAGCATTTCTATGA
The DNA here is from genome assembly GCF_003589595.1 of Hyposmocoma kahamanoa. Taxonomy (NCBI): domain Eukaryota; kingdom Metazoa; phylum Arthropoda; class Insecta; order Lepidoptera; family Cosmopterigidae; genus Hyposmocoma; species Hyposmocoma kahamanoa. The sequence continues at coordinate 6,826,739 of NW_020653851.1, forward strand.
AGAATATATAATTTAGATTCCCTTCTAAGTGCTTATTGTAACACTGTAATAGCTTTATTTACATTTGTTTTACTTGTATTGTATTAGATTAAGTTATATTGAAATAAAATTATCTTTATCTTTATATATATATATTATTGAATTTTTAATAAGATATAATGCCATATACTTACAATTATTATGTACTCAAAATTATAAATTTTCATACTCTATATGAATCAAGTTTATCTAATACTAGTGTTGCCCACAATCGGTCTTGGTCTTGCTGCAAATTATCTATGTATGTTTTCAAAATATTTCATTGCTCTCTGCTGCGTTCTAAAATCTAAACATTGTCACTTTTGTAGAAACAGTAGGATATGATAGTTTGATATAGCAATAGGTAATTGCAAGACTTGCGAGACTCTTGTAGCAAAACCGAGAACAAGAACAAGACCAAAACCAAGTGTACTGACGTGGAATCACGACCAACACCTTATGCCAACTGAGGTTAGTGTCGCCTTCGTCTTACATAGGACAACATTATCCAATACTTACGCCATAAGTAAGTATTGTGCTGTAAATATATGGAAATATTATATTGCGCGTCAGGCGCGTCACAAATCACTTCCTGTTTAACAATTCTTATCGTTAAAATATTAAGTTGTTTAATAATAATAAAAGACTTATTAGACGTTTGTTCTTCAATAATTCCAATATTATTTTAATAATAATATATAATTTAGTGCCCAAAGGTATAATATAAATATATAACTTCTTTTTTGCACTTTGAAAATATAGCAACATACCACAACAAACAGATATAATAAAATTAAACATAGCACAGTATTATTACATAATAAAATATTCAAAAAAAATTGTAAATGCATACATGTTTTCTTGTCTGCCTTTCTTTAAGATCTCGACATAATTAATTGCGTTAATTCTAAATTTTTACACATTTTAAAAACCCTTCATGTGTGGTACGAAATTTCGTAACTTTGTGCCCTATAAAGCCTGAGGCCGGCGGCGACTGTCCCGCCATTGGCACTGCAAGGCATGGCGCGGGCACTGGCGCCAGCTGTGCACGCAACCTGCGTGAGCGCAAGGCACGCAACCCTTTTGTTTATGACGAGGCATTCACATAAAATGGTAAACTGACTTGTTTATTTTGGTTACTGACTGTAATTTGTTCCAAGTTTCGAGGCACACGTCGTTCGTAGGCATAATTTTTAGGTTGGCAACATCAAGTAGATTGTACATATTTGGTATATATAAAATGCTAGCTAGTGTCCGCAACTTCGTCTGTGTAGAATAACTACTTGGAGTAGCCTACTGTACGATACTAATTTGCCCAGTTTCATTGGTTTTTTCATCCCTTATTTCACTCCCTTTAAGATTTGTTTTTGTGACAAAAAGTAGCCTATGTCCTTTTTCTAGGTCCCATTTATCTCTATACCAAATTTCATCAAAATTGGTAGAGCAGTTTAGGCATGAAAATGTAACAGAGTTGCTTTCGCATTTATAATCTTATAATTTCTAAGGAAAAGTTACTCGCTAATGAATTATCTTTTATTATAGTAGGTACTTTTACAGCGTATCGCCAAGAATAATTTTAAAAAAACATAAGGCTGAAAATAATTTCACGCTCTGATAGTTTCACTAAAAACATTAATATCTATCAACTAATAACTAATCGCGGTAAATACCGGATCAGACTACAAGGGTTCAATTAATCAGTTTTCAGTTATCTGCTTTATGATTAATGTGAAAACCTACTGAGTAGATAAACAAGCGATTATACTTTGTTAGTACAGTCATCAATAAAATAGTAAATACTAGTACACCAAAAAGTTCGAGTGATGGACATTCCTGTACATCTCGTAACAATAATATATTTTGTAATATGAAGTTTATTGAATGTGTACTTAGGCCTGGTATGCTGAAGACGCTAGTTATTATTAACAATTATAACACGTAACAATTATTACGCCCTCTTTTACCATACTAGACTGTCACGCTGAGATCCCGGGTTCGATCCCCGGACCGGGAGAAATATTTGTATGGCCTACACTTATTTCTCTTGTGAGTTTGGGTGTAATTTATGGTTGTCTATAGGTTTCTACAGTGCGGGGCTATAAGTGTGTGTGCGTTAATTATTATTATTATCTTACTGGGCCTGTTCGAAGGACTATGGCCTAAAACTTTTGACCGAGAGGAAATCACTGCCCAGTTGTGAAGGATTATTGTGAGTTTCACATTCCTTAATTCAAATGGTAGATCAAATGGGCAGTGGGAATTGTATAATTTTTTGTTCAAAATTATTATCTAGTATAAGACAAGTATGGTAACTCCATACAAACGAAGCAGCGTGGCTTGTATATGAGTGCGCCCGCGTGCCGTACGGACACACACATTCGCATAACCTCGCGATGCATTGACGTTGCATGGCGCTGGTCTCACGCGCCATTCATTATTATGCGAATTTTTTGCGTACGAACATGGTCCGGCGAGCATTCACAGATAGAACCCGCGCTGCTACGTTTGTATGGAGTTACCGTACTTGTCTTTACTATGGTATTATGATTGGCTTTAGTACATTCTAAGACAGCAAAAACAAACTGACAAAGAAGCATTTTGACTAATGAATAAATGCTTAACTCGCAAAACGATTAGACAGCTGTATGTTTGCATTTCAAAGCAACAATATACCAAAAGCAATTACATCGCCAAATGTCTAATGATACAAAGCTGAGTTTCCGGTCATTTAAGTTTATATGTTTCATTTATGCAAAAAGGCCTCGGTGTTTGGAAAAAACGAAGTCACGCGTAAATATAGTTAAAATATACTCCTACAAATATTAAAAACAGGCCAGAAGATAACAATCACGTGCTGGTAGAGTTGGTTGACTAGAGAAAATAGTCACGCGCAAATTTTGATAAATATTTAGCGTTCTTATTATTAATATTTAACGTTTTTAGATAAAAAACCAAGTCAACACGACCTGAACGATATCAACATAATAATATTACAAGACACTATTACAAACTTCCATTACTTTACTTTTTAGTAGCAGTGGAGCTCCTTGTAAAAGAGTTCGTCCAGGGAAGTGCTGCCACTTTACCTGTTTCAGCCGCCAAGCAGTAATATGAGCATTACTGGGATACATGGGCCTTGTCAACTTCTGTCTCAGGGTGATGGACGCAGTGGCTGTGCCCCTCAGATCTTAGTTATTTTAAGCTCTGAGTGGCACTGCAACTACTATGGACAGGCGTGCAGCTTACCACCAGACACACGACCTGTTCATCCCGACATTTGATACCATAAAAAAAATACACACACGTTTTGTTTGGCTTAAATAATACTAAAGTTTTTCTATATTACAAGTAGCGATTCTAAATATCACCTTGAAATAGCGCTCGTTTTATGAATAAGGAGCGGCAAAAAATCCTTGTTATAGATTCAATGTATAATAAATAGGTAGTTTAATTTCCCGACAGGTTGCAATCACAAGAATTCAATGGAGATGTAAAGCGTACCGTATTATTATTCATGAAGGTTAAATTTACCTACATATACGTTCATGTAGGAAGTATTGAGTTGAATCCATTTCTATTCTCATTGCAAAGTGCACTTATAGTTACGTGTGCCTCTTATATTATTATTACTTTTATAATACTAGGACACGAGACGACCAAATCATGCACCTGGAGGCAAGCGACACGCCTATCCATACCACTTGCATTGCTACTTAGAGCTTTAAATCGCAAAGATCTTAGGGGCACTGCCACTGCGCCCGTCACTCTGAGACATAAATTAACCACTCCCATGTGCCTGTTACCCAGCACCCGTGCCCTTCCAAACCGGAACGCAGTAATGCTTACATTACTGCTTGGCGGCAGAAATAGGTAAGATGGCAGTACTTCCCTGGATGAACTCTTTTACAAGGAGCTCTACTGCTACTAAACTACTACACTTTGACCGGTCTTCTTAGAAATACATATGTATAACACTATCGAAGTAGTACGAAAATAAGTATTTCAGTCATTCTATGGTGCGTTACCCCCGGACCTAAAGAATTGTTACTGTATTTTTTTATTTCACAAGGAGTAGTAGAGCTCCTTGAGAAAGGGTACTTATATCCAAGGAAGTACTTCCCTGTGTTAGCGAATCGTGACATTATTTTATTTTATTTTGTTACAAAACTTACTTTGCCTCAATAAAAATTAGTTTTATCGAAATATTAAACAAATCGATAGCTTCATCATCGAATCGTGATTTTGTTTTGTTTGGATTTATATATTATATTATATTATATTCATATCTATTTTCCCATTATTAAGGTACCTACAACTGTGTCTTTTGCAAATATGGAATCGAGTGTCGAGACGCTTGGTAACATTCGAACGACGCGTTCGAATGTTACCAAGCGTCTAATCTAAGCGTCTAATCTAAGCGTCTAAGCGTCAGATATGTGCGACGTAGCGAGGCGGAGTGCGAGGAACAAATTCACCAATAGGCAAATTACTTCATTTTCCTAGCTTCGCATAGCGCAGCTCCAGTAGAAAATAATTAGCGGAGCTAAGTATTTGTACATACAAAATAGCGAGAGATGTGTGCGAGGAATCTGTGCGAAGGATGCGGGCGAGGAATGCGTGCCAAAACGGTGTAGGAAACTAGAGCTACTAAAAGTATGACACTAACTGACACTGACATATCGCCACCGCTCACCCCACCACACCGTACCCCGCCCGCGCATAGCTGAAAAGAGCCGGTAACGCATCCTCGCACCGCGCCGGTTTGAGAGGATGTGTCTCACCGCACTGCATTGGCAAAACATCGCACCGTTCCACAGCGCCGCTACACATCCTCGCAACGCCTCGGTACCTCGCACATCTCTGGTGGAAAGGCAGCCTTATAGGGGGTTGTAGTTCTCATTCGGTGATTCCAAATAGATACGTTAATAACTCAATTCCGCTGTAAATGTCGATAACGTTAGTTGTGGTAAAGGAAAGTATTACCAACCTCTTAATTATTTCTACCCAAATCCAAATGTCTCTACTGACAAACATCACATTTAGATTATTAATTGAGTATCATGTGAATATAAGCAACTTTCTGGTATTAAATCGATCGAATACAGTTATTGCAATAACATAGACATGTACGAAGAAACGCAGTAATTAAAATATGCAATCAAAGCCGGTAAGAAAAATTTATATTGCAATACGTGATTACTTCAGATTGATTGGAGTTTATTTTTCACATCGACGAAGCAATGAGCATTAGTTACATAATAAACTTAATTACATTGAAATTTTCTTTTTAATCTTCTGCTATAAATATTGTTTTTTTTACGATGACAAGTGACGGGACAAACGCCTGTTGCATACGAGAATAGCAGTATCTAGTGCTTTATGTCGCTCTCGCGCAAATCGCGCCCTGTCGTGCTTGCCCTACTGGTGGTAAGCAACACAAATATCCATTACAGTCGTAGCGCCACTCAGAACTTTAAACCACAAAGATCTGGGCGCACAGTCACTGCGCTCGTCACTCTGAGACATAAGTTGACAAGATCTATAGCCTGCAATTTCACCAGCACCCGTAACTTTCAAAACCGGAATGCAGTAATGCTCACGTTATGGCTTTGCATCAGAAATAGGTATGCGTTGGACAATCTTCTCCAAGCAATCCTACTAATTTGAATGACTAAAGTGGATGTTTATAGTATTTTGTGTGTTTATAGTAGTTTGTTAACCCCTGCGCGACCGAGACCTTTAAACTTAATAAATTAGTTCAGTTCTTGATGTCCCAGGAATAAATACTAAATACCATAACTAAAGGTGGAGTACTCATTATTCTAGTTTAATGAACTAAGGGCAAAAACGACCACCCTTATATAGGATTTGTCTTTCTTTCTAATAACGTAGTTTACCGATATCGGAATTCTATTCACTTCTTTTTTTAATTCTTTAAAAACTTGAAGCATCCGAAATGAATTCCAAATCGACAGGAAAGGGCACGTAATTCTCAAAGAACGAGGTCCCAAAAATGCAACCAAAACCAAATGCCAGGGTCATACACAAACATCCAATTGTTCACTTAAGGAGATCTGTTATTAAAAAACAGAAAATACCGCGTACCTTCGCGATAGTCGGTGTTATTTAGCATTGAAAACTTAATGATGGAATCGTGACCGTTCCGCCGTCTTTTCTATTGACAACAAAGTTATACCTATTAAAGACTTAGTTATACACCTTAAAATATTCTTACAAAATAATATTGTTTTCATTGGATATAATATTGGATTCATGGACTATCTATAGAAAGATTAGTCAATAAAGTATACTAACTCATCACATATCTAAATTTAAAAAAAACGACTAAACTGTGTATTATTAATGGTTAACACGCTCTACAATGATTTTTTTGTATGTTACACTATTATTTCTCACAGTTTTATGGGACTTAAGGCGGGTCTTAAACAGGGATACGCTATCTTTATCGAAATAAAAATAAAAATATGGTGAAATTTTCTGCCATTGTTTGTTGCTTATACATCTGCCGGTATCCTATGATTACGACTTCACCTGTAGCCTTAATTTTGTAGCAAAAACCAAAATCGGGTGGAAATGAAACGGATAAGCTTGTTTTTTATAAAAAAATTATGCACTGGATTCGTTTGTAGGATCTAAGCTCACTTTTAAAAGGAAATTGGAAACAGTCCTATTTGAAAATAACTTAAATTTGAATACAGTGTTCTGATTTTTTTTTTTGTTTCGTGTTTATTTATTTATTAACATTACTTCTTTATATGCACGCTTTGTTGATCAGAATTGCAAACTTCACATCGCTTTACTTTTTATTGTAGGTGCTTTAGTGTTTATTTTTCTTTTTGAAGTGTTAACTTTTGCCATAATTTAGATATTTGAAAATGAGAATTATAATTGGCGCTGACTAGCTTTACCTAAAAATATTCATTGTAAATCGTTATTTATAGTTGTTGTTCCAAATAAAATAAAATAAAAAAAAATTCAGCAGTGGGAGAAGCTGACAAGAAAGAGCTGAGTTTCCACAGACCCCTTGGATTGAGACCGTCCAAAGAGATATATGTTGGTCTTGAGCTCATGCAATGACGCCTGGCACGAGGACTAGGTAAGCCGACCCCAAAAGAAATTGGACATAAGGTCGGGACAAAAAGAAGATAAGAGAGAGCTAAGAAAATCCAAAAACATGATTACATTCGAAGCGGTCTCGGATGGTCCTTTCGTGTTTTTCTAATGGCAAAGTCGTAATCCTTAACCAAACGAAAAGACACACTAAAAACTTAAGTGGTTTTAAATGTTGAAACGGTGTTGCAGAAACACTACGTTCACAGGAATCCTTCAATATTTAGTCAGTTTTAAACAATGAAATACAAAGACAAACCCATTAGAGTGGAAACGTGAACAAATATAAACATAAACAAACGGAATAGAAAATAAAAGAGTACCTAAACAGTTTTTGAAACTAATGTATACATAGGTAGTTCTGGTTGGCAAGTTGTAAGGTCACGCAGGGTTATATAACATGAGAGCTGTTCAAAATACTTCTTTAAATACGTATAATAATAATGGTTTATTTTCTCAACCCAGGGAAATAAATATACACTTATTTTATAACAGACTAACAATTTTAAAAGTTGTATCCCTTTTGAGAGACTGGAGACCGTACTAGGCAACTAAACCTGTATTACAGCTCACCAGGCCCTCACCCCCTCAGAGTAGTCTTAAGTAAGTCAATAATCTTAAAAGAAAAAAGCAATATATTGTTGAGCAAAAAAAATGTAAATACTGTCAATTATGCTAAAGACGTACGTACGTACATGTTAATGTGTGTTAGTTAAGTGTACATACTTGCGCGAGCGCGAGCGTATGTATGTAAGTGTGAGAGAGGGTGCGGTGTGTGTATGTGCGCGCGCGGGCTTGCGTGCGTGCGTGCGTGCGTGCGTGTGTGCGTGCGTGCGTGCGTGTGTGCTTGCATGCGTGCGTGCGTGCGTGCGTGTGTGTGTGTGTGTGCGTGTGTATATGAGTGTGTGCGTGTGTATGTGTGACAGAGAGAGGGAAAGTGCGTGTGCGTGTGTGTATTTGTGTGTAAATTCATTAGTTCAAATAATTAAATGAGAAATATATAATAGTATAATTAAGAATAGTGTTCATTATTCTGACAGCTATAATAATAATGATGAAAAATATCTCCTCTTAGGCTCTAGCTGAAAACCAGGCTGAGGCTTCGGCTAATATCGTGTACTTTCGCTTTTAATCTATTAGTTATCTTCTTTTTTTTGTTTTTTAACAGATTTTGTGTTTTGTGTTATGTGCTAATACGCGAGACGCGCTGTAAGTTTCCGGAATGAGTAAGAAAAAAATTATCAGAAACGAATTTATTGTTTTTCAATATATGTATTACCTGTTAGCGTTAATGCACTTTTTCATACGAATGAACCAATTTTGAAAACATTTTTGCCACTCCTCCGTGACAATCTCGGAAGCATATATTTCATACTCTTCGACAGCCTCTTCAGGTGATGAAAATCGTTGACCTCGTAACTGGTTCTTAATTTTTAACCAACTTCAAAAAAAAGGAGGAGGTTCTCAATTCAACTGTATGTTTTGCGTATGTATGTTACGCGATAACTCCGGTATATATGCACCGATTTCCATGATTCTTTTTTTGTTGGAAAGAGGGTATCTCCATAGTGATCCCATTTAATTTTGAAAAAAATTATCCATCTCTAAGTGTGGCTGTTCACGCATGAAGATTCATTTTTGTAAATAGCGCCTATATTTTATTACGAGGAGCAATTATTTTAAGGGTTGATTTTGCTATTCTCTAATTCAAGGTGTCTTTTCTCTCAATATACTTTGAGTAGTGAGAACCGATTTTTATTATCTCCTGTGTCAAGTTCTGTATAGTGGCGATGTAATTCCACGTACTTTTGAGGTTGGTTTTTTAGTACTCTGTACTGAGATTATTGGACATAAATAAAAGTCGCAAGGTGCCAGGTCGGGACTGTACGCGGGATGGCTCATAAGGTCAACGTTGTTCACCTTCAAAAATTCATTTGTCTGTCTGGCCGTGTGAGAACTGACATTATCGTGGTGCAAGATACGGCGTTTACGGTTATTTTTACGAAGTTTGTCAAAAAACTTCCGACAAACAAATGGTCGTGTACCAATCACTATTCACGGTACAACGATTCTCCAAAGCGACAGTAGCCACGTGTCCACTTTTATTTAAAAAAGAAGCAATCATCCGCTTAGAGGCACTTTGCACGAGCGCCACTTTGGTTGCTTGCGGTTCATCTCGATAGACCCATAAGCTCGTTTGCTGCTTTGTTTTGGAATCGTAACTATAAATCCATGTTTCATTACTACGTCCCACACCAAATTTGACGCCCCTTCGTTGAATCTGATAAGCATGATGGTGACGCGATCCGTTTTTTGAGCCTCAATCAAATTGTGTGGGATCCACCGAGAGCACAGCTTTTTCACACCCAATATTTGTGTAGTATTGATTGTATTTGACTCATGCCTCTGCCTAAAGATGCCCGAATCTCATGGTATGTCACATGCTTGTCTGTTTTTGTTGTTCACTACAGTGGACGGGCGACCATCACAAAATTCGTCACTGAGATTCACACGTCCGCGTTTGAATTCTGCAAATCAGCTATAAATAGTCATCTTGCACGGTGCTTCATCACCAAAAGCAGTTTGAAGATGAGTGAAGCTCCGCTGAGCTGTTAAATTACACTTAAAGTCGTAGAAAATGTAGCCAACCAATTTCTAAAATGTCGTCACAATGTAAAAACAAGTGACAGTCAGATGAAAGAAACTGTATTCTACAGCCAAAAAATTCCATTTTCAAATGTTGTAATTACTTTTTAAATGTTGTTTATGTAAGTGGCCAGTTCCGGAAACTTATAGTGCGCCCTATGTATTATTTGTGAATAGCCGAATAATGTTACTTTCTTTCTTAAGTAAAGAAATACACTGCATTAATTGTAGGTTATACATCCCACACCAAAATAACCCACTCCCTTATATTATTTCGTTGAAGAAATTTTATTCTTGAATTTAAAGGCGGTTTGTAAAAAGTAAATAACTATAGCGCCTTTATCCAAAGTCGTAAAACATTATGAGTTGTGTTTTTGTACTATAGCTGCCCCGAATATTCTATATAAAATTTTGGTTTAACTTGGCTTTGGCTTGCTAAAAAAGGGCTTGATAGCCCATTAAGCAGCAATCGGAACATGGTCTTTCGAGCCGGATATGAATCACCGAACTATGACTCTGTGACTCCACTGGCCACATATTCTATACACACGATGAATAATATAACATGCACGTATGCCAAAAAAATACAATGTCAATATATAGGAAGGAATAATAACAAGTGAGCGAGATATGTACAGCAAAGTGATAAGTACTTAACATTACGATTGTCGCTGACATCGTGACGAGATCAGCCTTCGCTCTTAACCCGGCTAAATAAATTAGAATACAATGCCAGTATGCCTGACATGTAATTAATATGTATGTTGTCTTACACGAGCTCTCTGAAACCATGTACCGGGTGCTATGAATAGTTCGACCTATTGCAATGCAAATTGTTAAGAATTTTGGGATCAGATATTTGAGGTTCACTAACTATTGTCACGAAGTCGTTCATGCCCGAGATAAGAAAGTACGCCATTTGTCCAAGACATGACTATCTATATATCAAATTTCATCCAAACTCGATGACTCGTCTCGGCGTGATTGAGTAATAAACGTACTACTAAAATTCAATTAGCTTAACTTAATAAAATTGATAATTTAAAAATACTCTGCGTGTTTATTAACATCGGCATTGAAATAACTAATTATTAAATAAAAAACACGAAATTTCATACATCACGTCATCGACAGATTTCGATAAACCCAACTAAATAAGCAGTTGGAGGGATTAACATTGAATGCAAAGACTAATATACACCGAAATACATTTTGAATTAGGCAACGGCCATTGCTCATCTTGATGGACCGATTATGTAAGCTGTAAGTGCGCACTTACTTTACACTTTATTTGTCAGATTTGCAAACATTACAAAAAGAAGTAACTGTACTTCTATTTTTGAATCAAATGAAGAAACAATTTATTATTTGATTCTGATGTACTCGAATTAATTTAATAAAGTCACAAACGTCAAGAAAAAACTCGTCACGAGTTTTGTAATATCGTGAGGAACGTGTCACTATTATACGAGTAGTATAAAGAAAACATTACAAGCACGTGTGAGTTCTGCTAACGCTGGACGTTTTGGATTGTTCGTATAGTAAGTGACATAGAGTTACATTAAGATAAAATTTTAACTATATCTTATTTCCTGTGATAATATACAGGTAAGATAAAAAAGACAATAAACGCTTAAATACTACAAAGTAAAACTAGGATTTTTAAATTATATGAATTGAATTGGGTAAAAATACTTAGTAAAATTAGTATCATCCAGTAAAATTTAATAATAAAATATTTTCTATACCTAAAAACAGCATCCAAATATAAAACAATTGTATACTTTAGTATTAATTAAAGTAGTATCGTAGAAAAACAATCTAGTACACTTTTGCGCTAATAGCCTCATACGATACTATTGAATCTACAATGCATCGCTGACAAATCAAGGATGTACTAATCTAACCATCAACAGAACAACAATGTTGACTGCGGGCATCAAACTTTATGGTTCACTAGTTCAAATGAGCGATGGCTCCAGCGACCCATCGAAACCCGATCGTGATATAGAAACCTCATTGCCGGATGATGTTTAATGCATGCCCTCGTTGTATTACGCTGCGGTCCTGCCGGAATCGTAAACTACGAATTGTTCATACAGGCGTGTACTTGCCTTGTTACGTTTCACGATTTTTGCCCACGACATGATTTATTACTACCGATTACTAATTTCGTGTTCCTTAATTAAGTATTCGTTTTATTCAATTATTTGTGAGTAATTTTACTTTCAGTATAAAATCAAAACGCGGTTTGCAACGTAGCCTTCAGTCTTTGACCCTCGCTCTGTAGTAAACCAGTTGGAACGATACAGACCGGCCATCACAAGTTATCAATACGACGTTAACAATGCTCCCACAATCTCTTCATTTCTACCAATAAAGTAACTATTAATTGAAAACCAACATTATAGATCGATAAAAAATATTGAGAACGGAAACTTTTCCCAGCAATCACGATGTAAGATAAAAAATGTGAGAAAAATCAGTCGTGAGCGGCGCCGGCGCCGCCGCCGGTACCGAATCATTACAACATCTACTTTCATTCCCAATGACCTCATGTCACAAAAGATATAACCCCTAAATATTATTTTGACGTTAAACATAATTTCATAATGAGATGACTAAGATTTATGTTACCCGAAGATAATTTTATAAGCCACATACTTACGACTTGTGTAATAAAAACAAGGGCAAGTCATAAGGTAAATGCACCATGAAGGCGACAGGACTATGATGGGATTAACCGTCGTAATGTATAAACCTTGGTGGCTTTCGACATTTTATGTGTAGGCAAGAGAGGAATGTCACAGGCTCACGAACGTGCCCTGCTATGACATACTACACTGAAGAATTCGACATATATTAATTTGAAAATGTTGTGACAGCTTGTTTTCAACGTCGATGAAGTATTCTTTGTTTTGTAAAATGTCTTTTTGACGATTTCACACAAGTTTCACTTAGCTAAATTATTCCCTATTTGTCGTTATGCTAAATGATACGGCCTCGTCTGAATCTTGTAAGTTGCAACAGTCGACATTGTCATAAATTGTGTCCACGTGTACATTCACGCCATTTCCATAGGCAAACTTAGGTCAAGAATCATGTCGGTGATAAGTGGCCACGAAATTTTTGTAAGATGACGTTATCTTTATGGGGCAATATGCAGTTGAATTAGCATACAAATTACTCCATTGTTTTGAGTAAGATATCGGACTTAACTAGGATACCGGTTTTAAAGTGGGTGTGAAAATTAAGGTAGGCATTATTGACTCATACACGCGTAATAAGTAGGTTTAATTTTTGATTGCATAGTTGAAACGTATCATTATAATCACGGATTCAAAATCCGTGGCATGAAGTTATTATGTCGTAAGTATAATTTTGTAAATTATATAAAATTGTTAATTATTTAAGGATTTTACATTGTTCTAAGTTGTAATTAAAGTGACCACTGTACCCATGTGTCCTAAATAGCTCATTGTGAATTCCATAGTATATTTTATATACATGGAGGCATTGTAACCCGCATCTTGAATTCTTTGCATAGTTATGTCGCTTTTTATATTCGAGCCGACATTGGATGATGACTTTGACAACTAAGCTAAATGGCGACGGAACGTAACTTAATAATAGTTGAAATACGAAACAAATAATTGTCTAATACTATAAACTCTATGACCACCAATAACTTATTTATTACTATTAAATACTATTAACAAAATGTAATGCAGTTTTATATCTGCATTTCAAATGCAATAAATTGTGAAGTTTGTATTTATGATTCACTAAAATAATAAAATGGTTTCGTCCTTCGGGACAGGCTAAGGCGTCCAATTAGCCATACTGCCAGATTTTAGATTTTAATTTTTCTTCGATCATTTAATTTTCTGACATTTTTTCGCAGAAAATCGTTACATATTGTTTTGGAAAAAAAGCAGAAACACTACTTCAGTGTTCGGCCATTTTATCTGAAGTCCATATTTATGATTGAATTATTATTTATATCTCGAGTTCTTAGGTTTTCGCGATTGTTACACATAGGAAATGAAACTATTTTTCCGGATTTAAATCGCGTATATTTGTTTTTTCAAACAAACCGACGTCAACCGTGACCATGGGACCTGTAATATTTATATCGTTACGTTCTATAGCTTTATTTGAAACCTAGTGATGTCCCTCAAATGACAAGGTCGTACTATTATGTTAGCAACAATGTTATGTGCATTAAGATGAATAATTTAGTAATAAAAATATGTATATATTATTACATACACCGTTCATTAGAATACATACATGTCTTGCTGAAAATGTACATTACTAATTCATTAATAATTACTATATTATTAATAACTATTACATACTAGTACTGTAGTGTAATGAAAAAACCTTGACCTATCGCCTCTCAAGCGAAGGCTGTGGGCTCGAATCCGGTCTCGCACCACCGAGTTTTTTGGAATTTATGTGCGAAATTTAATTTGCAATTTACCATGAGCTTCTCGGGAAGGAAACTATTGTGAGAAAACCTGCACGTCGAATAAGATTCACAACCCTCGGAAAACGTGTGAAGTCCCCAACCTCAGACATATATCTAGATAGATGCCGCAAGTGTACGTACTTCGCGTGCCCAAAGTAAGAAATTCACTTACTTGCCGCTGCTGCACTTTAGAACGCGCTCGGTCGTTATCGTAGATAAACACCAGTCGAAAACGCGAAAAATGCATAATTGTGCCATTATAAACTGCAAAAGCACCATAACAGTGGGTAAACGCGTAAACAGGAACGTTTCCTTCCACGGGCAAGTGATTTTGTAATCAGAAGATGCATAATTTATTACTATAATATTTATATATAACTCGATACAATTATTTTGGTTTTGTATGAATTTGGAGAAAACAAATATGCAGCCGAGTGTACGAGTATGCCTCATGTTTTATAATATGTTGCGGCTTTTACTTGATACGAAATATTTGCGATCCTTTGTTAATACGCCATGAATATCGAATAAACGCACTTTTGTATAATGCATTCAGTTTCGTGATACGGCCGCTTGTACATTTCTTTGGCCAAATTTAACATTTAGTGATGTATACGTTAGACAACACTGTTCTCGATTCTGATCGATTTTGAAAACAAAGGGACGAAAATTATTATGACCTTAGCAATATTATAAAAATATTCCATAACTCTTTTGTTATAACGTTTAGTAATGTTTCATTTTTTTTCGGTTTTTTAGTATCTATTATCAGTAGTATCTGTAATTTCGATAATTTTTACAGCACGTTGCCTCGAATGTCCGAATATAGTGAGCAAATAATTACATACATCGCCGGATATGTAGTACGAGTAATACAAATACATATATAATGCAAAGAATTAACAGTAATTAATAAGCTCATTTTATTGGAAGGACAATAATTTCAATATTTGAAGTCAATTAAAAATTAAAGTCTTAATTTTTTAAAGTAACCAACATTTTTTAAGAACAAGTACAATAAAAGAAAAGGACTTAACTATCTTATTCTAGTATTTTTGTACTATGTCATTATTATGACTACTTGTAATCAACAAATACTTGAACAAAAATTATTATATTCAGAATCGATTAATTGAATGGAATACGCGTGTTTACGCGTATTCCGTTCAATCAATCGATATAGAGCGAGCGGAAGGAGGTTTCCATCACTAAAAAGCTGTTGTGACGTCATAGTGGGTACAAAAAATGTGGCCCGCTTGGTTTTCATACAAATTGCTCTACTTGCGGCGTTTATTTAGATATGTCTGTGTCCTCAACCCACATTGGGCCAGCGGGACGGACTATGGCCTAAATCCTCGCCCGAGAGGAGATCCATGCCCAGCAGTGGGATGTGTAAATGGGTTGATAATTCATAACTACGAACAAATACAGGAATAGGTAGGTACAACAATAAGTTATCAAGTAACATTACAAATACTTTATATGAATAACATTAGACGAATATAAATCAATTTTTGCAAATGTCACCCTTGACCGACGGACATGCCCTTGTATATAACATAACACATTACATGCATTGATAAGATCACAATAGATGTATAACATAATAGGCGTCATATTGATATGCGTTGCCATTCGATCGAATGACGAATAGTTCGGCAAGAAACTGTGTCAGTAGCTCAATGTGAACCACCGAAATCTCTCCGAATGCCACATGCCTTTACAACGGAAGCCCTTAATCGGTTAAGTTACTCTATAACTTCCAGTGAATTGAAGAAAAAATATTATTATAATATTATTAATTAATATCACGATGTTTTAAAGTATTACCACGCTATTTAATTATTTTTGTGAAATTACTCCACTAGGAAATGAGACTTTTTCGGATTCGTTTCGGGTCGTTTACAGGTCCCATGGCCACGGCTGACTGAGATGGCAAAGTCATCAACCAGTTATGTCTAATATTACTCCACTAGTTTGTTATGGTTACCTATCAGTAGTCCGAAACGACATTTTCCAGAAATAAGGTTTGCTCGAATTTTCATAACCTCGAAAGTAATTTTGACAGGAAAATGTTTTCTCTTTTAAACCTTACTTAACCTACCCTAACCGAACCTAATCGTGTCTTTGCGGTAAACATCCAACATATCCTGAAAGAACAACGGTTCCGTTATAATTCGGTTTTCGGTGTAATTAAAATTCGAACAAACGTTGTTTCGAAAAAAAATTCGAGTTTATGATGGGTTAACCGTTTCTTATAATTATTAAAGCGAAGACAGCACACAAAGAAAAATTCCTTCGAACCGGCTGGATAGGAGTGAGATCGCTGGTTCGTATCCAGCCGGATTGAATCAATTTTTCTTTGTGTTCGATCTGTGTACTAATAATTACGAAAAAATATTGTTCAAGCAATATGGCCTTGTTTTTTTACTCATAAAACTTGTTAAAAACTCTGTGTAACAGCGTGGCAGTCAAGCTACATGTCCGTACGCGCCGCATACGAGCGGGTTGATGGGTGATTCGTTCGTTGTGACGCTTTTAAGAAAAGAAGTGGAATGTATGGAAAAAAATATCTGGAGAGGGACGCATCGGCAGGTAAAAGGAGTGCTGAATAACTGAACTATACTACACTTACCTTACAGGTGGGTTTCGTGCTCATATGTTATCCTTAGCAGCCTTCTTCCTCAACTTGCAGCAGACGTCCTAATTAAGGGTCTCACAAATGCGGTGGAATGAGTGGCTGTTCCGTTAGCGCGGTACCGATCAGAAGGAACTACCAGTAACGATGATGGTCACTTTTTTATCACCGAACAGTGTTAAGTACAGTACAATAACACAGTAAAACACAAGCGGTATTTCACACATGGCGAAATACAACTACGTAGAATGCGTTAAGTCTTTAAATACGGCGATTAATCCACAAAGGTAAACGAGTATCGATGGATGGTCTAACGTTTACTAACCGTTCTAGGTAATTTGGGACAGTCTACTGACTGCCCCAACTACGAACAGTAGTTCAGTTGCAGCAAGGTAAAAAGGATAGCAATCGAAATATTATGGGAAATAAGGGTACGTGTACTTAATTTAAGCGCCGTCTACCTTAGTATCGGCACAAACACTCTGTTTATGCAATTTCTTCATTCGTGACTCACCTTACTTTCAGTTACATGAATATTATACTCAATTTAATTGATACGACGTATTAAAACACATTGTTGGTGTTTGACCAAGACAAAAACACAGGAAGTTTTTGTAGCATACGGAGTACAGGGCAATAGTTTTTTTGCCTAATGTATAACGTCAGCCCAGAAATCAAGACGAGGTTCTGAAGTTATTGGTTATTAACTTATTATTATATGTGCTTGTTGCAGCAAAAAAGTTGGTAAAAACCAAAACCAAAAATCTGCAACAAGCACTTAAAAAATTTCGCAAAGTCCACTAGTTCGTTCCGTGGCTTAGTTGGCATAGCGTCAGACACGGTTTGTTGGAAGACGCTGGTTGAAATCTGGCCGGGTCGTAGGAATTTTTCTTAGTGTTTGTTCTTTGTATTAATAAGTACGGAGTCTATTATTAGACAAAAGGCATTATCAATGCCCTGTGAAAGGCATTATCAATACAAATCTTACATTAATACTAGTGGTACATAAATTACATGGTTCGAAAGGTAAGCTACAATAAAAGTAAATGCAGTTTAATGTACTATTTACATTTTAATAATATCACTGATATATTCAACATGATCTAAACCTAATCATTATAAATACATTTTAAAAATGTCACTGCACAGACCTACATTTAAACACAATAAAGCCTATATTTAAAGTCATATTCCATGTATCCAATGCAATGGAAAATGATACAGGTCGCTATTACGATGTAATTATAACTCATAATCTAAATCGCTTGAATTCCAAGCCTAATTCTCTTGTTATAAATTCTATTCAAATTATTATGGGTGGGTGTGGGAATGCAAGTTATTTGTTAATTTTGGCAGAAACGTGAACCTTGATTATGTAGGAATGGATGGGTGACTGTGTCACCGTATTTTTTTTTTAATAAGAAATTATAAGAACCTGTCACATTAATTGATAGCATTAAACTGAATTTGACTACTCTACAAAATCTTCTCATTAAGCCGCAATAGACCAGCGTACGGAATATAGCCTAACCTAACGCCCCTCCTTTAGGTAGACCCGTGTTCAATAGTGAAATTTGTGTCTGAGCAGCACAAACTCTCAAAGTACATCAAATAAATTGTCTATTCTCTACTTGCAACAAAGACTACATTTCCTCGCAAACTGTATTGGCATTCACTTTTTGGACAAATTGACAACCTCTGTGGCTCAACGATTTGCACTGTGTGCGCTGAATGAAGACGTCTCAAGTTCAATTCACCAATTTGGAAATTTAAAAAAAATCCAAATTCTGGTTGCGTGTTCTGCGTAGAGTAGGGTAGTTAGATTTAGGTAATAGTAGGGTGGTAATTGTCAACTTCCAATAATGTTCCTAAATTTCCTCGCAAAATGTAGATACTATAATTCACTTTTTGGACAAATAAGCTGAAATTTAGGGCCTTTATATAAATAAGCCTTAAACTAAGTATGAATTACAATGCCGCCTACAAATAGTGACACTCGAGTATAATACAATTTGTCCGAGTACAAAGTGCCAACGAACCGTAATCAATTGCTCATAATATTCGACGGCATGCTATAATAGGTACTGACAGGCTTGGCAAGTTGAATTTTGATTGGAGCAATCCGCATAAGGAACAAATTCCGGTGAAAATGCTTTTAACGACCCTACTAAAGTAATAAAATTTATCGAGAACGTTTAGTGGTACGCTTTGCATTAACTATTGGCAAAGATTTTGTCTTGACAGTAGTCGAGGAATTGTAAAAATTGTCGTGGTCATAATAACGAAACCAATGTAGTGAAAGTGATCTTTGTGTATAATTAACGTGACCATACTTCCCGCTTTAATCGGGACTGTCCCACTTTAAATCTTCGTGTCCCACTGTCCCTAAAATACTCAAAAATGGCACCGCTTTAATAAAATAGGACACACGTGATAATAAATTTTAAAAAATGGCGTGAAAGCAAAGCTACACAAGAATAATTATTTTCTAAATTTTTGATCATTAAACATTATTATTATTATTATTATTAGTTCTCTTTTAAATTTCTTTAACCATTATGTTTCGTAACCATCATAAACATGTGTTTTTTTTAAATAATAATAACATACTGGCGTCACGTGGCGTAGCGGCGTTTCGCGCAGTAGCGTTGTCCCTTTAACCTCGTCTCCCGTCAAACTTGTTATCAAAAGTTCAATATTATTTAAAATCATGTTATAATTTAACCATCTACTAACTAAACCATCTTCTCTACTCTCAATACAGGTGACAATCACGCACCTTCTATAACTTTTTATATATAACTGAAAATTAAATTAAAACTTACCTTAAACACTATCTTTCTCTTCTCCATTGTCCTTATATTCCTTTCCTTCGGATCTGTAAAAAAAAATTGTTTCATAATAATTTTTCGAGAATACACGCGTCACACGGACAAAACCCGTCTCAGCCATACTGATAGTTTATTATAAAAGACAATAATAATATTAATATAAAAGTAATTTAAAAGGAAACCCATTACGAATTCCTATAACTATCTACAATACAAAAGATTAACGTGCGCGCGTAACATTTTACGAATAACATTTGTAATTGCACAACAGACTTTAAAACAAATATGTTCATTAATCTTTCTCACGTACTTTCTTTCGTATGTCAGTTTAAGGCATATTTAATAATATATATTTTATTCATAGTCTTAAATTGCGATTGATACTTTGTAGCTGTAGCTGTATCTATAGAAATAAAGAATCTCATATTTTTTGGACTGCGAGTACTTACGATACATGTTGCTATTAATTGCTTCGCACAATATATTTTCAGATAAACTAATTCTTCCACTTTTAAATTTCGAACACTATTTTAAACAGAATTTCTAGATATTGTTTATATTGTTTAAACATGTTGAAATAAAAATAATTAGTCTACTATTGCTAGGAAAAAAAGAATTTTCAGCACAATAACGTTTTTAGAACTGTTCTCAAAGATCGCTAATGCACCTAATGCAAATATATTCAGACATTACAATAATAATAAGCATTATAACAAACATTGTAATGACATTACAATGTAATTGTTTTATTAGAGAAACTTCAAAGTATTATTTATAATATATATGTGTCCGGTAGAGTACATAAGAATAGATAGAAATGGAATTCCCATTCATTTTCTTATTATATACGGCAGAAAATTCTTCAAAGTGTTAACATTGAGTACGACATTATCTTATATATATTTTGATTTCCAAATTTATAAACAGAATAGAATAAGTTTATTTGCCAGATCTTAAGTAAAATATACTTAAAAAATTATATTCAACCTGCAAGCAAGGGTGAAAATATTTAGTCTATACATTGACTTTTATTGTAAGTCAATGAGTCTATAGTTATTTTTTAGTAGCAGTACAGCCACCGGACCTCTTCCTGCCGTCAAGTAATAATGTGAGCATTAACGCTTTCCGGTTTTGAAGGGTAAGGGTGCTGGTGAAATTACAAGGATTAGTCCCATAGACTCGTCAACTTATGTCTCAAGATGACGGGTGCAGTGGAGGTGCATCTCAGATCTTTGCAATTTAAAGATCTGAGTGGCACTGCAACTGTCATTTAGAGGCGTGTCGCTTAACACCAGACGAACGACTTGTATGTCCCGTCACTTGATATCATAAAAAAAATGCATTTCAAATGTATATAAGTTAGCATCGATGAGTTGTTAATATTCTTTCTCACTATAGAAGAAACATTTCACGACTACAATTCGAATTTAGACGCTATGTTCATGCTATTGCCTTTTGTATTTTGAGATATAGTATGTTTTCGTCTTCTATTCATCAATACGAATATGTTTTCATCGCACTAGTTGTCAAAAATATAAATAACACACTCGAGTTCATCATAACAAAGTAGATAACCTCAACGATGTTATAAAATTGTGGTGTCATTGCGCGTAGCATTTTCATTAATGTTGTTGTCAGGATTATGTATTTACTTAAACAAAGCCATTTTCAAGAAACAACTACGAAGATTTTACAAAGTTGTTGCAAGAACATTCAAGTACTAAAACCAAATAGGAGACATGTATTTAAATTTGTGTATATTTATGCAGCACAACTAATCAAACTTGTTTTAAATATTTCCTATTGAACAAAACTAATTAATCACAATAATGAGTACGTGGGAGCTGACCAAAAATAATGCTTAAAAATGTTAATTCAGTGCATATTATGTAGTGGAGAAACCAAGATCTTGATTCATTCCAACATACATTTTTTCACAAGCCTATTTTTTGCACTTAATAAACTTTATGCCACTAAAATATTCAACCTGTAAGCCGCTAAAATCAATTATATAAAAATCATCGATATAAAAACAGCTTTTCGCAGTGTAATAAACAATTTTTACGTCCGAATCTAATTATCGTCTCATAACAGGTTACTTTGGTAATTAAAAGGTTACTTTGAACTCTGACCATCCTTGATGTTAAACAGGCCGGTTTCGCAGTACACGCGGCAATAAAATTTTACAAGGTTACTGGTCCAGTTGATGACTAAATTACTTGAAATTCTACTTTTCTGAATGCACAAAGTATATGCCATTGATGTAACTTCCTAAGGTCGCGTGTACGTCAAAACCATCCATACCCAGACAATATTATTTATATGATCACGTGTTCGCCCAGAATGCTTTATAATGAACATAATTCAAATTTAGCGCTATACTTTCTATATGACCATAGCTAATCTGGGAAAACACGTTTTTCGTACAAAACTAAGGGCATGCTGCTCGGGTCTGAAGTATATAATAATATGATTATTCTCATTTCCCATTATAGTTTGCTGGGTCTGGGGATGATGAAGTACCCTCAATAATAAAGTGATGTAACATAAAAACTAACATTTTTGGAAACTGACAAAATAAATTAAAAAACGTACGAAATAAAACTTATCTATATACAAAACTTATGGCTCTAAATATATTACATCAATCTTGTCACATTTGGCACCGCCTAAAGACATATACGGCTGGTGGCGCCACGTGTGTTATTTTTTTAAATCTATTTTGTCAGTTCCAAAAAATACTTTTTGATTTCATCATTTTATTTAAGGATATATAGTATATACAATAGTATAGTAGGTACAATACTTAATAATTTGATACGTGCCTGAATACAGGGCAGCTACCTTAATCGTTGAGCTGGTTGATGTTCGAGGGAAATGGATGCTCGGAATCTAGTCGATATTGCATACCTTGATTTCCAGAAGGCGTTTGACTTGGTCGACAACGACATTTTGCTGCCGAAGCTAAGTAGAATGGGATTCGTTCCCCGGCTTTTAAAGTTGTTCGCCAATTATCTCAAATACCAGAAATAATTCGTAAAGTATGGACAATACCATTCAAAACAGTACCATACCCGTTCTGGTATAAGTCAGGGATCAAATTTGGGACCATTCCTTTTTGTAATTTTTATTAACGATTTTCCCGCGGTAGTTAGTAGTGCCACTACTCTATTGTTTGCCGACGATGTAAAAATTGCCATACCCATTAAGTCAACTCTGGACTGTCAAGCCTTACAAAGAGACATTGACGCAGTGTATAATATAGACAGTTTGTACCTCGTGGAAATGATCCTTAAATTCAAAGTACCAAATGACTACTGTACCAGGCGGCGTGATATTGATAATTTAAGTTTTGATTAGATTAGATTATTTTTTTATTTCTTTTTTTAATTCTGGTTGATTTTGTTTTTATTTTGTTGTTGTTTCTAAATTGATGTAACGCCATGATAAATACCGTTACATTACACTTTTTTTGTCATTGAATAAATAAATAAATAACCGTTACAGCTCAAGAAAAACAGTCCTAGAGGACAGTCCATGAATTTTGAATATATTTCTATTGGTATTCCTATGAATACCAATAGAAATATATTCAAAATTCATGGACTCTATATTTTGAAAAAAATGTCAGGAAGAAAAGGCATGCCATTCGATCCTGTTTCTGATAAGAATCAAACGTCTCTATGGGACCAACTGTGATAAAACTATCTACTAGACACATTGACTTACAAATAAATAAATGGACGACGGGTCCAATACAAAAACCACGAAAAAAATGTCCCAAGTCAACCTATTTAAACGTAGGGACATGTAAAGGAATATAAAAAAGCTAAAACGTTGAATTTAAATTGTAATGTCATCGCAGTACTGTCTAATTTTGTTTGCTTCGCTGTCAGTCGAACAAACGAAGACTAAAGCGTGAATGACGCTCTTTATACTTTTACACTTTTTGGGGGTTAAGTAGCTCGCGTCCGTAGGCTGTGTACCCTCGAGACCCTACACGTGACCCCTGGGTGGTGCCAAATAAGCTACAAACTCCGGTGGTAGACCTTGGTCGTGGCTGGTGACCACCCTCTGGGCGAAGCCTAGCCGCCAAACAGCTATAGCTGTGTTCCGGCTTGACGCCCAGAGTAGCCGCTCTAAAGTGAAGGGTCTGTACAGTTGCACTGCACTGATTTGGTTGATCTCGGGGCTCCCTTGTTGTTGCGCTGGGAACCTAGATGCGGAGGGTAGCGGGATCCGAAGCACGGTGCTCCGCTGGCCGACCGCAGGTAGTAGGGGGCCCAATTAGCTGACTAGCCTCCAGTGAAAGGCTGCCCCGCCAACTCGCGAAAAATCCCGGGGTGCTCCATCGTGCCGGTTGGCGACCGGATGAAAGGACCCGATGGCCACTCCCGGGGGGGTTCGGGCGTCCCCGCGCGCTCCAGTCTAGTTTCCCATCGGCGTACCATATAGGGTATGTGCCGCATGACTTTCAGTAGTAGTGTCTCGTACAACTGCCTTCGCTCTCCCCATTCACTCTAACCCTAATATGAAAAGGTCAAGAAAATTGAGGAAGGCTAAAAAAAGCTAGGGGCACGTTACCAGATTGGTATGAGAGGCGGTATAAGCGCGTCAGTACGGGAGACAACTCCGCCGCACACCTTTTAAGGACGATAGGAGGTATCCCATCTGGACCATAGGCTTTCCGCACGTCAAGAGTCTGCAGTTCCTTGCGGACATCACATTGCCTGATAACTATATCAGGCATTGTGACTCCGCAGTGGGGAATTGACGGCGGTTGCGCATCTTGGTCGTGAATGCGCGAGTTAGCCCCAAAAAGGTCGGCCAATAAATTGGCTTTCTCTTCGGGGCCATAGGCCAAAAATCCATTGGGATACCTCAAAGGCGGCAGCGACGAACGACAAAAATTGGACTGCACGGCTTTGGCCAGGCTCCAGTAGGCACGGCTACCGGTGGGATGGGCTACCAGCTTCTGGCCAATCCGTGAAACGCGCTGGGCATCCGCTCTTATGTAAGCCCTCCTGCAAGACTTGGTTGCTTTGTTATAGGCTGCTTTAAGGGACGCAAGGTTGGGATCCTTTGTTACACGACCCTTGATCCAACCACGATATGCAGCCTGTTTCTCACTCACAGCGTCCATGCATTCGCGATTGAACCAAGGGCGTCCTCTGCGATTGGCGATGACACTGGACGACGGTATGTAGTAATTCATAGCCGTTCCAATCTCATCGACAACAGCATCGGCAGCTGCTGAGGCATCCTTTCCCGCAAAGCAGTGCTGCAACCAAGGGATGGACGCAAAGTAGTCGCGCATACCATCCCAATCCGCCGACGAGTAGTGCCAAATGCGACGAGTGACCTCCTTCAGCTTAGTTGGAGGCATTTGGGAAACCTTACACCCAACCAAACAGTGATCAGAACTTCCCAGGGGGGGCGCTGACTGATACTGTATAGTAGGTAGGGTGACTCGCGAGCAGAAGGTCAAGCAAAGAGGGTGCATGATTCGATATGTCTGGAACCCGGGTGGGCTGGGTTACCAGTTGGGTCAAGTCATGCGTGAGAGCGAAAGCGTGGGCAGTTCTTCCTGCATGGTCAGTCTTGAGGGAACTTAACCATGATTCATGGTGAGCATTAAAGTCCCCCAACACGACCATCTCCGCAGATGGGAACTGCGCCTGCGCGTCAAGAGTCGCTTGGCTCAGTTGGTCAAAGAGCCTAGTTGTCTCCGCATCCCCGCTGTGGGATCTATATAAGCACGCGAAGACTCTAGCTGAATAACTAGATTCTACGAGCACCCACATAGTGGAAAAGGAGGGGTCCTCCAGGCAGCGCAGACGGCGACAGCACACATCCGAACGAATATATACACATACCCCGGCTTTGGCCTGAAAGTTTTCCTCAAGCGAGTAGCCGGGGCAGTTCAAGTAACTCATATCATTCGGACGGCGAATCTGCGTCTCCGTCAGGAAAAGCAGGGCAGGCCGGGCTGTCTCGAGGTGATGGTGGACAGCTTTGAGGTTGGAGTGGAGTCCGCGGATGTTAGCGAACTCAATAATAAACGCGGTGGGGGGATTAGGCACCGCTGAACGATCTGCATTCTTATGTTGCGCTGTCATGGTGGGTAAGAATTGTCTACGCCAGTGTGTATCGGTCGCATTCTGGAGACCCGGAGACGACTAGGCTGTTCAACCATCTCTGCAGCTCGGCGGAAACAGTCCAACAACGGTATCCTAAAGCACAACTTGTCTTTTTGGGGGACTTTAATGCCCATCACCAGGAATGGTTGTTCCCATACCAAAAAACCGACCACGCTGGAAGAGAGGCGCGGGCATGTGCTCTATCGCTAGACCTCACCCAGCTGGTGAGTTGCGCTACCAGGGTACCGGACGTTGACGACCACACTGCCAATTGCCTGGATCTTCTGCTGACAACCGATCCAGACCGCTACCAAGTATCGGTCTCATCCCCACTAGGGACATCCGATCACTGTCTGGTGAAATCTGTATCTGTCTACTCCCCGCCCGATCTCAGTACGGGAAGTACTAGGAGGATGTGGCGATACAAGTCAGCAGATTGGGATGCGATGCGGCATTTCTTTGCATCTTATCCCTGGCGGCAGCTGTGCTTCTCTTCTGACGATCCGACGTGCTGCGCGTCTGCCGTCTCTGAGGTGATTATTCGGGCTATGGAATACTTTATTCCGTATTTCGAAGTCTCCTCCAGCGGCAAAGCTCGCCCTTGGTTTAACGCTGAGTGTGCTTCTGCGGAAACGCTAAAGCAATCTGCGTACCAGGCTTGGGCTGATGCTCGAGATCGCAAAGCACCGGAAACCCTCCGTCTGAAGAAAGCCTTTAATAAAGCCGCTAGATCCTGCAAAAAAGCGATACGGAAAGCTCGCTTCGGCCATATTAGTCGTATTGGGGTCAGGTTAGCTTCATATCCATCAGGGAGTAAAGCATTCTGGTCACTCGCTAAATCGGTCGAAGCGAATTTCTGCAGGTCATCCCTTCCGCCTTTAATGAGAGATGACGGATCGCTGGCTCATACCGCTGAAGAGAAAGCAAATCTTTTTGTTTCTCTTTTTGCTTCCAACTCCCGTCTTGACGCTACTTTGCAAACACCACCTACACTACCTCGATGTGACTCGGAAATGCCCGAAATCACTATCCGTCAAAAAGAGGTGTTGAAAGCTTTACGCAAATTAGACGTCAACAAAGCCAGTGGCCCTGACGGAGTCCCAGCGATTGTCCTGCGGAACTGTGCACCCGAGTTGTCTCCGGTGTTGACTCGCCTGTATCGCCTCTCTATGAGTTCTGGACAAGTCCCGAAATCCTGGAAGCTTGCAAATGTACAGCCTGTACCTAAGAAAGGTAGCCATGCCGACCCATCTAATTATCGACCTATCGCAATCACCTCCATACTCTGTAAGACTATGGAGCGTGTATTGAACAGCCGTCTCC
Organism: Hyposmocoma kahamanoa; assembly: GCF_003589595.1. Classification (NCBI taxonomy): domain Eukaryota; kingdom Metazoa; phylum Arthropoda; class Insecta; order Lepidoptera; family Cosmopterigidae; genus Hyposmocoma; species Hyposmocoma kahamanoa. The sequence goes on from NW_020653851.1 coordinate 6,853,940, forward strand.
TTGGATACCTCGAAGATAACGATCTCCTCAGTGATCGACAATATGGTTTTCGCCGTGGACGATCTACTGGGGATCTTCTTGCGTACGCCACATATTTATGGAGCGAGGCTGTCGAGAAATGCGGTGAATCGCTTGCCGTGTCTCTCGACATATCAAAGGCCTTTGATAGGGTTTGGCATGATAGCCTGTTAAACAAGCTTCCAGCTTACGGAATTCCTGTTGGCTTTTGCACATGGATAGGCGATTTTCTGAAGGATAGGTCAATCCGTGTAGTTGTAGATGGTTACTCGTCTGCTCCTCATGGTATAAATGCCGGTGTACCTCAGGGATCTGTCCTCTCCGCCACTCTATTCTTGCTGCATATCAACGACCTGCTGCTGATGCCCGGTATCTTTGGGTACGCAGACGACAGCACAGTGGCGGTGAGTTATGTGCCAGACGCCCGAGACAACAGTGAAGAGATCCGGTGTAAGCGAGAGGCGATGGTCACCCGGTTGAACCTGAGTCTGAAAGCTGCTTCCGACTTGGGAGATCCTAACAGGGTCAGGTTTAATGCGGCTAAAACACAGGCGTGTCTTTTCTCATCAAAACGGAGTCCCCTACACCTTACTCCGACTTTCCGAGGTGTATCCGTGCCGATAAGGGACCACCTTGAGCTACTTGGTCTGGACTTATCATCCAACCTCAACTTTGGGCGATACATCGAGTGCTTGGCAAAAACTGCTGCCAGAAAACTAGGCATACTTTTCAAGGTCAGGCGGTACTTCACACCTGAACAGCTTTTAAATCTGTATCAGCTTTTAAATCTGTATAAAGTATGAGTCTGCTGCTTGGTTGAACACGACGCAGTGCCTCGTTCAACTGCCTTCCTCCTGCCTATTCACTTCTCCAAAACAGAATGAAAAACTTTAAAAATGGAAAAAAGTATACACAGCGGTTGCACGTCCTCCCACTAAAAGTGCACCTCACTAACATCCGAGGTCTGCACTCAAATCTCGATTCGGTCCACTACCACCTTGAAACCGACAAACCGCAGCTGCTGTTCCTCACAGAGACGCAGATCAGATGTCCGACTGACGCAGCGTACCTCAGCTACCCCGGGTATACTCTGGAGCACAGGTTCGTACCTCGTGCCGGAGTCTGTGTGTACGTTCGCGATAACATCTGTGTCAAGCGTCTCAAGAACCTTGAGGCACCGAGTTTTTCAATTTTATGGCTTCTGGTTGACACAGGAGTTACACAAATAGTGTACTGCTGTGTTTACCGATCGCACAGTGGAGATCAGGAGACGACCAAGCTGTTCCAATATCTAAGTGAGACGTCTGATGAGATTCAGCATAGGTACCCAGCGGCGCAACTAGTCATTCTGGGGGACTTTAATGCACACCATCAAGAATGGTTGTTCCCATACCAGAAGACCGATCACGCTGGGAGAGAGACGCGTAAACTTGCGTTAACGCTAAGCTTATCCCAGCTTGTCAGTGGCGCCACTAGGATACCAGATGTTGAATCCCATACGGCTAATTGCTTGGACCTTCTGCTGACAACTGATCCGGACCGATACTCTGTGGTTGTGGAGGCCCCACTGGGTACTTCCGACCATTGTCTGGTGAAAACTGTATCCGTATACTCCCCACCCGATCAGGGCCCTAGTGGTATGAGACGGGTGTGGCGATACAAGTTAGCAGATTGGGACGAAATGCGCCATTTCTTTGCGTCATATCCCTGGCAGGCGTGCTTTACTTCAGGAGACTCGTCGAGCTGTGCTGATGCTGTAGTCGAGGTCTTGCGTTTGGGTATGGAGTATTACATTCCATACTCTGATGTACCCAATGGACCCCAAGCTCGTCCATGGTTTAACGCTAATTGTAGTTGTGCTGAAGCACGTAAACAGTCCGCGTACCAAGCTTGGGCAGATGCTCGACTACGCAAAACTCCGAGTACTCAGAACATGAAGAAAGCTTTTAATAAGGCCGCCAAGAAGTGCAAAAGCATGTTACGTAGGGCCAAGTTCGACCATGTGCGCCGCATAGGAGCCAAGCTTGCCTCTTATCCAGCAGGCAGCAAATCCTTTTGGTCCCTGGCCAAAGCGGTCGAATCGAACTTTTGTCGCCCATCTTTGCCACCTCTGCTGAGGCCGGATGGTTCGCTGGCTCATACTGCGGAAGAGAAGGCGAATCTCTTTGCCTCACTCTTTGCAGAAAATTCGCGTCTAGATGCCGCAGGGACCCTACCACCTACTTTACCTCAGGCTGGCTGCACTATGGCGCCAGTTCGCATACGCCAAAAAGAGGTACTTAGAACTCTGCGAAATCTAGACGTGAATAAAGCTAGCGGGCCAGATGGAATTCCAGCAATAGTCCTGCGTAACTGTGCACCTGAGTTGTCTCCTGTTCTCACACGCCTGTACCGCCTCTCACTTGAGACTGGTGTAGTTCCCAGGTCGTGGAAGCTTGCAAACGTGCAACCTGTACCAAAAAAGGGAAGCAGAGCTGACCCTGTCAACTATAGACCTATCTCAGTCACTTCCATACTCTGCAAGACTATGGAACGTGTACTCAACAACCGTCTCCTATCGTACCTTGAAGACAACGATCTCCTCAGTGATCGCCAGTACGGATTCCGACGAGGGCGATCTACTGGGGATCTTCTTGTGTATGCCTGTCACATATGGAGCGAGGCTATAGAAAAGCAAGGCGAAGCACTTGCAGTGTCTTTGGACATTTCTAAAGCCTTTGACAGGGTCTGGCACGCAAGCCTTTTAAGCAAGCTTCCCTCTTATGGGCTTCCCACTGACCTTTGCAATTGGATCTCGGATTTCTTGAGCGAACGTTCGATTCGAGTGGTCTTAGAAGGCTACTCTTCCGAACATATGGCGATAGATGCCGGAGTTCCTCAGGGTTCCGTACTGTCTGCAACTCTCTTTCTGCTGCATATCAATGATATGTTAATTCCAGGTACCTTTGCGTATGCTGATGACAGCACAGTTGTAGATAGGTACTTGACCAATGCAAGGGTCAGTGGAGAGGAAATCCAGTCTTGTCGAGAGTCCATGGTTAGCCGTTTAGATTTGACACTCCAGGCAGTCTCCGATTGGGGCAATGCCAATCTTGTCAAATTTAACGCTACCAAAACGCAGGCGTGTCTATTCTCCACAAAACGGAGTCCCTTTGAGCTGACTCCGACTTTTCGTGATATATCCATACCGATAGCCGATTGTCTCCAGCTACTTGGAATGGACCTGTCGTCCAATTTGAACTTCGGCAGATACATTGAATCCACGGCCAAAAATGCAGCAAGGAAGCTTGGGATCCTTTCCAGGGTGAGGCGGTACTTTACACCGGGACAGTTGCTCCAGCTGTACCAAGCACAAGTCCGATCGTGCATGGAGTACTGCTGCCACCTTTGGGATGGCTCTGCGACATATCAACTGGCCACTTTGGATTCAATTGACAACCGTGCCAAGAGGCTTATAGGTGACTCGGAATTAGTGGAGGCGAAGCTGCAGAGCCTTGAACACCGCCGTAAAGTTGCCTGCTTATCGGTATTTTACAGGATATATCACGGAGAGTGTGCGATGGAATTACATGATTTAATTCCGCCTTCCCCTTTCCATCACCGGGGGACTAGGCGTAGGCTTGGGTTCCACCCCTATGTTGTGGATATTCCAAAGATTCGCACGAAGCGTTACGCTTCCACATTTATATGGCGAACGGCTATGGAGTGGAATTCCCTGCCTGCAGACTTGTTCCCTGAACGTTATAACTTGGACCTTTTCAAGGCGAGAGTGAATAGGCATTATTTAGGTGTGCATGCTCCATCGTCGACCTCATCGTCACTTTCCATCAGGTGAGATGGAGGTCAAATGCGCACCTATATTTTATAAAAAAAAAAAAAAAAAAAAAAAAAAAATAAAGC
>NW_020653851.1:6867857-6909324 GCF_003589595.1 Hyposmocoma kahamanoa
TCAAGGTCAGGCGGTACTTCACACCTGAACAGCTTTTAAATCTGTATAAAGCACAAGTTCGATCCTGTATGGAGTACTGCTGCCACCTTTGGGACGGCTCTGCCCAATACCAGTTAGCTGCCTTGGACTCGGTGGAGCGTAAAGCAAAGAGACTTATTAACAATAATCCTCTTGTGGAGTCGAAGCTCCAAAATCTCGATCATCGCAGAAAAGTAGCCTGCTTGTCGGTTTTCTATCGGATACATTTCGGGGAGTGTGCGCAGGAACTTTTCAATATGGTTCCGCCCTCACCGTTCCTCCTTCGGTCGACTAGAAGGTCCGGAGCACTCCATTCTTATGTCGTTGATATTCCACCTATTCGCACTAAGCGCTTTGCCTCCTCCTTTCTGATGCGTACGGCAAAGGAACGGAATGCTCTACCGGTATTTCCCGAAAAGGAAAATTTGGGGCTATTCAAGGCTAGAGTGAATAGGCATTTTTTAGGCAAACGCGTCCCATCGTCGGTCACATCGTCGCTTAACATCAGGTGAGATTGTGGCCAAGCGTGTGTCTATTATATATTAAAAAAAAAAAATACGATTTTAACGCCCTATAAGTTCGGACACTTTTTAGCGCGGACCCGACGTCCATATAGTTGTAAGTTAATGACTAGACATATCAGAAATCGCGAAAAACTTTACCGTAAGTATGTTTTGTACGGGCATTTAATAATCAGTCGTTCTAGGCAGTTATAGAAAACGAAACTAATAAATTATAGACAAGCTTAGTCCTATTTATATTTTCAACTAAATGATATAGTTTTAATTTTCGTTATGCGTTATTTGAAGCATAGGTACTAATTTCGCTATTGTTATATTAAAATTTAATTAATTAGTTAGCTTTTTGTTCTAGTACTAAGTGATATATTGTATGTACATTAAGCCATTTGTCCGTGAGTAAATCAAAGAGAAGGCTAACGAGCTTAGCCTTAAACAAACAAGCAATGTTCATTCCACTTAGATTAAAATTAAATCAACGACGACTCACGAGGAATGTTTAAATTACGGACGAATTTAAACTACCAAATATGGGTCGGTTATATTTCAACAGCTGCGATTAAATTGAGTAAACACTATTAATATCCAAACAGATTGTGAACTATGGATAATCGCTGTATAACGGGGAGACGTCGGCATTTGGTCACGATGCACTTTACTAATCTTTTCACTAAGTCTTATAATAGCGTCCTCCTATTTCTCATTGCAAATTAGACTGAATTATTAATACAAAGATCGTACACTTAGAAAAAGTCCCTTCGATCCGGCAGGATTCGAACTAACGTCTTCTAGCAAACCGTGCCAGACGCTATGCCAACTAAGCCACTTAACGAACTAGCGGACCTTACGAATTTTTCTATGTGCATTACTGTTGCAGACTTTTGTTTGGTTTGAACGACTTTGTGTGCCGTAGCTCTACCTACGCTTTAAAAATTAAATTAAAATTTAGGTTTATATCTCGAAAGTAACCGAAATTCAACCAATGCGTTAAATGATGACAAGGAGCTTTGAACGCATACTCTGCGCACGTTGTACTGCTTATCAACTGCGATGGAAATCATTGTTGTCACGATCATAAATAATAAATACGTTGCACTGTCTGGTAACAACGCCTAAAATAATGAACCAATATGAATCGTGGCAATCCTAGCAATTCACGATCGGTATGTCATTGTGTGCGTAATCTTCAGTGGTTTAATGCAATTTAAACCTTTCGCCAAATCGGATTCAATTTCACTCTCACTGAAGAACGTTTTATATGTATGTATCAATATTTCATAGAACCTGGCAGCGGACACAGACTGTCTATTTGTAATAATATAAAAAGAAGGTGTCCCCAGTGTGGCGCCATGCTCGCTAGGGATTTTTTTTCACTGACTACGACACCCGAACATTGGCTCACTTTACATTTTGAGGTTGTCTGATATAAATTGTCAGAAAAAAACCAGAGTACGTCAGAAGCAGACTAATCTCGTATTATACATTATAGACAACAGGATCTAGATCTAGTTTCACATCGTCGGACTATATCTACATGATGACCCCACGCATGTCATTGACCTCTGCATTTAGAACAATATTATACCAGTTGTAATAAAAGACGTTACAACTTACTATAGTTTAATTTATCATCATCATCTGCGTATTGCAGTCCACTGCTGTACATAAGTCTCTCCCCATGTGGCTCATTTCGGTCCTCAGAATCAGATTGTCTCCGATTTTTACTCTAACTAGTTTACTGTATCTGCTATCCGGCTCTTCTCTTCTGCTATTCTCTCCCTGAACCAATTCGACGATCGCCTTCTCTTGATTCTTTCAAACGACGTGTTAAGGAACTTTCATTAACTACTAATTATGGTTTTTTCTCTTCATTCCCTTCATTTTATTTCCTTTTTGCATAGTGTTATAAGCTTCCTGTGTTAATTAATTTATTATTATTATTATTATTATTTATTTTAGTGTCCTACAAATGTATATAAGTAGTCTTAATATTATATATTATTATTAAGGTATACGTTCTAATAAAATTTACTTTATCGATGAGTAGTGTATTTATTTTAAACACTTTCATTACAAGATATTCTTTAGTTGCACCCTCCTCTTCCAACTCTTAAATGTCTATCTTAAGGTTGCCTGGAAGAAATTGCTACTTAGCAATAAGGCCGCCTGACATCATTAGCTTACTCCGTGATATTTACACTACTGTTCTGTGTTGTCATTGTAATTGTAAGGTGCAATAAAGAATATTTCATTCATTCATTCATTCAATTAAGAACTTATTTTTATGTCAAATATACATATAATCAAGGTGTTTTATTTATTTATTTTAAAAACACTTAAACTATCATGACAGGTTTAACCTAATGCGATAGTAACGCAACAATTATGATTACTAAACTCTTACAACTACCATTACAGATGTATTTCCTACCAAATACCATAGTGTAATTACCTAACTAGTTTCAAACATGTCAACAATAAAGAAACTCCTTAATATGTACCACCAAATGAAATTTTACAATATGCAGCCCGTGCGAATTCATTCAGAGAACAATCGAACAAATCGATATCGTATGACACCACGTTCTAAATGTATAGTATAATCCTCAATAAATAATTAGAAAATGGTCCATTGTGCATTACAATACGCTATTATTTCTGGTATTTATATTTTATATTCATAGACATGATAATTAACATCAGGTGTCATACTTAATCATAATTTTGATGCAATGACGAATTACTAAAATCTAGTCTCAAAATAAGAACCTAGGCAGAGATTATCTCGTATCAAATTGCGTAAACTGTATTGTTCAGACAATTCGGTTAAGGACAAACGATGCGTAAAAAGTTATGTAGGTACCACGTAAATACACATGGAAATATTTTTTTTTGTTAACGATGGATCATTCATATAGCATTTTTATAACAACAATGATATTTTATTTTAGCGCATAAAAAGTTGATGTTACGGTTCAGATATTTTAACTTTAAATGTCATTCACTTTCTACATCATTCTAAGTGACACTAAATACAGCATAAACTGAAAATTTTATAACGCAATGGAAATACCTTACCCTTTTGAGAGTACCTTATATTATGTTGAAGTCACATTTAGATGAGTTTACAATCGCAATATCATTTACTTTCTTCACATTATGCCATAAAATTTGGTATTCGCTAAGGGATTGTTAACAGACCTACAGATAGATACAGGGGCACTTATTTTATGTATATACCTACATTTGAAAGAAACATAATAAATTTTTATTTTACTGTATGTTGTTTGACTTCAATCGGTGGGCATTATTTTCTTATTACGTATGGTATGTAATACACTACGCTGCCTTTCTCCCCGTGATATAGGCAGATAGTATGAAATTCTACTCAGTGTCTTGGCGTATCTACTTCTAAGCTGTCGCTTTCTCAATTCGTAATGTATGTCTACAACTTGAAGTGTACACATGTATCATGTCAAAAAAGGGTTAGGAAAGGAAAGTGCTACATAATGTTAATTTCTTTCATAAAGCTAAATTGTGCATACGCAAAATAAGATTTGACTTGTGTCATTTTTACATTATTTAATTAATTGCTCTTAAAGTATTAGTCCTGGAAAACGTATAGAAATTCTGATGATTTTCGGAACGAAAATTCATTTCTCCGTCAGTTTTTCGCCAACAGTGATGACGTGTTGTATTTGCAAATACAGGTTCTCTAAAAGATGTGCCGTTTACATAGCGACGTGGGAGTGGAATTTAAAATATAATGAAAAGACTCATATAGCGGATATGTGCCACTTGAGCTTTAAAGTGTCAGTTCCAGTGAACAACCATATGAAAAAATGTTTTTAAAGTCGTTTTATACGGTATAAACTCACTTTGTAATTTTTTTTTATTACGTCTCTTTCATTCTAAATCTGCGAATTTTGACTAATGGTGGCAGTTGAAAGGGACCTTTACAATTTCCTTAAAGCTTACCACGGTTGACACCGATAATTGGTAGGTACAACACGATCGCAGGCGAACACGATTTCTTAATTGATCACGATAATTAAACCTAAAGGGCAGCTGAAACGAATGTAGTACTTAAGTGTCCTAAAACGGTAAAGAAGATATCAACATTAAGAAACAAACAGCAATTCAAATGTTCGCTATCTGCATTGAGTCCACGTGGGAACTATATTCCAAGCCCTCTCTAGTGGAGCTATAATATATAGTCTAAGTACTATTATCATTAATTTAAACACACTACTAATTAATTATGGTCTATTCGACACGTCTTTAATCATTTTTCTTGACATGTCTGTACACATTTTTTAAATTCTATGGTTTTATCTGTTTTACACAAAACGTAAGGTACCTTACAAAAATAGTGTTTCCATTCACTTAGTAGACGACTCCGTTACTAGTTGGTTGTTCTAAAATGATTTTATTTATGATACCAAGTGACGGGACGAACAAGTCGTGCGCCTGCTCATAAGCGACACGCCTGTCCATAACAGTTGCAGGCCACTCAGAGCTTTAAATCGCAAAGATCTGAGGACTAAGTTGACAAGTCCCATGTGTCCCGGTAATGCTCACATTTACTGCTTGGCGGCAGAAACAGGTAAGGTGGCAGTACTTCCCAGGACGAACTCTTTCACAAGAAGGTCTACTGTTATTAAAAATGATGACACCTATTACACCGGCGCGTGACACTACGTTAGTACGTTATTGTGTAACGACCAAGGCTTGATATACCATCCAAAAACAGCTCCGGTCTACAAATTACCATCAACAATAAGTTGATTGCACAGGTTTTTTGAAATCTGAAGCTAGAAGTAATCACCAACTCCATTGAAGTAAACCAAGTCATTCGCAGAGTCGCGGTTCAATGAGATAGCTGTGTTGCTGGGATCGACTCCTTTGCTGTGCAGTATTGTCAAGCAAAACGTCTTAGATGGTGTACGCGTAATGTATTATTTAGGTATTTACAGATGTTAAAATGTCTTCATTTTAAATATTGTACATTTCAATTAAATTTAAATGAAGCCATTAAAACAATCAACCAAGTAATATCGGTGGCGTAGTGCATAATTATGCAGATTGCAATTGCGGCGAAAGTGCAATGCAACCTGCATGCTCTACATCGCAAGACTAAATCTCTAATCAAATATGTAGATAGGTGCCCACGGCATTTAGAATAGGTACCTAGTTAACTTTGTGCGCTGCGTGATATTCATGTTTCACATATAGGTAAGTACATGTAAATGGCTTATTTACTCCTCGTCTATGTATAATAGTGTAAAAAAGTTGTAGCTTTAACCTCTTCTATCGTATATATGATCGAAGTATAGACTCTGAAACAGATATTTTGTACCATAATTCCATCAACGTAGGATTACAGAAGCCATTAGATTAGTAGATACGGGTAAAAATTAATTAATGACACCATCATATTGAAGTTACTTCCATCAGTTCAACATCGACTAACAGTTAATAACCAAGTACCTACCAATGAAAACAATACGTAGGAGACGTATCTAAGTACTTCATTTACCAATTTTCTTTTTTGGAAGTTGGTACTCCATTTTTAACAGACTTTAAAAAAAGAGGTTCTCAAGTCGTCTGTGTTTTTTGTGTGTATGTTACGCAATTAGGTACTCCGACATTTGTGAACCGATTTCCATGATTCTTTTTTGTTTAAAAGAGAGTACCGCAGTAATGGCCCCTTTCAAATTTGAAGAAAATGTTACAGCTATAGGGGTTGCTCATTAGGGGATGAATCCGGTTTATTTGATTTTACCCACTTTCCGTTAAACAATTTCAGAAAAACTTAGCAAAAAGACGTCGGAGATCACACAAATTTTTGAGGTCTTTTTTATATATATTTTAATTCGCACTAAATAATACGAAGCATGTACTGCTGGGATCGCATATAATATGAGTCTCTATCTACTATATACATCTTGCGCATTACACAGAGTTAAATTCACATTACGTTTATCGTACTTAACGTTTTTTGACGTAGTCTTTAACTATAGATGATCTAGATAATATAAATAACTACATTTTTAGTTGAAGACTTACTGCCATCGATATTACAAAATTAGACCTATTTTCAAAATATTTATATTTTTTTATAAAAGTTATCACGGCTTACGTAGGAATTTACAATATTTCTGATTTCATATCTTGTTCTATGAACAATAATACATACAAAAAAAACCATACTAATGTAGTAAGGAAGTAAAAGAATATACTAATGTAGTAAGAAAGAAACATACTAATGTAGTAAGAAAGTAAGGGAAGACTTTCGCCTAAGTTATAATAAATAACGAAGTGCTGGTACACAATTTTACGAATTATCGCACGTCTCATTAAATAACAAATAGTCCATTAAATCGTAAAGCACTTTGCACATCCGCAATTGTACGCTGGCAATGCATGAGTTTTTAGCTTTTAATCTGCAAATTTTAAGTCGTCTGAACCTTGAAACTATTTCGCAATTACTCAGTTAATCATTGAGCCATTGTTTATTACCTAGCAACTATCTTTTATTTTCGTTCCGAACTCACAAGTTTTGTTAATTTCTTGCATGTTTGCACACAGTAACATTTGAAAAGATGACCCTTCAAAAAGTATACAAAAAAATTATTGCAGATAAATGAGTAAAATCGGCTTAAGCCAGTCAAAAAGCTGTATGTTCTTGCAACAAGAGCAAAAACGACGCTGTGCGTTTCGCTTCGTCTCCGATCTGTATGGTGACTCCCTCATAGTAAACAATCTAAATGGATACTACGTAGATAAGTTTTTTATTTTTACACATTTATTTTTTTAACAGATACCCTCATTAAGGAAATCCTGTATCGCGGGTGCCAAGGACACGCACATAGACAACCACAAATTGCACCTCAACTCACGAGAGAAATAAATGTAGGCCATATAAATATTTCTCCCGGCCCGGGAATCGAACCCGCGACTAATTTTTTTCGATCGACGGATCTAATATTTTTCTGTACGACAGATGTCTTCTTGCCTATCACTCTTAATAATAATAAACAACTATTTTTTTACACAATTCTTTTCCATGCACAAAGCCTTAGTAACTTTGTACTTATTTGTACGTCAATTGTTGTAAATGACAGATTAAAAAAAATCACGTAACATTTCCTTACAAGACGAGATTTACAAAGATTACGTAGGTACTCGAACGCCTTCTTATTTCTATTCAAGTGGTTGTAACGCCTAAATCTGTTAAATTGGCTATTCGGCCAAACATTTCACAATCTATTGGTTGGCTGTGTCGCATCGGATGCAGTTGCATTGGGGTCCGTCATTACGTAATTCCGTTTTGCAATGTACGGGATGGTCGAGCCCAATTCGATTTGTGTGCAAATGTCGCATACAATACTTTAATAGACACTACGAATGTTAAATAGTGTTCAGTAAAATGCATATAACGTTTTGAAATTGAAAATAGCGCTAACTTCAAGCACCTGTCAAAGGCATGTTTCTATAGAGTGTTGCATATGTTTATTAATCAATATTGAAATCACCAATAAATCGAAAGGTTTTATTTTGCGAACGAATTCGACTGTAGATTACTTATAAATTATAAATAAATATGTATATTTCGATACCTATTTGACTGGACAGTGTCATGCGTGTCTGTGATAGACATGTGCGCTGATCGTAAATTTGTCAGCAGCAGCGTGATCGGCGTGAAATCGGCGTGGCGCTTATTTTTCAGGTGTTTAAAAAAACGCTTAAACATTGTATAAATTAGCCGTTATCATGTGGCTAACACAGATGCCACAATTAATATATCTGTTATGGGATATCAGCGTATGACACACAACATCCGATGGAGGGATGTGCCGATTGCCCACTGCTCCACTCCAAAATACCTCGGTATTACTTTGGACAGAGCCTTAACTTACAAACAGCACTGCATCAATACCAAGCAGAAAGTGGGCACTCGAAACAACTTCTTGTGCCGCCTTACATCTTCCAAGTGGGGAGCTTCGCCACAAACTTTGCGAACGACCGGACTAGCCCTTTCCTTTTCGGCAGGTGAATACGCTAGCGCAGTTTGGAGCCGTTCAGCACACACACACCTGGTGGACACAGCACTAAATGACACATGTCGAATCATTACGGGCTGTCTGAAACCAACCCCTGTTGGTATGCTGTATCAGCGACGAGGCTAGCTCCTAGCTAGAGCGCTTAAAAAAAGAGACTGACCCGCGACATCCCTTACACTATTACGTGCCGGTAATCCAGAGGCTGAAGAGTCGGCATAGCTTCATTAAAGAAGTATTCCCTCTGGACGGGGAAACAAATCAAGTCCGTATAAATCTCTGGAAGCAGAGATACCCCACGGCATCACTCATTCCGTAGTCGAAGCACCTGGGCATAATCTACCTTGGCACACTTGGAAGTCTTTAAATAGACTGCGGACCCAAGTCGGCCGAAGCAAAGAGAGCATGCATAGGTGGGGTTATAGCTCGGAGAGCGCACGTTTTTGTGGTGTCTCTCCTCTGACTATGGCACATCTTTTGTCTTGTCCTGCGTGTTCCTACAGCTGCACACGCATGGATTTGTACAACGCCACTGATAATGCTGTGTCAGTCGCTGTCGACACACACAGAGTCGACACGCTAATAAGAAGAATGGGAAATCTGTGATCAAGATGATCTAACACTATAATTTTTGAAGAAGTTGTTACAATCAATTCATGATCTTCAGTCTTCTTTAGTATGTCTTCAATTTCGTTTCTTAATACTAATGCTAAATTTATTGTGCAATTTAAATCCCTACTCAGCATTTCCACGGCGGTACGCATTTTTACTAAAATTTTTATCAATTCTTTGCAGACACCATCGGAAAAATCTTCGACACCGGCGGCGCAGCGCACATGTCTATAGTCTGTGATAAATATAAACTATTCAATGCCACGTACTTATTCATATTTTTTCTTTTAACCATCTTCATTTCTTTTCGGTCTGTGCTACTTTCGTGAGTTTTTGTTGTCAGTTGCTTTTGGGATCAACCGGATTAACATTTGTATTGTACGTCACACAACACCTACAGACTACAGAATCCAGAGGACATGGAATAATGACTTTTTTAATAAGAAATATTGATGTTATAAATATACATACCTAATATTATGAGCTTTGAACTTTTTTCAGAATTTCCACACTCATTTAAATACATATTAACTAAATAATTATTTTCATCTGCAACAAGCACATAGCGAAATTCGAAAAGTCTGCTGACGCGTTCCGCAGCTCAATTGAGAAAGCGATAGACCCGGTTTGGCGAAGTCGCTGATTCGAGTCCAGCCGGCTCGAAGGAAGTTTTCTTTGTGTTTGTTCGTACCTTGTATCAATAATAACATTAATGATTAATTGGCAGAGTATCTGGCACGGATAACCTGAGGGTGCTGGTTCGAATCCCGCCGGATCGAATGTTTCGATCTTTGTTATAATACATAGGGCGCACTATAAGTTTTCGGAACTGGCCACTTACATAAACAATATTTAAAAAGTAATATTAAAATAAAAGTAATAATTACAACATTTGAAAAAGGAACTCTTTGGCTGTAGAATAATAAAGTTAAATAATATAATATAAATAAATAAAATAAAGTTTGTTTCATTTGACTGTCACTTATTTTTACATTGTGGTGGCATTTTAGAAATTGGTTGTCTATATCACCATGGATTTAACTCCTGAAAATTTTCGTAGTATGATTTTCTACGAATTTAAGTGCAATTTAACAGCTCAGCGGAGCTTCGCTCGGCTTCAAACTGCTTTTGGCAATGAAGCACCACGCAAGACGACTATTTATAGCTGATTGCAGAATTCAAACGTGGTCATGTGAATCTCAGTGACGAATTTCGTGATGGTCGCCCGTCCACTGCTGTGAATAACAAAAACATCGATGCTGTGCGCCCTATGATCAAAACAGACAGGCATGTGACATACCATGAGATTTGGGCATCTTTAGGCGTAGGCATGAGTCAAATACAATCAATACTATACAAATATTTGGGTGTGAAAAAGCTGTGCTCTCGGTGGATCCCACACAATTTGACTGAGGCTCTAAAAACGAATCGCGTCACTTGGTGCATTGCTACCTTACCAGATTCTTAAGGCTTACCAGATTCAACGTAGGGGCGTCAAATTTGGTGTGGTACATAGTAACAGGTGACGACATATGGATGTATAGTTACGATTCCAAAACAAAGCAGCAATCGAGCGTATGGGTCTTTCGAGATGAACCGAAACCAACCAAAGTGGCGCGCGTGCAAAGTGCCTCTAAGCGGATGATTGATGCTTTTTTTAATAACTGCTACTGTTGCTTTGGAGAATCGTTGTACCGTGAATAGTGATTGGTACACGACCATTTGTTTGTCGAAAGTTATTGACAAACTCCGTAAAAATAACCGTAAACGCCGTATCATCTTGCACCACAATAATGCCAGTTCTCACACGGCCAGACAGACAAATGAATTCTTGAAGGTCTTAACGTTGACCTTATGAGCCATCTCGCGTACAGTCCCGACCTGGCACCTTGTGACTTTTATTTATTTCCAAAAATTAAGAACCAGTTACGCGGTCAACGATTATCATCACTTGAAGAGGCTGTCGAAGATTATGAAAAATATGTTTCAGAGATTGTCACGTTGGAATGGCATAAATGTTTTCAAAATTGGTTAATTCGTATGAAAAAGTGCATTAACGCTAACGGAGAATATTTTGAGAAACAATAAATTCATTTTGACCATTTATAATATTTTTTTCTTATTCATTCCGGAAACTTGTAGTGCGCCACACGTATTATAACAAACTAGTGGAGTAATTTCACAAAAAATAATTGAAAATCATGGTAGTAAAACATCATGACATTAAAAATGTTTAAAGCGACTTCTCTAGTGAGCGATGGTAACTGTAAAGGTACCTCTCTGAGTGAAGAAATAAATATTCACAGATGGCGCTACGGCAATAAAGTCGTTAAAAACCAAAAACAAAAACCTGCAACCAGTAATAGTTTAGTAGCAGTAGAGCTCCTTGTGAAAGAATTCGTCCAGGGAAGTACTGCCACCTTACCTATTTCTGCCGCCAAGCAGTAATGTCAGCATTACTGTGTTCCGGTTTTGAAGAGTATGGGTGCTGGTGAAATTATAGGCACATGAGACTTGTCAACTTATGTCTGAGAGTGACAGGCGTAGTGGCAGTGCCCCTTAAATTTTTACGATTTACAGTTCTGAGTGGCAATGCAAAACAAGCACATAGAAAAATTCGTAAGATCTGCTGGTTCGTTTCGTGGCTTAATTGGAAGAGCATCTGCTACGGATTTCCTGAGGGTGCTGGTTGAAATCTAACCGGATCGAATGAATTTTTCTTAGTGTTTCTTTGTTATAATAATAATAATAACAACAATGATGTTCTTAAATTTGCACATGTTCTGAACAAAAATCGATTTCCTTTCCACAAAATTTCTACTAAATAAATATTTTGCGCATAATTACTATACGATAATTGATATGATAACATTATGAAGCTAAATTTTCACTAACAAATTTCGACTCACTTTGCAGGTATTGTACAGGTCAAATGGCATATTCCTTACTGATACTCGTGTCTAACGGCACATCTATTCGACTCTACAATAATTGTAAACGATCGAGTTTCTAATTCTCAACCAATAAGAAACGTTCATATAATTTAATGCTATATAATTCATTCCTAAATGACAGTTATGGAAACGTGACAGAGAAATGTGTGTTTTGAAAACTTATAATAATAAAACAGATCATTAAGTTTACGTGCACTTTCTTTGTAGTTATATAATAACGATAATATCTATAATCCTCAAACAATACAAAAAGTACAGCTTTGTTAATATGTTTTTTTATGTTTTATGTTTGTTCTAAAGAAAACTAAGCATTTTAAAATTAAAACTACAGCAAGAATTACACAGGCGAAAATTTCACTCTATTGGCATGTTTTTTCTATTGGCAATGGTTTCCAGTATACGATTGGAGCTGGCACCCAGTCTGCAGAACAGTGAAGTTGAGTTTTTGCGCATAATGATGTAAAAAAAGTATCTGTACACGCCTTGCAAACATCCCTGACGAGCTGCACAAAAAAGTGTTTAAAGGCTAGCACAAACCGACAGACGAGAAGGTAGAGGGTAATAAATTTGTCAATGTATCTTTTATGCCATTCCAATTTGTTTTAAATTTCAATGCTTTGAGGCAGACCTCGGAGCATCATGGCACATTTCTCCGTCTGTGTGTCTCCGCCTATAAACTGCTCTGCAGTTTGGCGGGCTTTAAATTTGTAGCCAAGTGTATTTTATATAATAAACTATTTATTTATTTACCCACACCAGAGGATACCACGGCGGAAGTGACCGGGAGGCGGTTTCCTCTGGCCAATTAATTGTCGATTTTATTCGCGGGAAACTTCGTTCAAGAATATGAATACTTCTTTGCTGGTAACTATACCACAGGTTTTCCGTTTTTAAGTACCGCTGCAATATATTCTAGTTCTTGTACCAATACTTGTAAGAATAAGGTCTTTCGCACGGACCTATCTGCTAAAGCTTTTTTGTGTAAAGTAAGTAAGACAAACGAACAGACGAGTCACGTGATGGGAGGTGATCATCGCCCATGGACACTTGCAATACCAGAATTTTGCCAGGCTTCTCGGTGATTATTTGTTACCTGGGAAAGGACGTCTAGATGTGGGTTGTTATAAACTTATATGATGTTACGTAAGCGTATATTAGGTACTTATTAAATATAAAAGTTAACAAAAGTTATAACAAATATACTTATAAGTATTTTTGCACTTACATACGGAATACTAAGGTAAAAGGAGAAATACGAAGAAAAATTGAAAAGTTTAGTAATGTTTTTGAAATATTAGTGAAAAACAATTATTATCCATTCTCAGGTCGAAAGTCTCACATAAATTTTATTACACTTAAGAGAGGTGGGGACTATGACCGCATTAATACAAAATGTAGGTTACTTTGTATGCTTACTATTATTTCTGTGGTGTTAATAGATGAGCCTTAATTATATCTTTTCGTGCTTTATAGCTAATGCAATCAAATGACGGACTCTGTGGGAAATGTAACATCACTAATTTACTACCTATTAATTAGTGGCGAAGTATCTAAGTGTTGTAGACATTATATTACGTAATGGCTCGTCTTTAACGTAGTACCTTATATAAGTAGATGCTATAATGAGTTGAAGAACTGTGTATACATGGAAGGATAAGTTCATGTAATAACTACCGAAAAAAAACATAAACATCAGCATACCCTAGTTTACCAAAATAGTTGCAGCGTCAAAATTAGTCATTTTATGTAAGTAAGGATATTTTGCAATATTACTTACTGACGTGCGCCGGCGCAGGTATCAGGCGGATGTGCGATTTCTAAGCGGAACCGTGTTTATCGAAAGTCTAAATCTATTATCGACTCCACCAAAAATATACATTGTTTGCACGACTGGTGACTTTGTTCATTGTTATGCAATGTGATATTTGTGTTTGTCATTGTAGATTATCTAAAGAAATTTCTCGTATACGCAGCTATAAGTTTATCCAAGACTGAAAGCTAAACAAACCTCATACATTGACTGTCTAAATTTTAAGAAGTAAAGTGCAAATTTTTTTGTCAGAAACGTACTTTCCATACAAAAGGCAATCATTAAACCGATAAACATACCCTAAATTCCGTAGCTACTTAAGTAGGAACCTACTTAGTAGAAAGGTTATTAATGATTTAGGCAATATTTTACTTTATTATGAACAAATTAATAATACAACAATAATACTTTAATAGATTAATTGAAACGTATTCGTAAAGATTCTCTAAAAATCTACGTTATAGTACCCTATTTGAAATGTCCGAATTACAAATGAAGAACGCTATTCTGAATAATTTATTGCAGATTTTTTTTATTGTTGACTTCAAGTGGCGGGACGAGCAAGTCGGTCAGCGACACGCCTACCCATAACAGTTGCAATGCCACTCAGGAGTTTTGAATCGCAGAGCAGCGCGGCACTGCCACTATACGAAAATTAACAAGTTTCTTGTAGTTGTCTTTTCTCCAGCGCGGTACTGCTTAGCAGCGTAAATGGTTACGAGAGCAGTACTTCCCCGGACGAACTCTCTCCCAAGCAACTCTACTACTACTGAAACTAACGGCATCAACTCTACCCGCCCAAGTTAAACCCATTTTGAAAAAAATATCGAATCGCTTCAGAATTGACAGATGGATGTCATACGACGATCTAAGCAAATGTCATCGTTATATTGTTGCGAAAATAAATTGTGGCTTTTTCCAGAAAATGGCCTGACTAAGAGGATTACACACGGTGACTTTTTGCAGCGATGCAAACGCGCGTTCGTGAAAAGAAAAGCGCGATTGCATCGCTACACTAGCGATGTATAAACGCGCGACTGCATCGATACAGTCGCTTATGTTAAATAATTACGTACGAAAAATCTGTATAGATTTAAGGACATTATTTGTCCATTGTAAATTGAAAAGTGAAAATAATAAATACATTAAATAAATAAATTAGTTAATTTAAAACGTGCATCGCTTTTGCATCGCACTTGAGTGTAAAGGTAGACGATTAGCGACTGCATCGCGTTTGCGTCGCTGCTAAAGTCGCCGTGTGTAACCGCTTTGGAAAACGCGATATTATTGCTTACGTAAAATGCAAATATTTACGTAGTTTGGTTAACAACATGAAATGTGCAATCATTTGTTACAAATTAACGTAGATGACGATAGTAATTTTTTGTTGCATTTATATTTCAAAGTAATTTTTAGTGAAATAATTATTTTTCTCTGTATAAAACGGCGATAAATTCTCGTACGCAAAAATACGAAAATTTTAATTTTCCGTAAGTTTTCTGATTAATTTCAATAGATGACTAACATTTCAGCATGTGTAGTACGTGGAATACATACCGACACAGGTTTTTAAGCAACCTTTAAAATTATGAGTTGAATGACGTCTGCGAAAATATATAGAAACCAACTGCAGCACTAATGCCGGTACCACGGACTATTAACTCACATGATTCAGACGATAATCCGAGTCTATCTAAAATAAAAATATTGTAATACTTATGTAAATGATTTTTTAATGTACGAGATTATTACACGAGACACGGTGCGGGATTTTTTGACAATTTCATCAGATCAGATCTGGCCAATCTGGCATTTCATTGTTCAAGTTGCTGGAACCTCCACAAATAAACAAGGAAGGATTATAAGAATTAATGTTTTGCAACAGATTCATATTATTTTACATAATTTTTCATCTAGTTGCAGTTGCATAAAGTTTATAATTGCCGACCGCCGCATATCACGCTAATGGCACAAAGCTAATCTAAGTAAATTCATGGAGTTATTACACTCTAAAGAACTCTACATACTTACAACTTTTCCAGTCACGTGTATCGCATATCTACCAAATACGATAGAGTAAAATCTGTTTAACACTATTTGTTCAAAAGTGTATGTTCAAGATGATTTTTTTTAATAATTATACTTATTCCCGTAAAGTTGAATCTGAATCTATTGTTCTTGAAGCAAGGAAGAATCTGTAGTTTTAATCATGCAAAAACAGTAAGCGAATTGATGCTACAGCTTTTGTTAAATTTACGAGAAATTTCCAAAATAATTTCATTACGCAATTTATAGATAATGATAACAAATGTAACAAAACATCGTCCTGTAATCCTATTTTTATTTATCGGTATTAATACTATTATTGAAATAATTAAATAGAAAAAGTTTGACTTTAATAAATTAATATTCTGTCGATAAAAAAAATCTAATTATCAAAATATGTGGTACAATCTATATACTTACTTCTTATCAACAACTGAAAGTATCATGCATCAATAAACTGATTAATTGAACACTGCACTCTAGTCCAAAGAACAAGCTTATCAAATTATCGAATAGTCCAAAAGTTCCCGCGGTCGAAAACAATGGATTGTTTACGCGGTTGTCATAGCAACGCGCGAGAGGTAAGAACAATATGGCGGCCGGTGCGCATGCGCCGCTGAGTACGAGCGCAGACTGACGGCGCGGACACCGACCACCACTTCGGAAAGCGAGAGGAAGAAGCCTCCAAGCTGGTTTTTGTTGTGCGAGGGCATACCTCCGACCCAACGGCATTGGAGCGCGCAGCCTACGGCGCTTCTCAGCTCGTTAAAGCTACGCCTCCGCTACATATTTTCTGTTAATTAGGCAGAATGTAATAAATTTTACCTACCGCTATTTACAACCTTCGCCTTGAGCCTTCACGCCAAATACTAATAAACGAATGATAAAAGAGTAATGCGCCGTGTGTAAATATATGCAATTACTAAATAAAGGTTGTTAAATCCCTTACAAAAACAAGTGAATTACAATTTAATTGCTGTTTTATAAAAAAAATAATTATTTAAAGGTGTAAAGTAATAAACAAAGTTATATTTAGAAGTAGATTGTATTTGTTTTAAATGTATCAAACACTATATTTCAAGCTACAAACTTAAAATTAAAACAATACTTCTATCCATTTCATACAAAAAAGTCCCCATCCGAGGGCAGATCTTACGAAAACACATGCAGTTATGAAATGGTTATCGTACTGGTTAATGAAGTCTACATTATTTAATAATAAACAATAAAAATACGTGCTACATACAAATATGTCTGATACAATACAGTTAAATGGATAAGTATGTTAACTGAGTAACAAAATTATAATTAATTAAAACAAATGATATGATGCATTCTTGTAGCGTACAGCACACAGGTGCAAGTCGCGTGTCATTTATAACACAGATGTATAACAAAATACTATACAACGAAAACACAATGTATAATATCAAGTTATATTTCTGTATATTTAAAATAATAACTTAACTAAAAGAACACATAATAACAAAGCAAATTGAAAGTTAATTACAAACAAGAAACAGACAAGAAACATTAGTAGGCATAGGAAGCTAACAAATGTGCAAGATGTATTAGTACATTTAGTTTAAATACAATATACAAAAATAAACTTTTTAGTTACCTATTAATTTTGTATTTACATAAGTCTGTCCACAGACGACCTTTCTAATAAACTTTACTATAGATACATTTACAACCAATTGATAAATACGATATAACAGTCCATGATCCTTAATTAGCACAATTAGATATAGCACTTATAGATTATTATACTAATGTAGACCACTTAGATAGTATTAACCACTTGATCAAAGCATTTTGCAACAAATTGTTCTTTGTCGTCCAATTTTTTGGGGTCACTGGTGAGATGGCGAGTGAGCATAGCTTCTTGAAGTGCTGAAAGTGCTTCGGAAGTGAAACGCTTTCCTTTAAGATGAGTGACAACCGAAGCTTCACCATGGAACCCAGAATCGACTAGTCCAGGAGGTATGCTTAATGTAACGTCATTAATCAAACCTTTCTCGACTGTCATATTGATTACAAGCTCTTGTGTAGCAGAGTACACTCGGGACGGTGCAAGCAACTCTGCGGGGACAGGGAAGGAACGGCTGACGGTGAATACTGGAGTCCTGCCGTAGTTCCAATCCCAAGTCTTCAGTTCATTCTTGATTTCATCCAGACCTGTTGAAAGGATGTTCGAATTAGAATAATTCACCTGTAATAGTGATACGAATCAGTATTGTAGGTTAAGTTTGAATTGTCTTATTTTACAATTAAATAACGATTCGAGATTAATTTAGGACTTATGTAGATATCAGAAAAACATGGACCAAGGAATATAAAACTTTTGTTTAACATTAGGCGTAATTAACATAGGGGAACAAAACATTGACTCACCTGGGAACCAAGCGTCAGTAGGATTTACGAACTGGAAACCTCGTTGCTATGTAGATATCAGAAAATACATGGACCAAGGAATATAAAACTTTTGTTTAACATTAGGCGTAATTAACATAGGGGAACAAAACATTGACTCACCTGGGAACCAATCGTCAGTAGGATTTACGAACTGGAAACCTCGTTGCTTAGCGATAAGGTCTTGTCCACCATCAGCGAGGTGCAGGGCCGGAGTACGCAAGTACTCGTACCCCACAGCGGTTTGCAGGCTGTCCACAGTGACCCGGTTGTCCATATCACGCAGATTTGCCACAGGAGAGGGTGTTGACGCCGTCGCATTTGTCTGTATGCCATGCTAAATGAAATTAAATGTCCTTACTTAACATGAGGGGGGCCCATTGTGCACTCATTAGTAGCTTCAACTTCAAATTAAGGTTATTTTCCAACAATGTTATCTACTAAGCAAAACTAGTGATAATTGTGCAAAAATACATGATAATTGAGTACTAAAAAAAAACTGCTTTTATAAAGAAATAAAAACAGGTGATAAGATATTAATTTGTTGAAATAAACAACAAGTCAAAGTAAGTATTAAAGCAGTTGACCTTAATATAAAACTTATACTTTTCATCATAAATTTTGATTTAAAGCTATTCAAGTTTTGTATAGTCACAAAAACAATGAATCATCAACAAGCGTAGTTGCGCTTGCACTGACCCCTGCCATTGCTGAATATGTAAAAATTGTTCAACTAACGACAACATTGCATAGTAAGAATTTATAGTTTGTACCAATAAAATTATTTTTAACACATTTTCTAATGTAACATATCTTTATTTCATATGTAAGTAAATTACACTTGAAATTGTCACACTGATTAAACTATTACTCATTTGTAAAGCTATCTCTCCCGAGAAGAATTAGTAAAACTCTAGTGGTTGATCTTTGTAAATATATGTTTATCAGAGACATCCTTGGGTCACAGTTCATTATGTAAATAAGTCATTTTAAAATTAATGAATAAGACAAAGAAACAAAAACAAGAAAAGTTAAGTGAATAGTTCAGAATTTTACTTTGTAAAGGGTCTTTCAACAAGAACTTTGTTTTCTAAAACAAAATAAAACAACAAATTTAGATGAAGATGATTCAAATTTTTATTGTATTACAAAGAGAAAAGTTCGGCAATTATGAATGAAAAATGATATCTGGCAAATGTCCACCACGACCACTCTGACAGAAGTCGATTCTTTCATCAAAATTTTTAATCA
Source organism: Hyposmocoma kahamanoa (assembly GCF_003589595.1). Lineage (NCBI taxonomy): Eukaryota > Metazoa > Arthropoda > Insecta > Lepidoptera > Cosmopterigidae > Hyposmocoma > Hyposmocoma kahamanoa. The sequence goes on from NW_020653851.1 coordinate 6,887,545, forward strand.
CTTTTTGGCAAAATGTCGGGTCTATTTCGGCTATCACATCACGGATTTTGAGTTTTAAGGCTGTAGTCGATTCGATTGGCTCCGTATAGACTCTGTCCTTAAGATAGCCCCACAAAAAATAATCCAGTGGTGTTAAATCACACGATCTGGCTGGCTATTTAACAGCTGAATTTCGGGAAATTACGCGATCAGCAAATTTGGTTTGCAATAAATTGATCGTCTCATTGGCTGTGTGACATGTGGCACCGTCTTGTTGAAACCACATGTCAGTGATATCCATGTCATCAATGCTAGGCCAAAATTGAGTTGTTAACATCTCGCGATAGCGTGGTCCATTCACCGTTACCGCATTTCCAGGTTTCAACAAGACGGTGCCACATGTCACACAGCCAATGAGACGATCAATTTATTGCAAACCAAATTTGCTGATCGCGTAATTTCCCGAAATGCAGCTGTTAAATGGCCAGCCAGATCGTGTGATTTAACACCACTGGATTATTTTTTGTGGGGCTATCTTAAGGACAGAGTCTATATGGAGCCAATCGAATCGACTACAGCCTTAAAACTCAAAATCCGTGATGTGATAGCCGAAATAGACCCGATATTTTGCCAAAAAGTGATTAAAAATTTTGATGAAAGAATCGACTTCTGTCAGCGTGGTCATGGTGGACATTTGCCAAATATCATTTTTCATTCATAATTGCCGAACTTTTCTCTTTGTAATACAATAAAAATTTGAATCATCTTCATCTAAATTTGTTGTTTTATCGAGTTCTTAGGTTTTCGCGATTGTTACACATAGGAATGAAACTATTTTTCCGGATTTAAATCGCGTATATTTGTTTTTTCAAACAAAAAGGTTTGTTTGATGTTTTATTTTGTTTTAGAAAACAAAGTTCTTGTTGAAAGACCCTATACATGTATGGGATAAAATTATTAAAGATTATTATGAAATCTCTTTTATTATCTTATTACAAAATAAAAAGATCTATTAAGTAAATATGGAACTTGATTTAATACATTTTTCTTTTCCCAACACATAAAAAGAAATATAAGGCATTGTACAATATGCATTAACCATTGGAATAAGGTTCAGGTAGATGGAAATTTACTTACATCACGTTTGGCCAGTGCCTTGCTGAGATCTGCCTTGTTGGCATTGACTAGAAGTGTGCAATGGTGGTATCCTGTCAGCCGGCCCAGCTTAGCTGCAGTACCAGAGACCTAAAAAATTAAGAAAAGTTAAATAATCATGTACAAATTTAAAATTTATGAACAAATAGAAATTGTCAAATTAAATTTTTATATGAAAAATATTAGCTTAGGTATGGTTAGAAGTTTGACCATTTCAAGTTTTGAATTTAATAATAACTATCAAAGACTAAATTTGAGATCTTGGAACATTACAAAAATTTAATTTACCTTATATTTGTCTCGTACAATTATGTCTTGTCTCTCATTCAAAGTTGTCTTGACACCAAATCCTCTATACAGAGCTCTCTGGATCAACTCCAAATTGTATTTCCTATTATATCTCTCCTTTGGAGTGAAGAAGGTTATGTTCAAATTCCCACGGTCATGGTACACAGTACCACCTCCACTGTTGCGGCGGGCCAAATCAATTTCTCTCTCAGCAAGGAGAGGAATATTGGCCTCCATCCATGGGTTCTGGTGTCTACCAATAACCACACACGGTTCGTTTCTCCAAACCATCATAACATGGTGGTTTGAGAAATCCATGTTACGGTACATCCAATCTTCCAGAGCCAAGTTAGTGTAAATATCGGTAGATTGAGACATGAACACAGACTTTGTGACCTCCCCCTCTGATGGCAAAATGTTCTCCTTCCTGCTGGCTGATAGATTCTTGCACCCTGCAGACAAGCTGCGGGAGCTAGTCCTCCTGGTGATGCCAACCACCACACATGCACTGCTCATGGCAATCTTTTTCATCATTGCTTGGGCCATTCTGTCTTAGTATTTAAAAATGGATACTTTTCTGTATGAACCTTATAAAGGCAGTATTATAAACGTAAATCACTATAAGTAATTGTCTCTAAAACCACTAACAACTAGTAAGAGTTCAAAAAGTCCAAATCTTTTAATTTACTAATGCTTGGAACCACAGGGGTCTGTGTCCGCCGCAGAGAGGGAGATCAGGTACTCGTGTAACGCGATGGTCTGATGCAGCCACTTCCAGGTCTGATGCAGGCTGTTGATTCGATAACGAATACCCAAACAGTCTCGACAGTCACTTGGCATTCCTCTTCTTGGATACAGAATTAGGAGAAAATCACAAAAAAGCAAAAATTAGCACAAATTAAAACTTTCAGAAGAAATTTATACAATATGGATATAACTGTAAGATTTTAAAAAATATAGCAAATTCAGGACGTAAAGCGAACTAGCGCGCGCGACAATATGTAAAGAACTGATTATAATTACCTTGCGTCGTTTCATTTTATTCACGCTGATAATGGTAAAGAGGCCGCTGAGTTAGGGTCGCCCAGGGCACTTCGAAGTTCACATGAACACAAGCAAACAAACATGATAAGGAGCACGAACCAGCCACGCGCAACTTTATCACGTCTACAATGTACAGAGATTAGTAACTAAAACTGATAACGCTTCAATGAACACAGCTGAAATAGAAAACAAAATTAAAATTCAAAAAAAATCTTGTGACCCTCACACTGCATTTTTTTGACAAATAAATTAATTTTGTTTTTATTATTATTAAGAGTTTTGGCTTGGATACGAGTCCATGGAGCCATGTCTTCGTTTAATTATCTGAATCCTCAGTAAATGTTTTTCATTATGGATTATGTTTTCCTTTCTCATAAATAACTTAGTTCTCTTATTTGAGTTTTCTAAATAGTCTTTTAAGCGGCGGGAGTCAATATTTATGTTTCCACTTAAATCACATTATTGTCACTTTAAACAAAAACTTTTTTGTAATTAGTGGAATTTTCAGGATAAAGTATTTTGTAATTTGGTTGAAAATAAAGAATATGGGTCTAACTTTCTTCAGCACTATTTCTTTCTTCGTATTCTCTTCTTATTATACCTAAAATAAAAATAATATTTGTAAAAACTGTAGGTAGTTGTAAGATTAATTTTGATTTTGATGTAATGAATTATGTTATTACGCACCGGATATTAGAAGAATTTAGTTCATTCTTTTTAAAAATTAACTTATTTCAAACGTATTATTCATTAACTTACAGGTCAATGGTATTATTATTATTATTATTTAATAAATTCAAAATAAATTCACATTTAAAATTATGTAATATTTGAATAACTAATGATTGTGATTCGGAAAATGTTCGGAAGCAAATGGAAAAGCAATAGAGTATTGAGTATTCAATTTGCGTTGCTAGTTAGTAGAACTATTTACTTCAATACATTAAACTTTTGGGAAAAGATATGTAAAATGAATAAGTATATTCTAAATAAAGTTTTATGAGTCCGTAGTTGTTTTCGTAAGTAAAATATCATGATTGTTTTATTTTCTTCAGGTGTAGGAACAGAATGCAGCTTCAAAATATCGGAAACAGTGGGTTTCATATTATCACAGGTTACAGAACTATTATATTATATGAGGTATAATATAATAGTATCCAAGCATGGTATCCAAAGAGTAGAGTAATATAGGAATCTTTCATTATTGACATTACAGCTGATTTGCAGTTTGTAATGATTTGAAAGACATGATTCTGAAATATTACAAGCCGATTTGCTTAAAACGTACTTTTTTTCTACTCTAGTACTATTCCAAGAAAATAGAAGCCAAATTCAATAATTTTTAACTGTCCTTGTCACCTAAAAATTTTTCGGTTTCTTTCTGACTTACACACACTATAAAGCGAGTATTAAGTTTTTGCCCTCGGGCGTCGTTCTCATTTTGTTCTAAACCAAATTTGAAAATGTGATCTGTTATATATAAGTGTTGCAGTAACTCGGAGCTTGCTTTAGGTCATATAAACTCTGTGAGCTTGCAAACTTTTCCTTAATCACAGATACTTTCTTCATTCTTTACAAAATGCCGATGATACACTCAATTACGACATTTAACGACAACCCGACATAATACACTTCATTTAATGACAAGTAGAGCTTTATATTTATGATTGGAATGTCCGTTTACAAGGAACGGTCTTCCTTCAGGTAAATTTACCGAAATTGATATTTATTGGAAATTCTTTTCTTCTATTTCTTTTCTTCTTTCTTTCTTTTGGTTATTCGTTAGTTTTAAGCCGCATTCATAATCTTATAGACAATGTCTATTTTGCCGAACTCTACCTATACTTTTGAAACATACTTAGCATTTTTACAATAAGAAATTCTTCAAAGCATTCACTAATCTGTTACATGCTCTCTTGGCGTATTTCAATTGAATGTTTTGAACAACACTATACCCAGTTGTGCTACAATTATTCCATTCTTAATTTTTGACAAAACGTGTTGTCATTTAGCGGCTGTACGTTAGAAGAATCTTTGCCTAATTTAAATGTATGGATGAAAACAATAAAAAAAAAGAAGTTCTGTCAATGTCAAGTTTGTCCAGTGTCCTACCAACACAAAACCAGTCAATTGTGGAAATCAGTAAAATTTTTGGAAAAGGGGGCTAAATTTTAGTGAAAATGGCATTTAGAACAACTGCTGTTGTACGCAGTAAGTGTTCTTAATTATTACATATTCTTAATAAAGACTGTTTATTGCATTTTACTTAGTTACATAATATACTATTTTTCAGGTGGCCTGAAAAAATGGGCCTATAATCTGTCGGGTTTCAATAAATATGGTAAGCTTTATACTTTTTAAAGTCTAATTAAATCGGCTATTTAATAAAGCATGTACAGGTAAGTGGATTATGTATTAGTGTCTACATAACCTTAATTTCTAGGTCTTTTGAGGGACGATTTACTTCACGAGACCGAGGACGTGCAAGAGGCACTTCGCCGCATCCCTGAGCACGTTGTTGATGAACGCAACTTCCGTCTAGTGCGCGCAATGCAACTTTCCCTCCAAAAAACCATTCTCCCCAAAGAGGAATGGACTAAATATGAAGAGGACAAACTCTACCTTACGCCTATCGTCGAAAAGGTTAAGAAGGAAAGATTAGAACGCGAGAATTGGGAAAAAAATTACTAAATTGATTGGTTCTTAGATTAAGAGTAACTATTAATATTTAATAATCAATAAACTTAGCATGTTATAATTTGGGCAGTTTCTTTTGTAGGTAATTTTTTTTAGGTTTATACTGATGCCAATAGTCTATAATAAAGTGCTTTTTAGTCTGAGTTAATTCGTCCACAGGGCTAGCACTGTCCACATGAATGAATCGATTAAACTACAATATTTCTCAACGAAAATAATTGATGAGCTTCAAAACAAAAACCAATAAATCCCATAAATTTGGATTCTAATTTCGTCTAGTCTCAGAGAATGGATTTGTTGCATTGTGTTCAGATTTGTGCATTTGAAACACATTTTCAAGGACAATTTAGTAATTGATGGTTAAATTGCATAAATTATTTCCGGAAACATACAAAAACTGCATAGCAAAAGAACAAGTCAAAACATGGCTTATTGGTTAACATTAAAACCAATAAAACTATAACTTCTCATCATGAGATAATTAGATATTGCATGGAAATAACTAACCTTGTGACTATGAGAGGATCACACAATGAAACTAAAATTTTATAGATAAAAACATTTTATTTATAACGCCTAACTTGTAAAATAAGTATACCAATAAAGAGTACAAAAGAAAATTTTAAATATGGCAAAAGGATATAAATTATATGGCCTCTAGAATTGGGGCAGTTGTTCATGAATAATTTAGATTATAATTAACTAACATGGTCCCTTTGAAATGATTAAAAAAAAGAGATTTTTATAAATAAAGTGTACAGATTCATCATACAACAATAACAAGAATTGCATATAAATTGTAATAAAATTATACTTAAATTATAAATGTTAATGTAATGTAATGTAAACAAAAATCCTTGAGCAATAATAACTTAAAATTAAGGTGTCTCTGAAAACAAATTCAAAGTGCAGAGATGTTGTGCTTCAATTATTTGGATGACAAAACAATAGTATTTATTGTCTCTCTCCCTTAACCCGTCATGCATCCTTCAAACGTACTTGTGTCCGTAACGATTTTGGTAAAAAATGGTTTAAAATTTTTTTAATGGTGATTTGAAAACAACTACATGTTAAGGACAGTTTCATTGACATCACTTTAGTACACTATGGTATCAAAATCCCTAGGGTAACCATGTCTCTAACAATTGTATGTGGACATGTGACGAGTTAATTAGGTAAGTAAGTAAGCATTTTAATTAATTTCGTACAGGCCTTAATTTTACATTGAATACAAAGGCTTACAAGTTACTTTTGCATCTTGAAGTAGATGCACTTATAGTGATTTATGTCATCAACATTTGTGTTGTAAGTAGAGTTCTCTTTCCATTAAAAGTGTTCAAAGTCAAACTTGGAAGCCTTCAGATATTCTCAATTTTCAGGTTATTCTATTGGATGTTAATGACAACTCAATAAAAGCAAAATATTAGACAATTGGAATAATCATGCATAAATAAATAAATTTAAATAACTCACATTGCTAACATACTGTTATAAGAGGCATTCTTTCCAGATCTCTAGTTTTTAGAACAATTTGCAAACATACTTTAGAAAAAAAAAAATCATTATAATAATGTTACTTGTTGCAATTCAACCACACCATTACCATTGCACGTCACAATTTGATATGAAATTCATATTTTGGTCCTTTTGGTTAAAATAAAAAATGCAAGTTTATAAATACAATTGAATAAAAATGTTAGTCATACATAATGTAACAAGAATAGTCAAATTAACATTTTATCTTAAAGAAAAAATTCACAATTTTACTAAACTTAAAGATAGTCATATACTTAATAATTCTATAAACACGTAGGTATACAAGGTAGGGTCAATGAAAAAATGTCCCTTCCATTCTGTATCTATAAAAAGTTTCAATTGAAGAAATTAATCAACATGAATAGAAAGTAGTAAAAACATAATAAAGAGTATTAATTTGAGCTTTATAATAAAAAACTCTTAAATAAATGATAACTTACAGAATATAATTATAATCATCACATGATTTCTTTTTTCTAACCTCCACATAAATTCTTACTTATCTTTACATAAAAACTAGTTGAATTTATCATAGTTGAACAGACGGAATCTTATAAAAAAACGCAACACTACTACTATAAAGAAACTGAGCAAAAACAAATTTAATCTGAAGGTAAACGCGAAATTGTAAAAAATTACAAAAAATTTCAATCCATAGTAAGTCTTCCCACTAGCTCGTTATTGGACGTGATGTACTCAGCGCTGGTTTCCATAGTTTAGTTTAAAAATTATATGCGTCTTGGAGCAAGCACGGAGCTTCACGTCATTCCCTGATTTCCGTCATTATTATTTAAAAAATTAAATAAATCGATACATCGATATTTCACCGACTAGGCGTATGCTGTTCAAATTCTCGAGATATAGTATACATAAAACTTACTATTGTAATTTACGCTAAAATGCGTTCGATATGATGGCAAAATTCAAAACTATTTCCACAACATCAATTTTTATATAGCTACGTATGTAATTATGTATGGGAGTATAAATGGAAAGTTATAAGTTATTTTAACATTGAGATTATCTACTGTATAGGTTTAAAGTGTTAAATAACTAATATCGTGGTGCACACACACTGCACTGAAGTTGACTACAGAATATGAGCTAATTCTTTGCTTTGGTTCGCATTTGAATGTACATAAACATTATTGAATGCTTCGATATACACAAAAGTGTGGGAGCACCCCTAGCTAAAATCGCTTATTCCCAGTCGTGACCACTGGCTTTGCTCCCACTGGCGAGAAATGGGGGAAAAAAACCCATATGTTTTTTATTCCATTTGTTACCACTGGCAACTACTGGGATATTTTAAATTCCATTTGTCGCCAGGGCAACAACGGATCTTTTTATCCCATTTGTCATCACCTGGTATAATATGGATTATTTTCCATTTGTCGCCAGTGGCAACAAAGCCAGTGGTGACGACTGGAATAAGCGGCTAAAATTGTATTGTTAAATATATGGCAAGAAAATCGTTGGAAGTTAACACATAGCCCATTACAATTTCTTATTTGAAGATACACTTAAATCTAAATTAGAGCCGATAGACATTTACTGTACAAATGGAATAAGTATACTTTTTACAATCTACACATTATTGGCAACTTAGTTTGTCAGAAGTTCTTTGGAGAATCTTATTCGAGTTTTTATACAGATAGTTCTTACAGAAAGGTGAGGCTTGCAGTACCAGTTGATTACAATGGCCAAGCGCGTCGCTCTGTCTGTGAGAGGCTAAGGTATAAGTTATATATAGTCAGCACACTAAGTATTTAGGATATACAAACTATATTTGTCACTTTGTTCCTTTCTATTATACTTAAGTGACTTGTTACTGTGCCCTGGCCTATTACTATAGCTGCTATAGTACCACATCGCAGTACCATTTACTAACGTCCAAGTTTCGGAGCCATTCGAAATTTGCGAAAGTTCACGATTGCATTGTTGTATTCATTTGTCATTATTTTCTCGGTCACATTGACTCAATTTTTTTACTAACAGTATAACGTTAATACAGTGACGCCCTATTTTCGAATGAACATTATAACCATACATGTATAACAATTTAAAAGTTTGTAAATAAAGCATATTTTTTAATTAACATTTTACTGAATTAACCTTTCAAATAATATTTTTCTACTCCTCTGTTTTAATCTGTCAATTATAATTTCATAAACTATATCACAGAGGCGCTCATTTTAATTCTGAACCAAAATTCTATTGTCTATGGTACTCGCTACTGGACTAAAAAAAGAATGTATTTTTGCTAACTAAAAGAGTCTCCTTAAACGCGTGTTCCTGGGCAGAATAACGTCACTATGTTCGTGAAATTACTAAAATTAAAATTATTTTATTAAATAATATCTCAAAATGTTACATAACAGGTACAAAGGCGTATCCATTTGGCAAAAAGAATTATTTAAAAACAATATAAAGTATGACGCTACACAAACAAACGCTCCACTGCCTCCTGATTTGTTAAAATATAAGCGGTACTTAGCCAATCATGGACACTTCTATTCTATCTCTTTCTCTTTGGTTTTTTTGTTTTGTTTTATAACGTTTGTTTGGCTTTCTTTTGAGTTTGTTGTCGTGGACTGTTAACAAAATATACATTAAAAATTGGTTGTGTTTCATTATTTTAATTTACTCATAGAAAAATTATTAACGCACGCTCTCATAGACCCGCACTAGGCTATCATAGCACATACAGACACACTCTGTATCGCGATACATGGCATGGACACACACATAGACAACCACGAATTACACCCAAACTCACGTGAGAAACAAATGTAGGCCATGCAAATATTTCTCCTGGCCCAGGAATTGAACCTGGAACCTCTCTGTAGCAGACTAGCATGGTAACCGTCCGGCCAGAGGCAGTTGTATTGTATGCAATCATTATATAATTAGGTCTTACAATCTCGTACCTATTACTTAGGCCAACGGTACTCAACTCTAAAGAACCCTCATTATGCAGCGATAGCATAAAGTAGGTATTATATTCGCCGGTTTTCGAATAACTCCGAAATTAAGCACTTTAAAAAATAATACCGTATATCACGCTTAATATCATCGACCTCATCTTGACTATAGTCTAGATAGTGATCAAAAGCACCATTCTAAAAAAATCAAAATATTAGCCTTTCACCGTGACTTTGTGTCTGCACATAATATGTCTATACATATGTATATCAAATTACACCACGACTCATCTCGATCATTTTCGGTAGCGTAGCAAACGTCTCGCATATGTGTTAACTTAATTGTGTTAAGTACAAAGGGAGTGACTTCACCTATTATTACGAACAATTGTTACTATGGGGACCCTTAAAAAAAGCGAAAACAATTTAAATCAACTGTTCCGCATATATTTTGGTCGAGTCGCACATTTAGTATAACGTAATTAAGTTAACACCTGTATAATATTGATAGAATGCGATATTGGAGCCACATGACATATGTAATTCCACATAAAATATTTGTATTTGAGTGCTGTTGTCTGAATATGGTGTCCATTATACCTTACTACCAAGTAGATACTAATTTGGCGCTTACAGCTCCTCGTCCCCGATGGCTTCAAAGGCGTTGTTCTCAACGCAATCTCGTCCTGATTTAAAGGCCACAGATGCAAATTTTTCGGTGAGTTTTTGGACTGAAAATATTTCCCTTGAGCTTCCGGAGTTGTAGGAGTCTCCATTCTGAAAAAAAAATATTCATCATTGTTACGCACTAAAATATCTCGCGTTCTTGCAAATGAATAGTCAGTCACTAGTTCACGAGACGTTTTAAGACCTGTTCCACGACCGAAAGTCTATAACAGACTTACAACGACTGTAAGCATTTACCATCAGATTGGCAACGCGACTGTTTACAACGCAGATAAATAAATACAGTGGTTATTAGCGTCTGACGCGTGCCAACATTAGGGCTCGAAAGACCTACTTGAGCTCAGTCCCACATTTTCGCTTTGTATGATATGGTTGTGTCATTCTTTCACGCAAATTCTCTAAAATCGCATAAAAATGCCTTGTTTTGCTGTTTTGGGTGCAAAAATGATAGCTGCACCAAAAATATTACCCGTAGTAGTATTTCATATCATCATAAGTCTCATTTTAATAAATTTTCAATTTTCTGTTTATCGAATTGATTCAGATGTTAATCGTTCGTCGTAGTGTAACTACTGACCGCAAGATGGCAGCAAATTGAATAAAATTTCAATATAAAATCAAAACGTAGTAACGTGCAATAAAGGTATTGAACTTTCAACTGTATAGCGACTGGTTAAAATTTACATTATATTAACAATCCAGAATTGGTTACATATTTTAAAATTAGAGACTATCACCAATCATTATCATGATTCTGTAGTGTTTATCGTTTGTTTGTGTGCGTTTCGGCGACAGCGGTTCCGATAGTAATCGAGGATTAAACTTCCATTGAAGAAACGATTTCTTCCGTGGTTTATTACAAACTAGCAACAACACATGCAATCAACTGATTGCATGTAGATAAATGAATGAATTGCAATCAACATCATTATTTCACCGCCAGCTGAACGAATTAATAACGAAAAGTGACTAGACAAATGAATGAACGTTTCTTATTTAATTCCTGACTAAGGATGTGTGTATATCGAGTGACAGGACGAACAAGCCGTGCCCCTGGTGGTAAGAGTCACGGCTGTAATTTTACCAGCACCCTTATCCTTCCAGACCCTTCATTTTGTTGTATAAACGTAGGTAGTTATTACTATTTGTTTCTAATAATATTACATAGTTAAGTTAAACGTATAAGTTCCTTTGCTTTTATTCTTTGCTTGAGGTATTTACCTGTAATTAGGTGTGCATTAAATTTAAAACACAAATTATTGTACCTAGGAAATAAGTCACAATGAAATAAATAGCTGTTGGTAAACTAAATAAATAAATTAAAAAGACCAGAAAGCATATTGTATAATTGTGGATATTATTAAGTTCAGATTGAAGAGACTTCTTCTATGCAATCGAGTACCATCATCTTCCATATCTCCACTTTCCGTCATTTGAGATAGTGGAAACGTAAGCATATATCTAATAAATATATATAAAAAAAATACCGTGGAGCTAAGAGTATCGCTGGAAGAGGAAGGTGTTATCAGCTGCGCTGAGCCGTCGCGGCGCAAGTACGTCAGGCTGCCACGTTTAGCGCTGCGCGGAGACGATGGGCCTGTGCCATTCTTCTGACGCATCAGCTCATCTACTATCGACTGGAAACATTGAAGGACTGGTTAGAGTAAGTAAGACTAAAGCTACCTCTGGATTCTGCTAAATTCAATGAGCTATCTGGTTATTATTTAGGCTTAAGGAGAATAATAATATAATTGTAGTAGCAGTAGAGCTCCTTGTGAAAGAGTTCGTCCAAGGAAGTACTGCCACCTTACCAATTTCTCCGCTAAGTAGTAATATGAGCACTAACAACATCGATTATATTAACCAGAAATAGAGACGAAATGCCATTTAATTTGTTTGAAAACTATTTTGCCAAAGTATTACGGTGACAACTGCGTTCCGAATTCGAAACAATTGACATTTGTTAATTGTTTCACTTCAAATTCAAATCGACCAGAACAGACTTTCGAATTCAAATAGACAAAAATTGAAAAATTACATATTTTATTACCGATGAAATGTGATTCCGGTCGTTTTGTTTTGCGATTTTCCCACATCACCAAATGGAACAGCCCCCACAGTTAGAGATATTATCTTTATTAGAATAAAACAGGTCGGTTGTTGGCGCTGTACTATTTCAGCTTTCTATTTTGTGATTTCAGTGCAAACGAGAGGTGATATAAGGCCCAATTGCATGATGAGTAGCCAGGGATGGATGGCTCTTATTTCGTCTCTATTTCTGGTTATATACTCGATGATTATCAACAACAAGAGCTAACAAGTTGTGCTGTGCTTAAAAGTTATCTTTACGTACGTGGCATTTTTCATTTATTGTTTCGAGTAGCTTTGTTTTCGAATATTTTTACATTTCTATAAACAGTAAATCGCCAAGAAGACCTATTTTTTTATAGTATCATTTTACAAATGACGGGACTAACAAGCCGTATGCCTGGTATTAAGCGACACGCCCTATACACGATAGTAGCAGTGACATTCAAAGCTTAAAATAGCAAATATGTAACTGCCACTGCGCCCATCACCCTAAGAAATAGTTTCCCAAAGTGGTCCCTACCAGCTTCCCTACTACCAGTGTTGGGCGTTAATCAATTAAATTTCAATCAATAATTCAATCAGATTAAAAAATCGATCAGATCCAACATCAGATTAAATTGCGACGCGTCGCAATTGATATAATTGCAATTGATTTCAATTGCAATTGATTTTAATTGCAATTGATTTCAATTGAATTGATTTTAATTGCAATTAAATTTGCAATTAAAATCAATTCCGGCCGGTTGGGGGGCCTCCAACCGGGGCCCCCAACTGGGCCTCCAACCGGGGCCCCAACCGGGCCCCCAACCGAGCCCCCAACCGGGCCCATAACCGGGGCCCCACAACCGGCCCCCCAACCGGGCCCCCATAACCAACGCCCTAACTCACCCCCATATGCCCTATAAATTTATCATAATTGTCAGTTTTAATTGTTAACTGTTAATCAAAAACATTGAAAAGATTGAAAATTGATTAATTGTTAATTGTAGATATTTGCGATTAACGATTGATCAATTTTGATCAATTGCGGTTCTCGCAACTAACAATTGATCAATCGTTAATTGCTGTTTCGCAATTGACAATTAATTAATTGTCAATCTTTAATTGCCAAAACAATTAAATTTTGCCCAACACTGCCTACTACCCAGTGGGCACTGAATAGTCCAAGGGGGCAGTATGAGCTTAATTGGCGGGACATTGATGCTGTCCAGGGGTGCATCCGCATTTGAAAAAAAAAACAAAAGAAAAACCTGAATTATCTACACAACACACTTTCTTTTTCCTTGTGATTTTTTTTGTGTAAAGTTAATATAAAAAATATGTGTTTTCAATTATTTTTTGTGGTGATGGGCGTTGAATGTTTTTATTTTGTCTAAGTGTGGGCGGGGTAAGTCAAAAAGTTTGAGAAGTTATGCCCTAAGACATAAGTTCATAAGTCCCTTGCATCTGTTAATTTCACTATCACCCTTACCCTTCAAAACCGAAACGCAGTAATGCTCACATTACTGCTTGACGGCAGAAATAGGTAAAGTGGCAGAATCTACTGAAACGATGCAATACGAAGCGAGCCTCTCCCAACCCGATGGATCAATATTAGGCTATTTCTTTATATTTTTTATTATTGATCCATAAGGTCGTTTAGATGCCTCATAAACACTTCCTTATAGCGAAGATGTTTACCACCATTCTTTCGTTTACCTTCTGCCATCTCGAAGTAGAGAACAAACCCATAATTAGGAAAACTATTGAACCAACAGGAATCAAACACTTAATAAAAAAAAAAACACAACATTACGTTGTTTAAAATACACACTTACATCACTTAGCAAATACAAATAAAAGGAAATGACTCATAGAACCACAAGCCATCATTACCTGCAAGCAGACACTTATAAACGTTGCATGTTCTGTCCTCAAGGTTATCCATTTCAGATTGTCTTTGCTAATCAGATACTCAAACGAAAGTTCGAAGTTCTTGTTAGCGTCTTCTAGCAAAGGACCATGTCCATTTGTAAGCAGTCGATCCTGGAAAATGGAATTTACAAAAGGTTTATGTACCGCCATAGACGGTGGAAAATTATAATGTAAAAAGACTTTCCAGATTTCGTATAATACTTTTCGAGTTGTCGCGATGGCTTTGAAAGGAAATGTAATAAATAAAAATAATATAATAAAATATAGAAAAGAAGAAGAAGAAGAAGAAGAAGAAGAAGAAGAAGAAGAAGAAGAAGAAGAAGAAGTGTCATCCACAATGAAGGAAAATATCCTTTTCATCTTCAGCGTGTCCAGGAACTCACCGAACCCGACAAACCTGCGCGAGTGACTTTTTGCAATTGGTTGCTGGCTGAACGGCCTACAATTCTATGGACAGACGAGGCTACATTTGGCAGACTAGGACTATTCAATAATCGTGACGAGCATTTGTGATGTTATGAAAACCCGCACGAACCCAGGCCACATAATTTTCAACACCGCTTTAGCGTCAATGTGTGCGCGGGAATTGTGAATTCCACGTTACTGGGCCCCATATTTTTGGACAGATTAAACGGAGAAACATATCATCATTTTCTCACTGAATCGCTACCAGTGTTGTTAGAGGATGTACCACTCGCCCATTTACGTAACATGTACTATCAGCATGATGGGGCACCGGCGCACTATGCTCGCCAAGTCAGAGAGGTGTTGAATAGAAATTATCTAGGTCGATGGATAGGACGTGGCGGACCTCGTGCTTGGCCTCCTAGATCGCCAGACATCACTACGTTGGACTTTTATTTGTGGGGTCATGTAAAGACGTTGGTGTACACTGGTCGCGCAATCACAAGCCGCGATATGTTGAAGGATAAAATAATTTGGCCATTTAACCAAATTCGATTGAATTCGGACGTGTTATCACGAGTCAGTGAACAATTGATTTTTATTCTATTTTGAACGCTATGTGCGCGATACTCACCGCCATCCGCGGGACTTAAATCTACGTGATAGGTACGAATAATTTGTAAAAACTTTTTAATTTTGTAAATATGCGGATTATTGTAGATTAACTAATCAATTACTGTAAATATGCTGATTCCACTTTTTAAATACGCCTGCATTAAAAAATAATATAAGAAAAATACATGCGAAAATCTAGAAATCCTTAAACAGAAAATCGTATAAAAAACGACAGAGACAGTTTAAGTCTCTATCGTTTTTTATACGATTTTCTGTTTGACATACATACGGTTGAAACTTATTTTATGTTTTAATGCAGCCAGTCCTAAGCCTGGTTATAGTATGAAGGGATTGTGGATTCAGTGTATATTGTCAACAGCACATCATGTTACATGTTTGTGTTCGAATATCGTAGCATATCGGAACTAGCTCCGCCAATATTTAACTCGATGTGCTGCCATTCGTACAAACCCAGCAAGCGAGTTAAACGTGGAAACAAGCTATTAATTAACTTCTAGGTATTAATCAAAAGAATTGTGCTAGTTATTCGACGTAAAAGATGTAGGTCATTTCGTAATAATAATTGTTAAATAACGAGTTCTTAGGTTTTCGCGATTGTTACACATAGGAAATGAAACTATTTTTCCGGATTTAAATCGCGTATATTTGTTTTTTCAAACAAACCGACGTTTCGGGCCCTTTACAGGTCCCATGGTCACGGTCAACCGTGACCATGGGACCTGTTCATTTCCTAATTGTTAAATAAATTGCATTATTTGTAGGTATTATTTAGCCCTAGCGTAATGTTATTGTAATAACTACTATAGGTTTATTTACGTAGATTATAGTGATGAGTAAAACTTGTTTTCAAGAGGTCGTCGTAAGGTCAATTTTGGTCTATTTATGTCGGAGCGTTAACTAAAAATTTTTCATGTCAATATATGAACACTGTTCAAAATAGTGCTAGTAATACAACAGTGCCAAGGTTAGGCTAACACAGGGCAATTTTTTTTCTAAAAAAGGCATCCAGACTAAATAAACAAAGTTAATAAAGATACAGTTTCGGCAATGTCACAATGTGGAATTTGGTCCTAATGAAAATAATGGAGCCTCAGCATCACACGCTGCTTTTCAGGTTCCACCGTAACAATTATACATTTTAAATTTGAGGGATATGCTTAAAATTAGTACAAAGCCTTGAGCTTAGTAAGGGGTCCGCTGTTAACTGGTGCCGTTTGCGCTTTGTGCCTTCTATTACTGTTCTGTATACTGTAGGTAATGTAATTTTTAATGTCCAATAAAGAAATATTTTCATTCTCTCATAAAGAAACGAGTACAAAATAATTTTATTTTAAATTATTATTTATTATCGTATTTTATTTTACGTCAACCGTTACCATGGGACCTGTAAAGGACCCGAAACGTTGGTTTGTTTGAAAAGACAAATATACCCGATTTCAATCCGGAAAAATTGTTTCATTTCCTAAATTTATTTGAAAGTTGTAGGTATCGTAGTCATTATCAATTGATGAAATGGTGTTTTGAACCTCATGTAGGTTGTTAACAAAGACATTTGAGAATTAGTTTGCTTTTTAAAAACTCACAGAATGCAATGTCGTAATCCGCCAGCACCGCATTCGCGTGACCTTGTACCGCTGTTCGCGGGTAGGCTGCGTGAGAGTCGCCAATGTTAGTTCCTTCGCCGCTAGAGATACTCGCACCCGACATGTAGTACCAGCGATGCTGCCTGCTACATTGCATGCATCGGTCACGGCTTCCCCTGCTGGTATTTGGCCGTAATACCGTAAAGTCCTCGCCAACTCTATGTACTGTAATGGTAAAAATTTACGAGTAGTGACACGCGTGCTCAGTATTGGGGCATATAAATGGGTTAATGATTAAATAAACAGACTTGAACTTCTGTTTCGAAACATAAGGGCCCGACTTCTTTTTCGGACCTAAACGCTCAGACCACACAGGAGGCGGCCGCGGAAGCGTTCCGGGTGCGAGAATTTTTGTAATGTACGAGTTTATTATTGAGTTTATAATTATAGGCGGCCGCGCCCCAACCGCCTCAGCCGCGTTTCAGTGTGGCAGGGTTCATATAAACTCATATATTACAAAAATTCCCGCGTCCGGAACGCTAACGCGGCCGTCTTTGTGTGGCCTGAGCAAAATTATTCTTATTTTATTTTAACCCGTCCTAAAAACATGCGGTGTTCATAAACGAAATTGGTAGAACTTTTTAATTGCTTTTTATACTTTTAAGCATTTAAAAAAATGGCGGATGAAAACTCAGCTGCGACCAAAATTGTTGGAGACATCGAATTCCTCTACGTCGCGTAGCGGGTTAATGAGAAAACTTCACCTTTAATCTAGTTTTTTTATGATACCACAAGTAACGGGACGATTAAGTCGTTGGTAAGCGACACGCCTGTCCATAAAGAGCTTTAAAACACTGAGAGACTTGAGAAGTCTCATGTGCCTGTAATTTCACCAGCACCCTTACTCTTCAAATGCTCATATTACTGCTTGGCGGCAGAAATAGGTCAAAAATAAAGACATTAGGAGCTACAAATTTGATAATGACAAATATCATATTTTATTTAAACACAATATACGCGATAGCATCATTATGGATAGCGTTTGGAGTTTAATTTTTGTATAAAGAGCAAATACATAGCACAAACATTTTGATCCGACTGAACAGTGATGGAAAATAACAAGAATGTCGTCAACGTTGTTGTGGATAACAACTCATTGGAAATGAAACATTGTTTTCATACCACGCGTTGATACACGCTATATCTGATTACAGAGGAGTGTAGTAATAAAACTGATAGTGATGGATGACAGACACTACAAGTCTATTAAATGATGCACATTATCATACACTATGAGGTCATTGTATCAGAACAAGTAGCTGTTATACTTTGTCATATATCACAAATTCTTTTTTCGTTTCATCCGTTTATATTGCACAGCTGTATTAGCCAAATATGATAGACTATTTGAAGACCTCCGTGGTCGAGTGGCTTGCACACCGGTTTTCATGATGTCACCATCTCTGAGGTCACGGCTTCGATCCCCGGCCGTGTCAATGTAGAAAACTAACTTTTCTATATTGTCTCGGGTCTGGGTGTTTGTGCCGTCGTTGTTTACCATTTCCATAACACAAGAGCTTTAGTTACTCACTAAAGTACTTCAGTAAAGTACTGTGTGTAGTACTTACTTGTTGTTGATTTATACCTATATGTATATGAGTTCGTAATCGAGCCTAACCTTATGAATCTCAATTGAAGTTCAATCTGAAATTTCTAGGCTTACAAGTTCTTAAATAAAGAATGGATCTCAAAAATCTACAGTACGTTTGAGACTGACTTCAGACTGGGTGTAACTTGTTACACGGTTGGCGGGCTGTTGGCAATTACAAACAGCAATGGAAAAATATAGTTAGCTCAACGGTTACCTTTCACAAGCTAGAAACATGATTTACAGTATTTTTTTCTTCGAAAACCTTTAGATTTTAATTGAATAGATTTTGTTTCAATTGTCCGAAAACACGTTACGGTGTTTTTCATTTCACCATTAAACTTTCACTATTTTGACATATTAACAAGTTATTCTTTTCCCGATTTTTATTTCCCCAACAAACCATTTGACCAATGTATCTAATCGAACATTTTTATTTTGTAAAAAAAACTATATCCATGATACATTTTTGTTATATTATTTCTTATTACAGATAGTACTAGAACGTGTCGCACAATACAAATAGTCAAATTTAAACACCTCGCATCTTTAGAAAATACGGTAAACGAGATGCTAGTTAATTTGATCGAGTAGTAGTCACTCGTCTCTCTCGTTTGGCTCGTGCAGCTTTTTCATATACTAACCTTACCTAAACTTACAGGAGGGGGTCGTACCGTTTAGGTAATGCAAACAAATTCGGCTCTGGCATTAGCCGGCCGAAAAAAAGTCGAAACATTTTCGGAGTAATGAAATTCGAAAGAAATTCGAGTTTGTGATAAGTTACCTCGCTCAACATGTCGGGTCTTTTCTCGTAAACAAATAATAAAGACAAAAGCTATCTCCAACAAGAACTAAACGAACTTTACCGGCACAATAATATTTTTAACAGAATTTATGTAATAAGTAAGATAAAATGGATAAAACAGATTAAACAATACATTCTTTGTTTTGACCCTACATTCCTGATATGTAGTCATGTAGGTTTATTTTCAACCAATCATATTTGAATGGAGCGCTTTGTGTATTGTAAGTATATCATGTACATCTTTCTTGCACATGTATATATATGCTGTATATTCAAATAAAAGTCCATGTACCAACTATATACATACTTTACCGTGCTGTTAAAACAGATTTTGTTGTTCCAACTGTTGTTCTTCTTAGAAGTATGTGGACAAAAATCAATACCAACAAGTGCTAATAAAAATATAAATAATTAGGTCTCAGTTATATTACGAAATTAAGTTTAAGCAGTACATACCAAATACGATTTATATTGCTTTTCATTTTTTTTATCTGTTTTGAAAAGGTCTGAAACGTTTGGGCGTTTATGTCGGCCTCGTAATGTATGTTTGTACTACCCATACCAATTCTGCTTTACCTGTCACTACTCCCATGAGAGGTGGATTACTCCTTATCAGAAAGCAAGACCTCACACAGGAGTAAAGAGCTTCAACACTCTGCATCAAAGGGTTGCTCTATCTTATATTTATCTCACCTACCTTGACCCATTGGTCAGGTAAGACATTATTTTAATTGATATTGGGCAGCCCGCATATCGGCCACATTCCGTTAAATGAAGTATGTCTTCCAACTCTTTTCAGAATTGGCATTGAGGGGATTCAGCCTTTCTCATTAGACAAATTTATTTAATGGAATATGACCAGAACGCAGTCTAATAACAGTAACTCTGGTGCCTATCCTCTTCGAACCAGAGCTTGTGGCCCATGTTGACTGGACATCCACACTAAGCCCGTATCGGGCAGTAGTAGGATAATATATGTACCTCTTGTCACAGATACGTCATCAACTCTTGGCCCATTAATTTTGCTTCGATAATTCAAATTAAAAATGAAATATATGTGTGTCTGCTTTTGACATATACATGTTGCTACAAATAACATATGTACGTGTGAAATAAAATAAATTAGTCTTATAATACATAAGTCTCTCACCTCTCGCTTCTGCTTCTTTCCCTCAAAGGATGATAAAATATCCCTAGTCTGCGAGTCAGCGCTCATCCAGCCTAAATCAAGCTCTTCTATAATTTGCAGATACAATAGGTCTAGGGAAACCCTGTCTAACATCAGATCCACATCATAGCAGGGGTCCCAGTAACTGTAATTAATTTTTAGGTTGTAGTAATTAAAAATCATGGGTGAATTTTTTTTTTCCTACAAGGGCACAATATTTCCGCTGTGGTTTGTTCTATATGTGCAAGACACGCAGAGGTACCGGGTTCGATTCCCGGGCCGCGAGAAATATTCGTATGGCCTACATTTATTTCTCTCGTGAGTTTGGGTGTAATTTGTGGTTGTTCAGGTGTGTCCATGGCACCCGAGACACAAGGTTTCCCTCGTACGGGGGCTATGAGTGTGTACGTTAAACAAAATAAAAAGACGCTCCCGTGGTAGGCATCACCTCGTAATAAGGAGTTGCCTAGTATAGATTTTACTACTCTATTTGAAAATGAACTTTTGTAGTCACATAATGGTCATATTCCATTGTAACATATCTTATAATCTGCTACAAAATGACATCGTCACAATTCTGCCCTTTCTTATTAGGTGATCAAACTGATTTACGATTACGATTAAGTTTTATTTAGAAAGAACACATTGGAGTATTGTTATTAAAAGACTAATATCATTCAAGTAAAGATTGGGCAAAACAGATCAGATGGCTTTTCCTCCTAATGTATTCTAAGTATTTTATGACATATCACACTTTACAATGTGTGACAAATCAAACAACAATTTTTCCGTGATTCCTGGAGTTTGATTGTATTACATTGCGTTAAACCTAAAAAACTTAACAATAATATTTCATTAATTTCCTGTAAGGATGAAATCTAGTCATTTTGATGACAATTAAATATTGATCATATCAAAACATACCTTTTCCTTAAAACAATTTTGTCTTCTGGCCTCACATATTTCTGTGATATGTATGGAGACTCATATTCTTCTAGCATTTTCAGTGAAGGTTGCCCATCTTTGGCACAGCTCCAATTGAAAAGATATAGTGAAAAGTACTTGACCAATTCTTTAGGCAGGTTAATGTAATTACAGGCAATGTCCAGAATTGTGTTCGAAGAGTCAATTGAGGACACTGATAGTGGTATTCTGTAGCCATTCATGAGTGAGATCTCAATTTCAACTTCATGCATACGAACACCATGAGTTTCTTGCTG
>NW_020653851.1:6909724-6929564 GCF_003589595.1 Hyposmocoma kahamanoa
ACCGCACTGTCCTGATCTGATGCCCCTTCATTTTTTCTAAGAGGCTATCTAAAAAATTACATTTATAAAAAAATACAACAGTGTTCAAGAATTGAAAGACACTGCAGCAAATTTCAATAGAATCCATCTGAGTAGAATTTCAACCGCTACTTGCTCTTCGCGGAAGAGAGCGATTCGATGCATCCGCCAAAGCGGCAATCAATTCGAGCACTTGCTATACCATAGACGTTTTATGTTAGTTTGCTTTTTGTAAGTGTTTTTATTTGTAAATATTTAATAAGTTGTCAATTTGTTAGTATCCTTAAGTACCTAGAATAACTGATTACTAAATAGGTCCCTACAAAATGTATGGTAAAAAGTTTTTTGCAATTTCTGACATTTACATTACCTCAGTTGGTCCCATAGAGACTATCGATCCTTACCAGATACCAGATCTAATGGCATAAAAAAAGGTTTGTAAAAATTGCCTTTTATCTTGCTGACTGTACCATTTTTTCAAAATCTGTGAATGCCAATCAAAATATCTTCAAAATTCATAGATAGTCTTCTAGAACTGTTTTCCTGTAACTACAACGATTAAGGTAGCTGGCCTTGTTGCCCCATCTCAAATTTACACACTGTATGTATATAGCCTTATTGAATTCTCTATCGCTTATTGGTAATATTGCTAAATAGTATGGATACATACAAACTAACAACACTTAAAACAATATTTATCTACTGCATGAGCACACAATGGACAAAACACAAATAACAAACAGATAAAACCATACATATATTTGGGACAAGGTGTTCAATACTATAATTATGTAGAAGTAATTATCAAATAATTTTCTCACCCAATTGCATGTATTTTTCTAATAGAACCCGCCTCTCCTCCAGCTGTGAATTTGTTAAAAACAACTTCTTAGGAGGAAAGCTCGGCAACTTAAAATACGGATTCTGAGCCTGTAGCTGTTCATGTAAACTCAGCAGCTGCTTATATCGTGCCGTGCAATGGAAAAATCCATTTATGTAGATATTATACGCCTAAAACATATACATAAAACTCGTTATAACACGATGCAAATTGAGCGTATTACTTGACCCTGTAAGGTCGTGCTCTGTCGAAATACAAGGTCCTTAAACATGAAGAAAAACAACGTTATCTCGTGAATATTACGCGGAGATAAATACCGTATAAGAGATCCCATTGTCATCGTGAAATTGCTGAAGATCCGGTATGGAGAAATGCATTTTTACACTTTCATGTAACGTTTAACATTCCCTCGTCAATAACTAATTCTAATGTTGTATTTTTTAACTTTACACAGTGATTTTTAGCTACATATGCTGAGATTCACCCACTTTGTTTCAAAACACTTTCTCAATAAAGCTATAGATTAAAAATGGCATTCAACAAATGTCAATCGCAATTTAGACATGTGTAAGTAATATGAGTAATATTAATATTACAAACGTGATATCACGCTACAGCGTAATGTGATATCATGCATCCTTTTGGAAAATTATGCATAACTAATAATATCACCCACTGTAATTTCTGGATAGGAATAAAAGAATAAAACAGCTGAGATTGTGATTTCATGTGTCGTGTTAGATCGTGTATTTTATATTTATTTTTTTCATATTAAATGTTCTCCGTTTAGAAATATCTTTTGAAGTGTTATAACGTGAATTATAAAATAAACTTATATAGCTAAAAGCCACATTAAGAAAACGAGATTTAAAATGATTTGAATTTGAAAATGATGAAAAAACACTTTTAATGGTTCCATCGTTTTCATTCAGTAACTTCAACTTTGGACAGGTATCAATGGGTGTCAAATATCAAATGTGAAAATTAAAGGTAAAATATTGGAAAAAAATACAACGGAAAAGTTCTTCTTTTTCTGGAAAATATGATTTGTTCAAAATGAAAATTTTTCCATGACCCAACACTAGTCGAAAAACGTCGCTAGCAACACTGTTTGGCATTGACAGCTGAATAATTATTTTTTTTTTAATTTATTGCTGGCCATGGAAACAAAGACCTTCAGCCGAAAACATAAACGTTTAATTATATTTCTGTAAATATGGCCACCACAAAGAGGATAGGCAATTTGAGGCGGGGCGTGCTTGGATTGACTCGGGATTCCTTAGAACGGGCCGATACGGGTATTTTAGTTCGAGATTCGTATAATTTCGCGTTTTAATCTTCGATTAAGGCACAATAGCACTATCCTATTCCACTTTAAACTAGATTTCACAAAATAATTGAAAGTCAAAATAAAAACGACACTTTTCCCTCCAAAAGGCCCAGAGCGAATCCACAGCTGAATAATGTATTAGTGTGTTGCACTGTTGCCAGATAATGTCTGGGGAATTACAAATTTTATTGGGGATTTTGTGGGGAATGGACTCCATCCTCTAAAGTTGGGTCATGGAAAAAAACTTAAGAGAAATAAACATTATTTCTGTATTTTTCTACATTTTACAGTTGACACTAATCGTAAAATTTCACCAAAAATATGACTACTTATATATAAACTTATGCATTATACCGCATTAAGTAAAAGCCGCAATGTATAATTAATCACGCGCCATACATTCGTTTGAATATTCGTTTTCTCGAAATTCATTCAAAATTAAAATAATTATTTTAAATTTTTATTGAATTGATATTCCATTATATTTTGTGAAATTATTCCACTAGTTTGTTATAATTATTAATACAAAGATCGAACACTCAGAAAAAATTCGATTCGATTCGAACTGACATCTTTTAGGCCAGGTTCGTTCCGTGGCTTAGTTGGATAACGTCTGGCACAGTAAGCTAGAAGACGTCGGTTCGAATCCGGCCGGATCGAAGGAATTTTTTCTGAGTGTTCGATCTTTGCATTAATAATTATTACAAACTAGTGAAAATAATTAATTTTAAAATAAATTATGCATATTCTGATTACAGAATTACCTGTGGAAGGAAACGTGTCTCTTTATTTATCTTCTCACAGCATTAAGCATTTTTCGCATTTTCGACAAATGTTTTACGACAACAACGGTCGGGCGCGTTCTGAAGCGTAGCAGAGCGCTTCAGTTGCCGTTTATAGCTTACATTGACCACGCGAAGTAGGGACACTTGCGGCGTACATTTAGATATATGTCTGTGGTTATAATCATGCCTTAAGCAGATTTGTGCCTAAATTTAATAATTATATGTTTAAGACTTTCCACTCAACAAATCATTACAACAGTCACAAGAAGTATTTAGCGAAAATGCCGCAACCCTGAACGGTATGACCAAAGCGAGTGTATGGCAGCTCGCTCGGTTGTTCAATGTATGTCTGTGTCGCTCGAGCCCCTCGCTATGCGTTAGCATCTAATAATCTGTGCTCTCGCTCGACTCGCACAACCCGCACAATTGCTGTTATAGACAACGGACATCCGTTGACCGACTGTAGGGCCAGTATGCTGGGAAAATGTAAGTCTTATTAATTGTTATTAGTATTAAAGATGCACTTTTATTTTCAGGTTATAAAACATATGATTATACGCGGAAGATAAAATAAAATAAACAATTTTAAAAAAGGATTACAAGTGTTTGAAGGAATTTTTTTGCTCATGTTAGTAATTTAGAGTTGACTATTATTACACCCACCAATTACCCACCATATAATTTTACCCATTTGAACCCAAAACAGTGATAGGAGTGTTATGTGATTAGGAATTGTAATGAAATGGCAGCTATAGCACAGGTTTCGATCTAGTTTAGATTCCAGCTTCCTCACAAACTATAATTAACTATACAACTAGTACTTCTTAATATATGTAACAAGAATTTTGTAGTTTGTGATGGTACAAATAAACTATTTTTCATTTTTCAATTGTAATGAAATGACATGCTGTCAAACGCCATCAGCTAGGGTAACAAAAAATACAATTTTATTTTCACATAAAACATTACACGCTTTTTTCTTTACTCATTAATGTAAAAATTACCAATCAATGTTTGAAGAAACTTGATTAAAAAGTGTTTGAAGGTAAGTTTAGTATCTGCTGCTTTTTCCTCAATCTGCTGTTTATTGAAGGTTTTTTGTTTGCAATATCTTCAGACTTTTTTAGATTTGACATGGCAATACTGATATTGACATTGACTGATAGTGTTTTTTGTAAAATCA
Source organism: Hyposmocoma kahamanoa (assembly GCF_003589595.1). Lineage (NCBI taxonomy): Eukaryota > Metazoa > Arthropoda > Insecta > Lepidoptera > Cosmopterigidae > Hyposmocoma > Hyposmocoma kahamanoa. The sequence continues at coordinate 6,913,882 of NW_020653851.1, forward strand.
TCGCGGAATTTCTAGGTTTATTTTACAATTTTATCAAGATAATAAGAGAAACATAGATTTGTCTACTTTAAAAATGTCGAATAAACTCCCGGTGGTTACGATCCAGTGCGACTGGAACGATGTAATTAGGTACTACATATTTTATCTTAACACTTTAGATTTTGAAAGTGCCGGCCAATTTCATTCATACTTTTATCTTTTATCATTCTTTAAATGCTTAACCGTCCCAAATAATACGATTGTAAAACTTTCCTCAGGATGCCCAAAGGAGAAGCTTGGATATCCGCTAAATATTTAAATGAGAATAGTATTCACGATAAACTTACTACTTCGATTAACGCATCGGACGGCAAAATTAAGATAAACTTCTCGAGCAACTATCAATACGTATCCCATTCAAACCTGAGCCTCGTAGTGAAGCACGTAGGCTCTAATTTGAAGGTGGCATTTGTGGCCCCTACTAAAGTTTATAAAGTGCATACTAAGGCTGTTCTCTCTGTAGACACAGCTGAGAATGCACTGGCTGTGTCTTCTTGTGAACAGGACAAGTTGCTTGTTTGGGACAGCAGAACGGGTAAGTTAAACTTACTGACCTTTTAAAATAACATTACATATTACCATGAGTCTTGATGTATTTGAAAATGGGTTAGTTATGTATATTGTTGTCTGTAGATAAATGAGTAAACAGTTTTTATGTCAGAAATTCGTTCATCATGTGTAACTGCAAGTATATTACACACTTAAGTATGTTGATTGGCTTATGTACTTTTTAATAATGATTAATAAAAATGTACAAAACCTTGAAAAATTATGGGTTAAGTACTATTTGTTTTCTTAGAATAAACTACGTCTTTTCTACTTGCAGGTGAAGTTGTTCTAGATCTAAAAGGCCATGGAGGTCCAGTATATAAGTGCCGATTCTTTCCATCAGGCATTGTGGTACTTTCAGCTGGAGCAGATGGCTCTTGTCGCATTTGGTCGGCTGAGACAGGCATCAACCCAGTTACGTTAAAAGGACATAAAATGTCTGTTGCAGATGTTACTATTATTGACAGAGGGAGGAATATTGTTTCTGTTAGCAAGTAAGGATCACACTTTATTTGTATTCTTTTATTTTCCTTCAGTAATTATTTCTGGCTATATAAAGTTTACACATTATTGAAATACACAATACTCTTGTTTCTTCTATTTCATTGTTTCTAATTTGCTCCAAGTTTTAAGGAAAACATTATGTATAATAAAAAGATACTGGCGTGGTAGGTTGTAGAGTCGGTGAGTTGTTTTTAATTTTCAATAATTTAACTCTTCCTATGTGGTGTTCGCGGCTCCCAGATGGACATATTTCCGGTTCTATTGGACAGCCAATTAACTTCCACAAGTTAAGAGTTAATACAGAAGTAAATAATCATAAATAGGAAATATGAGAGAAAAGTTACTAATAAATTACAATGTTATAAATATTCTTAGCTTATTTAAAATTCTACAAACAGTTTTCAAACATCTACCTTGTCAGATATTTATGAAGATTTTTGTTTATTTTACAGGGATGGTTCAGCCAAATTATGGGACGTAGGTGAATCAAATTGTCTTGATAATATACTGGAAGGGTATGGACCAATCAACTGTTGCACATTGACTACAACCAATGATGAAGTCACAGTTGAAAACGAAAGAGAAGTGGGTGAAATTACTTAGCCTAGTTAAAATTTGGTGACAAAATTTGCTAAATATACTGGAAATTTCTTTGAAAAAATTTGATATTTTTGTCCTAAAAGGAACACATCTAGCAAATAGAAGATAGAAGATTAACTATTCCTCTGAAGTATTTGCTCCAGGTGCCCCACAATGAGTACTATGATGGGTTAACACAGTGCAAGACAACAGTAAACAAAATGTAGTAAATTATTTTTTTCAGGTTGGCACGGGCAATAAACTACTAGTGGTAGGCTGTGAAAATGGCTTGGTGATTTGTGCTCATATTGGTAAAAGAGAAGAGATCTTTAACAAACAACTGGAGACACCTTGTAATGCTTGCATTTTTGTGAATAATGCTGTTATTGTAGGTTGCAGTGACGGACAGGTAATTAAATTACATACAATTCTTAAACAGTTAGAGTGGTTACACATTGCAACTTTTGGCAGCACAACAAACACTCGTTTATGAAACGCGCGATTGCATCATGACACTAGCGATTTACAGGCGACTGCATCAATGCAAACGCGTAACTGGAACGATGCAAATGCGCGACTGCGTTGATGCTATAGCATAATATGTTGAATCATTAAAAACGTACATTGCGCTGATATCGCTGTTGTAAGCCGCACGTGTGTGTAAAGGTAGAAAATTAGCGCTCCAGTAGACCATGACCTCAGTTCCATGTGGGACTATACTTCATTTCAATCCATTTTGAACAAAAAGTAAACAAACAAGTCACTGACTCGAACATAGACGGTTTAGTGATGGCCAATTGTAATGCCAACTACAAATCGATTAATTAATTGAGTGAATCGATTTGTTCAATTGAGTCATACTAGCGGTTTTCCTTACATAACCTATACAAGCAAATTTCAATTTAAATCCTTCAAATCCTTACATTTAGGTATTCGTTCAGTTGCGATTGAAATGTTCGATTTAATTATCGATTACTAAACTCTAATTGATTGAACCGAATGTTTTTTTTCGGACAGCACTATGCAACCATAGGCAAGTCATAGAACACTTCATTTTCGGACTTCCATTTTTCAAATACGATTTTACGATGCTATGCAAATGAATATTGTTGGAAAAAGTGATGATATATCAAGTCGAAATCTTCGAAATATACATAAAAGTGTTACTTATTCGATGTATTGAGTGATTGCTATAGAATTTTAACCGAACAGGTTTGTTTACTTTTTGATCATAATGGATTGGAACAGACTATACTACAACGTTCCATACATTGAAGTAATGGAGATAAATTTAATGCGTCATCTTTGTTCCCATAGTTCCATACATTGAGTAACATGGTCCCCCTTAATAGAGGTATCTGTTTTTTTCACATGTTGGTGTTAACTTGACTAAATAATTTTTTGCTGTGTGAATGTTTTTTTGTATGACTTCATGCAAATAGGTGCCACATTTTGATTTCAGATATATAATTTTTGTCTTGCAGATCATACAATTGAACCTTCAAAATGGTTCCCTGATAAAAAAATGGACTGAGTCTGCTAGTCCAGTACTCAGTATGAAAGAGCTACCAAATCAGATGTTTGCTGTAGGCAGACAGGATGGTACCTGTACTATTTTCTCACTACTTGAAGCCCACAGTAGAATTAGAGTTCAGCTTACAGGTCCTGACTGCGACGGCATTAGAGACATAGCCTTTAATGGTAAATGGATACTTACAGGATCCAGAGATTCAAATGTGCGGAAATATGACTTCAATCAAGTTATTGTTCACTATAAGGGATCATAATAATGATTAAAATTCTTTGTGATTTAACAATTAAGGTATACTTGGTATGGATTAGTCCCATAAAATATACACATGTATTTTAAGGAAAATTTTAATTAAACCTTTGTTTTTTAGACAAAAACACAAAAATCACACAAAAATTGCAAATAACCAAAATTGTTAACGTTTCTTTGCATAATATTTGCATTTACACTTCATACAGTATTCAATTGTGGTCATCTGAAAGATTTAAATTTCATTAAAGAAAGTCCAGGGGCCCTTTCCAGTCACGTGACCTTTGCTCTAAGTTCTCGCATAACTACGGGATATAACAAATAGCTCCGCCCATTTTTAGCTGATGATCGTACTAGTAAATCTAGACTTACAAGTGAGTGCGAAACCATGATGTGAATAGTTCATACGTATTAGAACTTAAACATGCTTAAAGACTGGGAAACAAACCCCAATAAAAGCTCTAAAAACTTAATGTCAACAAGAAGGCTTAAAAGAAATAAAAAAAATACCAAGCTGTCCATCCACATTGTAAGTCCATCAATGTCTAAACACACGTCGATTATTGCGTCCTTTCTGGACCTTTCATATTTAGGCACGCCCTTAAAATATTTTATTATTTATATACTAGTATACATACCAACAACTATTTTAATTTTATCTATTACATTTTGTTTCGTAAACGAAAAGAAAATTCTTATGCGGATGCTTGATATAAAAACGCAATGAAATCCAGCATTGCTCACAAAAAATATGTACCTTTGGTTTTGCTTTCTTTGTGTAGGTTTGTAAAGCTGTTTTAGTTTGTACTCTGAGTTTATTCCATAAGACAGCGTCATTATTTACGTCTGATTGCAAGTCAACCCACTCCTTAAATATTTCGAGTATTTTTACTTCATCACATCGGAGCACTGCTGGCAGTATTGTATTTAAAAAATGTACTTAAAATTGGCATTAAAAATAGTAACGATAAAAAGTTGAATACTAGAATTATAACGAGTTTACCTGATTTTTGTTGTAGTGTCAACACTTTGTTACATACATCGTCAATCCATTTATACCAGTGACAAAGGTTGTCCACAGTACGTTCCAGGTCACTACACCATCTTTGGGCTTCACACTGTTCTACTTTAGCAGGATCTGAAAATTGTACAAACTTAGTATTGGACTACAATAATTATGTGGGTGAATATTCTAAAAGTCAAAAAAATAATTGACTTACGCGTAGAGGACATCGATAGGGAATCATCACTTCGGTGGAAGACATTCCTACTTGTTGCAGGTACTTCTGTTCAATACGTACAGCATGCATTTATTACAGCGAGTTATTACTCACTTATTACTTAAAAAAAAGCGTCGAAACTTACGGTAAATTATGTTTTGCTTGGAAGCCGCTGCCGGATAATTATTCTTATTTGGAAGTAGCGTGGATTCATTTACGTTAATCTTACTGTCACCTGTTCCGTCATCTATGCCGGTAAAATCTTTTTCGAGGTTATTCGATGAATACGTATTGAAAGCACTGTCTGCTCTTTCTTGGACGCTTGGAATTTCATTTTGTATTTTTGTATCGGTTTCATTAAAAACTGGTGACGGTTTCTTTTTTATTTCTACTTTAAGTAGTGGTATGTCGTATTTTGTGTCGACAGATTCATCTTCGCTATACTTGTTATTTGTTACTTTAGAGTCCGATACAATGTCTGTCATACTGGAATTTGTATTTGTCCATATTATCTGGTTTTCCCTTTCGGTTTCCATTATGGTTTCCGACGGTTTTGTTTCTATGTCATAGTCTGTTTGTTCCATATATTCTGGTTCTGTGACGTGCATTGAGATACGCGAAGTTTCTTTGTTGGTTTCATCGTCATGTTCTGCGTTTTCGATAAACCTTTCGTCGTTTTCCTGTATGTGTCCCAGAGATGTGACAGATTTACTTACGCTTTCACTAAATTTATAGCCAATACCGTGAGCATGTTTGTCTGGCCATGATTCATCAGCGTCACCTGATTACAAGAATTTATATTTATTAAGAGAATTAACAGCGTAATAATGAACCTACTTGCAATTGGCAAATGTATCTCATACTTAACAATCCGTGGTTAGGAGGAGAAAATATGATATCAGCCGGTATATTCCAAGAGTCACTGGTTTTGTCTTCTATGTTTGCAGTTCTGTAACAATAATTTAGAACGTCGAGGTTTCATAACTATAATTATATAGGTACCTTACAAAGCTATAATAATACTAATAACGCACGCACTGATAGCCCCGCACTAGGGAAACCCTGTATCGCGGGTGCTATGGACACACACACACACACAGCCAACCACAAATTACAAACTCACGAGAGAAATAGATGTAGGCCATACAAATATTTCTCCCGGCCCGGGAATCGGACCCGATACCTTTGCGTGGCAGTCCAGCATGGTAACCGTTCGGCCACTGAGGCAGCTGTGTCCGCGTTTTATATAAAGGCAATATATATTGTAAATGTTATTTACAAAGAGCAACCCCTAGAGTTTCTTGCTCATTCTTCTCAGGGGAATCTGCCTTACGAATGAGCGGTAGAGTTTAATATTGTGACGATTTCAAGTGTAATAATGCTTACCTATGAAATAAAGATTATTTTGAATTTGAATTTGGCAACTGTTGGTTGGTTGTAATTTTCAATGTAATTTTTAAAAGATCTAACGATTAACATTTTTGTACCATACTCATATTTTCACCTATTTCCAAACGTTTAAAATTTACACGCTATTAATTCAAATTTATCTTAAAATAAATGTTAAAATATCACAGAAATCACATCTGAATTGGTTTAGCCAATGTGGAGATTAGCGTGCACAAACGCACAGACAACATTTTTATAAAAACTTATATTTTAGGTCTACACGTCCACGACATATCTCCCGTGTAGGTGGCACAGACTTTTACTTTAAAATGTTAGAGACTCAGCTTTTGTACGATTTTATTACAAGTACCTATTCGAAATTTTAGGAAAATTTATTTATAATTACCTCACTGAGCTTTCTTCTAGTTCTCCATATTCTGAAAAGTAAGCAAAAAAATATTACTTATTAAATATTATTAAAAGTCATACCGTGGTAAGAAACCTGATACTAGTGATAATCATTTAGTGAATAACCACGAAAGTCTTAAAATCTATATTACAAAAAAATATTGTAACTTCGTTTTCACACATTTTAATTAATGCCTTTTCAATGAGTCAACACGATCGATGAGTTTTTAGTGAATACTAATCAAACCCTAATACTTACTAAATTAACGAAATAAAAAAGAAAAATAAATTACCCGAATCTAAACTTGTGAATTTAACTTTTCTGTCATCTTTGTACGTTTCCATGCCTTCGTATTCATTTACGTCCGTTATACTCATTTGTGGTGAGTGCTCATCGTCGAGGTTATATACACCTGAAGGCTCTTCAATGTTAGTATTAATTCCCACCTGTTCAACATCCAAGTTTTCTTCCATATCGTTAACTGTCACAGGAGTTCTTTGTTTGTCAGTTTGTCCATTGTCCTCCAACTTATTTACATTATCGGTTAGGAACGTATCGTTAACTTTTTGTTTTTCAATTTGTTCATTGTCCTTTATTTTATTTTCATTTTCGGGTGGAGACCCATCGTTACTTCTCACAGAATTCCTTTGTTCTTCAGTTTGTTTGCCGTCCTCCAATTCAATTGCATTTTCGGGTTGGAACACATCGTTAACTTGCGGAGGATTGATTTGTTTTTCAGTTTGTTGATTGTCCTCTAAATTATATGCGTTTTCGGGTTGGAACCTGCCGTTAACTTCTAGGGGATTTATTTGGATTTCAGTTTGTTCATTGTCCTCCAATTTATACGCGTTTTCTATTTGGAACATATCGTTAACTTTTAGAGGATCTATTTGTTCTTCAGTTTGTTTATTGTCATCCAATTTATTTGTGTTCTCTTTTTGGAACATGTCCGTAAGTTCTTCGCCTATATCTTTTGAATCGACATCAATTTTATCGTAAGTGTTTGTTATGTTTGCTTGTGTATCATTCGAGTCATAGTAGATTTCATCCGTATTGATGTCATGAACCCCAAATGATCCAATATCTTGATCCATTGCGCCACCAGATGTGCGCACACCTGTTACTTTGTCATCAGTTTCATCCCCAATTTCTGATGCAGCTCCATATTCTGCTACATCTCCAAATTGTGTTCCATCTTCTAATTCTGTTCCATCTTCTAATTCTGTTCCATCTTCAAATTCATGTTCGGTGTTTGCAGAGGAAACGTACGAGGATTCCACCTGACAATTAATTTATGATTTAATTTTGTAGATTAACTTTTCAAGATAAGCATATTTTTAGTTTGCAAGATAAATATTCTTTTACCACGACATTTTCCAACAATTCATCAATGAAATCTAACACTGGACCTTCTTCCTCTTCTAGATCTGAAAATAATATATATCATTGGATTTAATTAGATAATCAGATATGATTCCAGCATAGAAGTAATTAGAATATCAAGGAGAAAAAAAAATATAATAAAAAATAAACCTCTTTCTTTGTAATCACAATAAAGGTATTTTTCTATAAGTGTTGCTATATGTCCCTCTTTCCCCATTCTTCGCTCGTAGTGAATTTTAGCTAAAAATAAAAAGGAAAAAATAGTAGGTATTCGTATTACTTAGAACGGCGTTTTGCATTTTGCTAATCCTAATTTTATTAAATTGTTACCTCTTAACTCATCTTCTAGCATCTTCTCGCCTGTATCTTTTAGAATGCTTTCTATCCACATAGCGATCTGAAAATCAACAAGTCCATGTGTTCACCGTCAAGTTAATTGTTATGGATCAAGTAATTTTATTTACCTTAGCAGCCATCTCGAGTTGTATAGTATCATTGTCGCATGTAAATTCTATCGTACTTATTTGACGATTTTTTAACACCTTTGAAATTTCACTTGAGACTACGTTGACTAAATTTACCATTCTGAAAAAAATCAATTTATATTTTGTCAAATTTTAACATTTCGACCGATTTAATACATGATTTGCCATTTCTGTTTGTCCACCTATAAGTAGATGCGGCAAGGAACGGCATAGCAATATGGAGTTATTTCTACGCCGGAACTAGTAAGTAGGTATTAGCTAACATTTTGAAAGAAGTGCTCTCCGATTGCTCGAAATTTACAAGTCTTGTTATATGAGTAAGTAAACAATGGTAACATTTTTTTATTATACCAAGTGACGGGAGGAACAAGTAGTGCGCCTGGTGATACTCTACCACCAGGCGCTGAGTGGTACTGCAACTGCCTATAACAATTGCAGTGCCACTCAGCGCTTTAAATTAGAAAGACCTGAGATATAAGTTGACAAGGCTCATGTGCCTGTAATTTCACCTGCTGGCCCTTAACTTTCAAAACCCGAAAACAGTAATGCTCACATTACTGCTTGGCGGCAGAAACAAGGAAAGTGGCAGTAGTACTTCCCTGGATGAATTCTTTCCTTTACACGCTCTATTGCTACTAAAACTACACTTGTAAATAAGTTAAAAGTACAAGCGTTTGTTTGTGAGCTACAAAATAATAAAATGAAAGTTTGAAATTGTCGTTCTTAGGAGGAGAATTCGAGAAAAAATTTTTTTTATATATATGTATGTATTTTAAATCAAATCGTCCACCTAAGCTAATGGTATCAATACATGTCCCGCCCCATGATCGTCGTTAATGTTTCAAGTGTTTAGTGCCACATCGGAGCTCGTAATTTGAAAAAATAACGAATTTTTGAAAGTGAATGTATGTATGCTATATTAGGGTAGGTACATTATCAAACGTACTGATTTGTTCGGGGGCGTTCGCGAAACAGACGAGTCCGGGCCGACGACGACACGGCGGCGACACGCGTGGCTGCGCGTATTCGGTTATGTATCGAGAGCTGTACCGTGCGCGCTCTCGCGTCGACCAGCGCCAGCGCAGCGGCGGCGGATCCGAATAAAGCTCAATTTATATTGCGGCAGAATGGAGTGGAAGCGAATTTTTGTAACATAGCGAACATACGAGTCAAAATCATCCGCGGAATTCTCGCGCATTTCGCGGAAGAATTTGGCTCGTTTCTAGTTTGTACGTTACACAACCATAAAGTTTATTGTGCTATGTTGCGAAAATTCGCTTTCACTCCGTCATGCCGCAATTTAAATTAAGCCTAAGCCGCCACGGGCGAGCACAGACGTGCTCGAGCGACCCTCTTCCCGCAGTACGTTCGCGTAAAACGTGCGGTGCGGGCTGCGAAATGGGCCTCGGGCCGTGGAAAACCGCCTTTATCCGGAAATAAATTTTCAAGTCAATTTTGTTTTAAAAGTTTCTAATCTGAATCTTACACTAAAAATACTTTATTTCATAATTTCAAATATTAGAACCCCAATTTAATATATACACTAATACATTATTGATGTAATTGTGTAATTGATATTTTCTGAATTAGTACCTACCAAATAGGAAGGTTTCTCGATTGTATCTACGCGAATTGTTCGAAATTTCTAAGGATTTTTATTATGAAAAAGCTTATTATTTCATATTCTAATTTAGCACATATTATTAACTAAAGTTAATAGATCGTTCAAACCACTATCACTATATAAGAAAGTTTAATTTCTGCTTCGTATTGGTGTTAAAATTATTGTATGAAACTTATCTATTGGTACTTATGCTCGTAGTTCAGAGACGTTAGTTTTTAATAACGTCTTGTCTATAAAAATCACAGACATATGTCTGTGATAAAAATACATATTTTGCAAACGTGAAAAGCGGGATCCGAACGTGTTATTACATTACGTATAGAGTTACTAAATACAAGCGCTCTAGATAATTATATTGAGAAATAGTAATCACTAGAGCCTTGAATACTTTCATCCTTTCACTCGTAGCTTGTGAGCGTGTAGGGTTGTTCTTTGAGATACAGAAATCCCATGGGACTTGCAGAAGGTTTCCTTCCTTTCGTCATTCTCTTTGTCAGTACCTATTTTCTGTCTGTTATTGCTTTGTATTTCGTACTATATTTTTTTCTGTTTTATTTACTGTTAAATCTAATCGGTCGGTGGCAATGTTACCCCTGTAGTTTAGAAATATATTGGTAAGAAGTCCATAAGCTACATATGTAAGTATTTTCATACTCAGCTGCGATGACATTTAAAGTGTTTATAGGCTTCATTAACTTTTTAGCCATGTTGCGAGCAAATATAGCACATAAGTATTTTATTTCTTGATTACTTGCTTCTTCTTGGCGTTGCCTAAAACGAAAAACTTAAATTTGAGCATCGGTTTATACGTATATAATTTTGTCCAAGTCCAAACGGGCACAAGTGTATAGATTAACGTATTATTGCACGCTTACGACCGGGCGATGAAAGTAGTCTAAAACTCCACTTGACTGTTTGGATCTCACATTGTGGCGGGCGGCGCGGTGCGGAAGGCTGTACGAAGCGTCTCGCCCTGCCACCGCGTGATGTCAACATACGTTCTTGGACTACATTTATCTACAGCAGCGTGTAAATTCATACAAAATAAGACTTAAGCAGTACCATGAGACAGAAATGTCCTTTGTTAACTGCATAGCTTTTTGCGCAATACCACAAAGACACGTCTGCTTTTTTCTACCGTTAAGAAAACCCCATTTGTGATAGCGCCAAAGTTCCAAGGCACCGCCCGCGCTCTTACCATCTCTATCTATCTCGTTCGTCGTATCTATTGGGATACTCGGAATCGACAACACGAAAGAAGTCTAGTTCCGAAGTAATTTGGAGAGCAAATCCAAACAGGCTTCAAAAAAGTTCGCAGTGCTATAGAGCGAGGCGGTATTTCACATCGGGTCGACTTTTGTTGTAAAAAGCGCAGGTACCCCACATGGAGTATATAATAATCGTTTAATAATAAATTTGCTAGCATCTCTGGGCCAGAGCACCCAAAAATACACAAATACGCAGGTCGATTATCGGATCGGACGTGTATTAAGTGTTCAAACAAATACATGGTAACGAACGCCTTCCGATATTCGGATCAAACTATCGGATGGAATAATCGGACGTGAATTGCCGGTCTAAATAATGATTAATAAGCATTGACCAAAAAATGTTATTTTCTAATGCTATCATTGCTTATGCAAAGTTTTGTTATTAAACGTTCCATCTCGAATTTGGGTAGAATAACATAACTGAAATGTCGCTAGACAGAAGGCTTAAAAGTCGCTAGTCGTCGTTAAAATTATATTTCCACTCCATATGAAAATTCAACTGTTATAGCGCTCATTATAAGGTTCACTTCATTGGCAAGAACTTTATGGTCATAGCACAGATAAAAGGCCAGGTCCATGTCTTTCAAGTTAACTTTTGATTATAGTGCCCCTCTCTACCAACCTCTTCATTATACGGGAAGTTATAGTATAACCTGTGCAAGCAAACCCGCACAGGGACCTTAAAAGTTCAGGTCCTGAACCCAGATCAGCTCGTGGACAGGGTCGTCAGACAATTGTCACGGACTTCATCCGGTGCTCAAAATCAAAAGACTAGTGCCTTGGGTGAGCGACCCCGTGTGCACTATTGTACCCTCCCTACTTTCCAGATAGGTACCGGAGCTGTTGGCACGCTCACTTCCCGTTATGCATTGCACAACTAATAGTTATAGGAAATGAAACTATTTTTCCTTATTTAACTCGCGTACTTATATTTGTTTTTTCAAACAAACTAACGTTTCGGGCCCTTTGCAGGTCCCATGGTCACGGTTGACAACTAGTAGTTGCCACCTCTAAGCCGTTGAATCTAAATTCAACTACCAACACTTTGTCTCTGGTGATGGAGCTGTAGGTACTCTCACTTCGCGTGCGAAGGGTTTCTCCAGTTCCCATTATTCCTACGCGGCTGGATAGGCCGGAGGATATCTAGCGTATCTTTTGCTGTTATCCGGATTAGCACCTGAGATATCAGTCGCAGTGTCCTGCGACAGTGTCCGGACATAGTCTACAACTGAAAGTGAAATATAATCCTACCCTTTAGTAGAAAATATATGAGATAAGATGAAATCATATTAAATGTTAATAGACGAAACCCAACTAATTAAAAAGTCACAAAATTTTTCTTGTCGCTAAATAGAAACAAAATGTCGCTTTTGTTATCAAAATGTCGCTTAATTTAGCGACAAAGTCGCTAAGTTGGCCACACTGACAGCGAGTCGACTGTCGATCCGTCGATAAGGCGAAGTAGTCTGCCTAAGGCGGTCGTCGATCCTGTGTAAATATGCGATAACGAAATTAACAAAAATCGAACAAGGTAGTACCTATACGTTACTTAATTTAAGCACAGCTACACCTACACGGTCTCGTGCTTAATTTAGCTCTTATCTATTTAACCTAATAATTCTCAAACCTTCTCCGTTTTGGTGACATACTTCTTTTTCGTCGCTTGATTCGAAAAAAGTTAATTGCTTCATCGAGTTGTACTACTGGTTTTTGATCCATTATTCGCTGCTGCAATCTGTCTAACTGTAATGAATATTGTTTGTTTTTAACTGAACGAAACGTTTAACATTAACGAAATCGTAGATAAGGGCAAAAGGTAATGAATACCTACTGCTACTTACGAATAAAATCCGTGTAGTTTTAAGCGCGCTTTAGGGCCAGTGCAAAGTGGCCGTCGGAAATTCCTATAATTGCAATAAGATACAATACATTTCAACGCTCTGAAACCGACCTCGGATCTCGACCTCCGCGTTATTCACGAGCACGCAGAGCACGCTAGAAATTACCACAGTGGGAGGAGTATGTAACGGAATCCACAGGTTTGTGCCGGAATCCACCGGCATGCGCCACTGGAGTCTGCCTGAATGCGCTGGGAACTTTTCGACCGGGTGGTCTCTAGTGGAACGGAATCAAGTCTCTGCGGCGCGCTGGCGGGCGCTTTCGGTACCGTAAAGGATATCCCTCATCAAGGCATAAAACCCTCCTCTCCCGCCATTAGGTTCGCGCTGGCCCTTAACACCATCTACACACTAGTAAAATTTAAGTGTTCCATTATGGTAACGCTGGTAGAAGACACGCAAGGCTTATCACAATACAACTACAAAACAAGTACAAACATTCATACCATATAATCAGGTAATGTATCAGGCATATCTTTCCATGTGTTCAAGCAATGTCGTTTAGAGGGTTCTGCAAGCTCCGCTATCCTCAAAGGACACTTTTCTCTACAATTTCCACTACTATTCCTGTCATCACGTTTTTTCCTGGACTGTGACCGAGATCGTGACCTTTTGATACTAGATGATGGTCGTAAAAAAATTAGCGAAGGAGAATGACCCGAAGGTCGCGTTATTAACCCTGATGTTGCAGGTCTCTTGTTGGATGTGGCTTTTCTGTAAGTATGCAGAGTGTAATCGTCAAGTGTGCCCGTTAGGCGACTATTCCGTAAAAATAAAAGATATAAAAAACCTTTAAATTGATATCGAAAGTACGTTACCTAAGGAATAAAACGACATCAAGAACTTTTTAAAAATAAAACTCGAAATATCGAAAATTTTAATGTTGAACGCTTTCATACATTTAATATGACAATCGTAGAGAGTAAATATATAAGAGAAGGAACTTGTATATCTGCGTACTTCCTTCTGTGGGCGATAATGTCCACTTTACTGTTAGAATCAAATTTGTAATAAAGTTTCAACATCCTTTCAACCCCTTTTCTCCCTATTTGAAAATGCCATTTTTTCACAATCACAAGTACGTTTTTAAAGCAAATTTCAAACAGTAAATTGGCGGGAATAAAAAAGTCACGATTTGAATTTCGAATGAACTTTAAAATGTTTTTTTTAGTTGTACCTACTCGCATGTTGCTTTGCAGAACAGAACTGTTAAAAGATATGTATAATTTTATACAAAATGTAACAAAATGGCATTATCATTTCAGGTAGGCTTCAGAAAGTTCATATTTATAAAATCGCGAAAGAAAACTTTCCACAAACAAAATGTATGTCGGACCAATCGAAAACTACTCGAACTTAATTTATTTTTGCGCTAACTTAGTTTCTTTGCAAACGAATTACCTACCTAATTAAATTATTAGGTGGATCACAAGGGCCTCGTGCTTTTACGCTAACGATCCGTAATTTTTGTTGTTTTCTTGAAGTAATTACGTTCCTTGCTTTTTGCTCACGAAGCTCCGCGCCGCGAAGTACAGTTTGATGGACATCCACTCTAATCGAGTTCTTTGATAAAAAATCATTTTGTGACCCAGTAGGTTGAGTTAGAGGCTCTAATTCAACAGCCGTTTCAACAATTTCTGCAAATAGGAAATAAAACTTTTTTTAAGAGACCAGGTAACGGAACGCACAAGTCGCCCACCTAATGTAAGTGACACGCCTGTCCATGACAGTTGCAGTACCACTCAGTGCTTTAAATCACAAATATCTGAGGAACACTGAAACATAAGTTGATAAGTCCCATGTGCCTGTAATTTTACCAACACCCTTACCCTTCATAACCGGAACACAGTAATGCTGACATTACTGCTTGGCGGCAGAAACAAGGTGGCAGTACTTCCCTGGACGAACTCTTTCACAAGGAGCTCTACTGCTACGATATTTGTAAGTCGGCGGTAGTGGTAACATAGTTAGGGTATACACATGTCGTTTCATTTACCGGGACTGTGCGACATTCTAACTGCCTGTTACGCTATTTCACTTCATTTGAAGTTTGGCCCCATTGACATCTAATTTAGATAATTATAAAAGTAATAAATACATATGCGACAGAAATTTTAAAATGACATCTTATTATTGTTTGCCATTGTCTTGTCAGATTCACGTCAGTATGATTTTTTTCGATCTACTACGCCATGATATAATAAGATGAGAAACCTTCTTTGCCTTCAAAGAAGAACTATACTAAACAAAATAAGGAATGGAGCACAGATTCAGTACAAATCTTAGAGGATGGAAGCAAATCGTAGACGGAGATAATCTCAGTACAGAGTACTAAAAAAACCATCCTCAAAAGTACGTGGAATTACAATCTATTTGCCAAGTTGAGAAAGTGCGCAAACCCGGATTCATCCTCATTCGTCATTGACTGCCTCCGTGGCCGAACGGTTACCACGCCGTACTGCCACGCAGAGGTCCCAGGTTCGATTCCCGGGCTGGGAGAAATATGTGTATGGCCTACATTTATTTCTCTCGTGAGTTTGGGTGTAATTTGTG
>NW_020653851.1:6929574-6937449 GCF_003589595.1 Hyposmocoma kahamanoa
TTCGCCACTATACGGAACTTAACATAGGAGATAATAAAAATCGGTTCTCACTACTCAAAGTATATTGAGAGAGAAAAACGCCTTGAATTAGAGAATAGCAAAATCAACCATTAAAATAATTGCTCCTTATAACAAGATTTAGGCGCTATTTATAAAAAAGAATCTTCATGCATGATGATTTTCTTTAAAATTAAATGGGACCACTATGGAGGTACCCTCTTTCCAACAAAAAAGAATCATGAAAATCGGAGCACAAATATTTTAACGGAGTTATCGCGTAATATACAAAAAACATATACAGACGAATTGAGAACCTCCTCCTTTTTTTGAAGTCGATTAAAAACTAAGGCAAATATACTAAATCTATAGAATAGAGCCTAAAACAGTTTGCTCAGCTTCCAATGATGCTTAGCCTATTGACCGGTAAAGTTCGATTATAAAGGAGTAGAACTTCGACTTCATATTGAAAAAACGACAGCCATATTGAAAAATAGCGAAAAATAAATTTTGACTGGAATTTCAAATAAATCTGTCAGAAGGTAGCGCAATTTGCGATGCATTTAACGAATATTTCCAATCTGTATTTGTATCGTCATCCTCACAACAAAAGTACTTCCCTGACTTTAACTATTCTAGTACTACAGTGGCTATCAACTCGATAGAACTAAATAATAGCATTATCTTGAAGGAGCTCAAATGCGTCAATATTAACAAAGGCGCCGGACCAGATGGTATTCACCCAATTATAATTTCCAAATATTCCGCAGATTTACTTAAACCCGTCACAAGTATCTTTAAACAATCTATGAGTACGGGAGTGTTTCCTTCTATCTGGAAAAGGGCTCTCATAACCCCAATACCTAAAAATAATCAAAAAGATCAAATCACCAAGTATCGACCTATTTGTAAACTGTGCATTCTTGGCAAGATTTTCGAAAAGATTGTAACTATGCAATTGTTCCATTCTGTTCAAAATTTTATCTTGGAACACCAGCACGGGTTTATGAGGTCACGTGGTGTCGAATCAAACGTGAATCAATTCACTAATTATTTATTGTGCTCATTGTGCTCTATGGATAATAACTTACAGGTAGACGTCGTGTACACCGACTTTTCCAAAGCATTTGACAAAACTAATCACGATTTGCTCATAAAAATGCTTAACAAGATCGGTGTACATGGCAGTTTGCTTAGATGGGTCCAGTCGTACATAGGCAACCGAAGTCAGGCGGTTTGTTTGAGAGGTTACTGTTCTAAATTCCTGCCGATTCCTTCGGGTGTCCCGCAGGGTTCCCATTTAGGTCCGCTACTGTTTTCCTTATATATCAACGTTTTAGGAGACTCTTTGCACCTGTCAAATCATCTGCTTTACGCAGATGACACCAAATTATATAGAATAGTAGTCTCTCCTAGCGACTGTGAGTTGCTACAGTCGGACATCGCAACTCTCTCGGAGTATTGTACCATAAATCAAGTTTTCTTAAATATAGACAAATGTAACATCATCACTTATACCCGCAAGAAATGTCCAATATATTATACTTATACCCTTGAGCATTTTATTTTGAAACGAGTAAGAACCATTCGAGATTTGGGTATTGTCACGGATGATCAACTATCTTTCAACTCGCACATTGATACAATACTCAGTCGAGCCTTTAGAAGCCTGGGCTTTATTAATCGCATTACCAAACCATTTAAACAAGTCATAACATTAAAAATTTTATATTATTAATTCGTTAGATTCATTCTCGATTTTGGAAGCGTGGTTTGGAATCCATTGTACAAATGTAATATCGATCGATAGAAAGAGTCCAACGGAAATTCATCAGGATTCTTAATTTTCGTACTAATTGTCTAATTGAACCGTACGAATACTCTCTTAGGCCTAATAAATTACTGACTTTACAAAATCGCCGTAAGAAATCTGACATAGATTTTCTCTACAAAATACTTAACATTATGGTTGATTCACCGAATCTGTTATCGCAGCTTAATTAAATAAATAGAGCTCGTTTACCAGCACGCCCCCAACGTAAAATAAAAATTTTCATACCATCACGACTCCGTAAGAATTATACGAGAAACAGTTATTTTCATCGTTCGTTATCTTTATACAGGGTTACAGGAAAAGTCGTGCTAGATCCTTTAAGGGCGTGGAGTACTCATCATTTCTGACTTATTTTACTATGAAACACCCTACCCTAAACTTAACCCTTTTCCAGATATTTGACTTTTATTTTTTTTATTCAAAATTGCCGATTTTTAGGCTACTAAATTTAATTTTGTTTATTTTGTGTGTCTTATTATTATAATTATTGCATTTTTACATATGTGATAAGATGCTTTAGGACCTCAATCATTAAAATAGTGAATAAGTTAATTCAATACGCCGTAGTAGAAAAGAGAAAGTTAAGAAATTAAAAAAAAAATAGAAAGTTTATTTTTCTCTAAGGGATATCTAAAAAAAATATTATGGCAGTTGATCGGCAGATAAGTTATAAAATATCTACGTTTCATCAGCTATCTAACAAGGTATAACAATCTAGGGTTTTATTTAAATGCATTGAAAAAACTTAGTTTCATAGGCGATAGTGGAGGAGAAAATTAATACTTAGCCCTAAAAAGTATAACAAAACAATAGGTAAGCATGCAAAGTATTTATTAAATCAGGTTTTCACACAACTTTTTGTTATTCTACAGTTCATGTTCAACATGGCCGCCTCTGCTTCTAATACATTGTCGCATTCTTCTACGGAGACCAGTCTTCACTACTCCAGTGGTCAACGTTGTCCTCATTTGATTTGCTGCATCCACAATCCTTTCTTTTAACTCTTCCACAGACGAAACTGGATTTGACTCGCTGTAGACAAGAGTTTTCATGCGCCCCCACACATGAAAATCCATGGGGGTTAGGTCCGGACTTCTTGCTGGCCATGGCAACGGCCCACCTCGTCCTATCCATTTGTTTGGATAATTTGTGTCCAGCCAGTCTCTGACACTTCTCCTGAAATGGGCAGGGCAGCCATCATGTTGGAACCACATGTCCCTGATCAAGTTGAGTGGCAGATCATCCAGCAAATCACTCAAGTCTCAAGTCTCACTCAAGTCAATAATACATTTTGTGACACGGATATGTTCATCCACAACAAATTATTTACTGTCTTTGAAACCTGAAGCCGGTTTACATCCCGGTTAATTAGTTTTGTTTTAATTTTTTCTAGTTCTAAGTAGTAATTTGTCTAAGCACCCATATGGTTAACCATTTGCTTTTGGTTCGAAAACGCGTTTATTTTGTATTCTACTTATATATTTAAGTCCTTTTAGTACATGTTATTAATATTTAAGTGTAATACTCGTTGTCTGTAGTATAGTTCAAATTTCTGTATTAATTCATATTGTAATGACTGTTTGTACCAAAATAAATAAAAAAAAAAGAAAAATGGCGATAAATTAATGATGATCACAAATTATTATCAAGCACTCCTAGAGACTCCCACATGACCATTTTGGAAGAGATCAGAACAATTTTTTTTCTACTGCCAACAAACGATTGTATGGCGGCCATATTTGAAAATGGCGAAAAACCAATTTCGAGCACAAATTATTATTTGGCACTTCTAGAGGCCTCCACATGCTAATTTTCAGCTGAAACAGAAGGAGTCTCTTTTGGCAGCTATTTTTAACGAAAAAAACACTTATATGGCAGCCATATTAAAAAATGGCGAAAAAACTTTTGATCCCAAATTATGATTAAAGACTCCTAAAGACCGCCGCATGCCAATTTTTAGCCACATCGAAGCAAGTTTTTCTTCGGCCGCCATTTTGTATTTGCCATCTTGAATTTTTTGTTACACAGTCAGTTGACCACTCTATGACATTCCTTCCAGCACCTCCTACCTATCTCTAATAGAAATTTGTATGGCGGCCATCTTGTTTATTTGAATTTCGAACATTTTTTACTTTCTGCAGAAATTGACCAAAGTGTATCTCATAAAAGTGCACAAAAATCTCCTCCATGTATTATAGTTTATGCAGGCCGTTGATCACTCGTTTACATTTTCCACATCCAGGTCTTCTCATATTTGATTCTTTACCTTGGAACCTATCCGCGTATAACGGTATAAATATCTTTTTTCCACCATATCGGGAAGTATGCGTTCTATTTTTCTAAGTGAGTCAGGATTTGTAGCTTTATATATATGTATAACTAGATGGCGCGCGCTAAAGCGGCTCGCGAGCGCTTTCTTTGTATCTGGTGGCAAATTGGGAGTTGAACTTAATATTTCAAATGATAATTTTCTTTGTTTGGGAGAGAGAGAGAGAGAGAGAGAGAGAGCAGGTAGTTGGTGTGATTGCGTAAATTAGTGTCCTAAAATACTTCAGAAGACACAACCCGTACATCATCGATAGTTGCAGAGATTCAGCAAACTGAATGTTGTATGGAGGCCATGATTCTCCATATTGTAACATTTTTGTTCTCGATAGAACCTGGCCAGGGTCCTTGACAATTTTTGTTTTGAAGCCATATACTCATCTTTGAAGCTTTGGCCGGGCCGTATATACCGGAGACCAAACCGACTTAAATGTTGGATGTCGCGCTGGGACGCTAAAGCGGCCCGAGAGAGCTATATGTGAGGCATGTGACTTTAAATGTAGGAAAGACTTCGTCGGTTGGTTCTCGGCGAGCAATGGTGTTGGACGGCGGAAAATGTACGGCGGCCATATTGGAAAATGGCGGAATCTAGAACCACAAACACAATTTCGTATTATGGGGCTTTATACACGACCAATTGCCACATTTCAGCACGATTGATGTTTTTTCTGGCCGCCATCTTGAATTGGCCATTTTGAAAAAATAAATTTCACAGCCGATTGGCTCCCATCGCCCACTCGGACATTAGTTTGAACATAATTTATAAGTGCTATTATCACATCACATAATTTAAAGTGCTTCACTTTCCGAAGATTACTGTACCGTCTGATACTCACTAAACCCGTGCGACCACAATTCACCTATATCATTTTTACCCTTCCGCCCTCCTTCTGGGAGAAAAAATGACACCAAAGGGCAGAAATTTACATGTATGCCGACCATCTTGGAAAATGTCAACATCAAAATTTTGACCCCAGTTTCCTATTGTGGACTCTCATACACGGCCGCGTGCCAAATTTCAGCCGGATAGGAGCACTTTTATTTTGGGTCCCAATTTTGAGTAGGCCATCTTGAAAAAATTTTTTCACCGGCAGTTGACTCCCACCGCCCTCTATGACATTTGGTCGAGGATCCCCCGCCCATCTCCAATACTCACCGAGCTATAGGGCTCTGAAATTTGTATGGTGGCCATCTTGTTTATTCGAATTTTGATTTTTTTTCACTTCCAGTAGAAACTGCCCAGTGTGGCGGCCATTTTAGTTTGACGACCCTGCCGGTAGGTGTTATACTTTGGTTGCGCTGCCGGGGTCCCACCTGATGCAGTCCACTTTACGAAGATTTCGGATTTTTCTGGTACTCACTGGAGCCATCCGACCACGACTCCTGTACATTATTTTCACCCACCGCGACTCCTTCTGGAAGAACAATCATCTAAATGACTGGATTAGTCAGCCAGTGGTAATCGAGCTATATATAGTATAAAATAATAATAATAAAATAGCACAGAAGTGGTAGTTGCTTTTAGTACAGTTCCTATTT
Organism: Hyposmocoma kahamanoa; assembly: GCF_003589595.1. Taxonomy (NCBI): domain Eukaryota; kingdom Metazoa; phylum Arthropoda; class Insecta; order Lepidoptera; family Cosmopterigidae; genus Hyposmocoma; species Hyposmocoma kahamanoa. The sequence continues at coordinate 6,935,270 of NW_020653851.1, forward strand.
AAAATACTTATATTATATTGGTTGTTCCATATGAGTAGTAAATTCAATACGTGCTTTAGAAGTCCTATGCTCGTAGACTCATTATTTATTTATAAATATGTTATAAAAGTTGCTACTTTTTTATACAGAATTTAAATGCTAAGTTGAAAAGGAACGGCAGCGCTGTCATAGATTTAGTTTATAGAGCGCCACATACTTACAACTACAGTTTTGAATTTTCGCGCCAATAAATAAATACTTATTTGTGACGATAAAAACCTAAGTAGCCTACGTTGGAAAGAGATACATGGTAATAGTAGCATGAAGATAACTCTCTTTTTTTCTTTTAGTATATCAATTAGCGAATGGTTGACTCGCATTTGTTAAACGTCAGTGTCAGCTGAGACTGTTTGTTTCATAGGAGCTGATAAAGTGTCAAGTCATACAAGACGTCAAATCAAATGATAAATTGCTATTGCATGGTTGTGTTTTGTTTTCTGATTAATCCAAATACTACCTTTTTTTTCTCTCGATGCTTTTCTGGTTTTTGAATTAAAATAAAAGCATTGAGTGCATATTTGAACAGCCACTTCGTCTCTGCAATTAATGAAATTGTTAGTTGTACAAACTTTTCGTTAATAAAATTCAGATTAATTTGACTGCGTGGCTTGTAAACAAACAAAGGATTTGAAAAATTGCAATGTGGTCTCACCTAGAACGCGGAAGTTCCCCAGTGGATTGGTGCGAATCGAATTACTCTATTTCACCAGTTATTGCAGAATTTGTTAACACCGTAAGTATTTTTATACTTCCAAAAAAAATCTAAGTAAATACTTATAGTTTTTCAATTTCTTTTGTGTGAACAGCAAGCTTTTTTGTGCCCAAATGCAAAATTTTTATGCGTAAAAAATTATTATGTATTTGGATTGCGAAATACAATTTGTTTGTTGAAGCGTACGTAATACGAACGACATTCTGAATTTATTTTTACTTTTTTTGTGGCCAGGTTAGCAACGTACTGTTCTTCCTATTCCCGCCGGTGCTGATCCACCTTTTCCAAGAATACGCGCGGGTTATTAACCCCGCAATTAACGTTTTATGGGTACTTATGATGGTAGTTGGACTCAGCTCTGCTTACTTCCATGCTACTTTGAGTCTTGTTGGTAAGATTTCACACATTCGGGGTAGTTATACTAAGGACACTTGTAATAATTCTTTTGCACAGGGCTCTGTATTGTTGCTCTTTTGTATATATATTTAACTAAACCTGTTAGCTTTTATATGAATATATAAGTGCTGTTTGTTAGCATTATATAGTCATTATATTGTAGAAATACACGACGTCACCAATATTTGGGTTGAAAATTAATCAAATGTTGCTACATTCCCGTAATAAAAGTACGTATTCTAATTGATGTGGTAATTATCAATTTTTGATTCTGGTTTAATACTGTCCTTTTTATCGCACATATTAGGTCAGCTTCTGGATGAACTGGCAATACTTTGGGTGTTCATGGCCGCATTCACGACCTTTTTACCAAGGAGACACTTCCCTAAGTTTTTGGGAGGGAACAGGTGAGGTTTATAATATGTATTAGCGTATAATTTAAATTGCACCGTTTAATGCAAGTGCTAACCTTTATTTGACTGGTGTTAGAGAGTCACCACACTTTTCGACATGGAATCGCATTACGCGCCGGTCAGATGTCCATGTCCCTAATAAGAGCGGAAAAGCATGCACTTATTATATGGATATAAAGGTTTTCTGACGGTCGAAATGCGTTTCCGCGTCTATAAATGTGGTGATTCCATTATTGCCACATGTTCTTTGATAGTTTATATAACACTTAAAACAGTATACTTATTCGGTCGTGTATTAATTTTGCTGTTTATTATATGTATGTTCGATAACGTAATTCTAGAAACTTCTCTGTCTCTTAATTAGTAATATAATAATCATTTTCTTACGCATTATAATCAAAAATCAGTAGGGCTAGCACGACAGGGCACGACTTGAGCGAGAGCGACAAACGCGAGATACTGCTATTCTCGCACAGAGATCTCGCGCTTTATGTCGCTCTCGCGCAAGTCGCGCTGTATCGTGCTAACCCTACTGGTGTTAGAAGTTAGTTATGAAAGCGATTTTTTTATTATAATGCGTAAGAAAATGATTGTTATATTACTAACTGGGTAATTTTCAG
>NW_020653851.1:6987449-7009010 GCF_003589595.1 Hyposmocoma kahamanoa
AAGCGTTTTTTGCATGCTAGCGTGGAAAAGCTTTTTGAAATTCGAACTTGACAATGGACTGTGGTGCACCTAACTTTTTCTTTCGATGAAAAAAAAAGATAATGACACGTTCAACTACGCGATTTGTCCTGACTTATTTATATAATATAAGTCCGTTGGTATATTTTATTATTTTTATTGTTGACATTACATTGACAATGATAACTAATTGTGTTTATTAACTTATTTTAATTCGTCGAAAAACCAAAATAACTTCAATAATCACATAATCACACAAAATAAAAGTACAAGCCAGAATGAAAATTGATGAGGTGTAAATTCAGAATGCATCCGAAGATAAACTTTTTCTTTTAATTTAAAAAACTGATGTTTTATAGTTCAATTGTTTTTCTTTCATCTACCATTTCCCTCGCTATAGCGAGGGGAAAAGTTGTGTGTTTCGGTCGGCAGCAAATTGTTTTGCGTCTCGTGTCTTGAAACCTCGCTTACGCTCAGGAATCTATTTTTGAATCAGTCTTAGCTGCCTTCGTTTGCTTAGGTTTCAATACAAGCACTCGTGTCAAACAACAACCTTGCAGCCTTGCATAACAAATAACTATTTTATATTTTCTATTTGTGTTTAAGTCTGTTTTACTTTTTGGTCTATTGAAAATGTTTTGGATCCAAAGATCCTTTTGTATGCGAGTTCGACGGGCACTTGATAGTTTTTATTGCTACTTAAAATTCAAGACAACAACAATGTATAATGTACATATTATTATATAAATTAATAATTATATAATTAATACCAGCGCCACATTTACACACTTTTACATTTCTTCAAGTGAATTTAAAAAAATAAATTTTAGACTTGTTCAGATAGAAAAACTAAAATATTCGTTACGCTATGCCATTTCACATTTGACTACATGTTTTTCGTTATCGCCCTGTTACCTGTTTCTACCGTAAAGCAGCACTGATGACGATTGAAAGGTAGAGAGAGGCAGTGCAATTACCGGCACAGGAGAGTTAATATTATATATCCAACGGTCAACAACGCAAATGCGATAAAAGGTACAACCTTAGTATTCAAATATCTGTAAACGTATTTTCTTCAAGTAAGTATATCGTTTTGTTTTTTCGTTGGAACGATATAAACAACTCTAACAACAGCTGTTTTCAGCTGCTGTGCAAATCAACAGTATAGAAAATTTAAAAACAGATATATTTTATATAAATAAATAAAAAAATCACTTGATACCAAAAGGAGCCTCCTCGCAATGGCGCACTATCCATGTCCTCCGGACGTCTGTCGTACCCTGGGCAACAATCGAGTACGTTACGCCAACTGGGAAATCCTTTCATCACGATGGCAAACATCCCACATTTAGTTTGGCGGCTACTACTAGTGACGCGGTTAGTGGGAATAACTATATCTGGGTTACAATAATATAGTGTATGCCATCGATACGATTAGAAGAATGAGTTACCGAAAATTTTTGTGCAAATTAGAATACGGAAACAAGCGAATGGAATATTGAAAGTTCAGTACTTTTGTTATCAGCCATTTTTATCATAAATCACCTATTATAAATTTAATAGGCGCCTTTTAGGTACATTTCATAAATTTTGGTGCTTGTTTTTTTTTTTTATGATATTAAATGACGGAATGAACAAGTCGTGCGCCTGATGGTAAGCTACACGCTTCCGTCATACGGAAGTATGTACTATTATGGGACATAAGTTTAGTACCTATATTATTCGGAAGAATTGATTTTTTCCCTAAACTTGTGATTTAAACAGGTTCTTGATTGTTTGCTAAATATGATTAATTTTGTCGGTAAATTTTGTGGTTATTTTTTAGTAGGTTATTATTCATTTTAACACAGGTTAGTTAGTATACATTCGACAGCGTCCAACGTTACTTTTAGTTATTTTGGTAGCACAATACAGTATATTGTAACTGAACAGTCACATTTATAGCTCTGTAACTCCCACATTCGGTAATTCGATACTTACCTACCTATTTTTAAAAGAAAATACTTAAATAAAAAATAATTAAAGAAATTATGCAAAAATTACTCTCTTGTAAACGCAAATAAATAAAATCATAAACAAATCCTGGGTATTGCAGGTACTACACGAAACAAATGAACTTAAGAATTAAGCAATGGGCCAACATGGTAGACTTAACCTAATACTGTTGTCTAACCTAATACTAAGTATTATTCACGGAGGAAGTTCGTACTTAACATTTGCGGTAAGTAAATATATAAATAGTTTACGGTGGCCTAAAAAAATCTCTGAAGTCAGATAGATGGTTTTTATGTCGGTTTGTAGCATAGTCTTGCTAGCTATGCACTGAAGACCACGTGAATTGGTGACGTGACGTTCGGTTGTCACTCCGCATATTTTCGTGTTTTTGCTACGACCCCGCAAGTTCGACCACCTTTCCGCTTTATACAGATTCGACAAACGGTTCTGAAATAAAGGTAGAGTAAAAAAAGCCGAGATCGTGATCGATGCGTTCGCTTTTTTGTTTTTGGATTTATACAGTTTGCTTTTGTACAAAGAAATTACATTTTTTTTCATAAAAATAAAGGTTTGTTTTAAAATGTGAATTATTTCGCTACTCAAAAATCTATTTATATGTTTAAATTACTTTTAGAACTTCGTTGTAATAAATGGCGACTATCCACAATTGAATTTTTTATTAAATTATATGTAAGTTTTATTAAAGTATTATTATTTTTAATTTTTGTTATGATTATGAACATTAAAAATTGTGTATTTTAAAATAACTGATCAAAAATAGAAACACTTAAAAGTCTTAGTCAAATTATTGCATAATTTTGACGAAATCAAACTAATACAATAAGTATATGTATAATAATATGATCCATTGGATTTTGTTTGGGCTCTACAGCGAGCACAACACCTCATTTACAATTTGAAGTTCACTTACGGGTACAATGTATCATATCAATTCACTACGACTGTTTCATCTCGCCGATCAAATTATAATGCTGAGAATTTTAATAATACTCATTCATCGTTAAATTGGTGTATAATTCAAATCTCTTTTTCTGTATCATCGTAATTTACATACGCTAAATAAAAAGCGGTGTCATCACAAAAGATATTTGGAGGCAATATAAACATAATATCAATTTAAATTCCTTGTTAGTGGAGCGAAAGCCGACATCATACCTGACATTGCGGGCTCCGGATTGGTCGACCAGCCAGCCAATAATGTGGTGCAATGCCTGCGAACGGGGCGCCGAGCGCCGCTGCGGCCGGGCGGGCGGGCCACACTACCGTACCGCACCTCAGTTTCTCTCCACATTTGGTACCGTTGTGACGCGACCATAAGCTGGTGTCGATATTGTTCATTAACTTTACACATATACATTTTACTTAACTTGATAATTGGTGGAAGTGACAATGCCACGACCTTCACGTGAGTCTTATGGTGACCAAAAACCACCCTACTCGTATATTTCTCTGACAGCCATGGCCATCTGGAGTTCGCCGGAGCGCATGTTGCCGCTGTCGGATATCTACAAATTCATCACAGACCGCTTTCCGTACTACCGGCGTAATACGCAGCGCTGGCAGAATTCACTGAGGCACAATCTCTCGTTTAATGACTGCTTCGTAAAGGTGCCGCGGCGGCCGGACCGGCCGGGCAAGGGTGCCTATTGGACGCTGCACCCTCAGGCTTTCGACATGTTCGAGAATGGCTCGCTGCTGCGTCGCCGCAAGAGATTCAAGCTGCAAAAAGGCGAGAAGGACAACTTGAACGCAGAACTCGCGGCCCTTGCCAGTTTTAATCGAGCTTTTCTGGCACGACAGGCGAGCGCACCATTACCACCGCCGACTCTACCGTCAGCCGCCTTATACACGCCGCAGTTATGTCCGCAGCTAAGTCCAGAACCTGCTGAGATTCCAGAGCCAGCTGCAATAACGATTTTACCCCAAGAGAGACCTCGTAGAGCTTTTACAATAGACGCACTGTTAGAACCTGAGCCGCCACGGTGTTCACCTTCTCCGCCACATCACCCGCAGCCCATGCTGAGCGTGGCAGCTTTGCCGCGGCTGGAGCTAGGCCTACCATCACCGTATGTTCTGGCGGCACAGCGGTACCATGCAGAGCTGCTGCAAGCGGCGGCGCATGCGCTGCGCCCGTGCTACCTGCCGCCGCCGCCGGCGCCGCTGCCCGTCGCGTGACATCAACATACACTCACTTGTTCAGACATTTCGTGCAATGCTAGATTGTAAGTACATAAATCAATCTAAATATTAATATTGTTGTCCTTTTATAAAATATTTAGAATATTTCATACTTATCTAAGTAACTTCATTTCGCCAGATTGCGAATTGGTAGATCTTTAGTTCCTTCTTGTTTACAATAAGAAGATATCAAGATAGTTAGATGTTCAAAGTGAGTGTTTTTTAAATAATAAAATTACCAATAAATAAGTATGGCGGACAAAAGTCCTGTATGTGCGATGGCTAAATTGTAAAATAAATTTAGGCCTACGGTAGAGCGGCTATTCGCTCGCCCATGTGTACGCGGTAGAGTTCCGAATGTGTAGGCAATTTTAAATTAAGTGATCTCACGTATTTAGGTCCTATAGCTAATGGTTATTATATTTGAGATGAGTATACAGTAGAATTATTAATATAACGAAACATTTTTGTCAATTTTCTAAATAGCCAATTAGATACTTACTTGAAACATTTTAAGTATACTATAAAACTTTGAGAAATATCCAATATTGAGATATTATAATAGTTAACGAAGAAAAACAATGTTACTGTAAATACGCTTTATATTGCATTTGGTAACAGTATTCTATTAATGATATATAACAGGAATACTGTGTAATTGTTATTTATTTTAGTTAAGAATAATATGATTTAATTTTGTTTATTTTTGTAGATATTATTTGATTGTAAATATTGTTACATATGTAATTGATTGTAAGTATTAAACATTAAATTTAAAAACTCTTTAAAAAACGTCGTTTTATTATAAAATTTAAATCTGTCTCTTGTTTTCTAAATGTTGTTGTTATCAAACTTTTATTTCTTTTTGGAAAAAAAGGAATGTTTTTTGAATTTTTGTGCTACTAGAATGCCACCGTGGGGGGCGTAATTCCGTGTCAAAAGGGGAAATGGGTTAAATAGTAAAAAATGTTCGTGGAGGAGGTCCTTTTCACGGATAACGTGGCGCGTCGGGCGGCGTTGTGAACTAATAGATCGTGTTATTGAAGGCAACGTGGCTGATGCTGACTCACTGACCTCCTTGTTAGATTACAGAGTAAGGATTCCGTTGAGCATTCTCTGTAGTACGTAATTCACAGAAATGTGCTTTAAGTTACTAGCTTACAAATCAACTATTTAAGTTTTAATTAAAAAAACGCTTTGCAATAGATTTTTTTTTAATTTATTGAGGTTTTTAGCTAAACCATTAGTCTAAATACGAATTATTAACTTTGCAGTAGATATACGTTATAATCATAACAGATTTGAAACAATTTTTTAACATTTTATTAATCAAATATAATTTCAACATAATTACAATATAAACAAAAAAAAAAACCACCATCATTTTGCAATTTTTAACAATAAGAGAAAATGTTGACTTAAAAAAATACAACGCTATTTTAAAAGTGATACAGATCAAAAGAAGTTTATCTCATAATAATTTACGATTCCGTTGTTCATTCTTTAGTCAAATATTGCTTTAATAATACGGCTGTGATTCACACAATGTTACAAAAAACGACCAGAAACAATACGGACTTTAATAAAGGCCTTATGCTTTTTTCAAAATTGTTTTGCATTTGATATTTGCTCTGTACTTACTTATGTTATTGTATATACCTATTTTATGATGCCTTTATCGATATTAGATTTTACATACCACTGTTGCAATAATTATCATTTATCATCTTCTGACTGTTATATTTTTTTAGAAGGTAAAAGAAGGAATGCGAAGAGGTTTTCTGAGAGAACAATATGTTACGTTTATATTTTATATTGAGTTATCTACTGAGATACAATCTAGATTTCAATGTAGTTGAATCCACATTTTATTATGTTGTCGTGCATTGTACTCACTAAAATAAACCATGTACACCGATGGCTTTCTAGAATAGTGGCCTATTTCAATAGCATTTAATTCATAAGGAAGATGGTTTATAATAACTGAGACGTGTCAGCCGCTTACAATTGACATGTATCGTAGACTGTCCCAACCCTTGCACATGATTATTTTATGCAATGACTAGTTCGGTGTCCCATTCAGAATAAAGTTTATCATGTTTTGAAAAAATCTTAGTAATAGGTCAAAAAAGGATCTATTTTGGATTGGGCCTTTATTTTTAAATGCAGCGAATATGTATACTAACATGACTTAGAGGAATACCAACAAAACTTGTTATGTAATATATTGTTTTCCATTCTGTTTTCGATATATATAGTTGTTTGTGTAAATATACATTAAACGATCGATTCAAGTAGATCATATAGCTGCATTTCATTTATTGTTCTTTTAACAGATTTCAAAATATAGAAAAATGATTTCAGTGCAGACGTGTTCATAAATACCTGTAATACATGATATAACAAAAGCAAGTTTTATGTACATAATCTTTTATTAATTGATTCATTTAGAAAGTGATACAATAATTAAGTACTGTATAATTATTAATCTAGTTTATCAGTAGAGCTCCTTGTGAAAGAGTTCGTCCAGGGTAGTACTGACACCTTACCTATTTCTGCCGCCAAGTAGTAATGTCAGCATTATTATGTTCCGGTTTTGAAGGCATAGGTGCTGGTGAAATTTCAGGCACAAGGTACTTGTCAACTTATGTTTCAGGGTAACGGGCGCAGTGGTAGTGCCTCTCAGATCTTTGCAATTTAAAGCCCTGAGTGGCACTGTAACTGTTATGGCCAGGTGTGTAGCTTGACATCAGTCGCACGAGTTGTTCGTCCCGTCACTTGATGTTATAAAAAAATACAAAGATCAATCACTAGGAAAAATTCCTTTGATCCAGCCCGATTTAAACCAGCGCCTTCAGCATACCGTGGCTGAAGCTCACCCAAGTGAGCTTCGGAACGAACCAGATCGCAACAGACCTTGCGAATTCTTCTGTGCTTGTTGCTTTGTTTTTGGTTTTTAACGACTTGTGAGACATTCTTTAAAGTTTTTCTTTTCAGAGCGCCAGTCACGGTATGCTGAAGGCGCTAGTTTGAATCCAGCCGGGTCGAAGGAATTTTCCTTAGTGTTTGATCTTTGTATTAATAATCATAGCAAACTAGTTAAATATCATGGTAGTAAAACATCGTAATGTTCAATTAACTTAATATTGATGATTACTATGATGAAATAAAATTAAAAATAATAGTTACTCTATGGTAATAACTCAATCTTTTTTTTCTATGCCACAAAATTTATTTTATTTAGTCAACGTCAATTATGTTATAAAATAAAAATATAAGGTAGTTATATCAGAGCTCATTAAATCGTAATGAACTTTCACTCGAAGCGACACGTTTATCACTTACGTTTGTAACACTACCTGAAGAACTAAGTGAATCATGCGTTAATCAAAAGACGTTATTCACGAAATGTACAAATGCAAGTGTTTTATTGACGCACAAACAATATCCAAGTTAAATACTGTGTTTACCTAATCACTTGTAAAACCCATATTTAATGAATACGTTAAGCATTACGTCCACATTTAACATATTCATCAAATACGCATTATCTGATATGTCACACTCTAATTTAGGACCTAAGTTACTCATTTGTAATTAAAAGACTTATTGGTCTTTAGATTATGATTATTTGACTGTGTGGGCTTGATATTATTTTACTCAAATGCACGTTTATTTAAGGTTTATCACACAGTTTTTACATATCAATAGTTGCAATATTACAAGTATATAACTGTTGAACATAACTTGAATTATAATCTGCGAGAAATTTTACTTTATTTGTGACAATACCTTTTCATAGGTATTGTCACCTTTAAATAAAATGAGATGCAAACAAATATGAACTGGTTGCGTATAAGTCAGAACAAACAAAACGATCTTATAAGTATGATGCTAATTACATAGTAACACTACATGTTAACTGATCAATTGTAATGTAATGGTTGACCTATTGGGTTATACCGCACACACTATTTACGAGTGTAGGAATATATTTAATATACATTACGCTGTATAATCACACAGTCGTAAGGGACGCTCTGGATAGAAAGAGGTGGAGGCAGATCACCCGCTTCAGAAATAGGCACGTAGCTGACCACGATCCGAGGGAACGACTTGAGAGAGAAAGAGTATAATTGCGAGTTTTTACTTAGAAAATATGGTGAATATGCATCAGATGATAATTATGTCTTAATAATTTCGGTCTCCTTGTAATTTGCATTTGTTCGCACATCGCACCCTTCGAAATTCAAATACTAGGTTTTGTTCGCACCCTTGGAAGTTGAAATACTAGGTTCATAAGGTTCCAGGATTCTTGTTTTTCTTTTCTTTTATAATATCAAGTAACAAGTCGTGAGCCTGATCGTAAGCTGTCCATAACAGTTACAGTGTCCTCAGAGTTTTAAATCGCCTAAATGTCATATTATCTTTACATTAAATTATATCCAAAAGAATAGTATAAACGGACTGGGAGTCCAAACTGCCGGCAGGTACCTTTATTCAAAGTATAGTATAGCAAAGACTTACAAAGGCTTTCCTAAAAAAAATCTCTATTCCTACTATATTTCTCCTATAAAGCTTGCCTAAGAAGTTTATTGTCCAACGTAGTAGTGTCCAGCGTATATAGTATAATAAGATAAGTATGATAACTCCGTACAAATGTAGCAGCGCGGCTTGTTTGTGTACACGCCCGCCTCACGCCGTTTACAGACGCAAACAGACGTATAAACTCGCGGTACATTCGTTAAAGCAGTCACTCGGTGTTTAAAAAGTGACATTAGATATTATAATCGAAGTGTTTATTATTGTGCTTGTGGTAGTTTCAACATGAGTGCCTCAAACTAAGAATTGTTCAGCATTTTATTTATATTTCATAGTCAAGGTACCAATGCGCGATGTTGGTATAAAAAATCAATGTCATGGACACCTTACTTTTTTCAAATTATGTTTACAGCGATAGGTACAGCTAAAATAATAATGTAACAATCATACGCTCCGAACGAAATGTAGATGTCCTACTACTTGCTCTGTATTATACTAAGGTAGTACTGCACTGAAATTGTATCGGATTCCCGCATTTACTTCTAGCTCTGCTTACTTTCTTCAAACTTTAGTCATTGTGACACGAATAATTAGAAGATACAGTTAAAATAATATTAGCAATAAAGTTTATAATGCTGTGTATAATTTCGTCACATAAATTAGCTGCCAATCCTTTCCGGCAATGTGAATTGGGCCTTAGATTTCTCAAATATACACCAAGCAAACAGTACGTCCTTCTAAAAGGAACATTGTTAACATATTTATTGTCATTGTCTTACGACAAGCAAAAGAAAACTAAAACTAGTCCTTTCATGTACGCCAGGCTCACCCTGGGCAACAATCGGCGAGTACCTTACGCCGATTGGTAAATCCTTTCACCACTATGGCAAGCATTACAGTGTATGCCATCGGTATGATAAGTAGAAAAACTATAGTAATAATAAATATTAAAATATATATGTAACTAACATCTAGTACGTAACTAAAATAAACAAAAATTTGTATACGCTGTGGCAAGTCAAATCATAACGCACACATAATAACGCACTCATAATAACGCACACAATCAACATAGCCCCGCTCTAGGGAAACCTTGTGTCGCGGATATACATAGACAACCACAAATTACACCCAAACTCACGAGAGAAATAAATGTAGGCCATACAAATATTTCTCCCGGCCCGGGAATCGAACCTGGGACCTCTGCGTGACATATGTACGTATGTGTGTGTACGTGTCTTGTCGAAAAGCAAAACAAAGTTACCTACTTATATCCCCGTATTGGATGTATGTCCTTCTAGAAAAAGTAGATAGCTGAAACCTACCGACGACGAACTTAATAGTATATACATACATACATATACCTTACGCCTTTTACCCATCGGGGTAGGCAGAGACAACAGTCTTCCACCTGATATACATCTTTCGCCTCATCAACACGTACTTTCATACTTATTCGTCGGTTAAGGATGCTCTTGACCTGGCCCTTCTTTAGGATGGCCTCAATTTGGTAAGTTCGCCTTGGTAAATCTGTTTCGTTAATCCTCTGTCTCTCTTCATGTCCGAACCATCTAAGCATCTTTGTCTCTATCTTTGTCACTACATCTTTTTCCACGCCGCAAAGCTCTCTTATCACACTGTTCCGTAATTTATCCATCAGAGTCACTCCAGCCATAATTCTCAGTGCTCTCATTTCTACTGCATTAATTCTACTTTCGTGCTTCTTCTGCCAAACCCAACATACTTAATAGTAAATCAATAAAATCCTATGCTTATTCCATATTTCCATTCAAATCTATCACCCGTCACATGTTGTTTACTTTCCTATACTATACATCATCCTTCACTCTAACGGATGTACTCATCTATTATTTATTTGGTTTTCCTCTTAAAGCCAAGTACTTTCATTTTTAAGATCAGAGTAAACCGACTCTTTCCCACCGTATTACAAATTCATACCGATTTAAACAAACTTAAAAAACATGTTTGTTGATTTTCTAAGGTCATAGTGACATATAAAACACCTATTAAATCAGATTGCATCGATCTCCAATAATGAGATTTGTATATGTATATTTTCAATTTGATTAAAATGAATATCGTCTAGTGAAGCAACGTGCAATTTATATTGGTAGAAAGGTTACTTATTTTAATAAATCATCGATTTATTAATTCTTGTTATTTATCGATAATATTTATTGAATGTTGATAAAACTCTACATTGCAAGTATGTAATTAAAATTGACATTTGGTTAAAGCAATACGATATGTTAAAAGTAAGGTTACTTGTTTTTTAAAGCGAATTAGATTCTTCTGGATGTTAGATGAGAAGGCACTGAGAAAAATTCCCAGTAGGACCAAATTTTAATATTATTTTAGTCCAACGATTCTAGATATTCAATTAAATTTATTTACCATTTACCAATGTTACAGTGGATGGAAATGACTTAAAGTAAGTTTGAGTTTCTAAGGTAGTTTCCAGGAAATAGTTGTTATCGCTTGGCACATTCTTTCATTTATTTCATCATCAACTTTTGGAAGGTGAAAGCATGAAGTGGAACTAGGCCGTAAACTTTATTAATTTGCTGATATTGACTCCACCTTGTATAAATATAACTCAATTAAAATCCCAAATATTGTGTTCTTACGGACTACAATTATGTGTTCTTTTTGTAATAAAAAACTTGTTTAAGTTAACGACGAAGTAAATAAATAAAAAGATACTCGTGTTTATTACGATTATTCCATTCGACGAGACCAGATTTTTTGTAAATGTTAAATATTTGTAGAGGCAGCTGTTTGAAGAGGATCATCGTCAAATAATAATCGGCCTCTCTTAACACTTCTGTTGATGTTTTTGTCCGAACACCTTTGCACGAAGCACTCTAGCCTATAATTTCGAAATTAATATCTAACACGTTGTGCCTATCCGTTCGTCCCTCGATTTGCCGTTTTTATGGCTTTCCCGACACCGTAACTGCTAATTATTTCTATCTCGGTATCGCCTTAAGGGTTCCCAAAAAGTGATCTCCAGCACATTTTCAACCTTACCGTGTTCAAAATAAAAGCAAATATTTGATATTTTGCCTTTTGATTTGAAATCTGTACTAAACGCTAGCAGTTACGGAAATTTGGTCGCTTTGTTCAGATACAAGGGTCTAAATTTGTCTTTTTGATTTCTCTGAAGCCAGCTGGGGGGTAAAACAGACTGAGGCGTTTATAAAATCATGTTCCATCAGCCTGTCTGTCTGTTCGAGTGTCAAGATTTGTAGATATTTGTTGATTTATTCAATAAAGTATACCTTTGTTGGTTCTAATTCACCCGGCCAACACCCTGTACTATGCAAAATAAGAGAATATTTTAACCCCTTCTATAGTATGCCGACACGTGTATGTTTATCATAACCGTGTTTATGTGGCTAAGGCCAGTTGGTTTTAATTTAATACTTTCGCGAATTGTTTTCCTTGGCTAGATTACAGTTTTAATCAAGATAATTAACCATTGTTGGATTTAGTTGCTTTATTGCCGCTATCATTATGTAAATTAGGTTTTGTTTCGGCAATTTGTGCTCTATACAAATTTGAGTCGGATTCAATAATATATACACTAATTATGTTATTTATAGAAAATGTTGTTACATTCAAAGCACAAAGTTTGACAAAAGGTGGAATATATTTGTATACTTACGAATAACGTTTTATCAATCTTCCTTATACGATCTCTATTTAGAGAATCTATCATTTTTTCCTACGTGTCGAATTGTAGCCATTCTTTCAGTAGGTAGGCAAATAATTAATTAGTAGCAGTAGAGCTCCTTTTGAAAGAGTTCGTCCAGGGAAGTACTGCCACCTGTCTTTTTATTAGTCACTTCTTTGGACAAACAAATTTAAATATTCGTGTGCTTTGCCTGAGTAAACTTGCGCAAGCCAAGCTTTTGTTATCGTCGTCTTCTCTCCTTACTATTTTGAATTTATGCTGAGTAGGATAAATGATTTTATTTCACTTTCAAGAGCAACATTTTAGAGTAATCATATGTAGACCTTTATAGTAATGTCAGCATTGCTGTGTTCCGGTTTTGAAGGTGTTGGTGAAATTATAGGCACATTGGACTTGTCAACTTATGTCTCAAGGTCACGGGCGCAGGGGTATTGCCCCTCCGATCTTTGCAATTTAAAGCTCAGAGTGGCACTGTAACTGTTATGGACAGGCGTGTAGCTTACCATCAGGCGCAAGACTTGTTCGTCTCGTCACTTACTGTTATAAAAAAAAATTACTTTTTTATTTAAAAAAACCGACCTCGTAAGTTTGTGGTCTGCATCTATTTGCCAAGTTTTATTGAAATCGGTTAACGGAAAGTGGGTCAAATGTAATAAACCAGATTCATCCACTAATTTGCCACTCTTTGAGGTGGAATATTTTCTTCAAATTTCATTAGAACCAATACTAAAGTACACTCTTTTCAACAAAAAAGAGAATCTTCGAAATCGGTTCACAAATGTTGCAGACTGCTGAATGCTGGACTACCATGCACAGGTCCCGGGTTTGATTCCCGGGTAGTGAGAAATATTTGTATGGCCCACATTTATTTCTGTCGTGAGTTTGAGTGTAATTTGTGGTTGTCTACTTATGTGTGTATCCATGGTACCCGCAATGCAGATTTCCCTAGTACGGGGCTATGATGTGTATTAAAAAAATTCAGAAAAAAGGGTCAACAGAATAAAGGAAGGGACATAAATCAACACTTACAAACCAAGCTGTTTTGGAACTGGAAAAGCTTAAACTTTTAAATTACAACTTGTCAGGAGAGAGGTTTAATGATTCTACGAACGAAATTAGTTGATAACTTCTTTATGCTCAAATAGAAGAGATATAAAATTTCACATAAAGCACTGCTTTTACAATATTACAATAGTGTCGTAACTCAAAATATTTAAAATTCAAGATTATACCATCTTAATAAGTATGTATCATTTTTAACATAAAATTTGATTAATTACGTTTTCAACAATATCTACTTAACTTAAAATGAGACAAGCAAAGTCAAAGCAAAGCGAAACGTCGGTTTGTTTGAAAAAACAAATATACGCGATTTAAATCCGGAAAAATAGTTTCATTTTCTATACGAGATAAGCATTTTGCGAGCTATGATCCGGACAACACAGTCCCGACTCAAAAACAAAATCATTTTTTCTCTTATATTGTTGGATATATTTGGCAAATTCAATTACATGTCATTTTATACTACTCTTCGAAAAGTGAGCGTTAGTTTACAAAATAATGAAGAAATAATTATATAATAGTAAGTCATAAGTTAATTAATTAATTCAATTCAAATTGATTATTTCAGACCATGTCCATAGATGTTAGTCACAAATATACTTAAATCCTATGTTAGTAATGAAAATTATTATAACATACAAATGAATCACATCCTCGAAAATCAATGAAATAAATTAAATCAAATTATCAATCACATCAAACTATAAATTTAATTAAATTAAAACATTTACATTATATTATAAATCGGACCTCTGGAACCCATATGAACTTGATTCCAGTTCCACGTGTCGCAAACAGGGTACTCCTAAATTAACCGTACGAGGCTGTTGGAACTGTCACGCACGCGACGCATCAGGGACGCAGTTCTTTTGCGTATTATCGCACTAAGGCTGTCAATATGCGTCTCCGCGAATATGCCTGATGAGCTACAATAGCGTCTCAACAACATTCTAAATCCATTGTTATATTGAACACGCAGAGCATTGACCGTCTTTTTAATGTAGCTTGTCCACAGACTGCACGTGTATAAGGTCTGACAAAACGCCTTGAAAAGGGTGACTTTAACATCCTCATCACAGCGCGTAAACCTGCGGGATAGCACATTACAACGTACGGCCAATGCCCGGCGCTCTCTCAATGAAACTTATAAATAATTGGATTAAACTAACAATGTCAAGTGTATAGAGAAAATGTCAATATGGATCTTAATAACTAATGAATGTATAATAAAATATAACAATACGGTTGAATGTCAAATTCATTAACAAATGTAATAATTTAATTGTTCATCTAGTACTTTAAATGTACTCTGTCACTGAGTAAAGGGATTTTTCCAATAAAAGGTTCTTCAGCCTGCGCTGGAACGTTTCCTCACAACATTCATTTTTTAGTTCGGCAGGTAGGTGCTCGTAGTTGGACGGTCCTATGACCCGCGAGTTTTTCTCGTGAAGTGCAGTGCGACGCGGTATAAATTAATATATGAAGTACTAAACAGAAAATATATTATCCTGAAAGAATTGCCTAATGTTAGTTACGATGTGGGACTATACGTGTGTCGCGTAATGAATATATGTTGCGTTATTATCTACACTTTGTAATCGTATCAGATATAGATCACAAGAATATTAGTTATCAAAAAACCATTGTGGGATGTACGCGGACGCATTAATCGCGGTTAAGAACGATTAAGAATATGACATCAGTCGACGTCAACTAAATAGAAAAGTTCCGTTTGCGGCTTTTATTGCCTTGATAATTTACGTAAACTTACATAAAGAAAATATTAGAAAAACGGTATTATGGGTTTTCATTTTATGAACGCGTCAAAGACCTATACAATTAAGTAATACGTATTTGATTAATTTAATGACGGATTTTTTGTATCAATTATAGAGGATAACAAACAAAAACATTAGTAAAATTTCAGATTAACACAAAAACCGCAATATGGAAAAGTGTAAATTGTTAACGAAACACATAAGTAGACAAAGTACAAAAATTTATTTAATAAAATCTTACTCCTTATACTCTTTTCTTAAGACTTGTTTTAGAGTACTTGAGTGTACTTCGGGATTTTGGAATATAAAAAATTAGATCTGAAATCCCAACTTACCTTCCCCTTTTTAGGGGCTGTTTTGAAAAACCCGGAAACAGGTGTTTGTTTATTTTGTATTTAAAGCATTACCATGTTACCATAACCAAGTTTGAAGCACATCGCACAACCCGTAAAAAGTTCTCATACAAATTTTAATACACTATTTCACACTTATTTAGGGGTAGTTTTGAACAAATGTCATGTCAAACGTTTACCATATGCAGTATAAAATATTTATACTGAGTTTCATCTTTGTAAATTCATGGCATACGATTGTTCTTAGTACATCTCTACACTAAATAACACAACATCACGTTTTCGAGAATCTACGACATACACGTGTAGGTAATAGCAAAAATGCTGTAATCTACCTGCTCCGGATCCTATATTCCTTTATAATCATAGATTGATCCATACTTGCTTACATTCCACGACACCAGTATTACAATATGATTCTCAAGATCATACTGTAAGTTCACATGGTACAAGTGCTAGAACAGTAATAAAATGTACCACATGCTTTGTCTAATACTCTAATTCAAAATTTAATTTATTCTATCGCTCGTAATCTTCGAGATCGATTCCATTTAAAATCAATCGTGACTGTTGTGGAAAGGAGACAATGTCGTCATGGTGATCAATGTAGGCGACACGACGTCCTGCTGAGTGGTTCCGGTGATTGTCGCAGGGCACGCCCCTCGGGCCTACGTTATAGCTTTGTTATGCCCGCCGGCCTGCTTAGAAATTGGGACTATTAATGTGTTAAAGAGCGTGTTTTGTAGTTACCCTGGTTGCGTTGCTTCAATATCATGCAACTAAATACTACGAGTGTATACATATCTGTATTTTTTCGAGACGGAGTGTACCTAATGACACTTCAAAGCATTGTTGCCATGGCCCTTGAGTCGAAAATTACTTTTCGTTACCTGAAAAGTTACATTTTTTCTGCAAAAATTATATTTTCGTGTTTTAACAAAAAAATGTAACTGTAAAGATATGTATACATATATTTATATACGCCTAAATCCTATATTACATCAAAAAATAAGGTATAGAAAGGTAAGTTCAAGAAAAATCAAGCTTTATCTTTGTTAGTCTGAGTTACTTTATAGTTAATTTGGATGTGTTCGTAAACTATTTAGAATTTACAGAGACAAGTAGTTGAATCTAAAAATTCTCATTTTCTCAAAAGTTACGACAATAGTGTTAATTACTTGCACATTACGCGAGAGGGTTCAAAGTTATGAAAAATGTAAGAAACGTAACCATTTGGCAACACAGATTCAAAGGGCAGAAGCGTTCCCAACTTACAATTTTATCGAATGTCGACTGAATCTTGACTAAGCATACCTACACAATAAATGACTGAACTTGTTTCATCTGAATATATTTACATTTATAAAATGTAAAAAAAATGTGTAATAAAAATAGACGTTATTTTGGAAGAATAAAATCATGCCTCTGTACTTTGCAAATTATTTCGATACCAGTGGACCAACTGCCAAAATAAGAAGAGTTGTAATTGCAATTACAAATGCAATAATTAATCATTAGAACGTAATAACATTTACTACCTATTTCATGCTTTTCTGCTAAATTTTATCTCATTTCACAATCTATCGAGAAAACTGTTGTCAGTTTTCGTAAAATTTTAAATAGTGATATCTCATCACTATTTAAAATTTTACGAAAACTGACAACCCTGAAAATGTTATTTTAGTCCGTCTTGTCAAAAATATAGTATAGGAATATTACGTTTGTACCACAGAGAACGCATAGTTTAATCTGATGCTTAAAACCAATGGACACTCCTATAAACCAAGAACTCCGATTTACATCGATTGTAATTAATAGATTGCTTATGGTTGTTTTTGCAAAGGTAGTAATACTGATAGAAAATTGTAGCTTATTATCAAATTGTAAATTAGTGAACAATAATGTGGCACTACGGTAATTAAAAGACAATATAGTAGCTAATACAGGATGTAATAAAAAACCCGACAATACTTCAGCTGGTGAGCTCACCAGTGTTGACAAATAACTTTAGCAAAAGTATTAAAATTCGCGAAAAAATATTTCGGCATTCCATACAAAACGAGTGTAATCAATTGAAACCCATCATTATTAATAGGGAACTTAAATTGTTGTTTGCTAAAATTGTTTGTTGTACCTATATAACAGCCAGGTTCAGCTGCAGTAACTTTTTGCTCACTAATTGTGACTGCAAAAGTTGGCGCGCGTGTAATGACAGTGGCGCTGTAACTGCGCTTCTAAATATGTATTGTAGTAGCACAGTCGTGCCACTGCAGTGCTTCTATTTGAAGGTACCCATAAAGTTGATTTAAATCTTAAGCGACAAGTTCAACGTGCTTTTGACTCTATGCCTATATAATACAGCTTAACTGTCTTTTACCAAAACAAGAAATTTATCGCTATAAAGAAACAAGTAACAAGAGGCATTCAACATTTCTCAATATAGGTAATTAAATGTTATTTTAAATATTTACACCTTTTTCAACGTTATCGATACATTAGCGAGTCCTACGCACATCATAGAGTCATAATATCCATTGTAGAAGGATTATCTACACAATGTGTGATGTCACACTCGGTCAACCGCTATTCCTCTACAAGCTTCCGTCCGTTTTAAGACCGTTGAAGACTGCGGTAAACATTACATATCTGTACATATTTGTGCCTGTTGATTGATCAGTATGTCATTTAGTTTGGAAGTAAAAAACTCAATATTTAAT
Organism: Hyposmocoma kahamanoa; assembly: GCF_003589595.1. Taxonomy (NCBI): domain Eukaryota; kingdom Metazoa; phylum Arthropoda; class Insecta; order Lepidoptera; family Cosmopterigidae; genus Hyposmocoma; species Hyposmocoma kahamanoa. The sequence goes on from NW_020653851.1 coordinate 7,005,832, forward strand.
TTATATAGAATTCATTTAGCACTGTGCACAATTGCGCCATTAAAGTCGGAACAAAGAAGAACGAGAGTCAGGATTGCCCACATAAACTTATAAAGTATAAACTAATGTTGCCAACTGTGCCGCTAAGCACTAATATAATGCATTACTGTGTTCCGATTGTAGAGGGCGTGGATGCTGGTGGGACTTCAACTTTATATCTTTTTGGGTAGCGGGCGCAGTGGCAGTGCCCCTCAGATTTTTGTGATTTACCGCTCTGAGTGGCAGTGCAACTGTTATGGGTAAGCGTGTTGCTTAAAATCAGGCGCACGACTTGTTCATCCCGTCACTGGATACTCATCTAAAAACTTTATTCAGAGTGGCAAACAGAAATAAATTTGATTGGAAAGAATTGATTGTTCAGTTGGTATCCGAAAGTAAAATGTTTTATTAAAAATTTTATATTTTTTTTACTATGATATATCATGCATTCTGCAATGTAAAACAACCTTAAGACCAATTAATTAGGTACCTTGCCCTTTGAATATAGTCATTGTCTTGTCATTGTTATATTTCCATTTTTTAGTAAGTTATTAATAATAAGAAGAGCAATACTGCTCTCCTTATCATAACTAACGTAATTGACATTTTTAGCGAAATAGAGTTATTAACATGTATCTGGAATCATGAACAACTACATATAAGCGGTTTTTTAATATCTTATTTAGTTTCAGTTCTATTCAGCGTACAACGCGACATTTAAAAAAGAACCTTATCCATTATCGCGAAATTACCAAAATACAAATGCGTTAGTGATGGCAAGGATGGCAGAGTAGCTCTCATTATTTCACTTTAGCCAAATTAAAATTTAATAAGTGCATTTATTGTTTTTGTATTTATCAAATTGCTATATATTGCTTATATTTAAAAAAATCGGTAATTTCAATAACGATTTTGCGAGTGAGTGGGATCTTTATAGTTTTAAAAAGTGAGAACAATAATGATTTTAATTCTATTTTTACTATTATTAAAAAAAAAAAATTTAAATATTTTACAAAATTGTGTGTATTTAATAATTATAACAAACTAGTGGAATAATTTCACGAAAAATAATTGAATATCATTCAATAAAAAATTCTTGTACACATATATTAAATTAAACGTTTTTTGGTAAATTAAAAATAAAGTAAGATATTTTTTGTGACTATAGTTCAGAAAAAGGTGGTTTGCATAATATTAGATAACTCTTTCATGACTAATACCATCTTAGTTAGCCGTGAACGTATTGTCACCTGTAACGATCTCGAAACGTAAGTTTGTCTAAAAAAACACGTTATTTAGATCCGAAAAAACTTTTATTTCCAGTGATATTTTTTTCAGGTGACGATACGAAGAAATCGTGCGCCTGGTGGCAAGCGACACGCCTGTCATGTCCATAACAGTTGCAGAGCCACTTAGACCTTTAAATCGCAAACATTTGAGGGGCACTGCCAATACGACTGTTACCCTGAAACACAAGTTGACAAGTCCCACGTGCCTGTTATCTCACCAGCACCCCAGCTTTCCAAACCGGAACGCAGTAATGCACACATTACTGCATGGCGGTAGAAATAGTTAAGGTGGCAGAACTTTCCTGGGTGAACTCATACACAAGCTCTACTGCTACTAAACTAGAAACATCCAAAGACCTTTGAGTTTCATGAACCATGTAAGTAATGCGTTGTATTTATTAATTGTAAAATTTATTTACATTTGACTCACGTCGTATTGGAATAATATTGCCTTTATCTATTATAAAATCAACATTAGACCCAATCATGTGCTTCAGACATATTATTTGCACAAATCTAACATTCCAAACATTTCTTAACTTCTGTTAACGTAACTCTTCTTGTCCATACTTCGGAAACTGTTCTCTAAATAATATCAGAATAGAGCGTATTTTTCTTTGACAGTAAAGTCGCTTGTACACAATTTGGAATGCAGTAATTGTCATTAGATCACAGTGTGGCAAGCCCAAGGTCCTGATGGTGTGAAATGACTGGTCGTCATTTGTTTGATCTCGCCGCTTGGTACCGTTCAACCACTTTTTTGTACCGCGCGTTTAGGATGCAACCTCTTTTTTTGTAATATGTTTGTAATGCCGAGTGTGTGGGACTTGACACGTAGGTAAGCATTGTTAAAACGTTCCTGTTTGTTATTGTTGTATTTCTACTTTGTAATAAGGTATTCAAGAAAGGAAACTGCTTTGTTTGGTTAATCTAGCTTTTGTGACAATTGATCGGGCCTCTGTGAGTTTGTTTAACAAGTACTTTCGTGGTCTAGTTTTCAGAAAATATTCGTCTAAACAGTTAGTTATTAAAAACAGATTTTTGCGTCTTAAGTTGCCTCATCCCCAGCCACCACCTAATCACCACCAGTTAAGGTACGGCCCCTATTTAGGTTAATTTATTATTCTAACAAGTACGACATTTCATAGCGATTTTGACTATTTATGTGTATAGTGAAAAATGTTTTCTGTTCATGGATGTCATTATTATAAAAAGGCGTGGTAGACAAATAGTTTGACCTATCTCAAGTAAAGGCCGTAGGTTTGAAATCGGACTTGCGGCTCTTGAGTTGCTCGGAATTTACGTGCGAAATTTAATTTGAAATTTACCACGAGCTTTTCGGTGAAGGAAAACATCGTGATGAAACCTGCACGTCGAAGAAGCTTCACAACCCTCGGAAAACGTGTGAAGTCCCCAAACGTGGGAAGTCCGCATTGGGCCAGTGTGGCGGGCTGTGGCCTAAACCCCGTGTCCAGCAGTGAGACATATAAATGATGATATTAATAATGCTCGGTCTAAATAACGAAAAGTTATTGGTTGGTCTTCTCCGTTCCGCTGTTGAAGATAACGGGCTGTAACCCGTTCGTATCGTACAGTTTTTTTTTTCATTTAAAAATTCACCAATGTGTGAAACTGCAAAACGCTTTCGTGATTATAAGTTCTTAGAAGCCAATGTTAATGTAGCATGAATGTGAGGAAGCGAGCTCTATCGATACCCATTAGACAAATTGTTAGCGATTTTGACTTAGTCACTGAGAGTCGATTTATTTAATGTTTGCACGCGAACGATAAATCCGCTGTCTTGTATATCAATTACGCGATGAACATTTGCATATAATTAAGTATCATTACTTAATTGCCACCGATCGCATG
>NW_020653851.1:7014010-7159068 GCF_003589595.1 Hyposmocoma kahamanoa
GGGGCTATGTTGAGTGTGTGCGTTATTATTATTATTATTATAACTCCCATGCGCCTGTAATTTCATCAGCACCCCTAACCTTCACAATGCTTACATTACTGCTTGGCAGCAGAAATAGGTAAGGTTAACTCGTTCAAAAGAAGCTCTACTGCAATAAACTTTGTACTTTTTTTGCTTTGGTTGACTGATAAAGAATGCCTAATGGCGTTAAGTCGGCCTTTTGAACTGTTTTGTGTGTTGGTAAAAATTATTTAAATTAAACTTTGGTAGCAGTAAAGAGAAATAAGGTGATTTGCGTTATTTTAGACATAACTAGTTAATGATGTTACCATCTGAGTCAGCCGTGACCATAAGACGTGTAAAGGGAATATCGATTTGTTTGAAAATTAAACATACATCACGTAGTTATGAAAAAATCCTGTTTGTAACAATAGCGAAAACGTAAGAACTCGATAGGTTAAAATTTATTGTTTTATAGCAAATTTTGCCAGAACAAATATTTATTGTAATAGATATTTTGGGTTAACGATTTCAGTGGACCAACGGTTTGCACTGTGGACACTGGACGATGTAGTTTCGGGTTCAATTCCTGGTAGTACCTATTTGGAAATGAACTATTCTAAATTTTTTTTAATATCAAGTAACGGGAAGAACAAGTGTCGGCTAAGGGTTAAGCTTATTGCCTGACCAAGTTTAGAAATACCTACTAAATTTTTATACAATGAATGGTTGAAGATCATCACACTCATTTGAGATATACCAAATAGCATACGGCAGTACTAATGTGCAAACACGTGTTCGGGATAAAAGATGATTTGAAAATAATCTGGCTTAACTATCAAACGAAGAAAAAATCATGTATTTTTCCCTGTCTTTCGAATTCAATCTTTACGACGGATGACAAGGACAGATGTTGTGGTTGACAAAACACCTCCGGAAGATCTCACCCTATGTTTATATACACATTACACAAGCAAGCGACTCTGTTTGCTTTAACCTCAAATTAGCGGCGAAGTACAACAAAAGGGTACGGTAAAAAACTTAACGCGGCGCCTAAATGCTTCCATTAATACGCACTCTTATTTTTTGTCGTATGCACATGTTACGACTTCTGTTTACGTAGAGGTGTTTACTCTAGTATTTAAACTGATAAGCAGCGAAGGGAGCCGTGGCCTGCATTTGTTTACTTTGCACAAGTAGTTTACTTTGCATTAGTTGCATTTCAATAACTTTTTTCTTACAATAGTTAAAAGAAGAATAAATAAAATATATGTATTTATTGAAAATAGTTATAGAAAACTTTTAAAACATTAAACTCGTGTAATTTGAAAATATTGTAGGTTTATTATTAATATTATTTAATGAATACACTAGCAAATCTACGAGCTCATGCGTGTGTATCATTGCACTTGTATATTGTTAGTTTTCCGAATGTTTAAGTCTAACTTTGAAACTATTGACTGTCGGAGCCATTGACTTACAATTATATGGACGTCGGGTCCGCGCTAAAAAGTGTCCGCACTTGTAAGGCGCTAAAATCGTATACAGAGCGCGACACTCCGCTTTAGTCTTCATTTGTTCTACGGACAGCGCGATACTGCGATGACATAACAATTTAAATTTCGAATAGGTTGACTTGGGATATTTTTTTCGTGGTTTTTGTATTAGACCCGTCGTCCATTTATTTGTAAGTCAATGGTCGGAGCACTAATAACTATTTCTGGGAGCGAATTCCACATGTTCATAACGCGAATTGACAAGAAGTGTTTTTTAGAGTTGCTAGCACATGGAGGCTTGGTTAGCTTGGTTAGTGGTACTCAGTTGGCAGTTGTGATTCATTAGGTACATATTCTTCATGTTACGCACATTGTAGTGCCCATTGAGTATTTTATAAGTGTCTATGGCTCTCCTCGTTTATTTCATTGTTCCAAAGTAGTCAATTTTAGTTTTTGAAGGCGTTCTCCAACATAAGAATATCTTTTTTAAGCACATATATAAAACGTTACTGTTTTTAATGAATTACATTAACAAAGCGATTTGGTATGGAACATTTAGTATATTGTGTTCGGATTGAAAAGAAAAAATGTACATTAAATAATAATTGCGTACCGTGGTGAGCGTCCAAAGAATTTCTCTGCCGCAAGAAAATAAAGGAATAAACAACATTAGCTTCTTTGTCGCCGTGGAACTGATTTTGCATCGTTCCAGCGGCAAGATTGATTCGGGTACAAAGCCCCTGTCAGCTCGGTCGAATAAAACGCAGCCTTCATTGTTGTAATAACAAAATGAAGTCGTAATGAGTGGGAGGTATTGTGGCCATGTGAACATGACGTTAACTTGAGGGTATTTGCGGCCTTAAATAACATTATTTATATTAAATGTATGAAGTGTTTTTGATTATTGTAGATTGTCAATTTTCCTCACACGTGGTATTATAGTATTAAATTTAGAAAAGGCCAATAAAAGTATTGGATATGAGACAATTTTTTCAGGACTGTGATATTTCGTTTTTAAACAAATTAACGTTACAACAACGTTTTTACAGGTCTACAGTTATGACTGACAGCTAAAAAACTGGATGTTTGCCAGAATAATAATAATAATAACGCACACACTCAACATAGCCCCGCACTAGGGAAGCCCCTGAGTCGCGGGTGCCATGGTCAGACACATAGACAACCACAAATTACACCCAAACTCACGAGAGAAATAAATGTAGGCCATACAAATATTTCTCTCGGCCCTGGAATCGAACCTGGGACCTCTGCGTGGCAGTCCGGCATGGCAACTGTTTGACCACAGAAATAGTAAGGAGCGAGGAAGTCCAACATCAAGTATTCGTACCGTTGATACAATAAAGTTACATGTGATTGTTACGTCAAATATAATAAAAACTTGCTTTTATCATGAAAGTCATAAAAATAATACAAACTACATGAAACAAATATGTATCTTTAGAGCGGCGATGCAAACGCGATGCAGTAGCTAATCGTCTACCTTTCCATACACGCGCGATTTTAAGCAGCGACGTAAACGCGCGATTACATCGATGCGATCACTTTAGAATCACAAGTGTAGCCATGCAATCGCACGTTTGTAGCGATGCAGCCGCGCGTATGTATCGATGCAGTCACGCGTTTGTCGTCGCCTATAAATCGCAAGTGTAGCGATGCAATCGCGCGTTTCATGAACGCGTATTTGCATCGGTGCTAAAATTCACCGTGGTTACGTGAGGCGCACTATAAGTTTCCGGAATGAATAAGAAAAAAGTACTATAAATAGTCAGAAATTAATTTATTGTTTCCCAAAATATTCTCCGTTAGCGTTAATGCACTTTTTCATACGAATGAACCAATTTTGAAAACATTTATGTCAGTCCTCCGTGACAATCTTTAAAACATATTTTTCATACTCTTCGACAGCCTTTTCAGGTGATGAAAATTGTTGACCGCGTAATTTTCTTAATTTTTGGAAATAAATAAAAGTCACAACTGTACGCGGGATGGCTCATAAGGTCAACGTTGTTCACCTTTAAAAATTCATTTGTCTGTCTGGCCGTGTGAGAACTGGCATTATCGTGGTGCAAGATGATACGGCGTTTACGGTTATTTTTACAGAGTTTGTCAATAACTTCCGGCAAACAAATGGTCGTGTACCAATCACTATTCACGGTACATCGATTTTCCAAAGCAACAGTGGTCACGTATCCAGTTTTATTAAAAAAAGAAGTAATCATCCGCTTAGAGCCACTTTGCACGCGCGCCACTTTGGTTGGTTTTGGCTCATCTCTAAAGACCCATACGCTCGATTCCTTTTTTGTTTTGGGATCATAACTATAAATCCATGTTTCGTCACCTATTACTATGTCCCCACACCAAATTTGACACCCCTTCGTTGAATCTGGTAAGCAATGTCATGCTTGTGCCCCCCAAGTGACGCGATCCGTTTTTTGAGCCTCAGTCAAATTATGTGGGATCCACCGAGAGCACAGCTTTTTCACACACAAATCTTCGTGTAGTATTGATTGTATTTGAGTCATGCCTATGCCTAAAGGTGCCCGAATCTCATGGTGTGTCACGTGCCTATCTGTTTTGATCATACGGCGCACAGCATCGATGTTTTTGTTGTTTACAGCAGTGGACGGGCGACCATCACGAAATTCGTCACTGCGATTCACATGACCGCGTTTGAATTCTGTAAACCAGCTATAAATAGTCGTCTTGCATAGTGCTTCATTGCCAAAAGCAGTTTGAAGCCGAGCGAAGCTCCGCTGAGCTGTTAAATTACACTTAAAGTAGTAGAAAATCATATACTACGAAAATTTTCAGGAGTTAAATCCATGGTGACGTAGACAACCAATTTTTAAAATGACGCCACAATGTAAAAAGAAGTGACAGTCAGATGAAACAAACTGTATTCACCTGCCAAAGAGTTCCATTTTAAATGTTGCTTTTAAATATTGTTTATGTAAGTGGCCAGTTCCGGAAACTTATAGTACGCCCTATATAACCACTCTTAACTTATATATGAAAATGTATAACTCTCGTATTTAAGCATAAAAAGTATAATTGACTAATTTTGTTCCTAGAATCGTTTAACCTGAAAAGTTGTCATTTTGCAGAGGTGGTATTGTTATAACAAGATTAAATATTCAAATTAGTCATTCCTGTGTTGTAATGAGGAATAGCGAGATTAGCTCAAGTACATTATTTACTTATAAGGAGTTTAACTCGTCGACGAGGCCTAAGTTAAACAATTTTATTTAATTCTATTTTTTAAATTATCTTTCTACGAGTAAAAAACATGACTGACATGACATGAAATCTATTTAGTAAACCAACATTTGTCGCCTATCAACTACTACTTTACCATCTCTATTATACATTTGTACAGACAGAGAAACAAAAGTTATTATGAAAAAATTGACTATCGACCATACATTCATTTTACTATAAACGTATGGTTACCCTATAAGGACCGTAGGTATTATCGTGTGTTCACCCGATTGTGAACACAATGTCGCGCGATTGAATTAAAATTGCCTCAATGTTGTGGTTTTATACCGTTGACATTTGACAGAAGTTGCTGACGATTGCTGACGGGTGTCACCGAGACAGTACTGATGCTGACGCCATGACAGAGACACTGTATTCTTCTAAAAGCAGCATCATTGTAGCTTCGTTGTATGTACAGCATATTATTATTGCAAAATACAGCACTTATTGTAGGTAGAGTCATATGAGTAGCATTATTGTTTGATGACGGAAAATCTTTACTCTGAAGATTTTGTATTGTGACAGTTGACCTTATTTTTTCAAAAACATTTTATAACTCTCTGATGCATAAAATGTATCGGATTCATATGAAAGTTTTTATTCTTTAAGATAAATAATTTATAAATCGGCATTGCTATTGGAGAGGATCGCGGTGCGAAAAGAGTGTATTTGATGCAAAATACTCATCGTCCAGTGGGCCGACTTTATATACCACTGGAAAGATGGAGTCGGCAAAGACCTGAAGGAGCTGAAATGCTGAATGTGCTAAATGGTCGACCATTCGGACGCATTCAGCACCATTGATCAGACCATTGGCACAAGACCGAAAGAATGGCGTAGACTTTGGTGTTGCGGAGGTCAAGATCCACTTCGGCTTGTGAAGTCCGCGAAGTAAAAGTAAAGTTTAGTAGCAGTAGAGCTCCTTGTGAAAGAGTTCGTCCAGTGAAGTACTGCCACCTTACCTATTTCTGCCGCCAAGCAGTAATGTGAGTATTACTGCGTTCCGGTTTTGAACGGTAGGGGTGCTGGTGAAATTATAGGCACATGGGACTTGTCAACTTATGTCTCAGGACGGCGGGCGCAATGGCCGTGCCCCTGAAATCTTCACGGTTTAAAGCTCTGGATGGCACTGCAACTGTTAAGAACAGGCGTGTCGCTTACCACCTGGTCCACGTCCGTTGTTCGTCCCGTCACTTTACGTATTATAAAAAAGTTGTAGGTATTGGTGTGTCTACATGAATTTAATACAGTGTATGTTTTAATTTAGCTAGAGAAAAAATGTTTTTTTTTTTTGCGGAAGAGAAAAAAAAATACTCATTTCTTCGTATGATGGTGTAAATACTAATTTCACGTAATTTTTAGCATCTCCATATCTGTTTTTGACCTTGGATGTAAACGAAGAAATGGGATGTATTTGTCATAGCAGGCTATTGTAATCTATAGTAATTACTGTGTGCACTAGGCTACCGGTTCTTCTCTTTTCAGGTTGGACTATCGAAGGTTAGAAACCGTTTTATCACGAAAATACGATTATCTACAACGAGACGTATCCAATGTGACACCATCCTTACTCGTATAATTTGAACTTGAAAGTTATTATTTACATATTAAACTTTAATGATTGTTCATTTATTAAACTTTTGCAGCCATCTTAACTACGGTCAGGTTATAGATAAGTCATTATTATGTATTATTAATATTTAGTATATAAACGTTCGTGTTAGTTTCGACATTCATTTATTTATAGAGGAACTTCAATCGGCTAATTGAATCAAAAAGGCTGTTCTCGAAACGTGAATATTTAAACGATATAATAACACAACTTAAAAAACATGTTTTATTAATATAGCAGAACTTTTGGCATATTTGTTACATAGCTACTTGTTTTTTTTGTAGATTTAAGATACCAGTTAAATGTTTCCGTAATAATTATGACAGCAGTACTTCTAACTTGAATATACGCTTGATATAATATATTTGTATGACAAATTGTAGGTTTTTTTTGTGACCACTCGGGGCGCTGTACCAGTTAAATAATATTAAACAGGTCGTTAGTGAATTCAATATTTTAAGCTCATTGTAAAGGTACTGATAAGATTTATATGCTGTTTAAAAAAGTGACATATCTTCAACTCCACTAATCATTGCACGTCGTGTCTTTTTGTATTTGAATATAACACATTGATCGTTTAAACTCATTGAAGATCGTATCAAATTCGTTCAAGTGTGACACGATCTTACAGTTCAAAAAATGATACATTATGTTCTAGATTTCCAAATAAACATTTCCGCTAATATTACACAACATTAAAATAATTTTATGGAAGAGCAGTGATGTTACTACATAACCGTTTCTTATTTGAGCAGTTTTATATATAAATCGCATTTATATTTACTTGGGTTACTAATTCATTATACATGTAGAAATGAGATCGCTTGTGATATTGTGCTCACACGTGGAAATTTTTAATTATCAAGGTTTGTGCTGCCATATAAGACGCCAAAGCCTACATAATCACGTGAAATGTCAGGAGGGTTTTTTCACGAATATCTATCTATGGCTTGTTATTTCTTATTATACAGGGCACGGATCTCAGGCTAAGGCCATTGTCCGCCCAATGCGGGTTCGGGACTTCTGACGTTTTACGAGGCTTGTGAACCTTCGACGTGCAGGTTTCATCATAATATTTTTCGTCACCGAAAAGTCCATGGTACATTTCGAATTAAATATCGTACATAAATTCTGAAAAACTCTCGGACTCGAACCCACGGTCTCTGATTGAAAGGGTTAGGTCAAACCACTAGGCTACCACGGCTTAATAATATCTATGCATTCTTGTCTGTTTTCAACCGATAACTCTTCCGATTCTGGACCCTAGTCGTCTGTAAGACCGTAAGCCATATTCATAAAGGATTGCAGAGCAAATGACACAAAAACTTCCTTGACATGTCTTTGATGTATCTACTAGTAGAGTTCAGGCAAAAAGATTATATGGTTTTAGGTAATAACTGAAAACTACTAAATGATTAGAACTATATATTAGTTATATATTACAGATAACGCAGCTACAACTATAGTGCGACTATACTGTAGGAGATCTAAGAAACATCCTGCAGATAGCTAAAGTCTATAGCATCTAGTCTATAGCTCAAGTCGCCGTTTGGAAAAGAACCTGAGGCAAGATGGCACATCTTATTCGTATCAGGGTGTCGGCGAGATGTGGAGGAACGCGGGTAGTTAGCGGACGAGGTTTTGTCTTGTTTGTTATTAACAACAATGAGCCGGCTTCAATGACTAGGCTTGTTGAAAGTACTGGATCTAGAAACTCAAATATTGCAACTGCGTTGCACATTGTTGATACATGTATGAAATGTTGATGTAGGTACTTAGAAGCAAATGAGAATTACAATTAAGTTATTCCATTGTTCCCATCGTACGAATTGCTGATGTGTATGGCTGAATTTTGGAGTCTATCAATACGTACGCGTATTTATAAATACATTGGGTATATTAACTTTCCTCATTTTTTTATTATAAAACATATCTATAAGAAGTATATAACAAAAATGTGTAGCAAAATTAAATTTTAATGTAATGGCCCCCTTCTAGTTCTTGTTACTGAGAGGCACGTTGTAGCAGAATGAAAAATTGTGGATAAATTAAAATCTCGAACTGGATATTGGACTTATTTACCAGATAAGACCACGCCTAATTCAACATTTATTAATAAGTAAATTTTTGAGAATTCGTAGATTTGGAAACGTTTAAAGTTGATCCAGGAATTTCCTGTTGCCGTACCTGGTCGTAGCTGCGTTCGGACCGTGTTGCGGGAATGATTAGCCGTGCGCAGCCCTGTAATCACGCCTCTGCTGCCCGTGCGTCTGCGCTGGCCGCATCTCGCCCTCCGCACAACTACTGCACCCCCCCTCGAGCCGACACCTCTCCGCCCGCTAGCCCGCGGGCGAATATCTCCACAACAAACAGGAAAAAAACCCAAACACAACCTTCGCCGCTCCGTGCGTACACTGTTAACGACCCGACCTGTTTTCAATACCGTATGGGAAGATTTAGCGAATTTGAATTTCGATTGCCAGTCGGTCCATCCATCACAAGAATTGATGGATTTGGGACCAAAAAGACGGGCAAAACTTGCCGAGATGAAAGCGGACCATTTCGCGAGGGGTATTAGTAAGCGAGGCTATTATGACTCCTATTGTTTCCCATTAAGACACCTAAGGTGCAAATTAGTTTTATAATTTCAAAATTCGTTACGGCGTTCAGACGATTTTGTTGTTTTCTGGGAAAAGTAAATGAATGCAGACGCAAATTTACTTGCGATCTGTAACAAATTTGTTATAGGTACACTGCAATTAAAGTTTATTAGAATAACCTTATGCAAGAAAAATGTTAACGTTATCAATTAAGTGGGTAAAATCAGGCTGTGGATGATGATGTTGATATATATTATGTTGTAGAAGAGAATAGTTGCTATCACATATATTTACTTTCTCTTTATTTAATATTTGTTCGCATAAGACAATACGTCTCTCGAATTGGTGCCTGAATGTCTGCCGTGTGCCCTTTCTGTCTCTCTCTAGTTTATTGCTCGGAAATGGCATAAATTAACACGAACTGTAAAATTAAGATACGATTGGTGAAATTGATAGTCTTTTGTCTTAAAATATCTATAAAATTTTAAGTGCTTGAACACCTGTACGAGTGAAGTTGATTCCTGGGATAAATATCAAATGCAATAAGAAAAAAAATGTCGCATCACTTCATACATTTACTTTTGTAATTTTTGAAAACTTTTATATTGTAATAAATTTTAAAGATTTCGTTAACATGGCGTTAATATAAGTTATAGAGCCTTGAGTTGGGACGTACTACCAGAAATGTCTGATTTGATTAAGCAATAACAAGCGGAATTATTAACATATTCATGAGGATATTGCTGTCAATGTTGCGTCCTCACGTTATATGCTCGGTGGATTTTATGTCATAACAAGACATTATTAACTCTATTTCCGAACAAACGAAATTCATTCTATGTTTCTTTTTTGTAATTCTATATTAACATGTTTTAGCACATATTAGTCGACGTGTAGTATCTCAATATATTTAATTGCATTATTCGTCAGAGAAGCCGTGGTTGCCTTTCAAGTAGAGGCGATGGGTTCGAATCCGGACCACTGAGTTTTTCAGAATTTGTGCGCGAAATTTAATTTGATATTTACCATGTGCTTTTCGGTGAAGATAAATATTGTGGACGTCGAAGAAGGTTCTCAGCCCTCAGAAAACGTGTAAAGTCCGCAATGCATTGTCCAGTGTGGTGAACGTTGCCCTAAACCCTTGTCTGAGAGGAGACCCTGTGCCCAGCAGTGGGTCGTATAAATGGGTTGGCGATGATTCGTCAGAGAAACAAAGACTCAAACACAATTGACGACTGGTATGGATAAATCTAAAAGTAAATATAAAAGTTATACTAAAATTAAAAGCTGCACCGTTGACCACCTGGATGGATGAATAATGTAAAATTTTATTTGGTTTGTACTTACAATGCGATCCTGGCCAGCGGTCCTTTTTATGATGATAGTACATTCGCCGCATTTCACGGTTGCCTTTCTGATTTTCCCTCGACTTATTCTTATGTTGTCATAAAACTTTATGTTTTCGAAAAGATGGTATTTGCCAGCCGTTGGTACCATCTATACTCTGGCATTGGTCATGCCGACTGCTCGCATTCATTTGACGTCTTTTCCTATAACATGATATATAATCACACTTATCGTAATGGTCGTAAGAATCACATTTGTGTACTTCAGATTCGTCACCACGCCATGCAGGTGGGTAAGGAGTGTCACGCTTATAAGCAAGCGTTGAACAATTCTTTAGAGGTGCTTATTAAAATATTTGTTGTACTGACGTTATTTATTTGTATATGAGGAGGGCTTTGTGGCGCGCCGACTGTCGCTCCTCTGATGTAGGTAGAAGGCGAACCAGCTCTAATACCGCGGCCATTGTGAACAACTGTGACCAATCCTTGTATGTGAGATAATAACATCGCAAAATTAACAACGATTCATTTCGGAAAATTGAAACAGTGTAAAACATCTTTTTAACCAACTTAAAAAAAAGGAGGAGGTTCTCAATTCGACTGTATTTTTTTTGTGTGTTTGTTACGCTATTACTCCGGCATTTGTGAACCGATTCGATGATTCTTTTTTGTTAGAAAGAGTGTACCTCAGTATTAATCTCATTTAAATTTGAAGAAACTATTCCACCTCTAAGGGTGGCAAATTAAGGGATGAATCCGGTCTCGCGCACTTTCTGATAACCGTTTTCAATAACACTTGGCAAATAAATGTAATTAACTTCGATCCGGCCGGATTCGAACCGACGTCTTCTAGCATACCGTGTCAGACGCTGTACCAACTAAGCCACGGAACGAAGCAGCGGATCTCATGAATTTTTCTGTGTGCTTGCGTCGTATCTTTGTATTTGATTTTTCAACGACTTTTTTAGCCGTGGCGCTTATGAGAAATCTATGATATTTCGTCACCCAGTTAGAGACCTTTATGTCGATATTAATTGTATTCTATTGAATTGAACAATTGAATAAAAAATTTAAATATAAGTTTTGGTTAGTTTTAATTATAATACATTCTGAGAATTTCAAAGAAATAAAATGGATTCAGCGTGTTCGAACTGTAAACACATCTATTTTTTTTGCTATCTACGCCAATAAAATTTCAGGTCATCAACATCATAATCGTTACAGCCGAAAGATGTCCACATATGTATACCTCGCCAAAAAAAACGCAACAACGACCGGTCTCGTGCTGCTCGCATACAGCGGATTCCCGCAACCTTCACCAGATCATCTGTCCACCTTGTGGGTAGTTTTTCAGCTTTCAGATTTCAGCTCTAATTGTTGCAAATTTTATTGTACCATGTTTTATTTTTGTCTATATGTACTCATATAGTTAAATAGTTGTTTTTGTTGAATGAATTGAATTTACCATTTCATAAAAAACCTTATTCAAATTATACGATTTGGTTGAGCTCGTTACGTTACAAATATATTTACAACAGATGCAGGATTCGGTTGAATCAATTAAACTGGAATCGATTATAGGAGGGTTGTAAAACGGCCGGCTCCTGCGCCGCGTCTGCATAGAACGAATCGTCCCAATTATTGCCCCTTGCAGGGAAATTAAATCCAGGCTCGCTCTGCCCTCGAGTGGCCGATCGGCGCGATGTATTCACATGAGACTGTTCATATTATAAGGCATACAATTTTTATCTGCAGCTCCGATCTTTAAACAGAGTGGAGTGGATCTCGCAGACGCTGCGGCGCGGGCGCACAATGAGTGAGACGCAATATATGCGAAGAAATAAGACAACAAACTCGTCCGGCCGTCCAGGGGTCGAATATAAATGTGGAATGTTTATGGTTCTACCGTTTTATTTTCTTATGCCGGCGCAAAGTATTAAATATTGTTTCAATTGAAAGCGGCAGATCAGAAGGCTGTTCTAATGAAGAGTGGATTAATAAAAGCTCATGTATGACTGAGTTCGAATTGCAAACGTCCTCATTAGAGTACATTAGTACTTATCTAGATACGTCTGGGCCGGCGGCGGGGAGAACAGTGGGCAAAGAAGGCATACTACTTGTGTTACGAGTGTTGATATTGATCTATCAGACACGCATCAGTGTCGGCAGCGTTATCCGCTAATGGCTCTAAGTGAAGATTAAATCATATACTCACACGATAAACAAATTTGTTATGAAACATACGAAAACAGTGAGGGAGCAATGCAGATGCTGTCCGCTTAATCTTCTTCTTATCGTATCGATGGCATATACTATAAATGCTTGCCATCGTGGTGAAAGGATTTGCCAATCCGAGTAGGACACTTGCCGACTGTTGCCCGCTTAAGAAACAACTGATAGATCAAACTTGACTTCTATTTACCATAATATTCCTAAGAAAAAGAGAGCATACAGAATAACGTATACGTATTAAGTAGCAGTAGAGCTCCTCGTGAAAGAGTTCGTCGAGGGAAGTACTGCCACCTTACCTATTTCTGCCGCCAAGCAGTATAATGTGAACATTACTGCAATAGAATTACTGAATTGAAGTGTAAGGGTGCTGAAATTACAGGCATATGGGACTTGTCAACTTATGTCTCAGGGTGATAGGCGCAGTGGCAGTGAGATCTTTGCGATTTGAAGCTCAGAATGGTACTGCAACTGTTATGGAGGCGTGTCGCTTACCACCAGGCGCACGACTGCCCGTCCCGCCACTTGGTATCATAAAAAAACGTGTGTCATGGCTAAGATTTGTAAGAGAATGACCTACTTTCTCCACCAATCATTTGTCTAACAGTGCAGATCTTAGGGAAAGCTAATCGTGCAACAGCAATAAAAGAAAAGTATGTCACAGGATTTCCATACACGGTAGAGTATGAGTACATAGCGGACAGCGTGTGTGCGACCGCCGACCGCCCGCGCACAAAGCCATTGTCGCCACCGCTTTCATCCTGCGCTTGGGCATAGCGGGCCAGCGCGGCACATTGTCAACGATTCGTCGCGGCGCCGGCCCCGCTGTCACAACACCTACCATCACTCGTGCCGACACAAGCACCGACTGTTTGCATTGTACTACGTGCCATGACATATCGTTTGTCCACTCGCCGCCCGCTGAAGATGCCGACGCATGACTTACGCCGTTTTATGAAGCTCAGCTTTGTTGCCGATGAATGAGAACAGTCATTATAGTCGGATGCAAAGAAGGTCGCGTTAACAATTACCTAGGCATTAACTTTCATTGTCCACACATTTAATGTAAGGATGGCCCGTTCAGACAACGCCGGACGCGTGATGTTGCAAACGGTACTTACTATTTACAGCTCAAATGAAATCCAACTCCTATTATTCCCGTTTCAGTCTAAGCGCATGAATCACTCACAAAAAGACATTCTATTAGTACGTTCCTATGTATAATTTTAAATAACGCGATGCATACAAATCTTGTTAATGGACCTGTCTCGAGGCTGTACAAGCTTTGTCTATTTATTGTATTAGATAACAAAACCATGTTTTCGCAATATTTATTTATATATTTTTGTACACAAAGATCGAAGAAAAAGAAAAATTCGTTCGATCCAGTTAGACTTGAACAAGCGACATTTTCGCCTAACGCTCGCTGAATTGCCGAGGCCTTACGAATTTTTCCATGTGTTTGCTTATCTTTGTTTTTGGTTTTAATGGATTTTTTGCCGTAGCAACATCTGTGAGAAAACTGTGAAAGTTTTTTCTTCACTCGGCCAGATAATATGTTTTCGACTACAAAGTTACTAAAATATAGGAACATAAAGTGTTATGTCTCGAGGTTGGCGTAGACAATCTTCAAGAAAATTAATATTGCAGCCAGATTTGGGTATAAAATTAAACGCTCAAAAACATGAAACACATAAAGAATTTGTTTTATTTTTGTTCTACAAGAGACTACAGTAATAATTTATAAATAGCTATGTCCACAAGTTAACATCTAAAGCTGTACATATTTACAAATACATGTCTAACATAAGTATCACAGATTCAAAACATAGTTAAGTACATTTACAGACGCTTACGAGTGCGGACATAAATTGCTATTAATGATTTTGAGAGAAATTACTGATGTTTATTACATACTTCTTAACATTATTTTGAATCATATTGTAAAGTTTCAGAGTTTCAAATAAATAAAATCTATTTACAGTAATATCGAAATATGGAAATACTAATATTGTTAACAAACATCCACTAACACATTTTGTATGTATTTACTGTAGATTTAAAAAAAAACATTATCAACAATTCGCACTCGTGGTTATAGTAGGGTCACGTGTGCAAAATTCAGACAAAAGGTTTAAAGATTCTACAAATTAGTCAATAACTTTTTTATGCTTAAATAAGAGAGTTATAAAATTTTACATTATACATAATTTGTTTAATATAGTTCATCTTATTTTTATGATTTTCTTGGCTTTAGTATACCTAGACTACGAAAACGTGAGCATAAAAAGTTATCGATTAATTTCGTTGGTAGAATCTTGAAATCGTTCTCTTGAAAAATTGTTGTTTTGCAGATGTGGCCTTATTACATCAAGAGTGCGATGAATTGTTATTATGACTTTTTTTCAAATACGATTATTTTTACTTTACTTTTGCTTACGAGACATCAGTAATTTCTTTCGAAATTGCATTGTTATGTAATTGGGAAATTATTAATCATGACTGCTAGAAATATTCAAACCTGAATAGTCCTTTTCAGCACGCACTCCCTGAAACAAATAAAATATTTAATAACTCGCATCCTTGTTGTGATAACGACACATCTGCAAATCAACAAATTTTCAGGAGAGAGATTTAAAGATTGTATGAAAGTAGTCGCATAATTTATTTTATTCTTAAATATGAGAATAATAAAATTTGATATATACAGAATTTGTTTCATGAAGTTCGTATTATTTTTATGACTTTAATAATATGATAAAAGCACGTTTGACCTAATACGATCTTTTTTATTTTTTTTTTGTAAGCGAGCGCCTTTTGGTAAGCGATATGCCTATCCATTACATTTGCACTGTCAACCAGAGCTTTAAATCACAAAGACCTTAGGGGCACTTCCACTGCGCCCGTCACCCTGAGACATAATGTGCCTGCAGTAATGCTCACATTACTGCTTGGCGGCAGAAATAGGTAAGTTGGAAGTAGTTCCCTGGACGAACTCTTTGACAAGGGGCTCTACTGCTACTATATTGATCGTACATGGTTTTATTGCTACGAAATATAGATCTAATAACTAATCATTCAACGTGTTAGCATGACCCTGCAAAGGGGGAATAGAGCCCCCTTTTTGGACAAACTGGCGCGTAACTGTAACGTAGAGTGTTGGTACCCAATTTCGTCTATTTAATCTTGTCTTAGAGGTCTAAAGTATATAAACTGTTGATGTATTTCTTTGTTTTGTTAGATAAAGATGTATGGAAAGACGACATGGCCCTAGATTCCACACAAATTTGATTCAAATGTATTGCCATAGCATTTAAATTTATTTGAAAAGAGCAACCCTTAGAGTTTCTTGCTCGTTCTTCTCAGGGAAGACAGCACAGTGAATGAGCAGTAGCTTAAAAAATGGCGTAAATTTATTTTACCTATGGAATAAATTAGTTAAAGTTTTTACTTTAACTTTTGTTTGTCGAATGAATACTATAAACTAAACCTAACTAAACTCACATGCCAACATTATAGTGACAGCGGATCCATGTAAATATTATATACATACATGTAAAAACAGCCTTTCATTTATATTCATGGATGTGTCAAGTCGACAAAGGCTGTACGTACTTTTCTTATAGGTGTATTATTTTCCATTGTAATTTACATTGTTAGTCATTTTCCACAGTTATGACTTAATAAATGATTATTAGCATTAGCTTAAGCTCTTTTATTACCTTATAAGAATCTACCACTCAAACGAAAGACTATTTCCACTGATAAAACCGAGAATGAAAATCAATGGCTGCTTTTTTATGTCAACATTATGTTAAACTGTACACATGTCGTGTTACAAAGTTTTGAATAATATTTTTCTGGTACATTATTTTTTTAGCAGTTTTAACGGCTTTGGCATAAAGACCCACACACATAAAGACCAGTGTAATATTTTCTCAAATATGATTAGAATGTATGAAGAATTTAGTAATGTTTTTTTACTTGGCGCTTTCGTGGTTAGTGCGATGTGAAATACGCTCACAAAAGCTCATAAAAACTTCAAAATATATAATATATATATAAATAAACTAACCATCAAAATGCTGCAAATTAACCTTAATATTTGTGTTACAACAAAACATAA
Organism: Hyposmocoma kahamanoa; assembly: GCF_003589595.1. Taxonomy (NCBI): domain Eukaryota; kingdom Metazoa; phylum Arthropoda; class Insecta; order Lepidoptera; family Cosmopterigidae; genus Hyposmocoma; species Hyposmocoma kahamanoa. The sequence goes on from NW_020653851.1 coordinate 7,030,699, forward strand.
TCAATCGTGTACTTTTCGAGAAAAGCAAATAAATACTCTTTATATTATAACTTATTTTATTATCGTTGGTTAGTTCTCAGATCGAATTAGTATATTTACCTATATTAAAGAATACATAAACAAGTAGATAATACCTCCCTCTGGAATTCTGAATTATTGTGTTGTATTTATTGTCTAAACATGTAACTAGCAATTACTTTACTACGGTATTATGGCTGGAAGAGGAGCTTTATAATTATATGAAAAGATATATCTAACTTTGTTGTGAGTTTTTACCTTTTAGTTTTACTCATTCCGAGATTTCAGAGGGTGGCATTATTCTCCCTGTGTGTATTACTTGAAATTATATTTAATAGGAAATGAAACTATTTTTCCGGATTTAAATCGCGTATATTTGTTTTTTGAAACAAACTGACGTTTCGGGCCCTTTACAGGTCCCATGGTCACGGTTGACGGTATTTAATGGTAAATATAACTCGTTTCGATCTTTTGTCATAAAACAATAGGTTAAATTGATTGTAACGATCTCGAGTTGCTTGCACACCGGTTTACGTGGTGTCGCCATCTCTGACGTCCCGGGTTTGATCCCCGGTCGGGTGAACGTAGAAACAAAATTTTCTATATTGTCTCGGGTCTGGGTGTAAGTGGTACCGTCGTTGTTTCCGATTTCCTTAACACAAGTGCACTAGCTACTTACTTTGGGATCAGAGCAACGATTGTGACGTTGTATAGTTCTTAATTTTGTTGTAATGTAGTTTTAGTTTATAACATATGTAGATATAAAAACTGTTAGATGATATTTACCTTGAAACTCGAAAGTTCTTCAGTCGAATCACTCGACTCAGTAATTCCAACACACACTTCGTTAATTATTTGTCTACGTTACTATAAACATGAACTGTCTCTAGAACTCACAAATAGAGCTATTATTGCTGAGATCGTTCTGAATTTCACACCCACGGTGCGTCTGTGAACAAAAAGAAGTAGGTATTTATGTGTAACCAGGTGAATAATTGTTACAAGATTCTCACAAAGTTTGATCATATCTTAATGAAATAAAAATTAAATAAAAATATCATCACAATTATTTTATAATTACTTAATTATTAAATTAATAATTACTTTCAATTTATGTAATAATATAAGTGCTGTAGCAATTGCATGATTCTAATAGTTGTTGTTTTTATTCATATTGATTTTAAACTCGTAATTGTCATGTATACTGCAAAAGGCCGTGAGTTTCACGTTTTACTAATAATGCTTTAGTCATAACGTTCAATTATATAAACATTTAATTACTCAATGATTAAACATTGAAACTATATAACGTTATATAAACACTGAAGACGTAGGATGCAATTGGACGTATATGCTTCGAAAGTAATCGTGTTGAAATTTAGTTTTGTGATTACCAATTATGCAGTTAGAGGCTACGCCTAGAAAAGAGGATTATATGTAAGTTTCTAACATTTTGAGCGGGGAACAAAAAGGTGTCTTGTCGAGGTGTTTTAGTGTGAAAAGGATTCCAAGTATTACTATGTGTTTTTGAATGCTTTTCCTCTATACAATTCTTCTATATATATTAGAGTGTTAGGTATTGCCAAGGCAAAGATCGAATTTCAATGAAACCTTTGTCTGTCTATCTTTGTCTGTATGTGGCATCGTAGCTCCCAAGATTCCGGATATCCTGATCATAATGCGTTTTTTTTAATTTGAAGGCTAATTTAATCATGATAGTTCTAGCTTTCTATACCTTGTTCCGGGTGCACAAAAGGAGCTTTATTTACGTTCCCAGTATTTGTCGCACCCTGGACAACAAACCTTAAACCGATTGGCAAACCCTTTCGCCGCGATGGCAAACATGTCTCATGTATGTTAGATCTGGACTGCAAGCCAAGTGGCTTTCTAGAATAGTGGCCTATCTCAAAAGCATCTCATTCATAAGGAAGATGGTTTAAAAAAGCCGAGGCGTATCTACCGCGCTAAATTGACATATCGTAGACTATCCCAACGTTGACATGTGACTATTTTAACCAATTGCACTATAAAATTTAGCATATTTCGAACAAATCTCAGTAATAGACCATAAAAGGAGCTATTTTCGATTGGGCCACTATTCAAGAAAAGCAGCGATATACTATGATAGACAAATTTGTCGAGTCCAAATGGAACTATTTGACGTGTTTAATTTAAAAACTTTTTAAAACGTAAACAAATACAAAAGAGCAATTTCTCGAACTTTTTACTCATTGATTTAAGGAAAATCTGCCTGTCAAATGATAAGTAATTGCATTTAGAAATCAATTTACGGGGCATTGTTTAAATTTTTAACGGTTATTTTGTCTGTAGGTAATAGGAAAATCCGGTTTATCGAGGAAAGGCCCTTACAAAACACTTTTATTATATTGTAGCTTTGCCGGGATCGTAATTTTGTGTTAAATCAATGTTATGTCTTCAGCAAAAAATGTTTCTAGTTTTCATATTTCAATTTTGTGGTTTATCGTGCTTTAATAATACATTTGTTAAGTGGGAATAAATAGTTTTATTAATAGTTTTGTTAAACACAAAAGACCTCCCACAGGATAAATAAATTATAAGATTTGGTTAGCGGATTAAAATGGAATAAAAGAATTAAGCTCCCAAACTGGATGATTAGTAATAAGCATCTTGGTTAACTAAAAGTAAGTAAATTATCTAAGGTGTCAGGATGTTGTATAACGTAATGAAATTAGCTAGCCTATAAAGATAAAATTTTGGTGAAACTACAGGCACATGGGACTTATCAACTTATGTCTGAGAGTGACAGGTGCAGTGGCAGTGCCTTTCAGGTCTTTGCCATTTTTGAATCTCTGAGTGGCACTGCAACTGTCCATAAGACAGGCGTGCAACTTATCACCAGGCACACCACTTGTTCGTGTCGTCACGTGATATTATAAAAAAAAAACCCTCTTTAAAAATTTAACCAAAAAGTAAGTAAATTTTCGTTTATCATTTTAAATCAAAGCAAGACCGTTCGAAAAGTTTTCAATGGACTTCATTTATTTCGGGTTATTTTAAAACACTATTTATATAATTGTACATAAGTGACTTGGATGCTCGTCGTGTCCGACCGACAAATCTGGCAATTTTCGGAGGAGGCGTATCTTCAGCAGTAGACAACTTCGGGCTCATATGATGAAGTGACTTCGTGTAATGTAGACAGATTTATGATAATACGCAATACATAGTAGGTAGACTTTGATGGAAGTCCTATTCTAGTAATGTTTTTTATGATACCACGTGTCGTGCTTGTGGTAAGTATCACGCCTATCCATAACAGTTGCAGTGCCACTTAGAGCTCTATTTAAATCGCAACGATCTTAGGGGCACTGCCACTGTGCCCGTCACCCTGAAACATAAGTCCCATGTGCCTGTAATTTCACCAGCACCCTTATCCTTCTAAACCGGAAGGCGGTAATGCTCACGTTACTGCTTGACGGCAGAAATAGATAAGGTATCAAGCAGTACTGCCCTGGATGAACTCTCTCACAATGAGCTCTATTGCTTCTAAAATGTGCAATTTTAATAAAACTTAGGCACATATTATGTATACTTAGCTACATGGTTACTCAGCACCTAGTTTTTAATTTTTTATTGTTAATAAAAAAAATGATATGCGAAAGTGAGATTTCTGTGACAAGGTCCGCTTCTGTGAAAACCTTACTTACCATTCATGAATTAAGCGTATAGTGGGAAAACTGGCTAGTGTCTCGCCACGTCCACAGGGGTGGCAAGCAAGATTGCTGCAGACCCGCTAGCAGTTCGGCGTGGTACCGTTGAGCCGCCAGCAAGTATGGCGCCGGGGGTAGCGGGCGCGGGCAGTGCGGTGGTGGTGGCGGCGGCAGACTAGGTGGCGACGGCGACGCTCGTCGTGGTTCCGGCTCCAGCAAAGCGTCGATAGTGAACGCGCGCCGCGGCCGCGGTCCCGTCGGCAACATCGCTGTTGTATCCGGAGCTTCCGGTGACTCTGGACTAGGTCTCGGACACATAGCTGCTGAAGGACCATATAGCCCGCTGCCTGGTAAACTTGCCGGCGGCGGGTGGCTACCAGCCTGTCTTGCTAGGAATGCTCTATTGAAACTAGCCAGCGCCGCCAGCTCAGCGTTCAAGCTGTCCTTTTCGCCTTTATGTAGCTTGAACCGCTTACGTCGGCGTAGCAGAGAGCCATTCTCGAACATGTCAAAGGCCTGCGGATGCAGCGTCCAGTAGGCGCCTTTGCCGGGCCGATCTGGTCGCCGCGGCACTTTAACGAAGCAATCGTTGAAAGAAAGGTTATGTCGTAGTGAATTCTGCCAGCGCTGCGTGTTGCGGCGGTAATATGGGAACCTGTCCATTATGAAGCGGTAGATCTCCGACAACGGCAGCATGCGCTCCGGCGAACTCCATATAGCCATGGCGGTCAATGCTATGTATGAGAAGGGTGGTTTTTGGTCACCATAGGACTCTCGTGTAGGGCGAGGCATGTTTTGGCACTGTGTGGCGTCGTAGAGAGGCGCCACGCGGCGTCGAAGGCGCACGTGAGCACGTCTCGCGGCACGCGGAGAGAGATAAGCACTGGGCGCGCAAGCGAGAGTGCTCGGCAGGCGGGCCGCGCGAGGCGCCGCCCCCTGCCCCACGCCAATCGCGTGCCGCCGGGTTTGTTTGTTGTTTTTGTCGGCTCCAGACCCGTTACACAGGAATTTAAATTGTTATCACGTTTACATTAAACAAAATTTATTCGACACCGACAACACTTGAGCTTGTTTCGAAATTGCAATGATTAAAGAAGCAGGGAGGTACTTATTGGTGCCGCGAGAGAAAGAGTCGAAATGATTGGAGACGGCATTTATTAATATTTTTATGAGCTGCGTCGGGCTATGCGCCATGGATCCATCATGGCTGACTTTTATTAGTAGAACAATAAAGTGGTTTTGTTTTAGAAGGTTATTTGCGGTAAAATAAAATCTATATAGAATAATTAATTAGACTAAAATTAATTTTATTTATCGCTACTTGCTTTCAAAACTAAAAAAATGCAAATGCTTATATCAAATACTCTTCTTGCATTCATCTTTGCCTAGAGATCTTTTTGTGACATGACTAAACCTTGTAGACTCTAATCAATTCTAGTACTAAACATGCTAGACCGGCAATGGCCGTGTGCGCCTGAGGCACTGCGACTGCGGCACGGCGGCGATACGACGGCGCGACGGCGGTGAGCGCGTCGCAAGGTAGCGCCGCGTGCTTTTTCCCGGAGGGCATAAATGGGCCATGCCAGATCGCTTTGACGACGTGTTAGATAAATTACACCTACAGGCTAGTTATAGTTTCACCTTTAGTTTAAGCTTTTACAGTAACCATAGTTTCTTGATATATAAAAAAAGACTATAAATTTGCATATCTGAATTTTAGCAATGCCTATTAAAGCTGCATTCGCCCAGCTTTGTTGACTTTTATCTTTTATTTTCTTACCGAAGACTTCAACGTTCGCTTTGTTTCGTGTTAGTAGTTTCTTTCTAAAGTATTTTCTAGCATCTTTAAAATCATAGTAAAAAAATATTTGGCAAACTTTTTTAACGTCATCGCAACGTACAGAGGGTGCGAGCACAGTACTGCACTCTCGGTGCAAATCACCCGCAACTAATGCGAATGTGGACTAACAATGTCGCTTATTCCTGCTTAATCGCCCGTCCACACACGAACTTATTACCCTTATGTTTGCTGCCTTTTGGGAAACCAGATTTATTCACCAATTTGATCTTAAAGTGAACGACTATATCTTTGAAATAAGTGTTTTAGGAAAAAATATTTAGATACCTCAGAAATAAGTCAATAAATACCTCAATATTCAATTATTCATCCCAATATATTAGACACAACTATATTAGCTACCTACTTATTTCGACCTGCGTTCAATCATGATGTGCATGATATGGTCATAATATAAAACTAGTATAGGAGTATAACAAATAATAATAATAAATAACGCACACACTAGGAAAAACGCCCCGCATTAGGAAAAACGGGTGCCATGGACACACACATAGAACAGATTACTCCCAAAACCCCTCAAATTACTCCCAAACTAATGAGAGATAAATGTAGGCCATAAAAATATTTCTCCCGGCCCGGGAATCGAACCCGGGACTACCACGTGGCACGGAAGTAGTTAATGGCTTAACCTACCGCCTTACGAGTAAAAGCCAGGAGTTCGAATCCTGCCTCGTACCTTTGACTTTTTCGAAATTGATGTGCGAGATTTGAAATTGTGAGGAAGCCTGCACGCTGAAGAAGGTTCACAACCCTCAAAAAACCCAACCCGCATTGGGCCAGCGTGGCGAACTATGGCCTAAACCCTCTCCTGAGAGGAGACCCGTGCCCAGCAGTGTATAAATGTAGGAAGAAATGCAGAATGTATAAATAGGTTTATGATGAATAATGATTTATATAAAGATGTCGTTTACGTTTATACTTACATACTTTTAGTATTATAATATATTAACTACAGTACCGGCACGCTATGATGGCCGTTTTGACAGATTCCAATAGTGAGGTCAACTCTCAATTCATTATCGAAAAAAATATAATCAAACGCGAGTCGGATCTATAAGTTTTTAGATTTATAAGTAATAGTGTAAGGGGTAGCGGATTAAAAAGTTTTAATAAAACGAAAATAAAAATGTTTACTTAATATATCGTAAATTCAAAACTGCTTTGTTTTGTATTGAACTATGACGCGAGTTTGCCGGAGGTAGGAGTTGTGCTGGCCGGCGATCCCATAAGTGACGATCATATTAGATTTAATTTTTTTTAAATTTCGAATTTCGAAAAACTAATGCCGAGGTGTGTCTTAAAATTATACATCCATAAATTTTACTGCACGTCAGTATTTACAACAATGTAGAGCAATTAGCTCCTTCAACGTAGTTATGAATTGATACGAAATTTGATGAGTCGACAATCGTCAAAATGGCTATCATGGCATACTTTAAGCACTATATTACTACACTACCACCACACAATATTTTTAAACGAACCCAAAGTTTTCTAATAAGAAGTTGACTCCCATATTAGATATGACAAATAACAATTCTGGATTCCTCAAAAGTCTTTTATCTATTAAAAATCCGACCGCGTCGCGCTAAATTGTCGGCGTCTGGCAAATAGGGTCATTAAATTCAATCGTTGGCCACGAGAAGACAGAAGCGTCACTTATGCGTCCTATGTAATTTAGTGGTATTAACGTTACAGGGTTACTTATATGGTTATGGTACAGGAGCATGGAGTGTGCTTAGTATGCCGAATATGTGCCGTCTATTGCGGCACCGGCATCGGCACAGGCGCTGGGAACAATGGCGGTGTCTTGGCGAGGCTTGTAGTGAATTACACAAATTGCTAGCTAACTACATGAGCCTTGGATCTCGTGAGATACGAGTATCAGCGGCTGCGCTTTGACGACTCCATAATTTTAGTCCGATTATAATTTTTTGATAATTCTGCAACCAATAACATTACATCGAGTTACCACAAGACGCGACTCTACCATGTTACAATGTTTATTTCATTTTTCTCGTCATTGGAATTCCACATTTCGTAAAATTACATGTAATTATTTCGTAATGTACAAGAATTTATAAAATCTAAAAAAAATACAAAAAATATGACTCACAAAAAGATAAAAGTGCTTTCAAATATGGCCTACTAGCAACGATATTTTAAAATAATAAAAAAAAGAATGAATCATAAATAACACTTCTAATGTATTTCTCATTTAAGTATAGGTATATTCATAATAATGACATAATGTAAATATCTATGGGGAAACGGCAGTATGATTCAAATTCAAAAATATCAGCGTGATATACGAAACTTTTCTAAAACTTTTATTTATGAGGTTAAATGATATGCCGTGAAATAAAACAGTCGATGTTCGCAAAATTACTGTCACCTGTTGTAGGACCCCATAGGCAATCATAGCACCTCGGATCGAATCGCCTTAATGATTTTCCTTTGAGAGCGCCGCCAGAGCCTGGACACACGTGAAAAAACCTTAAACACCTCAACCTTGTTATTAAGTGTGAATTCTACAAATTGTTCACAAATATTTGCGTCTACCTGTGCTTTTTTGCTACTATTATATTTGCCGTAACCGAATTAGGCCACCATGGACTCTGTTATAGATTGTAGTTTGTCAAGGAAATATTTCTAGTAATGAAATGCTATGTCTATTTTTTTTTTGATATTTTAGTTGATCAGATATTCTGCCTCTTATAGTATCGATGACATACACTATAATGCTTGCCATAGTGGTGAAAGGCTTTGCCTTGGGCAACAATCGGTAAGTACCTTATGCCTACTTACCGATTGTTGCCCAAGGTGTACTAGACGTACAGGAAAGGAAGCGGGGAGGCTCCTTCCGTGCACTTTCGTTCGATTAGATGTTAATTTGAATTAAAGTGCCAATATGTAAAGTGACTTAATTTGTCTACAAGAGGAGGATGCACGTGGGGAGGTTCAAGGAAGTCATGCCCCCACGCGGAAGCCAATCGCCAGTGAGTCCAACTCTTATGGCAGTTGTAGCATCTATAACAACAGACATTATAAAGATTTTTTTTGTACAATATCAAGTGACGGGATGAACAAGTCGTGCGCCTGATGGTAAACTACACGCCTGTCCATAACAGTTGCAGTGCCACTCAGAGCTTTAAAGTGCAAAGATTTGAGGTGCACTGGCACTGCGCCCGTCACCCTGAGACATAAGTTGACAAGTCCCATGTGCCTGTAATTTCACCAGCACCCTTACCCTTCAAAACCGGAACACAGTAATGCTGACATTACTGCTTGGCGACAGAAATAGGTAAGGTGGCGGTACTTCCCTGGACGAATTCTTGCACAAGGATAGATAATAGATGCGCATCTCTATTTTATAGATATAGATAGATTACATGGGATATCAGGGTGATTCTGCTAGTCAGATTCTTGCCTTGCTTATACATTCAATGGGAAGTTGAAAAGGGCTAAAGCTTTGAACAGTTCCAAAAAATATGTCCCGGAAATTAATTAGAAATTAGTAAAATTACTTGACTCCTTCTAGGTGTCGAAAGAGTACAAGATTAATTGCTTGTGCCTTATCCGCTTTACTTGAACCGAAGTCCAAAGTGCCGGGTAAAATGTCAAATTTTTTCAAAACACTTTCTAAAAGCCGTTTGTGAACATTAGAAATTGAATAGTTTTCTATTTACGAGATTCCAAATGATTAAAAATCAAACTGAGTATCGATGGCATTCAACGATTAGCCACTTTGTTCCAGATTTATCCAGTTCTATTTATTTTTGTACATTTTGTGTGCTATGTTAAGTATATGCTTGTGATGATAGCTATTCAGATATTATTTAATTTTGTTCGGGAATTTAATGTTCATAGTAATTTTTCGTGAGCGCTCGCCGCTCACCAGACAGTTTAGCAGGTTATTTCCTAATACTCGTATAATGTCCTTTTTATTGAGTGTAAATAATTGAGTTTGTATCAGCGGCGAGCCGCCATCTGCTCGCTTGCGTTTTAACACTCGTTTTCGGATTTCCCACTTAACTTTAATGTTCCCATAAAATTTAACATCTCTAAAAAAGGCGAACGAAATTAATTCCTATCGTCTGCCGTCAAAATCGAGAATTGTTCGCTTTCGTGAATTGTATATCACTTCGCCGGGATTTGAAGAAACTTTATTCTCGTGATCTCTCGCCGTGGTGCGACATTAGGTCTTAAGACCTTCGTAGAAGATGTCTTTCTGTTTTGTTAGTTTTCGACGGGTGTCATTTCAAGTATCGCGGCTTGAGTTCGGTTATTACAATATTTGTTGTTGCAGGTTATTTATTTGACTAGTTGTCAGAGCTTATGTCGGCGGCATCGAGTGAGCCTGGCGGGCGGCATTGATGTCGTGCTGTATTTTTTAATAATCATATTTAGACATGTGATTATTCTGATGATCTGACACTTTAAATTACTATTTTACTAACCGATTTTGATATCAATTTTATGTTCTTGTGTACCGATTTGTGGCGGTAGAAATAAAAGCGATGCTAGGCAGTAAAGGGAACGACTACATAAAATTATTTTCTTCTATTGTTCGTCCCTCGATGGACTGCATCGTAAAACGTTTAATTACAGAAGGCTTGAACATAAACATATAATTACGTTTTCAATAAATTTATTTTATATTTATTCGTATTCAAATTTTAGATAGCTTTTTCTGTAAAGAAGATTTTGTGTGAGACAGCACATTGAAACAAATTTTCTGTTGATTAAAAATCATCAAAACATTGAAAAAATATTAGAATTTGATTCCGAGTCACTGATATGAGCGATATTAATTAATCTTTACTTTTTAATCGAAACATGAAGTCCTGTGTCGCAGATAATAATCAATTAATGTCGACACACTGAAAAGCTTAACAGAGTATTACCTTATCGGTGTGTTCATATCATGCATAGTAAACAAGATAATTTGGCATTGAGTTTACAAACAGCTAAAGATAAGTCATGTCTGGGTACTTTCCATATGAAATCGATACAAATAAAGTTTTTGAAAATAAGTTTTCAATTTGAAAACGCGAGATTTTCATTTCCGAAACGCGCGATTGCAATGCTAATACAGTGATTTATATGTGGTTGCATCGATGCAAACGCGCGACTAGATATTATTCGTCCCATAACTTGATATTTACTTAAAAAAAAGAAAAACAAAGATTTAATCAATGTAGTCGGTTCTGTTGAATAAATAAAAACGTGAAACGCCTTGGGATTGAACCTAGCTTAAACGTGTTACGATGCCACTAAAAAAAACTGTTTGTTTTGGAAGTCTGTCCGAATATCAAGTGTCTATCTATATAACTTGAAGAACTGCATTTTCTGTTGTAGACACATTTGTGTTCTATGATGGAGTATCATGTTAGTCTAGGAGTCAGTCACACGACGATGTGAGTCTTCATTTAATTGATAAAAAGTTTCATAATATATACATTTGTTTGAGAAAAAAATGTGGAAAGAACTGGCATACTATTATATAGATTTTAAGACTTTCGTGGTTATTCACTAAATGACTATCACTAATATCAGGTTTCTTACCACGGTTCGACTTATTTTTATTTTCCCGATATTTCGGAACGGTTGCACGCTCCATGGTGACGAGTTGACTGCTGCAGTCATTATTATCTGATATTTTAAAAAACCGACCTCAAAAGAACGTGGAATTATATCTATTTGCCAAGTTTTATTGAAATATCCCCTAGTTCGCCACTATACAGGACTTGACACAGGAGATAATAAAAATCGGTTCTCACTACTCAAAGTATATTGAGAGAGAAAAACGCCTTGAATTGGAGAATAGCAAAACCAACCATTAAAATAATTGCTCCTTAAGTAAAATTTAGGCGCTATTTATAAAAATGAATGTTCATGCGTGATCAGCCACCCTTAGAGGTGGATGTTTTTCTACAAAATGAAATGGGACCACTATGGAGGTACCCTCTTTCCAACAAAAGAATCATGAAAATTGGTTCACAAATACCGGAGTTGTCGCGTAACATACATAAAAAAACATACAGTCGATTGAGAACCTTCTCCTATTTTTGAAGTCGGTTAAAAATGATCTAATACTTCCGAAAGTTTAACGGGCGTGACACCGAGTACATAACCAAACGTGGTCACAACAACTTTCGAAAGTTTTAACGCAATCAGAGGAACAAATAATAAAAAATATAAATGAACCATAATGGAACGCATACGGGACGAGCAAACATTAATTTTAATAGTCTGGCTAACGAAAGATTAGACTAGAAAAACGCGGGAAAATTGAAGAAATTTTGTATGGTATTACAGGTGTAGTAGGAAAAAATAATTTTGATACAAGTATAATATGCAAATCGAATTATTTTATGAATTGATCGGTCAATCATTTGTATGTGTTCATAATTTAGACATATTAGAATCAACTGGGTGAAGTTGTTGGCAGAGGTCTAAAAGTTCTGTAATGACATAATTTAGAAAAAAACTAAAAAGTATTTAAAATATTAAATGGCCTATTCTATGTATGTTTATTTGCATACTGTAACTTCGGTAGTTTTATATATGGAATCTATATATAAAGAAGTGCCGTAAATTTTAAAGTATATAAATAAATAAACACATTACGTAATTTCGTAATTTATTCATCATGTGTGTCGGAACTATTGGTCAGGCAGTCTTTTTGTTCTAACTCGCCTATTTTTTTGAAGAATTATGTATTTCTTTGATCCGTTTGGTTCCGACATACAAATTCCCTATAAGTAAATATATTACAAACATTAAATAAAATTACTATCTGTTGAAACGACTAGCAAAAATTTATAAATTTATTAGCAACGATCTAAATTATTACGTGTACTAAGCAATGAAATCGGAATATTCTTAGTTTGCTAGAAAACAATTCTTCTCTCTTCTTGTTTCTCTGTAAAGTTACCAATCACAGTAACAAGAAGCTGTCGCAAATCGTTTTTCCTAGTCTTCGTCATATTATTATTATTAAGAGAATCACAAAAATTGCATATAACACAATGAAACCGAGTAGTGGCATAAATATTGGGGTTGTCAGCTAGATTTAAAAGTTTCATCTTTCGTTAGCCAGGTTCTACCAAGTAACGGGACGAACATGTCGTGAGCCTCTGCGATCGCGAAGATCTGAAGGGTACTACCACTGCGCCTGTCACCTTGGCACATAAGTTGTAAAGTCCCATGTGCCTGTAGCTTCACTCATTTAATTTTTCGCAGCAATGCTCACATTACTGCTTAGCGGCAGAAATAAGTAAGGTGAAGTACTTCCCGGACGAATTCTTAGGTATTATATTAACGTTTATTTCATCATCATCAGTAATTAGTTATAGTATAATAGTAAATATAAAATAGTAGCAGTAGAACTCCTTGTAAAAGAGTTCGTCCAGGGGAGTACTGCCACCTTACCTGTTTCTGCCGCCAAGCAGTAATATGAGCGCTATTGCGTTCCGGTTTTGAAGGGTAATGGTGCTAGTGAAGTAAGAGGCACATTTGGACTTGTCAACTTATGTCTGAAGGCGACGGGCGCGGTGACAGTGCCCCTCAGATTTTTGTGATTAAAAGCTCTGAGCGAGATTGCAACTATTATCGACAAAGTAAGCGGTAAGGCACTTGAGATTATGTTGGCTCTCCTTACCCTTTAAGGGTACACTGCTACAATGCGGTAACAATAGGTAGGGCGGTGGTTACTTATCTAGGCAGGGTTTGATTTATAACTTTACGCAGCCATTTCCACTCCAGAACTTGTCTACCTTAGGTAGAACGGAACCTTTGAAGGTTGCCTGTTCAGATATAAATATAGACTATTGCTACTCAAACATGCTATGTTAAGCACAGCTTCAGCTATATTAAGCACATCACTTCGATTCTGAGCCCTACAACCTTGTTCCGGATGCCGTCAACCATTCATACCATTGGTAAAATAAAGCCAAATGCGATCATATGATTTCATTACATTTTCTCTAATGTTTACGTAACAATAAACAAGTTTTATTGAATTTAAATTAAATTTTTATTTTAGTAGCAGCAAAGCTGCTTGTGAAAGGGTTCGTCCAGGGTAGTACTGCCACCTTACCTATTTCTGCCGCCAAGCAGTAATGTCAGTATTACTGTGTTCCGGTTTTGAAGGTTGAAGGTGCTGCTGGTGAAATTACAGACACATGGTACGATTTAACTTGTGTCTCAGAGTGACGAGCGCAGTGACAATGCCCCTCAGACCTTTGCGATTGGCGTGTAGTTTACCATCATGCGCACCACTTGTTCGACCCGTCATTTGATATTATAAAAAAAATAATTTTGTTTTACATTTTTACACACAAAGACTGTCTTACGTCGTCGGCGGCGGCGATTTAGTTTTTTTAATAAAATATAAGTGCAAATTTGACCTCCATCTCACCTGATGGAAAGTGACGATGACGTCGACGATGGAGCATGCACACATAAATAATGCCTATTCACTCTCGCCTCGAAAAGGCCCAAGTTATAACGTTCAGGGACAAGTCTGCAGGCAAGGAATTCTACTCCATAGCCGTTCGCCATATAAACGTGGAAGCGTAACGCTTCGTGCGTATCTATGGAATATCCACAACATAGGGGTGAAACCCAAGCTTATGCCTAGTCCTCCGGTGATGGAAAGGGCAAGGCGGAATTAAATCGTGTAATTCCATCGCACACTCTCCGTGATATATCCTGTAAAATACCGACAAGCAGGCAACTTTACGGCGGTGTTCAAGGCTTTGCAGCTTCGCCTCCACTAATTCCGAGTCACCAATAAGCCTCTTGTCACGATTGTCAATTGAATCCTAAGTGGCCAGTTGATATGTAGCAGAGCCATCCCAACGGTGGCAGCAGTACTCCATGCACGATCGAACTTGTGCTGGGTACAGCTGAAGCAACTGACCCGGTGTAAAGTAACGCCTCACCCTGGAAAGGATGCCAAACTTCCTTGCTGCATTTTTGGCCATGGATTCTCGATAGATCGATTTTGGATGTATCTGCCGAAGTTCAAATTGGACGTCAGGTCCATTCCAAGTAGCTGGAGGCGGTCGGCTATCGGTATGGATATATCACGAAAAGTCGGAGTCAGCTCGAAGGGACTCCGTTTTGTGGAGAATAGACACGCCTGAGTTTTGGTAGCGTTAAATTTGACAAGATTGGCATCGCCCCAATCGGAGGCTGCCTGGAGTGTCAAATCCCAACGGCTAACCATGGACTCCCGACAAGACTGGATTTCCTCTCCACTGACCCTTGCATTGGTCAAGTACCTATCTACAACTGTGCTGTCATCAGCATACGCAAAGGTACCTGGACTTAATATATCATTATATGCAACAGAAAGACAGTTGCAGACAGTACGGAACCCTGAAGAACGGCATCTATCGCCATATGTTCGGAAGTGTAGCCTTCTAAGACCGCTCGAATCGAACGTTCACTCAAGAAATCCGAGATCCAATTGCAAAGGTCAGTGGGAAGCCCATAAGAGAGAAGCTTACTTAAAAAGCTTGCGTGACACACCCTGTAAAAGGCTTTAGAAATGTCCAAAGACACTGCAAGTGCTTCGCCTTGCTTTTCTATAGCCTCGCTCCATATGTGACAGTCATACACAAGAAGATCCCCAGTAGATCGCCCTCGTCGGAATCCGTACTGGCGATCACTGAGGAGGTCGTTGTCTTCAAGGTACGACAGGAGACGGTTGTTGAATACACGCTCCATAGTCTTGCAGAGTATGGAAGTGACTGAGATAGGTCTATAATTGACAGGGTCAGCTCTCCTCCCCTTTTTTGGCACAGGTTGCACGTTTGCAAGCTTCCACGACCTGGGAACTACATCAATCTCGAGAGGCGGTACAGGCGTGTGAAAACAGGAGACAACAGTGGGGCCTCCACAACCTTTAGAGTAGCGGTCTGGATCAGTTGTTAACAGAAGGTCCAAGCAATCAAATCCAAGCAATTAGCCGTATGAGACTCAGCATTTGGGATCCTGGTGGCGCCACTGATGAGCTGAGAAAGGCTTAGCGTTAACGCAAGTTTACGCGTCTCTCTCCCAACATGATCGGTCATCTGGTATGGGAACAACCATTCTTGATGGTGAGCATTAAAATCCCCCAGAATGACTAGTTGCGCCACTGGGTACCTGAGTTGAGCCTCATCAGACGTCTCGCTTAAACATTGGAACAGCTTGGTCGTCTCCTGATCTATATGCGAGCGGTAGACACAGCAGTACACTATTTGTGTAACTCCTGTGTCAACCAGAAGCCATAAAACAGAAAACTCGGTTCCTCAAGGTTCTTGAGACGCTTGACACAGATGTCATCGCGAACAAACACACAGACTCCAGCACGAGGTACGAACCTGTGCTCCAAGGTATACCTGGGACATCTGATCTGCATCTCTGTGAGGAACAGCAGCTGCGGTTTGTCGGTTTCAAGGTGGTAGTGGACCGAATCGAGATTTGAGTGCAGACTTCGGATGTTAGTGAGGTGCACTTTTAGTGGGAGGACGTGCAACCTCTATGTACAGTATTTTCCTTTCTTATGACTTGTCATGTTGTTTTGAGAAGTGAATAGGCAGGAGGAAGGCAGTTAAACGAGGCACTGCGTCGTGTTCAACCTAGCAGCATGCTCACACTGCCACACGAGGGTACAATCGGCTTGGAGACCGTGGGGACGCCCGAACCCCCCGGAGATGGCCACCTAGTCCTCCCTTCCGGTCGCCAACCGGCAAGATGGAGCATTCCGGGAATTCTCGTTAGGTGGCGGGGCAGCCGTTCACGGGTGGATTTCCCGCTACATGGGCCTCAACTTTCCACTGTCGGCCAGCGGTACACCGTGCTTCGGATCCCGCTAGCCCCCAGAACCGAGCGCTCAGTGTGGCAGTACAAGTAGCCTCAATTCATCGTCAGACACTGCAACTGTTCCAAGCCGACCTCCTAATGGCAACTCCCGAACATGAGTCGGAACACGATAATAACCATTTGGCGACTCGACTGCGTCGGGAGGGTGGTGACTAGCCACGGCCGAAGCCTACCACCAGTAGTTGTTGCTCTTTAGCACCACCCAGGGGTCACTTGTAGAGTCTCGAGGGTAAACCTACGGAAGTGAGCAACGTCAACGCCCAAAATTCATTATACAACTTATTCGGAGTTGGGTGTTAAAAGCTGCGACAGTCTTATTGACTCCTGTAGTTATTATCGAACATAATCTTGTCATGTAAATGTTGTTATTCTTCCAAATAAACATTTTCATTTTTTTTTACTTTTCGGATATTTTATATATGTGTATTTGTTAAGCCCCTTTTTACTTAAGTACACACACGTTGGGGGTATACAAAGAGCACCTCTCTTTACTGTAGTAGAGGATAAGAGCTACGCTTTATACCGCTTTCCCCAAATGAGATTTTTCTTTTTATTGAGGAACAAACCGCCTTATACAAATTATAAAATAAAAATAATAACGCACATAATAACGCACACACTCAATATAGCCCCGAACTAGGGAAACCCTATATTGCGGGTGCCATGGACACACACACAGACAACCACAAATTACACCCAAACTCACGAGAGAAATATATGTAGGTCATACAAATATTTCTCACGGCCCGGGAATCGAACCCAAGACCTCTGCGTGGCAGTCCGGCATGGTAACCGTTCGGCCACGGAGGCACTTAGTACTTGGTGTAACAGGCTGGTGTCCGCAACTCGACGTCAAGGCGCCTATTTTGCGTGTGGACGGAGGCAGTTAAAAATACATTTAACTTATTACTAAACCTATACTTCCTGGTACTTATAAGTGAACAAGTAAAATATATAAGCAAAGACGAGAAATGCTCAATTAAAATCATGTTTGTTATTTGGTGGAATAGTGTAGTACTCTATTCCACAACCACAATATAATACTATAATTGCGTACGTAATAATAAAAAATTTAAAAATAAAGATGAACTTAAACAAAACAAAGAAAGATTGAACAATTAATGATGAGCATACCAAACCATTTTAAAATCTGATTTGCTGATGTGACTTTTAAACTCCTGCAAAGAAGAACCAAATATGTCAACTTCACTACATTTTGCATTGTATAAGGAACAAGTCCTTTTTATGAAATTATTGCTACCGTAATATGTTTACTTAACTTAAGAACTAAAAGATCTTTTTTACGATTTGCTCTTTCATTGTTTCGCAGCACACAAATAAATATATCTTCCAACAAATAAGGGGTGTGTACAATGTTATGCAAAATTTTATATAACTATGTTAGGTCAATTAGAGAACGACGATGTTGCAATGGAACAATATTGTACAACTTAAGGGATGACTCGTAGTCTACATGATTATGATGCATTCTATAGTCCAAAGCTTTGATTAATTTACGCTGTATCCTTTCTATTTTATTTTGGTAGAATTTTGGTAGGGATCCATACAGAACTTGCACATTCGAGCCTGCTAAGTACGTAACTATTAAAAAGCAGCTTATTGGTAAAAGGGTTCTTAAAGGATTTACCAACAGTCAATGTAAACCCTAATAGTTTGAAAGACCTTGACACCATCTTATCAATATGTGGGATAAACGTAAGTTTAGAATCCATGACAACACCAAGATTTCTGATCTTCATTATTCTATTGAGGTTTTTACGTAAGGTGCACTATTGGATTTTTCTTTCTCGTATAATTTATTGAAAAACATTTATCAGGATTTAAAAATAGATTATTTTGAGCACAGTAATTTTTGAAAGCTCTAACATCTTGTTGCAATAATTGAACATGTTCGTTACTAAGTCATGTATATGTATTCCATGTAACAATGTGTCGTGACCTTTTTATACAACTTGAGACTTGTATTCATATGTGACTTCTCATTGTAAAATCGAAGCTACCAAGCCTGAGTCGAACTCGATTATGGAGGACGTTAATCAAGCCTGCGGCGATTTAGTATTCGGCGTTATTGCAGCATTTGTCGGCGGTCGGCGCGCGCACACATGGCGCTGTCGCCCCGAGCCACACGCAAATTAAATTAATTTCTATCCTTGATCACTCATGTTGCAACATACAGTTTGCGAATGACGCGTGAGACAAAAACTAAAAAAAATATGCTTGAATCAATAGGTCGGTAAATTGAATTAAACATGCAATTTCAAATTATTCTCTCACTAGCGTGCCGACGCTATTTTAATCACAAAGCGTGCGATCTTCAAAATAATAGCCATATCATTTCTTCGCTGGATTTTGAAGGTTGATCTCGCGGCGCTTATTCGTATAACAATCGTAAACTAGCGGCGCTATCTACATCTGTAGATTGTAACATTACGCCACACAAAGTGCGATAATCTCCTAAAAGGTGTCGGTGGTGTTGTAGATAATTAATATTTAGGCCTGGTGGGCGCCCCGCGGCGCCTGCGCACCGCACCGCTTTGTGCGCCGCCGACACCCGCATTTGTCATGTTAGCGCGCGGTAAAGGTGTGAATGACTTTTTTCTAACTATTATTAATGACAATGATAGAAAATATTGTTTTTTGTTGCAACACTGTTGATTGTTGTCAATTAGTTTTTTGTTGCCTCACCAAGTTTTGATTATAAGCGTGGCCGATCGATTTGGTTGGATTTGAATTGAATGTTTGGATTAAAATATGGCCAGCTTCATTATTCCCTTTTGATGTGATTGAATACGTATTTTCTATCTGAGGTGCATCGAAATAAGGATGAGGCATCGTTGCGATACTTTTCAATTAAAAGTACCTATATAACACGTAATTTTCTCGTTGCTATATATAATATGACAATACTTTGCTTTTCGAAATATTTTGCAAAAGGTTTACGTATTAAAATGTCAACTGCAACAACTTTCTCTTCATAAAGGCAATATTTCGTAAGTTACTTGTTTTGTTACTTAAAAAATGGGCCGAATCACGATGTTCTGAAAGGCTCACGACGGCGACGGTCGGGGGTTGCTCCCGTGCCTCCTCCTTGCCTCCCTTGCTTTACTGCTGAACAATGAATAATAAGCAGAAACATCGACTATCCATTTTTCTTTTCGACTCCTTAACAATAACAGCGACGTTGAAAGAATGGATACAATTGAAATTTAAATATTTTAAGAAAAATAAGCTTCAAAGGGAGAAAATATTGGTCGGAGCTAATAACAGCACAGTATAGTTGAGTAGCTTTTTTCGTAAAACGTATTTAGAAAAATGACAATGCTTTATAAAAAAAAAATTTAAATACATTATTTATTTATTTCCAACTTACCTAACGCGATAGTGTAGACAACAAGTCTTACATAATGACCTTTAATTTAAATAATAGCAAGCTTAATAACTATTTACATATACAACTGGAATTATTATAAACGTCCAATGCTACTGGCAAGTATTAAGGTTCAAATTAATTTGTTTTTGTTACTAAAGTAGCAAAAATTATCTGGAAATATTGAAACAAATTATATTTAGTACATAAAAAACAAATTAATTTGTACCTTGATACATACTAGTAGCATTGAACGTTTATAATAACAAAAAATCATTACGAAAGGCTGTATAGCGAGTGGTGGTTCGATAAATCAAGGTAACTTCCCGCGATTATATTTGGGGCTAGAACAATGGCTATTATATTCCTTTGTGCTATTAGAGTAAAGCATGGCTTCCGGCTATCGAACCCAGCCGTTGATGTTTTTTGACACCTTAACCTAATTTTTAAGGGAAGATTGATTGAGTTAGGAAACTTCTGCAATTTGCTTATTGTACTGTGAAGATACAGATGAAATTTTGTAAGTGAATTTAACAAATACCAATGTAATACTTGGCAATTTCACAATTGAACTACGACCTCCGTGATCGTGTAGTTTGCACACCGGTTTTCTTGGTGTCGCCATCTCTGAAGTTGCGGGTTCGGTCCCCGGCCGGCTCAATAAAAAAAAAAATTTTTTTACTGTCCCGTGATCAGTACGACGTAAGTGACGTTGTCTAATATTTATTTATTTGAATTACCTACGCCTCTACTTTTGGCCTCTTTAAAATTCTACGGGCAGACACATAGGTACTAAGTTTTTATCAAAGTACTTGTTTAATTTCAATATACACTATCTACTATTCCATCGGGTATAGAAGTAGATTTTCCAATGGATTAAACGTGTTTTCATAGCGGGTCTGTACGGGGAAGGGGGCGGGTGCGGGGCAGGCACTATTAACGTATGGTTTGGAGATAACATCGGCCGACAAACTCGATTAGCGGCTCGAGTGAGTCCTTCGTTTGTCCTAAGTCACAAACTAACAGCGAATAAATACACTGAGTGCCAATGAGTATTAGATTTTCCTTCCTCAGTGCTTCCTTCAAAAAGGTAAATGTAGAGGTCACCAACTATTCTGGAGCCAAATAAGTGCCTTCGTCGCCGAACGGTTACCATCCTCGACTGCCACGCAGAGGTTCTGGGTTCGATATAAGAAGAAATATTTGTATGGCCTACATTTGTTTCTCTCGTCAGTTTGGGTGTAATTTGTGGTTGTCTAAGTGTGTGTCCATGGCACCCGCGATACAGGGTTTCCCTAGTAAGGGGCTATGGGTGTGCGTGTTATTATTATTATCCCAGTGAAATTCTATTAAAATGAAGTCATTCTAATGGCGTACATAAGCATTTCATCATCATCACAATATTTGATGAAAGCACATTAGCCAACTTATGTCTCCGGGTAACAGGTGCAGTGGCAGTGCCCCTCAAATCTTTGCGATTTAAAGCTCTGAGCGCGCATGACACGTTCATCCCGTCTCTTTGTGTCATGTAAAAAAACATATAAAAACGTTAAAAGTTCTTTCCTTTTAGAAGGAATTTTTCTTTGTGTTTGTGCGTTCCTTGTATCAATTGGACGTAGTTAAGCAAAAAGGATCCAATCCGGTTCCTAAAGTCTAACCTCTTACATAAGCAAAAAAAATCCAACATAAACATAAATAAATATCTCTGGAGTTACATGACATTATAAGTTTTGAAAATAAAACTAGAGTGAGAAACACTTTTAAACTTCAAACTGCCATATCTCGAAAGTCAGTGGATGTGGATTGGATCTTTTTTGTTTAACTACGTCCAATTATAATAACAAACTAGTACAGTATTTTTGCGAAACATACTTATTTATCTATATAATGATAGTGAAAACATAATGATATTCAATATAAAATCATCATCACAATCGTCAACTCACTTATACATCCAACTGCTGGGCCTGGGTCTCCTCTCAGGCGAGTGTTTTAGGCTACAGTCCCCCACGTTGGCCTTCGCACTTTGTCTGAAGATTTCAACACGATGTTTTCCTTGACCGAAAAGTTCATGATAAAGTTTAAATTGAATAGCGCATATAAACTCCAAAAATCTCAGAAGTGCCGGATTCGAACCCACGGCCTCTGCTTGAGAGACGGTAGATCAAAACATTAGGCTACTACGGCTACAATAATAAATAAAATATTAAAACATATAAACCGTTAAATAAACTAAAAATTCCATATAGTCTTGTTTTTTATTCTAATCTGCACCTTTCCACCTCTCAAGTTATTTCCCAGATGCATATACATATTTACAAAATTGACATTTAAAAAGACATTAACACCTTACTGAAAAAATGGCTTTGCGTTCTAGTGTTAAGGCAAAGTTCACTCTGAGTCAAGACTAGTGTTTTCCATTAATATTCTATGGGTAGTCTAGATGCAATATTAATGGAAAATATTGATTTTGTACCACACGTCACATAGTCATCGGTAACTTACACACGATCCAAACAACACTGAATTACCTACTTACAACTTACATATCTAATACGTAATTTAAAATGTACTACGAAATTGCTTCTAATATTCGTTTATATAATATATGAAATATAATTTTCTTTATAACGTGCTACGCGCTACGCCGTAGCATAAATAGCTACGAGCAAAAATATATTATTTGTTTCAAAACAATGTTCAACTAAAACAGAAAGAGTGTAATCATAACTAAGTCGTAATCATAACGTTAATTACTTTTTGGTTCTCTCAAACAAGGCTTTGGCGGTAACACGGCTGGTCATAATTCATTCCAACTCGCATCCTCCTTCATAATATGGTACGCGTAGACGCATCGGCGCAGTGGAAATGAGACGGGGCTACAGGAAGGCACGGGATGGCCATACGCTAGCAGACATAATACGGAATGTTTATAGCCCGGGTACTTCCTTTTAATTTTTTAGAGAGCACTATTTCAAATATTGTTTTAATTGATTGCCGGCAGACCGTTCGGCGGCGGGCGAGGCGGGATGAGCCCCTAATTACAGGGCAGTTCTACTTCACATTATTTAGGATGCACAAAGACAGTTCACGACGTTCAACCGCGCGTCTGACAGCTGTAATTTTGGAAAACTTATCATGTTGACTTTTGTTACTTCGTTTTATATCACTCCCTTAATTATAGCAGAGAGTACAAACTTTAAGGCTATAATTCAAAACAAATTGTCTTGACTTATTGAAGTGTAGATGGCGTAGAAATTACGTTAGGTATGTAAACAAAAATCATGATTTTTATGAATATTTTATAATTCAATTTCACAGAAATCCTATAGGATCTTTAACGTCTTAGTAGTAAACACCGGAGTCAGCAGGTTTTAATAACATAATATTTAATAAATCCACGCCTTTCTATATTAAGCGTGAGATTCAAAAAGCAACTAAAACATAATACTTGAGTTGCCTTTAAATATATTTTAAACTACTTAAAGGACACAATGAGACATATAGTTCTCAATAAATGACAAGTAATATAGTTGCATTTTCGAATGCAATCTCTAGTAGGCAGTAAAGCCGGGAGCGGAGCACCCGCATGTTAAGCCCCGACCGCAGACTGTGGACTGCGGTCGACAATTGTCATCCTATCTTTAAACTAAATTATATTGTGTATATGTATATATAAGTAACCTTTTGCTTCGGTAAATTGTGTTGTTTCTTGAATGTTACACACTATTCTACATGACGTGAAAAAAAAGCAACTGGAAACACAGAAATGTGCTATTAGTAAAGTTGGAGCTTCATTCATTCCAAAATAGTCTTGTCTGCAGCTTGCATCCACCCTTATTTTGTGAATCTTTTGTTTATAAAAAAAATACGAAGTACTTACTCATTAAACGCTATTTTCGGACAAGAACAAGTAAATGCGGGTGGCCGATACTGACTTTGTGATCGCAAAAAGTACCCTTAAGGAGGTAAGGAGTCAATTTTACTGACAGTGCGTACCCACTTAACTATGTGGGTAATTAAAAAAATAGAATAGAATAGAAAATCATTTATTCGACGAAGGCAAATACATAAAAAAGTAAACAGTTAAAAAAACATGAAACAAAAAAATAAATAAATAAATAAAAATATAAAAAAGAAACAGAGTAAAAATCAGGATTGACAAAAAACAATAAACGTTGTATGCTACTATGCATGCCCCGTCGAATAGGTCACCACCTCAGCATTTGCAGGGCAAAGTATACCCCGCGCTGATTTTCAGTTGGCAACCTTGGTCGATATCGCACGGATGTGGGTATATCAACATACAAATAAAAATAAAATAAAAGGAAAGGGAGAACAATTTAAGTATCATAATACATTACTATAAAAGTGTACGATATATTGTAACAATAATTCAAAATGAATATAAATCTTACACAACTACATAAATACTGATAAAAAATAAATAATAATATGTGCAGTGTCACATAATATGAAATCAATCAGAAACGAATAGGTGTGTATTAATTACTATTGAGCTATTCAAAACGTGGTTTATGAAATTCCTAGGATCATAGAAATGGTAAGTTGGCTAAAGATATGACAGGATTTTAATTTATAGAACTAGAAGTAATGAGATAATAATGAAATTGCATTAAAATAATTTTCAAATATGTAAAACTAAATAAGAGATACGTCAATATTTATATTTTCGTATTTCAATTGAGAATCCAGGAGCAACGTTTTTAATTTACTTTTAAAACTAATTTTGTTTGAAAGATCCCTAATCGGTGGTGGAATATTATTCCAACACTTAGAAGCAGCATAGCGAAAACTTCCACGAAATGCCGAAGTTCTATGCGAGGGAATAGCCAATTGTTGAGCTACACGTCTAGCATCGCGTTGACGATGACTGTTAGCCCAGGTTAGCCTAGAATGCAGATATGACGGACACTTGTGTTTAATTACGTCAAATAAGAGGCATGCTAAGTGCAATTTATAACGTGACCTCATCTTCAACATAGAGTGTTTGTTAATAAAAGGTGTTACATGAGTTCTTGGTGGTATGTCGAAACAGAAGCGTGCACATGCATTTTGTACTCGCTGCAACAACTTCTTAGTTCGCGCCAAGAGTCGAGGACCAAACACAATGTCAGCGTAATTTAACTTGGACAATACTATTGTTTCTACTAGTTTTATACGTAACTGTTGACTCAAGAACGGTCGCATTCTGTACAGAACCTTAAGACGGTAGAAGCAGTTTTGTACGCAACCAGATACGTGCCCCTCAAACCTCAGACCTTGATCCATGATAACACCCAGGTTACGCACCTCTGTAACCTCCTCGATAAGCTCGCCCATCAGGGCTACATGGGCATCGTTGTGTAGTCGAAACTGTTTTAATTTATCCAGTTGCGAGTCTGTCCCAAAGATAATAAGCTTAGTTTTTGAGGGATTAGGAGTGAGAGAGTTACAATCTGACCAGTGAGCTATCCTATCTAGATCCTCATTTATTTGTTTCACTACGGTCTCATATTCATTTGGCTTGAATCTCATATATATCTGTACGTCATCAGCATATACGTGGTATTTGCAGTTTTTGATGACGTTTATGATATCAGCGCTATACAGATTGTATAACGATGGGCCCAAAATGGAACCCTGAGGAATTCCTTTGTCTATAGGTGACATTTCGGATGCCAATGTAGAGCCACAGGTATCTTTTATTTCAACAAATTGTGTTCGTTGCGTAAGGTAACTTTCAAACCATTGCAACGTTCCTGGGGCAAAACCGTAGTACATCATCTTCGAAAGCAAGAGGTTCAAATTTATCGAGTCAAAGGCTCTGGAGAAGTCCAACAGCACCAGCACAGTGCATAAGCCCTCGTCCTGAGCAGCCAATATATTATCGGTTACGTCTAGAAGAGCGGTGATTGTACTACGACCTTTTCTAAACCCTGATTGGGTCTCCGGAAGTATATTGGTGGCCTCGAGATAATGCACGAGCTGGGAGCTCACCACCCTCTCCAAGACCTTTGACAAGACTGGTAATATGCTTATCGGTCTGAGGTCCGCAACACTGGCCAGGTTGCATTTTTTAGGTACAGGGCGCACCATAGCGACTTTCCAAAGATCGGGGAAAATTGACGTAGTAATCGATTTATTGACTAAATAAGTAAGTAAGTCAGAAGTTTGCGGTAGACTCAGCAGAAACATGTCCAGTGTAAGGTTATCATAGCCTTTTGCATTAGACTTCAAACTGGACAGTGTTTTAAGAATATCACTAGGATAGACTGGATTCAATATGAGAGTTGCGTCACTAAACTTATTTTGTTTATAAAAACTAATGTAAGACAAAGGAATATCTCGCGTACTAACTTTTAAAAAGTGTTGATTTATTACATTAGGATCATTAATAAACGAAGGTAGCTCTGAATCATTTCCTGGTGGCAACAGGTTGTTTTTTAAATTTTTCCAGAGTGTTTTGGGATGATTAATTTTATTATTAATATTCTGCTTGAAATATGCAACTTTTTCACAATACAACGATGTGTTAACTAATTTTTTAAGACTCTTGTAATACTCTTTCTTAGCATGTGAATTTGTTTTTAAATAAGTGAGGTGAGCTTTATCTCGTAGATGCATCATCAGTTTAATATTAGGAGTGATCCAAGGATGCGACCTCTCAGTAACTGTATAATTTTTAACAGGGGCATATTTGTCAAAAATGCGAATTAAATTTACGTTAAGAAAGGCCACAATTTCGTTAACATCATGATTCCATGCGTACGTAGTCCAATCAACAGAACAAAGGTCCCTGTTAAACTCCAGTAGTGGAATACTATTCAGATTCCTAGAAGCTAGCATCCTAGGATGTATTTTAGGCCTTTTAATATTAAAACTAGCAGTGATAAAAGCATGCCGCATTACTTTACTTGCCGATGGCCTTATCATATTTAAATAGATTAGATTTATAGTCAGGCAAGTACATAAGAGCGAATTATAAGAATTATTTCAATTATTTCAATCAACATGCATTTCCTCTCATATACTGAGCGATACAATTAGTTTCTAATTATAAATAAATGTCTTTAAATGAAACTTTTAATCGAACAAATAAAAAGATAATTATCACAAACTTTAATTAGGTACTTACTAGCCCTCTATGCATTGTAAAGCAACATAACAAAAAACATTTGTTTAATTATCTGTCTACTATTGTTACCGCTATGATTGGTGTAGAGTTGAAAAGCCTAGCCCCCCATGGAGCGACCTCGCACTCGGCATCTTTCAATGACTATTTACTTACCACGATTCATTCGATTAAATCCTTGAATAAACTCATTACCGGTGAATGCGACTACCCGCCGAAAGGACCCCTTTCAAACGATATTATACCACATTATCCGCGTTTATTCCCGGCCTTGATTAGTACCATATCATTTAGTCCCGCGTTGTAATTATAGAACTGCAATCTACTATAAACTGTATTTTAGATAAGTAGAGCTTAATTTTGTGTGTTTTTCATCACGGTCGGCTCTTTTTGAGATCGGGAGATAAAAAGCGCCGGCCGCGACCATTTATCATTGACAAACACAATTGTATCGGGACAAGCCACGAGAAATTGGTGGACAAACAAACTGGAATTCAGATTTTAGTGGCGTCCGCTTATTCGTCTACCTGTCTGTAGCCTAAATTATGTTCGGAAACCACAAGAATAAATTTAGCATTCTTAAAGCAGAAACATTCTATTAAATGTCTTCTTAACAAACAGAAAATAGGTACTTATTTAAAAGATTCTATAGATAATAT
Organism: Hyposmocoma kahamanoa; assembly: GCF_003589595.1. Classification (NCBI taxonomy): domain Eukaryota; kingdom Metazoa; phylum Arthropoda; class Insecta; order Lepidoptera; family Cosmopterigidae; genus Hyposmocoma; species Hyposmocoma kahamanoa. The sequence continues at coordinate 7,058,333 of NW_020653851.1, forward strand.
AGTAATTCTTCAATTTTAGGACTGTATTGACTTACGTTAGAAGTATGTTTCCACCTGATTGCATAATCTGTACCCGTAGTGAGATCTTCCCTAGTGCAATTCCTTCAAAGTCATGGACTGCAGTTAAGTACATTGGGTTAAAACAAGCATCCCGGTACCCAAGTACATTCATGTCTCTGCAGAGACCAGCGGCTTACCTGTGTGCGAAGTTGATTTAGTGACTTCCACAAGAGTCACATTATTTTGCCAACAATGATTATCATAATCATTATTACCAAAGAAGTCGATACACCATATCACGTCTTAAAAAAAACTTCATTCGTTTTTTACTTAGAAGATGGAAAAGAAAATATTTTTAATTTTGCTTCGTATTTTGAAATGAAAAAATGGCCAATATAAATAAAATCTATAAACCATTTTTAATTATGTATTCATGCACATAAGTGCTCCCGCAGTCGTTCTCATACTTAGTGCGGCTAGCCAGTAGCGCGTAAATTGATACCTACCTTAATAAATATATTGTTAGTACGTATGTACTCGTTTTAAAAGTACGTGGATAATATGTTGTTTTTGTTATTTGTTGATCATCACTCTTATTTATACCTTTTAGTGATTTCTCATGAAGTTTGATGTAGGCAGATATTCGAGAAATAAAAATAAACTGACTGTTTTTGACAGTCGACTTCACAAAGTAACAAATTCATTTAAAGGGCAATGTTATACGGTTCTAGAATAAGATTGTGGTTGATAATCAAAATTTGCCATTGAATAAGTTTAAAACTATAGTGAAACAAAAACTTTATTTGGTATACAGCTTCTGCGTACTTGTATAACAAAAATCCGTGCTAGATCCGTTTAGCTCTCGTAGGTTGTCACGATGAATAATGATATTCGATATAAATATTGTAAGTTAGAAATGTGTACAAATGTTTATTTACAATGAGCAACCCTTGAGTTTCGTCCTCATTCTTCTCAGGGGAATCTGTCATGCGTATGAGCAGTAGAGTTTAATTAATGTAACCATATCAAGTGTAATTTGCTTACCAATGAAATATAAGATTATTTGAGTTTAAGTTTGAGGTTTTAAATACGTTAACTGTACCTTATTTAGCGAATTTGTCGAAGCATTGTTTCGTCTAATCCCATACTGCGAAGATGGTACATTAATCTAGCAAGCCCCGCCCATCTCGGGCAGCCAATCGCAGGCCCGATATCGCCATCCAGGTGCATTCTGCCGATTGTTTTATGCACGCTTTGTCATTGTCAAGCACGATAAATAGAACTTCTTAATATAAAGTATTGTTTTTGTTTATGTGCGAGATTTAAAGAACTTTTTGACGTTAAATATAGCGAATATATATATATTGTTATTTTGTGTTTTTGTGACTACAGTTTGTGAATTGCGTGGAGTTTGTACATGCCACGGACCACATACATGCTCATGTTTGTACTCATTGATTCATCTTTATGACATTATGATAGGAATAATCCAAACATTTAAACTGTAAAACTGAGTGTGCAACAGTACACAGACAAGTTTAGTAACAGCGAAACTCCTTGTGAAATCACAGTCAATCAGTGTCAGGGTAGTACTGCCACCTTATCTATTTCTGCCGCCAAGCAGTAATGTCAGCATTACTGTGTTCCGGTTTTGAAGAGTAAAAGTGCTGGTGAAAGTACAGGCACACGAAACTTGTCAACTTAAGTCTCAAGGTGACGAGCACAGTGGCAGTGCCATTCAGATCTTTGTGATTTAAAGCTCTGAGTGGCACTGCAACTGTTATGGATATGCGTGTAGCTTACCATCAGGCGCACGACTTGTTCGTCCCGATATTTAATATTATAAAAAAGACTGTGATATGGTTTTACTTCATTCCTTTCTTATAACAACCTATTTTTCTTATATAATTCAATGCAGATAAGCAGCTTGTGTTTTACGAGTACACCTGTATTAATAGAGCAATAAAATTTGGTTTCTTACATGTAAAATGTTTCCTTAAAAGTAGTTTACGTTAATATAGCGCACTTAAATAAAACTAATTAAAAACCTAGCAATGTAAATTAAATGAGCATAGTTATAATTACCTTTTTGATTTCCATAAATTTAAAGCAATAATATTTTAACGGCGCTCATACAAAATTAAATCATTAAAATTAGTGGAACGAGTTCGTTGGCTACATCTATGATATTCATAACGACTTTAATTGGCTGACGAAATTGGATTCCGTCAAAATTGGCGTTTGAACTTTTAATAATAAATATTTATACAGGTAGCAGCTGCACTAAAATCCTATAGGAAACCCAAATAATAATTAGTCTGCCCTTAGCACCTTAGTTGGCGCGGGAGAAAAAAGATCTGGCCGCGCTCGCTCGCGAACCAACATAACCTGTAATTTGGAAATTATTATCTAACACATTGTGCCTTTCTGGTTATCCCGCCGGTCAATTTGCCGTTTTTATGGCTCCCACAACGCCGCGGCCTCTAATTATCTCGCACGATCTCGCCCCGCGGCCGTAGAGCTTGTAACATCGCCACTCTACTCTAACACATGTGCATAGAGCACAAAATACATATACACATTCTGTCTCGGATTTAGTTTAGAACATGAGAAAATATTTGAAAGGCTAATGTATACGCCAATTCTATTTGTTTTAGTGCGAATTCTTAAGAAAAATATTTTTGCTAAAATTGCATCTAATTACCACATAAGTGGCAATGCAGAAGATTGCTTACGAGCTAATGTTTAATTTAATAAAATTCCTTTTATGCGGGAATCTTGATTGTCTATTAAGCTTGTTAAAGGAAGAGTGTTATAAACCGTCACTGGATGCCTGTTATATGCCTTTATCTACGCATAATGTCCATAAATTTAAATTATAATCGGTAAGTTTTGACGCCCAATTTTTAAATTAGAGAAACGTAACGATGCGGAAAAATGGTCCTGATATTGGTCGTTTGGGAGCGCATCAAGTGTTGTTCGAATGCCTATTCTATTAGAAAGGACTACTAATAGAATTAATTTATTTCTCGATTACACCAGTAAAAGTTCAAAACGAGCCGCTATCATTAATCATATTAATTAAGACGAGTTTAATGCTTTTGTTTGTTGCGTTGGAGAAACGAGGTTGAGAACTCGTGCGAGCTGGCCGTTTAACATCGAGCCAACTGTATCTGACACCGAACCGTGACAATATTACAATAATTTCCGCTGTCATATTATAATTGAGATAATGTTTGGATCATACCATCGACGAGTACCCTGATTTTCGGTATTTTGTAAGGCTTATTTGGGAGAAATATTACATCATTTAATCCCCTGCCGCTTCACATCGTCACCAGTCAACAGGATGCGTCAGGAAGTTTCATTAGTGTACTGTAGACGCACCATACATTTTCGCAAACGATTTTGCATTTTCCTCAATGATGAGTACAGTTGAGGAATGGAAATCCTTACTGTGTCCTATATTCACTATCAATACAAACTATATATTTGAAATGAAAATATTTGTTTCCGAGTGTAAATCACATATATTTGTTATTTCAAACAAACTAACGTTTCGGGCCCTTGACAGATCACGGCTGACTGATTGGTTTGTATGAAAAATCATACATACGAGATTCAGGTTCAGAAAATAGTTATTTGTTATGCAAGGCGGCAAAGTAAAACTCAAACAACATTTGAGTCAGCGCGCGTGCTTTATATTGAAACCTGAGCAAGCGAAGCATGCTAAGATTGACTCGCTTCCCTCGTGATATAAAAATACAATCCTGAGTTTAGTAAGGGTTTCAAGCCACGAGACGCAAAATGACTTTGGTGCCGAGCGAAACATACAACTTTTCACCTCACCATAGCGAGGAAAATGGTAGATGAAAGGCAAACAGTTGAACTATAACAAATTAGTTTTAATAAACAAAATTAGTTATCGTTGTCAATTTAATGTCAACAATGATAAGAATACATTACATAAATAATGTGAGACAAATCGCGTAGTTGAGCGTGTCATTATGTCTTTTTCATTGAAAAAAAAAGTTAGGTGGACCACAGTCTATCGTCAAATTCGAATTTCAAAAACCTTTTCCACACTAGTGTGGAAAAAACGCTTTCGCGCAGATTCCTAATGAGAAAGAAAGCCTTTCAGTGCTAGACAGCTGAAAAAATAGTCTCATATCCAATGTGTAGCAATCGCGAAAACCTAAGAGATCGATCGAAAATAGATATATCTAAGGTGAGATTGAATATTTGACCGGCAACCTCACAGTCGTTAATCGTAAACACTTCTTCCTTGCAAGTAACAAATTTTCGTAGCGTCGATGGTCTTTTTTTTATATGATACCATGTGACGGGACAAACAAGTCGTACACCTGCAGTCAGCAATACGCCTGTCCAGAACAGTTGCAGTGCCACTCAAACCTTTCAATCGCAAAGATCTGAGGGGAACTGCCACGAGCCCGCCACCCAGAAACATAAGTTGACAAGTCCCATGTGTCTATGATTTCAACAGCACCCTTGACCCTTCAAAACCGGAAAGCAGTAATGCTCACATTACTGCTTGGCGACAGAAATAGGTAAGGTGGCGGTACTTCCCCGGACGAATTCTTTCACGAGGAGCTCTACTTCTATTATGGTCTATTATGGTTTTTTAATGTACATGACACTGGCGGTGGCAATGTCGTTTTGGTTATTCATAAGTCGAGTGGTATATGATGGAGGGTGTCACATACAACATTTCTAAGATTTCTAATGTTTAAATGCATACATAAGCTCACGCCCTAATCCCACAGGAGGGGTAGGCAGAGACCACGGAACGCCACTTTCTGACATTTAGTCACACTTTTAAAAATTCATGTGGAATTAAAAAGTTAATCATTCGGCATACTATTTTACTTAGTTTTTCAATTAGTTGTAACATTGGTTTCAAGGTTATTATTTTTTGTTATTTATTTTTACGCTGATGGTCTTACAGCCAAAGCTTTACAAAACGAAAAAACATTCGATATACTTACTTCAAGAGTTTATGATAGGTTATGCTTTGGTCAGTCAATAATAACGACTTCGCCGGTTCCGAAATTTGGAGACTTTGAAAACCATGATCATTTTGAAAATCCGCGTTTCTATATCTTCTACATCCACTTCTTCATTTTTTTTTAATGATACCAAGTGACAAAATGAAAAAGTCTAAGGCCTAATGGTAAGCGCACCACACGCCTGTCCATAACAGTTGCATTGTCACTCAGAGTTTTAAAACGCAAAGATCTGAATGGCACTGCACCTGTCACGCTCACAAACATAAGTTGACAAATCCCATGTACGTTTTATGTCACCAGCACCCTTACCCTTCAAAACCGGAATGCAACTATGCTCACATTAATGCTTGGCGGCAGAAATAGGTAAGGTGGCAGTACTTCCCTGGACGAACTCTTTCACAAGGAGCTTTACTGCTATTAACTTACTATCAGATAATATTGTGCACAAACGTAAGCATATTTTACTTTAAAAACAATGGATTTACTATCGCAAAAAACTATTACCCTATTTAGTTTACTATAAAGGCAACTACTTACGATTAATTACTTAACACAATTGTTTTGATTGATGGCCTGCATGATGGACGGCGGACAAAGCAATGTAGTGTGCTAATTAAAAACTTAATTGAATCTATCAATTAAAAAATAAATAATTACTGAGCTTTCTTTCATTCGTGACTATCATTATTTATCAATGTAGACTACAAATGTTGTTTCCTTCTAAAAATAAACTTAAAGGTCGAATCAAAGACTTTGGTGTAATCAATTTGGTTTAATTAAATTGTAGAAGTCAAAAACTATTTAATGCTATAAATGGGAAAGAGAGGGTTAAATAAAGACGTCTTAATTCACGAATTGGGGTGCACGAAAGGAGCCTCTCCGCGCGATGTACCATTATTTTCGTGTACTTACGTTTTGCTCACCCTGGGCATCAACCGGTGAATGATTTATGCCGGTTGGCAAATTCTTTCACCACGAAGCATCATAGTGTATGCCATCGGTACGATAAGAAGAAATCACGAGTTTAAAAAAATTAAGTCAATACTGACTAAATTAGAATTAAAAAAATATGTACATATACATGTACATATTTTTTTTATAACATCAAGTGACAGTACGATCAAGTCGTGCGCGTGATGATAAGCTACACGCCTGCCCAAAACAGTTACAGTGCCACTCAGAGCTTTAAATTGCGAAGGTCTGAGGGGCACTATATGTCATGTACCTGTAATTACACCAGCACGTATAGGTACTCATACTTCAGTGCGAAAGATGCTTCCAAAAAGAAACGCACGTTTACAAAGTTTAATTAATTATCGGAAATTACCAAACCATAATTTCCGCCGTCGTGAGTTCGAGATGTTGGTTTGTTTGACAAAAAAAATATAAATTATTTATAGATTTCTCATAGATGGCGCTACGGCTTTTAGTCGTTGACAACAAGCACATAAAAAAATTTGTGAGGTCTGGTTCGTTCCGTGTCTTAGTTGGCATAACGTCTGGCACGGTTTGCTAGAAAGACGGCGGTTCGAATCCGGCCGGATTGAAGAAAGTGTTGGTTATTTGCATTAATAATTATAACAAACTAATGGAGTAATTTCACAAAAAATAATTGAATATAACAAATTAAAAAAAAATTAGATACGCGACTTAAATGCGAAAAAATTATCTTTAATTTTCTTATAATAAATAAGTGAGCATTTGACCTCCATCTCACCCGATGGTAATTGACATAAGGTCTACGATATAGCATGCGCACCTACATAATGCTTAATATTCGATTGTGGTAATCTGAAATATTATTATTTCATATTTCAAAATATACTGGAATAATTAAATAATAAAATTGCCACCGAAATTAGGCTGAGAAGGCTAACCTGAAAATAATCCATTGCTTTTCGCCTTGAAAATATTCATTGAATCCTAATGTGTAACAATCGCAAAAGTTTAAAAACTCATTATCTAACTATCCAATTTTGAACATATTACTCTCAACATTACTTTACTGTCAACAGTATGCATTTGGCGAAAACGCACAACAACATCTGAAGACGAAAATGGTTTCTCTACTATTGATTTCATAAAGAATTCCTTTTTCTTTATACGCATTAGTTATCTTAACAACCGTGCGACATATTATCCTACTGATCGATGCTCGAACACGACCCTGTTATTATTGCTGACTAATTAAAATTTTGATGCTGCGGCAAGCAGCAATTATGCGCAAGATTGCCCGGTACCGGTAAATGGTCGATAAAGAACTAATAACAGGATTACAGGACATACATGCACACCTCAATTAATAATGTTCTTTGAACTAAAAAAACATCTTTAATATGGAAAATTACAATACGGCGGAAATGATATCGTATTCTTAGTGTAATAAAGCTACATGTGATGATACATCAAGAGTGCTTTTATCAAAAATAATGCAACCTACACGAAATAAATTATGTACCTGTGGAATTTTGTAACTACTAGTTTATAATAATAATTTTAAACATAAATTATGAAATGAAACTATTTTTCCGGATTTAAATCGCGTATATTTGTTTTTCAAACTAACCGACGTTTCGGGCCCTTTACAGGTCACGGTTGATGGGACCTATGATACTATGTTAGTTGTTATGTGCGACATATAAAGCACGAATCTGCGCTTGTGATACTTTTTAGCTTCGTTACCTCACATAATCCTTCCTTCTTTACATTTACAACAACATAATCAGTTCGTATTGAACCTACTGATATTTTTATGTTGACGAAATATCGTAATAGTATCAAAAAAGCCATTAAGTTCTTATTTATCTTAGTAGCAGTAGAGCGAACGCTTTGACAAGGAGTCAAAGAGTTCGTCCAAAGAAGTGCTGCTGCCATACCTAATTTTGCCGCTAAGTAGTAATGTGAGTATTACTGCTGTTACCGGTTTTAAAGAGTAAGTAAGGGTGCTGGTAAAATTACAGGCACATATGACATGTCAACTTATGTCCCAGGGTGACAGACGTAGTAGCAGTGACACTCAGATCCATGCGAGTGAAAGTTCTGAGTGACATTGCGACTGTTTTGGACAGGCGTGATGATTAACACCAGGCTCACAACTTGGTCGTCGAGTCACTTAGTATCATAAAAAGAAACTTAAAACGCATTATCAATCACGTAGGTAAACAAGATACAAAAACAGGTCCTATTTCAATCAACCGAGCAAGTGGACGGTAATGACTCTAAACAAACTACCGCCAACGAGCGCGCACATAATTACTGTAATCTCATTCACAGCATTACTATATGAACATTATTTAGTCGTATTTTTTAAAGAGCAATATAAAATTTTATAAATTATTATGTCATGTTATCTACTTCATGTTTTACTATTTCAAGTGCAACATTAATACAACAAAGTCCAAAATTACAAATCCTTGTACTTACTGTATGGAATTCAACGTCCAATAAAAGGAGTTGGGTAAATGTTTAGAGGATGGAAAAAACGCGTCATAAGTAGTTGTCATAATGAAAACAAATGTCAATCGAGTACTAATAAAATAAAAAGTCATTCGTTCACATAACACACCTCTATAAAAAACACTCAATAAAAATACATTGCTCTCCGATTATCAACGGTTACAGCTTACCTTCAAAGCGCACTAATTATTGTTAATGTTATAATATATTTTTTGGTTTTAAAACTAAACTGTATCATTATTTTATTAGAAATAACTAAACGAAATCAAAATTATCCCTGTGCATAATGTGAAAAACAGTAAAGTGCAGTACAGTAAATCAAGTATTCTTTCCTTAACAAATTACAAATTAAATACAAAATACGATTACTTAAATGTATACACTCCCGGACATATAATTCGAGCCTCCTCTCATTTTTATTCATAAAGGGACCAAATACAAAAATATTAATTTTATTGAATAATACGATATCTTACTACAACGATATTTAATATTGTTTTGTGAAATTACGCTACTAGTTTGTTATAATTATTAATACACTAAGAAAAAATCCTTTGATTCGACTGGATTTAAACCAACGCCTTCAAACATATCGTGCCAAAAAAAACATTGTGTATTTTTATATTGTTATATATCATAACGGAAATATTGAAATCATCGAAGAAAAAGTTTTATAAATTCAACACGGATTTACGGAAATGACGTTTAGTGTCAATTAATCAAACATTGTTTAATTTAGGACATTTAATACAGAAAGTGCGATGTAGCTCGAATTATTTGTCCGAGAGTGTAAAACAAGTTGTGACTTCGAGGCTATAAGGCAAGTAGGTATTATTTCAATTACCTAATTATACAGACGGTAATGCATTCGTTGTGAGCAAACTACCGCCAAAGAGTGATCTTATTATTATAATAATCACACTCATCGCGACAACGATGTTTAAATATTGTAGTAAGTTTTAATCAAGCTGATACCTACTTATTTCACGAACATGACCATGAAAATTGATTAAAAATCCAAAAAAAAGAAACAAAAAAATTTATATAAATCTTATATTTGTAATTATTTAATACACATATTGAACACATAAATTACAGCAGATTGACGAAATTCTTCTTTGCATCTGTTATAGATCTTTGTATTTTCAACGCTTTTGTTCTTGCAACGATTGTTTGTTTAACATATTATGTCGCTAACTCGACCTGTAGCTCAGTTGGCAGACTGACGATACAGTACACCGTAATCGCAAGTTCAAGTCCTGTTAGGTCGAAGGAATTTTTCTCAGTGTTCGACCTTTGTATTAATAATTATAACAAAGTAATAGAGTTATTTCATAAGAAATATATGAAATTCAGTACAAAAATCAATAATATGTTACGATAACTTTTTTACAATCATTTGCCAGTCTAATATACATAGAAACGCTTCTTCTTAGCTAGTCATGTTCTACCTCCGTCACATGAAGTTATGCGGTAGCGCAAATTGAAATCAAGAACTAACTACACAACTAATTGGTTGTAATTGTCATACGCACATAGCTAACACGGAAACAATGTTGCATTGCATGTGACAAATTCTAAGTCAGTGCCATGAAATCGTAATAGCGGTGCTCGATTACGGTACAAAGTATGGCAAAGTGACGCATCATGGTGCACGCTGTCATTAATTGAATGTAGAATTATGTCTTCATCGGCTGTAACTTCACTACCATACAATTACAACGTATTAGGCCCGATTACCACTACAATATATGGCCGCAATAACTTTAATGTTTCGCCATTGAAATAATCGTCGATAGACAATGGCCACCGGATTGCGCGCGCATTACGCCCTAATGGGAATTTCGCAAATATCGCGACATGCATGATACATGAGCCGCTAAGTATAACCTGTGAGTAGCCCCGGTAATAGCCCCGGCTATGAATTTATCATGAAGTCGCTGTCATTTCACTTCGGAACCTTTGATATTAAGTTGATTGATACCGCTTACTATTTAGTAGTTTCCCGGGTCGGTTGGAAGTTATCTATGGTCGTATTGACTTGTATGGTGTATGCAATAATCGATGTCACTTTGATGACAGGCACCTATTGAGGCAACCGCTTTGATAATTGCGAAGTCCTTAGGATTTGCATAGCGTAATTATTCATGAACATTGATAGCAATGAAAGCATGAGTGTTATAATTGCGACCCTATGGCATGTAAATGACAGTAAAAGGTGTGAACAGGCTTGCAAAAAGTCTGAATTGAGAAATAACGAATATTATGCATACGCTAATTTCACATTGTACCTACCTATTTAGACGTAATTTGTGACACTTCAAAAATAACTTAGTCATTATTTCATTTGTTTCAGAAATTAAATGAAAATAACTAATTAAATCAGTTTTTTCGTTGACAAATGCTTTTAATAAAACTGTGAACATTGAGAACATTAAAGTTATTTGTAGTACTTATAATACATTTTCAATTCAGTAGGTGCTGCCCGCCCTCGAGGTATTCAAAAGCTATTTGCGATTATTTCCGAATTTCATTATTGCGTTATCATTTTGTTAATCACTCTTATGTGATAAAGGAAAAGAAGCTGTAAAAGCCATGTACAGAGTTGGTAGTTGGATGTAGTGTAAAGAAAAAGCGAGGAGATGAAAGGTGCCGCCACCATTTGTCAATACTTTCGGAACGAGGTGCCGCAGTAAAGTGCCGGGCCGCCCTGTTTGCACCTCGGGCCTCGACTTCTCTTTTTCTCGACGCTGCGGAATGCGAAGTTAATGGTTTCTGTTTTGAGACCATAGCCAATCTTTCCGTCATCAAAATTAAGGAAGATTACGTGTGGCATGGTTGACGAGAGTCGTCTTGAAAAAGTGGATTAATGTATGCATGGGTGGTATACAAGCATGTTCGTTTAAGGAAGGTGAAACTGCGCGGTGCATTCTGATTTTGAAGAATGAAACGTCTTTACTATTCTGTATGGCTTCGTATGTTGAATGTATACCACCACCAAACGAAAATCGCAACAAAACAGAAATCAAAATAACAAAAAAATAAAAACTTATTTTAAAGTTTAATGCATCATGTTGCTATGGGTCCGTATGCACCATCATAATATAAATGTGTGTTAATTATATATGTATATTAAGTAAGGTTGTGTCATATTATATTAATTAGCGTTCCCGAAAGTTGAGTTTTTCTTTTACACTATAAATAAGCCCAAAGGTTTGTACCACTAAACAGTAAGTAGAGCGCGTATTAGGTCTAATGACTGATGCTAACGAATTCCTCCAAAACAATATTAAAAGGAAACATATGGAGCGGTATACACTAGGTTGCGTGTAAACACGCTGCGGCAACTTGCCATAAACAGCTATTAAATATTTTGTCTTTACACAGGGGGATAAATTTGGATAAAAAAGGACAAAAGAAATGACAAATAAATAGAAAGTTATCGTATATAAACCAATTGTATACAGATTTGTCAACGGTTACATTTGAATTTGTACGCTATTTTGACGCCCTATAATATTTGCAGTTGTGATTAGATAACCAATAGATATTCGTTATTTTTTGTTACGGTAAATCCTCTGTTTGGCGAAGCTTAATGTTTAAATTCTATAGATTTTTAGTAGCAGTAGAGCTCCTTGTGAAAGAGTTCGTCCAGGGAAGTACTGCCACCTTACCTATTTCTGCAGCCAAGCAGTAATGTGAGTATTACTGCGTTCCGGGTTTGAAGGGTAAGGGTGCTGATGAAATTACAGGCACATGAGACTTATCAACTTATATTTCAGGGTGACGGGCGCAATGGCAGTGCCCTCCAGATCTTTACGATTTAAAGCTCTGAGTGGCACTGCAACTACTATGGACAGGCGTATAGCTTAACATCAGGCGCACGAATTTTTCGTCCCGTCCCTTGATGTTTTAAAAAAAAAGATTAGAATGGGCAATACGGCGTTCATTTTTTGACATATTAATATGGAGTATCCCAATCTAAATCATGCTGCCAAAAATGTATCAAAATGAACTAGGCTTTCATTACGACTGGACCAGCGAATCCCAAAGAATCGAATAAATTGCTGACTGAACTTAAAATCTTTCATTTTGTAGAAACCACAAACACACACAGGCGGAACATAGTCGTCCCGGCTTTTGACACCATGTTTAACTCACTATTTATATTCTTTAAATATTAATACAATAGGCATTTACTGACGTTTATCTTTGTATTATAATAAAACGTAACTTGAACACAAATTTGAAAGAAATAGACATAAATTGCCACATCCATATTTATGTCTTTGACAAGTGACGGTAATTGTGTGAACGGAAGTAATAGCTCAGTTTGAAGAATGCTAGTATCATATATTCTTATAATCATCATCAGTCTCCTCTCAGGCGAGAATTTAGGCCAGTTTCCCAAAGTGGTCCCTACCGCCCAGTGGGCGCTGAAGAATCAGGCGGCAGGGGCCTTGGAAGCTTTTGGTGATATTTATACTGTCCAGGGAGCGCTATCGCACTTGAAAATTTATTTGAATTATCTATATAAACTACACTACAAATACATATAATGTTTTTCCTTGTGATTTTTTTGTGGTGAAAGGCGTTGAAATTTTTTTAATTTGTGTAAGTGGGCGGTGAGCCAGATAGTTTGGGAACCAATGGCTTAGGCCATAGTCCGCCACGATGGCCCAATGCGGACTTAACACGTTTCCGTAGATTGTGAATCGTCTTCCACGTGCAGTATCCTCACGAAGTTTTCCTTCACCGAAAAGCGCATGGTGAATTTCTAATTAAATTTCGCATATCAAGAGATGTATCATTATTATTAAATAATGCAATGTAACTTTCATTTATTCATTTATTTATTGCAATTCATAGGCATTCTTAATAATTCTATGTACGTCAAAAATATGAAACCCAGAAAGGCGTAACAATGTCTGGAGACAGGGACAGGTCGAAGTTTTAGTCTAATACAATTCTTTAATCTAATTATTAGTCTATTAATTTGATTAAATACCATAATAACTAATAATTAAAATATTCTACCAAGGAGTAAGAACATTTATTTAGCAGAAATTGCTATAGATTTTTTTTTTTTAATTATCACGTTGTTCATTTTATAATTGATCGTTTAATTTATTGTACATCTTTGTAGCCATTGAATTTGGGCTCGTTAGTTAGTTTCAGTTTTGATTCAGTCAGTAAAGCTAAATTATTTTTAAATCGCATCTCACAGCGTTGTGTTTGATCTTTTAACTTTGTAAAAAAACTGAGGATTTCTTTTTTACAAATATGCAAGTGTCGAAAATATAAAAACATGTTAGTGTTAAGATTCCAAGTTTTTATAAATACGGTTGGCAACTTTTGATATTGGCTAGTTTGGTTTTTATATTCGTACACACTTTTTTTGTAGGACAAATATGTCATGAATGTCAGTCATTGAGTATATAATTATAAATAGAGACGAAATGTTATTTAATTTGTTTGAAAACTATTCTGCCAAATCATTGCAGTGACAACTACGCTCCGATTGGCTGAATTTGTAACAATTGACGGGTTATTGTCAATGGTTTCACTTCAAATCTATCACTTTAACTTCAGGTAAATCAACAGCTCCGCAGCATCAAAATTTAAATTCTATGTATTAAAACTTGCATTTCTCACACTGTCCTCCCGCAATACTCGTTGTACCGTAGTAACACAGCTGCAGTAGCCCTTACATTCTGCTAAGCGGAAAACTCGACACTGGCGAAATCTTAAAAAGAAGGAACCGCCATTGAGCAAAACGAAGAAGAAGAAGAAGATCATTTTAACGTGAGGTTTCCTAGAATGGAGGTAAATTGCAAAATTACATATTTAATATTTAATTACCGATAAAATGTGATTCCGTTTGTTTTTTAATTAGATGTTTTGCTGTTTTTCCCACACCGCCGAATGGAACGTACATATGAGGGCTTGAGTTAGAGATGTTATCTTTATTACAATAAATACAGAATATTTTTGGAATATACAGAGATGTACACACAGGTCAGTTGTTGGCGCTGTACTATTTCAGTTTTCTAATTTGTGATTTCAGCGGAAACGAGAGTTGATATTTAAAAGTGACATAAGGCCCGTTTACCTTATTTCGTCTCTAATTCTGATCGATGATTTCAGTGCTGTCATAAGCGTAGTAAGCAGCAAGTGCAGCGTTCATATTTTGTTTTGAGTTCTCTAATTTTGACAACCTGTATAGAGTTTCGTGGTTATTCACTAAATGATTATCACTAATTTCAGGTTTGTTACCACGGTATGACTTCTTTTTATTTTCCCGATATTTTGGAACGGTTGCACGCTCCATGGTCACGGATTGACTGGACGGCGGCAGATGACAGCTTTAAGAGCAGACATATCTGTTTACCCAAGAGGGTAAACAGATATGTCTATGTAAAAAGGTAGTCGTCGTTGATTGAATTGACGTACAGAGAGTACCAGTTTTTCTGTCCTATGTACAAGGGGTGACAGATAAAATAGCCAGGTTTCTAAAGAAGTTTTCCAAAAAAACTGTTTTCACCCCCTTAACCAAAATAGGAAAAATGTTACCAAAAAAAATGTTCACCAAAAGACCACCTCCATTACAAACACCGGGTGTCTATAAAGTGAACTGCAGTTGTAGAAGCTCGCATATCGGTCAGACTAAACGAACAATTGTCGATCGTATGAAGGAACACATCCGAGCAGTAAAAAACAATGATGCACAGAAGTCGGCTATAGCACAACATCTCACACAGACTGACACTAACCACTGGATCGAGTTGCATAGCCCCCAGGTACTCTCAACAGAACGTCACTACATACCACGGTTGGTACGAGAAGCCATCGAGATCGCGAAGTACAAAACATTTAACCGTGATGATGGTTTTAAACTATCCAGTGCATGGAATCCGGTTCTTAATGCGTGCAGTAATAAAAATAAAAACACCTCGAGTTCAGTTTCGCGTGTGGATACAGTGAGTGTTGTTTGTGTGAAAAAAGTGAGTGACAATGGTAACGCCACAACAATTCGCGATGCAGGTAGTCGTCGACAGCGCAAGAGGGTAGACAGATATGTCTGCTCTTAAAGCTGTCATCTGCCGCCGTCAAGTCAACCCGTGACCATGGAGCGTGCAACTATTCCGAAATATCGGGAAAATAAAAAGAAGTTTTACCGTGGTAAGAAACCTGAAATTAGTGATAATCATTTGACAACCCAGCTTTCTCCTAATTTTTTTGACGTGTGCGTGTGAATTAACATTAGAATCAATATCGAACCTAACAAAGTAAAGGTATCTAGTTATCAACATAAATGCAGAAAGCGGTACTGCATGATACGGCACGTATCGTTCACCGGTTCTTAAACTTGAATCACTGACTTCGACCGACTGCGCCATTGCCAGAGAACATCGCCTCTCTGAAAATTATCTTTTAGGTTATGGGAGAGGTGAGAATCTAAACTAGGTAGCCAAAATAATAACAATAATATTAACGATTCTTGAACTCGAGTTCCCGAGCCCGGCTGTCTGTGTCAGTGCTAGAGAACAACTCGTCTATCGTGTTTAAACATAAAAATTTAACTTTTAGTCGAGAATCTAAAATCAGCTGATACCCAAAATAGTAATAAAGAAATTTTACATTCTTGCAAAAGGAAGCTGTTATAAATGTAAATTCAATAGCAAATAAATAAAACTGAAGTAGCCAAAGCGTGTATGTGTATGTAATGATGAGAATGATGATGTAGATGGTAGTGGTAGTTCTATTACAGGAGTAACAACGTGTACATCTAAGCAAACTTAACAGTAGCTTCTATTTACTATTTACTTTGTTTATCTCAAATGAAATTAGAAATTGATTTTTTTTGGATCTAATTCGCGTCTGTTTTTTCGAACAAACCAAGTAAGTAGTCATCCACTTGTGTCTAATATTAATGCCTACCACCTTTTTACCACCGATTTAGAACCTTAGTTTAATTTCTAATGTCTAACTGTGCCATATCTTCTAATAAGTTTTTATAAAAGTGCCTTCTCAGCCAGCTTTATGGTTATACGGGAAGGGCACTATTACCAGTACAAGAAAGCCTGTACAGGGACCTTCCCAGTTAGGTCCTAACCCCAGATCAGGCCGTTTACATAGATTTCATCTGGTTCTCAAAAGGTGTGTGTAGTACCTTGGGAGAGTGCCTCCGGGTGCACGTACATCACCCTCGCTATTGTTACGCTCACCTCCCGTTTCACATTGCACAACTAGGAATAGCCACCTCTAGATCGTAGAATCTATATTCAACTATCAAATTTCCACATTGGTGGCGAAGCTGTCGGCACGCTCATCTCCTGACGCCGATGCGTCTCTTCAATTCCCAAAATTCCTAAACAACTGGATAGACGGGAGGATATCTACTACTAGTTTTTAGCACCAGTGATGTCAGTCGCATTTGTCCAGCGAAAACCGAACATAGCTTCCAACTTAAGGGGCAACTCACGTGTGCCGCGCATCTTTTCCCATTAGGCCCTCGTCCAAACCGCTACTAAGATATATATAGATATCGGCATAGTCATACAATACCGGGGCAGACGAACGTGTTCACCTCTATAGCTGCCACAAGCTCAGCGAGTCTGTACCCAGAGAACAGGCTCACCAGAGACGCTTGTGAAGGCGTATCACTGGCGGAGGGCTTTGCCGGGACGCCCGCCATACCCTGGTTTTACCACTGAGCCCGTAGTCCTTCCGGAAATCAGTCGCTATTGTAACTGTCCCATATCTTTCTTCATAAGTTTTGTTTATAGTGTCCCTCCCTATTAACCTCTTAGTTATGCGGAAACGGCACTATGATCTAGGACCATCTAAATCAGGTCCTAACCCCGGATCAGCACGTTTGCACGTACTTCATCCAGTTCTCTGTAAGTCTATTGTAATAATCGCGAAAACCTAAGAACGCAAAGTAAATTGTTAGTAGTTATCGTTTATGGACACCCTGTGCATAGTGGTGCGTGGATCGTTGGGCCATTAGACGCAAAACGCCAAATCATTTACAAGAAAGCGAGAACCTGACTCGTACTATTTACATAATTTATTCACTTCGCCATACGGTCCGTGCAGCTCAAAAACAAATATTTTTCGACTATTTTAGTTAACTGACAAAGCATATAAGGAATAGGGAAATTACATCCATATATTTTTTTCATGTATTTTATCACGAAAATTATGAAAAAAAATAGTTTCTGTAATAAGCTTGTTTTCTGTAATAACACTGATAATCACTTCACTAATAGAACTTTCGATGTAGTAGGTATTTAACAAATAAGAAGAAGAAGGTTCCCAACCCTCAGGAAACGTGTGAAGTCCCCAACCCGCAATGGGCCAGCGAGAAGGCTAAACCTAAATCCTCGTCTGAGAGAAGACCCGTGCCCAGCAGTGAGACTTCTGAAAATGAGTTGATGATGATGATGATTTAACGAATTTGGCACATAAAATTATTTATTATTTGGCATATAAAGTTATAAGTAAATTCTACATTTTATAAACTTGTGAAGTCTGTAAGTTTGTCTTTTTTTACAAAAAAAAACGATTTTTTCTTTATGAAAAATAAGTCAGCATTGATCTCCATCTTACCTGGCGGTATTTTTATTTCTACTGAGAATATTATAAAACGAGCTTTGACTTCAACTGAGTAAGGATGGCGAGGTAAGCAAGGTCGTATTTAAAAAACGAACTTTGGCAAGTTTAAGCAAGGAATTAATTTAAACTTAGAGTTTACAGTTAGATCCAGTTGGATTCGAACCAACGTCTCCCAGCAAACCGTGCTAGACGCTATGCCAACTAAGCTGCTTAATAGCTGCGTATCTCGACATTTTTGCTTAGTCGATATCTAAGCTCATTTTATAAATCTCAGCCTTAGTGTGTAAGCGCGTAGTACGATTCATATGCCTATTTTTTTTCCTTTTGGTGTTTTCATTTGACACAGTTTTTGTAGAATTGCAGCATTCGTGTGTACTGGCCACGATACGATCTTTCAAATACTAAACTAATATTTAGGCAACGCTTTGACGGGCCGCCTTCCTCGCACCGCCTTATTTGCATGAGACGCGGTTAATTTTCACCAGTTTATACGCTTAAATGACGATATTAGTTAATTCACTCGTACTGTAATTGTATAAATAACTTGACCTGCTGCAAACTATTTTGGAGCAACTTTTTACATTTATTAGGATTTGTAGACGGTAGTTATTTTAAATCCTCTCTGTTATAATGTGGATAGAAATGTTGACTTTTTTATGATATCTAGTGACGGGAAGAACAAGTCGTATACTCGGTGCAAGCGACACGCTTGTCCATAACAGTTGCAGTGACTCAGAGCTTTAAATCGCAGAGCTCTGAGGGGAACTGCCTCTGCACCCGTCACTCTGAGACAAAAGTTGTAAAATCCCATGTGCCTGTAATTTCATCAGAGCTCTTACTACCCTTTAAACCGAAACGCAGCAATACTCGCAATACTGGTTGGCGGCAGAAACAGATAAGGGAAATACTTCCCTGGACGAACTCTTTCACAAGGAGCTCCACTG
Organism: Hyposmocoma kahamanoa; assembly: GCF_003589595.1. NCBI lineage: Eukaryota > Metazoa > Arthropoda > Insecta > Lepidoptera > Cosmopterigidae > Hyposmocoma > Hyposmocoma kahamanoa. Next base: position 7,077,381 of record NW_020653851.1, read on the forward strand.
CTACTAAAACTTCCGATATTAAGATTACAGCTGTAATAAAAAATGTGGCACAACAGCCAAAACCAGCACTGTAGTGTAGTTCTTCTTGTAATTGAAATGTAGGTATTTCGTTAGTCGATGTTTGTTCCTTGAATAATGATTTTGTATTTAGCGTTCTACATCGTAACAGTAATAATAATAAAAAATTAAAAATAGTTTCATAACTTCAATGCCTTCAGTCTTTTGATTCACCATTCATTTTTTCCACGAGATTTCTCATTCACTGATTTTCCAAACGGTAATCTCGTTTGAAATCAGACAAAACGTATATTTATTTCCAATTTTCATTCCGAATGTTGACATGTTTCTTTAGATCCTAAAGAGATTACTAATTTGACAATGATATTTCTCAAAACAATACCCTCAACTTTACTAAAACATTTCAACGCATAACCAAAGAAGTTGCTTAGAGCTATGAGGCGTAGGCGCCGGGGTTCCGCCCCTTTCTCCCCGGCCAATCGGCGCCGCCGCTTCTCTACACGGCCCAGCCAGAATCTCACTGGATTAGATAACTATGCATGTTATAAGTGAAAAGCGGTAATACTATAGAATAGAATAGAAATAATCATTTGCTTCAATATATAGATAGCTCAATTTCACAATCATGGTCATCCTATTAAAAAGCCATGTTCTTGTCGGTGTAGCCCTAATGTTCTCATGAATGAATATGCCTTACGCGAATGAATATAACTTGTCGGAAATACAAAAATAATTAGTCTAAATTTTAAAATTGCGTGACTTTCGTGTAGTGGGTTTCAATATCCGACACCCTTGTTGTAATAAGGCCATATCTGCAAATTGACAACTTTTAGGAGAGAGGTTTAAAGATTCCGCTTCTTTCCAAGTGGACCACCTGACTGCATCACCTCGGTGGACTACGGGCATTTTTTTCCCGTAGTTCACCTCTTGTTTATAAAATAGAAAAACACAAAACTTATATTGGTGGTCCACTTTAGATTTTAACAGTTTGACTTTGATCATTATAATATTTATCTTTTAAAAAAAATCTACGAATGAAATTAGTCAACAACTTATTTATGCTTATTTAAGCTAAAAAGTTATAAAATTTTACATGTACATTATTTGTTTCATGCAGTCAGTATTATTTTTATAACTTTCATGGGATAAAAGCACTGACGTATCGATATTACGATATCGATCTCGACTAATACACTTCACAATCATACAGTCCCTAATCCCGCTGCCGTCTACGAATCATGGCAAAGCGGAACATTAACAACGACAACGTGTACCGCTTTCATAATCCAATTAAGAATAATTGTCGATAAACTGACAGCCGCGATCGCGATTTATGCGGTGATATTTCAGCATCGTTAATAAATTTATGCTTGTTCTTGCCTTTTGATTGCGCCGAGTGTCCATTAAGTTTATTCGCCTCGCCTCGCGCCTTACACTACTATCGACAGGTTGTAATACCAGCAAGATTTATGAGTAAAGTCAAAATATTAACTTATGTGCACCACATTACGATACCTTTAAATGTATCTATAAAATTGCTACGATATGTTAAACATCGCTACTGACTGTACATAACAATTGATTAAATATAACTTTTAATTCAGTGCAACTCATCCTTGCAACATCTGTTTTCTTTGACTTTTTTTTAATATTTGCACAAACATTAGCATGTATACATGAGAAGAAGACGCATATATGTATACGTAGGTATACATATATGCGTCATTATTTGCGATAGAATTGAAGAAACAAGAACAAAGAAACAAATATTTGATTGAACAAGTAAATAACCCGCCTATTTCTTATATACCTAAATTGATTTCACGTTTGTTTCAGTTTTTGAAATGATGAGTCAGGTGCGTAGGGGGTGCGGGCGCTGGTAGAGTGTCCCGAATGTCAGCTCTATTGATTTCGCGGCACATTGCCCGCGAGAGTTACGAGCTCTGCGGTGAACCCTGACTTACGGCCGCATCCTCTCGATTTATTAGAGCGCCCCACCGCATCCACGCAAAATAAATTCAATTCCGTTCCGTCCTTATTCGCCCCGTATTTTACTGCGTGACAAATTCGCGGTATTACTCCGCGAGCCCAGCTTCACGCCCATGCGGGTAACGTCTCTTTCCTCTTTGTTGTTTGGTCTTAGATTTTTTGTCCATAATTTGTATAGAATTCTAAATAAAATTTTAAATAAGGTAGATTTAGTAGTTCTAAACTGTGCTGTTTAGAACTACTAAATCTACCTACTCTTGGAGCAACCAAACTAAGCGAATTTCCCAGTGACAGATAAAATGGAATGGAAATGGAATGTTTGAAATTTAAATAAACAGAACACTAAGAACTCGCAATATTCTTACCGCAATTGATGATACGAAGGAACTTACAAGAAGATTAGAACCAAGTTTTTGTGTTTCCTAATAATGCGTGTATTCCTTTCTTTTTTTTAAGTCATTTACAATCAGAATTAATAATAAATCATAATAAAAACCAGATCAACAAATGTAAAAGACAACTGCGAACAATAACAGAAGTTGACGGAGTTACAAAATATATTTTAAAGGGTAATTCCAATTGTATGACACGGCCATTAAACTGATATTTACTACATTGTTGTTTGAAATAAATGGGCGTATTCTGTCATGCGGGAAGCGCTGTCACAACAAACATTATTTCATTTCATTTTATGATTTTGTAACTCGCCGTGAAGAGACGCTCGCGATTCGGGAACATTATGTGACTGTTGTGGTGTACCGTAAGATTCGCCACATTGAATCTACAATAGTGTATGGGTAATGTGCCTAATGTTCTGTTATTAATTGTTGTAAAAAGTCGTTACGCTCTCACGTTACGTTACAGCCTTAATGTCATCTCTGCATACTTATTCTGAGAATATAAACGTGGACGTGCTTGCGTCACATTGACATTAGCAAGTACCTAAATATGGAACATTACTCAAATAAAATATAAAAATAAACTAAGGTTACAACTAATACTATAATTTAATATTTGGGTTCTACGAAAGGAGTCTCCCCGCAACGACGAACGAATCGTATTCTGAGTGCGTCTGGTGCTCCCTGGGCAACCATTGGGAGTACCTTTCACCTTTTGGCACATCCTTCTCCACGGTAATAAACATATCCCATGCACAGTACAGCGTGGCGGCTATTTGTGGCGTGATTAGCGTGGCTAAGTTCTAGGGCGCGTTATTATTATACTATATGCCATGGATACGGTAACAAGAATTTAACAGTTATTTTACCTTTTTCTTTTTTTATCTTTGTGACGGCTTGTAACAGTTACGTACATAAGTATTACAAGAAATAAAAAAGCAAGTATGATTATATAATTCATTATTCAACAGGCGAAACTATGAACCATTGAAAGATTTCACGTTAATAATTAAACCAAAACAAGCAAGAACGGTGAAAATTCCAAAACCCATTTTTAAAGTGTCAGAACAAAATCTATAATTGCAATAGAGTTGAGCCCAATTTAGCAACTAAATAGTATGAAATCGATCGAAGAGATATCCGTCCGGAGCGTGAATCAATAAACATATTCCGTACTCTTGCATGACAACATCCTATAAAACTGCACCAAGACGAGTATAAAAACAGTATTCAAATTTTCTATTCGTCTCGGACTTAAACAAAAACGTTCTATTTAATAGAAGAATGTTCATGCCACGAGTGTAATTGTATACAGTGTGGCTTAGTTATCATGGGCCTCTCGAATTGATTTGGGGGTAATGGAGACGCGTGCGATGTCGGACTTGTGGATGGTCCGTAGTGCTGGTAATTTGTCCGGCCAGTGTCGCTCGCGTGCCGCATCCCCGCAATCAACGATTCGATAGACGCGGTACGATCCAGATTGCGCCGACTGTTTTATTGAAATTCCACGCTTTTATTATTCGCTTTAAACAAGCAAGAACCGTTTGAAACTTTCTGTAACTAATAGTATGGTCGGTTTCTGTTTCCTAAATTTGGAACGCAAGTTAGCTTCGTTATTGTTTTCGACAACGCCCATTCTTCCACTCTATGAAACTTTGCTTTTCAAAATCATTCTTTTTTAAAAATGATAGCCGTATATTCTACACAATTGAATAATTTATCGTCCACAGTAATCATGTTTTCATGATCGTTTCCCCAAACGCTCCCCTAGCCGTGAGTGATACAAAACACGGTCGGATAGGGGCCACTAAAATGCTACAAAACGTATGGGCGGGAACGATATAAGGCGTACTGATGATATTATTATGCCTATAAATGATACTATCATAATGCCAAGTTCAAATCCCTACAACTTGCAAACTACTACTTACAAACAGGATTGGATAAACGCCACATGTTCCTTCAATTGAATGTTAATAAAGGTGATATTGCGAAATAGAAACTTTCAGTGTTATTTTCTACATATTTATTAAACATGATGTATGCGCACATATCTACATCAGCCAGGTAACTTTGAAGTTAAATATTCTACTAAACATTGATGTCGAAATGCATAGTTAGGGCAAATTTTCTAAACTGAAGGAAGTAGTTTTCGAATTATACACGCAAAGTCAAGTTTGAGTACAATAATAAATATTTAAAGAGGTTAGCAGGTGCAATACAGCTCAAATTGACGGCAAAATAACAGTGAGCCGAGGCAAATAATAATAAAAACAGGCTCGGATGGAACGGCCGCGCGGCGAGCCTGCAATTTGAGAATTAATTCTATCACATTTGGGCCGCGTCTCGGGCAATTCGCCGCTTTATGGCTTTCCTGACACCGCAACAGCTGATTAAGTATAAAACAATCTCGCCGCGCGCAATCCACCGATATTATCAGGTTAATCAACACACCAGCTTTTTATCGTTATTTACAGTTCGCCTATTACCTAACAGAAAAATATGCGAGTGACTTTCGCAGAAATAGAACATGTCATCCACGTGGTCTGTGATGTCATCAATCACATTTTACTTCAATGTTAGCAGTTTATAAACTGGGTTTAAATCAATACGAATTTAGCAGAAATTTCACTAGTGTAGTAATGTCACACATAAATCTACCTTTAGTACTGGAACCAATTTTAAAACAATGTTTTTCAAGAAGGAACTCATTGGATTAGTGCTCGGAACCAATTATTATTTTGATGAACCGCTTAAAACTGGGGTCGGAATCAATTTTTCTCGAGCTCAGCTCGAATACCCACAGCCTCGCTCAGTGGTCGCGTTAGACGTGATTTTCATTAGGTAGGTATCTAATCAGCGTGCCGTGCCGAAGGGAGATTCGTCACGTAGGATTAACCGACGACCTCTCCAGCATCTCTTATAAGGCGAAGGTCACACCGACATCACAGCGCCCATAAATTAAATCATTTAATTGGTTCCAATCAACCATGGTCTCGATTAAAATTGTGCCGGTGATCCAAAGGCGAATTAAAAATTTTATTGGTCGCTACGTCCAATTTTAGAAATTTTTGTTTCGAAACGGTTAACATTTTCGAGATATGACGTGTTTTCGGTGCTGATGCGTCATTATTGTACGGTCCATTATCATTATTTATATTTTACCATATTCTGGCACAACGTCCAACAATAAACTCCTTTGCTTTAAATTCTTTCCACATATGGTAACAAAATATACTTCTTTCTATTTTTGGAATTTGGCACAAAGACGACAAAAAGATCTTTGTCGGAAAAGATAAATAGTTATTTATGTAAAACAAATTGTAGAAATAACAACACATGCCGCTTTCAACTACGTTCTTAGAAAAACTGGCTTGCGCGTTCTACCGCATCTGTCAAATAACTCGGTAAGCAAATGTAATTCATATAGAGTACCTATAATTAAGCAACTATTGTGAGCTGCATACAATTCTACAACAAATCAATTACACGCCGCCGTCTGTTTCAACGGAGTTTATCCGACGTTCAAAGTGGGCCAGTTGTCAGTTGCGTTGCATAAATAGGCATGCACTACAACTGATAATCAAATGTCACAATAGACCACAGGAAACAACGGAAGTGATGGAAGTGCTAATTCGAAAAATACAAACCGCAGTGTAATGAGCAGAGACGTTCCTCATAGTGAGCGTTGAAATGACTACGAAAGGGTCTGCAATTAGCGGACGAAGCAAAATGGCTGCCTGCTTGACGACCAGGGTCTTCAGAACCTTGCCTCTCATTCTGTATCTACATTATTTAAAGGTGTCCAAGTGTCTTTTGTAGCTGGTGAGTGACCCTCCCCCGAGTTACACGGCGTGCGTGTGTGTTAATTTAATTTTCTACTTGCTATAATTGCAGTGAGCCTCGGGACAGAGAGCGAGGGCGCTCGACATTGTAGAGCTGTTTGTATATGAGCTGATTTGCATGTGTGCTAACACTGAACACGCTATCCGCCTCGACTTAATTATTTGTACACTATTTGGACTTGTTTAACGCTTGTGATTCAATGTTAATCGGAATCATTAAATGACTTAACCATTTTTCTCTTAGTTTTCTTCTAAATCGCTTGTATTACCAAGTAGTCAGGAAGTGTAAGTAGACCTTGTGCAAGTAGATTTTGAATCTAAATTGTGCGTGGCACCCCTGACTTTTCGAATACAAGTTAAGATGTTTACAGTGACATATTGCTCAAGAAACTAAATTTTGTAGGGCTGTAAATGGTACAACCTTTTATTACGTCCTTTTAGTACTACTCATAAATAAACTAAACACCTACACGTACCTAATTATTCATTTTGAGATTTTTTATTATTTATATTTTAGTTTGGAAGATTCATGCTTGTATCTGTGGAGTGAGAATCGACTTGTCAATATTGTTCGTTGATGCTAGTAATGTTAAAAATAATTTTACTTGTATTTCTGAGAGGTGCGAACCTGATGGCCTGACGCACAGGCATTTTTATGCTTAGTTTAAGCATCAGTCTTCCACAAAATTTGTTTATAGAAATACAACGTGTAAACTGTTATTATAAAATAAAAAAAATAAAAAATAAAAATAAAAATCATTTATTTCAGACAATATACAGTCCAGTTTGTTAGTACAAAGGATTGATCTTATTCTATTGTTAGTACAAAAATTACAAAATAAAATAAAATAAAAATAAAATAAAAATGCCCGGTCAGTCTATCCAACATACCCGCCAAGATCACCGCGCTCCCAGGACATGCAGCTCGGTGAACCTAGCGAGCAGATTAGAATCCAACCTCTCACCTATCGCCTTGAGAACTATGTTTGAGCTCTCTCTCACTCTGCGTAAACAGGATGCCACTTTTTTTCGCTATAATAAGTATTTTGTGGACAAAAATAAACTTTACAATTTATTTTACTTATTTATTAACGTTGTGCTAGAAAAAGTGCGTTTATCTCGAAGCAGGATACTTCGTAATAGTTACATTGAAATGTCAAATTAAAATTCGCGTAACAAATAGACATTGAATAGATACAGTAGAGACCACACTCGAAAATAGTATATTGGGAATTATTATTGCTATCTAAATATCTTTAGGGACCCATCTGTGTGGTATACGATCTGCCGAGACTCGGGAGCCTGTTGGACACCCCGTCGCGTCGCACCGTCCGTCGGCCGTCTCTGCAGTGTACAGTAACGAACCAAGATCAGTAACTTGAAAACCGATCTTCCGGATTGCATATAGTGTGTTCTTTTAAATTTATGAATGCGTGGTATATCCTAGTGTGGTCAGGTGTATAGCATTTGTCATGCTAACACTGAATGTGTGAAGAGTCGATATTAATGACCAGATTACGTCGGCGATCGATTGTCGGCGAACGCACTGCAGTCGACTCATTGAAAAAAAGTGTTGTACAAAGCAAATAATAGGCCTGAAGTTTTCTTGAATGGGTGACTTTGTTGGTTTTTTGTGTTATTTGAAGAGCTATGGGACAGGTGTTTTGTCATTTAAATTTATCTCTAGAATGGCAAATATTTTTAGTTCTTCCGTTGTTTTTTTTTTACAAATATCAATCAACAAAATTAGTACTTAATTATTGCAACCAGTTTTGGTGCTATAAACCGATTCATTTTTAAAAGGTTTTCATGAAGCAATTACCAGCACGATCCTATGCCGAGAGGTGTAATGCCATAAACTCATAAAGTGCCGAGTCACAGGTGCGTTTCGTTTTTATAACTCACAGTTGATTGGACAAAATCACATCCAGGAAGATACATTGCTGGCCAAGTTTTAATGTTTGTATCCAGTGTTGATTATAGGTAAGCAATGGGAATTAAGGTGGGACCCATATCGCGTTTGGTGTACATATTTTTTTCCTCGCACAGAAGTTTTGTGGTATCGTTTACAAATTTACTGTAGTAAATTCTGAGAAATGGATTCGTGCGCGCTCATTGAGGTTTTGGTTATAAAATACCCAATTTATATCCACAGTAGACGTTTTTGTAAAAAAAAGCCTTAAATAGAACTCTTTTACATTGATTGCTTGAATGTTTGACAAACTATTAGATAATAATGATTGTAAAAATGTTATGGCAAAATTAAGTCGAGATAATAATATAATTCTTATAATTATTACTAACAAAGATATACATACATATATACAACAATAAACACTTAAATATTAATGGCACGCTTGGTGTGACAAGGTCACATCTGCAAAATGATAACTTTTCAGGAAAGAGGTTTAAAGATTTTACGTCGTTAGTCGGCAACTTTTTATGGTGAAATGGGAGAGTAATTTTTCACATAATTTTGTTTCATGTAATAAGTTTTTTATTGAATATCAGGATTTATGGTAGTGACCATGATATTCAATTGGTTTTTGTGGAATTACTCCAAAGTTTGTTATAATTATCAATACAACTAACAATTTAAAAAAATTTCGAATCGGCCGGATTCGAACCGACGTCTTCTAGTAAACCGTGTCAGACGCTACCAACTAAGCCACGGAACGAACCAGCGGGCCTCACGAATCTTTCTATGTGCTTGTTGTCTGGAACTATTTTTCGGTTGGGGAAGCCGTAACATGGTCTAGACCAGGGCCCCAAATCTGCTAAATTTAAATCGTTTTAAGGAACGTTTAAATTGTTTACGAAAGTTAAACAATATTATGTATATTAAATTTCTGCACGCTAAGGTTGGCTTAAATTCTAATCACCAAATCCAGTAACAATAAAAAGGCTAAATGTGTAAGAAGAGATGGATAGCAAAAATGTGTGATGTTATGAATATACAATGGTAACAGGTACATAGTCTCTGCCTACCCTAGTAAGAGACAAGCGTATTACTGTGTCTATGATAAAGAGAGTGTAGTTGGTAGGTTGCTGCAGAGACGAGACGTTTACGGGAATCCAGGGTTGCTTCTCTAACTCTATATGTCTAACAGTTCCAGCACTTGCTGGTGTGCCACTTGTTCGCGAACCTGCACGAGGTAAGATCTCCACGCGACCATAGATAGTGCGATCACTGTGGCAACATACTACTCCAAGTCTATACCTATAGTCCTAAAATAAGAAAAACATTGACACAATAAGAAGAAGGTAGAGTACTATTTGTGGCTTATGTAAGTATAGCGTACCGCAAACTCCTGAGAGTTTTACATTTAAGTCTTTGAATAGTTCTTATCATAAGTAGCTTAGAGATGGTTTAAATTTTAATTATAACTTTGAGTGTGCTGTTGATTAGCCATAAACTGTAAAATACATCCTTGTGTAATGACTATAAAAACATTTTTTTTTAATTTACTTCATTTGCAGTAAAAGTAGTAAAACGCATTCATTCCCGTTACCTAAAAACATAAAATTACTATTCATAGAATGTTTGAGAATTTATTCGTCTTGGCTAACGATGCCCACGAACTTTTGCAGTCAGGTGTGAATGCCTTCTAACATTAATGACGCCCTATAACACGACGAATGAACGTATAATGTACTAATATTAAAATAATCATAATTGTTGATGTAGCTTAAATATAATGTGGCATTAAATAGGTATCAAAAAGGTATGAAACAGATCTAGTATTTCGTGATCGGGGCGGGGCCGTATTAATGCGCACGATACCATCTCGCTTTGAGCTCGCCGGCCCATTGTGAGAGAAAAGTAATTCTTAATAGACAATGAGAGCGGCGTTTAGTGGATTTATTTATGTATACGTTATTGGTGGTGTTTTCGATTAAGGTAAAATGTAATATGACCAAGGAGTTTGCATGTATACTTGAAAAGGTTGTAAACCATTATTTTTTTGATTTTTATTTTTATTTTAGTAATGAGGTTCATCAGCAATTGCTATATCGATGTATTATTTTACATTGGTAAGGGTGTTTAGTTAGATGCACAACTATTTAAAGATGAGACACAGCTTACATTAAATTGAGCAGAGTAGTCTTAATATTACAATGTATTCTACAAAGAAAAAAAACAAACTGAATATAACGTTAAAATATGATAATCATATATTAGGGGTTAAAGTATGAAATTGCCGTTTTATTGCAATAGGTTCTTTGAATTTTCATAGAATCTTCATGGTTTGAGGTTTTCGAATGAAACTTTTTTCAAATGGTTTCTGTGACTTTTTTTTTTAATTTGAAACCTTTGAATATCGACTTTCAATTGTTTTTGTTATTCAATTTAGACAAGAAAGATGGATACTGCGAAAATTCGAGTGATTTTTGAATACGAGTTCCGACGCGGAACTAACGCGGCAGAAACAGCCCGCAATGCGTTATTATTCTAAGCCCGCAATATCAATGCTGCGTTTGGAGAGGGGTCTACTAATGAACGCACCGTGCGATTTTGGTTTAAACGCTTTCGTGATGGAAATTTCGACTTAAAGAACGAGCCACGAGGAAGACCGCCCGCACAGGTGAATAACGATGAATTAAGAGAGATAGTGGAAGCCGATCCTAGTCAAACTACCCAGGAATTAGCGGCATGGTTTAACGTTACCTAGCCCACAATATTGACTCACTTGCGTCAAATCAATAAAATAAAAAAATACGAAAAATGGGTGCCTCATGATTTGACTGATCTGCAGAAAGAAACGCGTGTTGAAACTTGTGTTGCCTTGTTGAACCGGTACAGAAATGAAGGAATATTGGATCGAATTGTAACATGTGATGAAAAGTGGATTCTTTATGATAACCGGAAAAGAAAAATGCAATGGCTGACCCCAGGTCAAATGCCACAACAGTGTCCTAAAGCAAAACTTACCAATAAAAAGGTAATGGTAACTGTTTGGTGGTCTCAGCATGGTGTTATTCACTATAGTTTTCTCCGATCTGTTCAAGCAATAACGGCAGATGTCTATTGTGCCGAACTCCGAACCATATTGACAAAACCAGCAGTAAAACAGCCCCGACTCATGAATCGATCTTCACCATTATTGCTCCACGACAACGCGAGACCTCACACAGCACGAGAAACCATTTTGACCCTTCAGGAACTGCAGTTAGAAACCATTCGTCATCCTCCGTATTCACCAGACCTTGCTCCAACGGACTACCATTTTTTTCGTGATTTGGACAATTATCTACGTGACAAGAAGTTTTCTTCCCAGGAGGCAGTACAAAATGCTTTCACACAGTTTGTGCAGTCTAGATCGTCGGAGTTCTATCGCAAAGGCATTAATAACCTTCCCATTAGATGGCAGCAATGTATAGATAATAATGGCAACTATTGTGATTAAATAAATTTGTTAAAAATTTAAAAAATAAACAATTTAGATTTTCAGTACAAATCGGCAATTTCATACTTTAACCCCTATTACATCCTAAATGTAAAGGTTTAGTGTAATATAAATTATTGCAATTAATGCTAAGAATACTGGTAGTTTACTTGATAACGATTGCCTAACGTGCCGTGGCCAGGATCACTGCAATAAAATAGAATATACTTCGGCCCACAAAAATGTATTCCATAGTTAAAAGGTAAAGAAAGACTGTAACAAGAAAAAGTATATAAAATACAGGTATAACGCTACAAAACATAACGTACTTAAATACTAAACGTGAGACAGACTCACCCCGAAAGGGCCGAGTTATACAGAATTAGAGATTGGTATCAACATTAAAATTGGCACATGATTCAGGTTTAGAAGTATTTATGTGGTCTGTGTGCTTAGTACTGGTAAAAGGGTCAAAATTAGACGCAATTAATAATTACAACCAAACTGATCGCTACAGCGATTGAGCAGGGACTGACGACGGAACCAAACAAAATGAGAATGGAGAGGCAAAGGAATTAAAGAACGATTCAAAATTTGAAAACAAGGGACCAGGAGCCAGAGAAAAGGTGATAAAAAGGTGGGATGACGATGTAAGGAGGTCACATCGTCACTTACTTATACGTTTTTGTAGTAGTTGTGAATGAGTTCGTCCAAGAAAGTACTGCCACCTTACCTATTTCTGCTGCCGAGCAGTAATGAGAGCACTACCACGTTCCGGTTTGAAGGATGAGGGTGTAAGTTATATTACAAGCACATTGGGATCAACTTAAGCCACAGGGTTACGGGCGCTGAGTGCCACTGTTGCACTGTGCGCAGTTGTAGTCAACTGCTATGAATAGGCGGTGTCATTTACCACCAGTCGCACGGCTTGTTCGTCCCGTCACTTGGTGTCATAAAAAAACCAACACTATGGTTAATTATGAACTCTCGTAAAGCTAGCGACACTAAAATTTTAATAAACTATTGAAATTCTTATTTATGGCATTGGTTATTACAACTGTCCTAAGCATGAAGCTCAGCGTGCTGTTGACTGTACCTACTTAACTACTTTTCTTGTATGCCAACATCTTTTTTATAATATATGTAAGGAAACAATTCCCTAAATATATAAATAATAAACTCAAAATTGTGGAATTGAAAAAACACGATTTGAAGGTCCAAAAATTTACCGAATGAAACCAATAAATATTATTTATGTTCTCGTTTATAAATGAATAAGTAAATATTATGTATAAAATAAAAATAATCATATTATTCACAACAAGATCCCTATTCTTCACTATTTTTTTAAATTTTCAAATCGTTTTTTTTTCTATTCCACAATTTTGAGTTACGATATTTAGTATGTATGTAGTATTTGACTTAACGTGCGAAGTATTGGTAAAACTAAATGAGAAAAATTTGGTTATTTAGAGAATTCTTCGACTAAGTTTGAGTTACTAAGCTGTTGAGAAAAAAAAACAGTAATGAAATCTAACTCCGTGCTCTTTAATATCAGAAAGAAAGAAAGAATGAAAAGAAATTTATTCGGCCCAATTCATGTGTACGATTACAATATTATCATTACTATTTTATGACCAAAAGTGAAATATATATTACTGTGACGTAGTAAAGTAGTCTTTTTATGTGTAACACAGACAAAGTAAGCAAGCAATCATATTAAATAAATTATGTTCAGCATTCATGTAATAACATAAAAGTTATAGAAGGCGACACATTTTTGGAGGTTATCTGAAAACGACCTCTTCGCGCTCACTAAAACAATCGAATAAAGCGGTAAAAATGTATTACGTAACACTAGTTGCAAAAAAAAAGAAAAGAAAACGTCTTAACCTAGCGTTACTTCATAAAAAGGTTATTATTTTTTGCCGAATAAAGACGTAATAATCGTTTACAATTTAGGTAAACGTATAATTTTAAAATGAACAAAAAATTAATTCGTTTTTATTAAATATGTCTGTATACATGACAATTAAACAGACACATTATACCCGTTATTATTAAAATATTTGCCGCTTTTATTATTACCAAATCTTTAAAGTCGGTCTATAAAGCCATTATGCATGTTTAAAGTTTTGTCTTTAAAATTGTCAATTTGATAATACTTCTATTCGGCTTGGGTAGCGATATATAACATATCACACGGATAGAACCTACATATCTAGTCATGTTGCGACTTATCCAGTTTATGAGTTTACCCGTGGTCTATACACAATCCTCCAGGCCAAGATATATGAATCTTGGCGCTAAATCATGCGCAATGAAACCCCGAACCACTTAATACAGGCGCAGGCGCAGCGCAGGCGCAAAAACAACGCACGGTTTTTGCTCGTGAACGCCTCATTACGCGCCGTTTAAACGCTGCCTTTATTTATGATGCGATTACTCGTCATTAGCACTAATGACAGCTCCCGCCTTAGAAAATAAACCATAAATTGTTTTTTATTTCAAAGCACAGATGATACGCTATTATTTTCTATTTTCTTATTGGAATTGAAGCGCCGCCGCATTCATTTTCAAGTTCATATTATATTTATACATGTCGATAGGCATCTCCTATCGTAGCCACATGCACCTAAATATCGTACACGCTGTGTAAATACTTCAATTTATATGGGCAATACACAAAGTAAAACTTATTAACATCTCATGAATCTAGCCTAAGTATAGGCGTAAGCTAGTCACTAAACTTAATGTAGGTCTTTAAATTTTTTTCAAATAATAATCTTTCTTGTAAATCACCTTCAAAATGAAAGATTCACACGTCGTTTGTCGGCAAAATGGTCTTCTAGTTTATCACGCCAAGATCTCTATTACAAGTCACGATGACTATCAAATGTGTATTAAATTATATTGCATTTAATTCTAGCGTATTTCTACCGTCAATGTGAGAATAGTGTTGTGTTGATCTAGTCTCTTAGTCGATAAATGAGCCGCGAGCTGCCGCTAATCGCGCACAACACAAATATTTAATAACAATCCAAGATCCACTGAGACGACCACTTATCTCTGCAGCGGCACAGCGAAAATCATAGAGTCGCTTTGATCTATAATCCTATATGATGAAACAAACGAATTCAAGAATTGTAACCTATGTTGTAACAATTTTATTTGATATTCATTCTTTAATTCCATTTACAGGTTTGGGTTTCAATTTATAGGATCATGTTTCATATATGACCAAATTCTTAAAAGTACTCGTTGAAAGTTGTACATTATCTCATTTACATAGAGTTTAAATATACTCTTAAAAAAGTGAAACTGAATTAAAAAGTAGTGTACTTACTGTGTGCCACACTGTGCCCTATAAAATATTTTGTTAATTAGTACTAAAGACAACACATAAAATGTTTTGGCTGTCTCTATAATAGTCCCTGTTCGAATTATCGCTGCACGATTGTTAAACATTATTACGTCGGGTGTTGTTTAATAGAAACAAAAATATCTGGCGGCGCGCCTCGTGTTTGATCTCGAGGTGTTCGCCGTCGAGCGCGATTAGCCCGCTCTCAACGTATAATCAAATGTGCCTCGGGCTGCCAGTACCACGCACAAACTCGAACATAGCATTGACACGCTATTTCCATTGCTTCTTTGTCATTGAAGTCGATGATCCAAACTCGTATAGACCCAGTCATGAATACTGGTTTTATAGATCCTATGGGAGATCGATTTTAAAAAGGCGGCCACTTGAATGGAACGGCGGCCGGCAAGCCTCTCATTTGGCCGCCATTTGTCGGCCATTTCGGTGCACCGATCATAAATGGAGCCCGCTCCGGGTCACGTTAACATCTCGGGAGAAAACGTGAAAAATCACACTTCACCGCGTTAAATTATCAATAACCATCTACTTATAAGCCTAGGCGGTTTGAGTATATACAACATAATAATATACGTAAATACTACTTATGCACGCACTCCACTTTAAGAAACAATGAGTCATTATAGAGAATTCTGTGTTATATACATTTCATTACATGCAATTTCATGAGTATCAACTCTCTCGTAACAACCATTATGATACAAAATATATGTTTACTGTTTTTAATTCTCTGATAAACAAACGCAAACTCGCACACTTCCGTCTAAAATAAGTATCTGCGTATCTCAAACCATGAATCTCCGACTAACTATGGTAATACGTTAGGAGCCACAAACCGCACTGAGCGGGCGCGGGCGAGGCCTACGAGTTCAATTATCAGAGTTAACCGTCGGTACCTTCAAGTGTTATGAAAAACACCGCCTTGTAAACCTCTGTGGTGATCATCGCTTCGTCGGCACAGCGTCATGAAACCCTACTTAAGTCCCGCTCAAGGCGGGCTGTATATCAATCGGTTTGAAGGGGAATCTTTCAAAAATTACACAGCGCGGTGTTTCGCGGGCTCGCTAGTGGGCTAGTGATTTATTTATTTCACTTAAACGGCGTCGTAAACACTGGCTGAGCGGCGAGCGCCTAGCGTTGGCAGTGAGAGTCGCTAACGCTGCGTTGGACCATCTTGCCGGATATGACCAACCATCGTCACCACTAAACACTACCAAAGCGTTGCGGGTAACATTGCACCTTTTAACTATTACTTACGTTGCAATTAACGAAAGACTTTATTTCATATCAAGCTTGAGTAATTTGCATAAATATTGATTGTAAAATCCTTTCTTAATCATACATAATATTCATTTATACGAAAATCTAGCCCTCGCTTCGGAGGATTCTTAAGACTCAGTATTCCCTTTTCTCAAGCAACACTTTCTAACACGGTAATGCAAGAATGTCTAGTATAACTTTCAAAACCAAACACGCCTCAACTTCAGAAAGTACCGGCCACAAACTAATTTGCTTTGCCGTAATCTCCGCTAACTTGCAGATAATTAGTTTGGTGTTGAATCTCGCAGACGCCCCGGCGCAGCCAGAAAGGGACAGCCCTACGTGTAAAACACGGACAGGGCAACTTCATGAGAACCACATTTTTTGACTAAAGCTTTGAATTATTGTTTTAATAACTGACCATAACTGCGGTGTAATGAAAAACATGTGCGCCGACAAAAAGGAAAAAGAGGCGCGGAGTGCTTAAGTTAAGGGGAATGTTAGGAGTCGGAGATTCTTGATTTAAATAGTATGGATTTAATTCTTGTTGTATCTAATCTTGACCATGTTATGGGCCGGTGATGGGCGGTCTTTAAAGAAGTTCAGGCCATTGGGCCATTGGGCTGTTGCGATCGCCCTAATGAGCTTCTTGTAGATTAACGCCGCTTTGACGTGATGGATGAGATATGAAAATCTGTTTGATTAGCTGCGGCTTCTCCGGTCTCATTTGTATTAGGATTCTAATAGCCTTTTTACAACTGTTTTTATTCGATTAGTTTTTTTGAACATTCTACATTCTTGATCTGTATTTATCTTTAAGTACGGATAATTAGCAACTATTGTTAAGTTTCTTGTTCGTAACATACATGTATGCTTCAAATGCGATTGGTCAAGTGTAATTGCTACAAAATTACGAACTGCAATTCAATTACATATCAGTACGATGGCACTTTGATGGTTGGCAATTGCCCTGTTAATTTTGGAATAATTAAGGAACTAAATGCATTTGCGAGGAAAGGGAACGATTAGGAACGACTCTACCTTTGAACTAATTAAAAACTTAAATTGTAGTTAGCATTACTTTTTCATCCACTTGTTTCTCACGTAATTAAAATAGAATTTAATTATTATTTAAAATGAATAAAATTATTTAAAAAAACGTTGA
Organism: Hyposmocoma kahamanoa; assembly: GCF_003589595.1. Lineage (NCBI taxonomy): Eukaryota > Metazoa > Arthropoda > Insecta > Lepidoptera > Cosmopterigidae > Hyposmocoma > Hyposmocoma kahamanoa. The sequence continues at coordinate 7,094,822 of NW_020653851.1, forward strand.
CATTGTAGAAGACACATAGTTTAGGAGATAAGATTGTAGCATTTAAACATTTTCCTGCGCCATCTAGTAGAGAGTAGTGATACCTTATATGTGTGTATGTGTTTCCTTTCATTATGTAGTCAATTAAAATAATTAATTATATATAAGAAGTTTTTCATTTAATTATTTAACTGTTACGCATGTGTAATAAAAATACGAATACCAATAATTGTAAAATACCAAAGAATAATTACGTGAATCCAGAACAAATCGTAACACAACTGCTTTTAAAAAGAAATTAATTTTGATTCAATTTGAGGTTGTTATACAACAGTCAATTTGCCACGTTGTTGCTATTCATGCTACCCCTTTCGCATTTTGTCCCCTGTCTGGCAACGACAATATGCTGACTGGGCTGCGACTTCTTGCTTAATGGTTAATCGGAGGGGACGTTATTTCACGTTTCTCATTCTACCCTATAATGCAACTTTTAGCTCTAAAAACACTTCTAAACTTTAGACGATAAGATCGAATATCAATGGTGATTATTTCGCAAGCATCATAAATTTTATAGCTTTTTAATACAGCCATAACAACACGACAATAATAGGGCAAATGTTTTGGTAAGTCATAAATAAATCGGACTGCGTCCCGCTGCTCCGCGACAAATTCAGTGACACGCATTGTTATATTGTTGTAAAAGATTGTGCGACTTTTTAGGGACAAATTTTACAACTAATTGACATTGGCACAAAGCATTATGGAGAATAAACTAATCATAAAGTGTATTGAAGTTATTTGACTTTTATATTTCTTCTTTCCTTTCCTGATTGCTTATTCGAATTCAGCAACGCCAAAGTGAATGAAGCTCCAATTACCGAAAATGCATAATTTTTCGTTAATTATTTGCATTTAGCAACTTCTAATAACAATTTTGTTTTGTATCAATCGTGCTAAATTAGTAATATATCTTAGTTGTGATAAAACGTGTATTTACATCGGCAATATGATGAATCTTCGATTCAACACTCAATTACGGAAATAATAGCAACAAAATCACTAAAATAATGCTAAAATAATAAATTTGTTTGCACAAACCATTTAGCTGTTTACTCTCTTAAAGTAATCACCCATTAGCTGCCTAAGTTTACTTTCACTGATCCCGACGTTTGGCAGACTCAACACGCGAATCTGTTTCGTTCACAATTATAGTTTTCAAATAGCTATCTTATTTCTAGAAAACATTCTTAATTTAAATAACCTAAATTTTGTTTAATTGAACGTAACATTATGTACGCGTAATAATTTATTGTTGAGTAGCAGTAGAGCTTTTGAAAGAGTTCGTCCAGAGAAGTACTGCCACCTTACCTATTTCTGCCGCCAAGTGGTAATGTTAGCATTACTACTTTCCGGTCTTGAAGGGTAAGGGTGAAATTACAGGCACTTGTCAACTTATGTCTCAGGGTGACGGGCGCAGTGGCAGTGCCCCTCACATCTTTGCGATTTAAAGCTCTGAGTGGCACTGCAACTGTTTTGGACAGGCGTGTAGCTTACCGTCAGGCGCACGACTTGTTCGTCCCGTTACTTGATATTATAAAAAAATATACAAAAGGTCTACTTGGGTAACTTCTTTTGAAATCCATGATTCGTTGCAGCTTGCTTAATTATTTTCTTGTATAAATATTTGCTTTTGCGTAATAACTATATAAATATACAACTTTAATACACTATTTTAGTAAAGCTATTCCTGTTTGCCTTTATTTGCATGAAACACCTAAAAATTTGTTGGCTTATCGAATTCTTATTTTCAAAAAATATATCTGAGTTTGTGTGAGCGCTATAAATCTCGTCGGTTAGAGTAAAGTGTGAAGTGTTGTTAGCGGTTATATTGCGTAAACGTGGGGTATTTATTTAAGAGCTGAGTGGTAGGTGCTGGGCAAACGGCACTCCGCGCGGCAATGGCCCAAAACTAATGTGGATTGCGGATTGTGGGCCCCACGTTCGCCATAAATCCACCCGCATGCTGTTAAGGAGATGACTGTCGATAAAACTACAATAAAATTGTAAATATAAAAACATTTTATGTGTCAATATGGGTTTATAAGTCTGTTTGTTGAAGATTTCTTCATAGATACAAACGCTTAATTATTTTACGCTTACTTTCCATTTTGCATTTGCAACATATTTAATAATAAGTACAAAATAATTTAGTATTATTATTCAAAACTACAAAGTTATTCACAACGTTGTTGTAATAAGGCCACATCTGCAAAATAAACTTTCAAAGATTCTATGAACGAAATTATTCGATAAATTTATTCTATTTAAATTGGAAAATATTATAAAACGTCACATATACATAATTTGTTCCATGTAATTTGTATTATTTTCATGCTTTTCATGTGATAAAAGCACTTTTGGCGTATGAACACAAATGGCTTTATTATATATAATATTATAAATTTAATCGTTATTACGTAGTTCAATCAAGAATTTTCGTCACTTACTATTATTGTATTCTTTCAGCCATGTTTAAAGTCTATTAAAGCGACTATATCTAAATTGCACAATAACTGCATATTTATCTTTATAAGATACGTGTAATAAGTATAATAAGTAATTAAGTATTCAACGGGAAGAGCTCTCTTGAAAATATATATGATATTATATAAAAAATATTTACACCGAAGATTCAATAATCTCTAACAATCACTTTTATCGTACCGGAATTTTCTCACTGCTATAATCTGAGCCTGAACAAAGGCGTCCACTTAGTTTTTACGAGGTTGTAGTGAATTTTAGTGAACCAATATTTGCGGCTGTTCTTGCGCGCGAAACCTTCCTTGAGGCAATTTACCCTGCTCCAATTCGAGTGAAATATTTGCCGCTATATGTTTGCATTCACTTCTTTGAAGTTCTTTACTCGATTTTAGGAAAATTACGACTCAAGGTTTGTTACAACTTTTGTAAGCTCGCTCAAATGTAGAAGTTGATATTTTTGCATTTATAACAAACGAATGATTGCAACAAAAAAAAATAAAGCACTGAACACCATCGTGACACCCATCTTGTCAAACGTGGTCTATAACAAAAGGAACAATATGCAAAAGCCAAGTCTTCCAGAGAGCGGTGGCAAGAAACATGGTAGGCATAAAAATAAAACAAAGAATAACTAGTGCAGATATTCAAAGACAAAAGAAGATAATAGACGCGGCAAAAAAGGCTTGTCGTCTTGACTTGAAATACCCACGACTCAACCATAGGCCGCCAGAGTGGCCGCGCCGACGCTCTGGAGGGACGATATCACCCAGGTGGGTAACCCTGACGAGACTGGCCGCGGAGATATCTTTCCAATAAAATGAGAATCGCATTTTTAAATTCGAAACTATAATTAGGTATTCTAATTTCATTTTAATTTAATTTTAATTTTGCATATTTGTATAAATGGAATGCTTTTTATATATTTTTTTGGAATAAAGGCTTATTATTATTAATAATTGCAAACCAATAAATCTATCTAATAGTTTACGACGTGTACAGCTGACCACAATTCGCCCGTTTGCCAGAACAACGTGTTATTTATATATGTCAATGTATTAGAGATAACACGTTGTTCTGGCAAGCGGGCGACATATATTTCACAGACTCTAGCCATAACAGCAGCAGCGCTCCTTGTGAAAGAGTTCGCCCAGAGCGTCCAACCTTACCTATTTCTGTCGCCAAGCAGTAATGTGAGCATTACTGCGTTCCTGTTTTGACGGGTAAGGGTGCTGGAGAAATCACAGACACGTGGGACTTGTCAACATATGTGTAGGGTGATAGGCATAGTGGCAGTGCCTCTCAGATCTTTGCGATTTAAGACCCTGAGTGGCACTGCAACTGTTATGGACAGGCGTTACGCTTCCCACCAGGCCCACGCTAGTTCGTCCCGCCACTTGATATCACAAAACTTTGTACTATGTTCCATCATAATCGAGTCACGTTACATTTTTTTAATAACAGAATAGTACACCTACACATCTTTTCATACAGGGTGTAACAAAAGTTCCGACTATACTGAAAAAAAAGAATGGATTCCAATAACGTCTCATTTGACGAATTCTTAATTGAATAAATCACAACAAGATAATGTCAAAATAAGGCGTTGATTGTAAACCAGCGATACGACTGTCCTGAACAAGAACAGCACCAACTGAAACACCTCCTTTCGCTTCCTGGCCTGTAAATGTTTAGTTATCTACTAACTTAAGTGTATGTAATTGTTTTTAAGGTTTTTATAGTTTTTGTTTTGTTTATAGTTGGAAGCAATTAAGAGAGATTTTATTTCATTATTCAATTCGTCATTTAACATTGTTACTGCAATAATTGTGATTGATAGGATTAGATGGAAACAAGTTACATTATCACCTAAAACAATATCTTGTTTTTTGTTTACTCATAACGGCAAACGTTATCAGCAAAAAATTATTTTGAATTTGCCAAAATTGGTTTGATTACCCAAAAAAAATGTGCGATCTGGATGTGAAATTTATACAGGCAACAAGAATTTACTTTGCGTAGATATTTAAAATATTTTATTCCTATATATATTATTGACGACTTTAACAGTGATGACCTAGTTTGCACGCGACTGTGGGAAGCTACTTATTAAATTATTTACTGCTGTACTCACTGCTTCACTGCTTCACTGCTTCTTTAGCAAAACTCAAGCAAACGCTTGAGTTTTGCTAAAGAAGCTATGATAGCATGTTGAGAGAAGGCTAGGTTCTTAAGTAGGTGGTTTCGAATACCATTTTGAGAACTGCACCGCAAAATCTTTTCAAATCATGTGCAATTTAGTTTATTAATTTATTACGCTTTTTACTTGAGCCTTTTCACGGTGTGAGGGAATAGGCATTAGGTATAAGAGTGCGCGCCCCATCTAGCAGGTAAAAACCGAAGTTAAATGTGCACTTATTTATTCTAAAATAAATATTTTAAGGCTAAGGAAGAACATCTTGATGAAACCTACACAATTCATAAAGTTTTGGAAAACGTATTAGTTCCCAAATTGCAATAGACCAGTGTGATGCACTGTGGCCTGAACGCTCTCCTGTTGTATGTTTGATCCCTTGCTACTTTGTTAAAAATATAAAAACCTCTATTAAGGTTTACAAAAAATATGTGGTTAAGTCGTTGCTTTTAATTCGCTAATGTAAAAAAGAAAATTATCACAAATGGCGCAAAGGAGTCGTGAGCTCATATAAATAGGTGGCAAGTTGGCAACCGCTCTAATTATTTAACAGCGGAATTGGATGAATGGGCCGCGGTCACTTCAACTGTATCCTAATTCTTTGGAAATTATAGAAAGTTTGGTGAAAACTAAAAGCGAGTCGCGATTATAGTAGCAACGAAATTCATGGCAGCTCATATCGAGCAGAATAAAATGATTTTTTATTTTTTTGAGTTATCATAAAAACAAGGTAAATTATAAAAAATCATTTAAGCTACATAAAAAGTTATTTCTGATCGCAAATGTAGTACTTATACGTAGAAATTTAAGGGGCTTAAAGTTCAAATGTTTTCTTTATTATTTCTTTGTTAAGTATGATACTAAATCATAGCATGTTTGCTCGCTTTTTATTATTGGAGACATTTTTGTACTTTTAGGGTTTACGGTTTAATTCATTTTTAGACTCTCATTAAATTGTTATCTTTTTCTTATGGTATCGATGGCATACACTATATTATATGACACTATGTACGGCCCAGAACTCAGCCGTAATCACGCCGCAAATGGCTGCCATGCTAAACTGTGCATGGGATATGTTTGCCATTGTCGTGAAAGGATTTTCCAATGCACGTAAGGTACTCGCCAATTATTGCCTAGGGTACTCAAGAAGTAGGTACTAGGCATACAATTCATACGTCATTGTATATTATATATTAACATTAAATGTTATCTATTTACATAACATGATTTTGTTTTTATCTGATAATATTTCCTTCGGTTACAAAGCTGCTACTCGAATCGCAACTTCTCACTCGAACTTTGTAAAAATGTAGGAAAATAGTATAAAATTGAAGTGCGTTTACATGTGCGTTTAAAGTGTACACCAGTCAGCTTTTGACTCTCACCTACAGTCGCTAAAGAAAAGGAAGCGATGCGGTCAAATGACGACAATAGCCTGTCCGACAGTCCGTAGTCATTAGCACTAATAACTCCATACGAGAGCTAAGCGTCCTTGCGGTCGACAGAGGAAGCTTCGAACCCTAATAATTCTATCAATAGGCTGCGGTCTGCGGCGAAGCCTATAGGAAATGTTTGAAATGCCTTCACTCGTCTATTCGTTACAATTGACACAGAAAGAGGGTGGCACGCGATTTTGTGTCTGTTATGTCATATAGTTAGAGATATTAGTAATTATATACGAAGGGCGGCTGAAAAGTAATCTCTTTTGATTATTTCCAAGTCAAAAACTATACTGGCTACTATAGTATTTAGATAGTATCTAGACGTATTTGCTATTAATTCTTTTTTCTCAAAATTAGCGTTACTCTTTTGTTTATTATGTTTCGCTTTGCAAGGACAGCATATCGGAAGAGAAAAGCAAAACGTTTAAAAATAGCAACTACTATTTTAATAGAATAATTAATGTCCTTTACGAACTATTATTATTATAATAGGTGCATTTTCCTAGGGATGTTGGGAAAAAAATTGCCGTGATCGTTTTTTTATTACATTCATAGATATAGTTCTATTAGCGACAGCTCGGAATTGCATATGTAGTGGTATTTGTGTGTTTACAGAAATTCTAAATATTGTGAATATTCATTTTCGTTGCAGGTACTATCAGCGAAGACGAGGTTATAGATTGATTATTTTTCAGCCGCCCCTCGTATATATATGTGTAGGTCTATATACGTACTTGCCACGGGGCGTATATTTAAAAAAGTATAGGTAAGGTATTTTCGAGTAAAAGAAATCAAAGAAACATATTTTTATGGCAAGTGTGAGTGGACAAGAAGGACCGGCTAAGTTTAACTTTGAGGACGTCCTACACAAAAGCAAGGCTAAGAGTGCAATACCTATACTGTTTGTTTTACTTTCTGTTTTAATTTTAAACTTATTTAATGAAAGGATGTCGAAGTAGTTCAATAATTCTATGGTGTGGATGAAATTTACATTTTTGGCGCCATCTAGTGTTGATTGCTTGTATTAAATTAAATAATTTTTTTTCGCTACTCGATAATAGATGCCGGTACAAAAAGCATGTATCCGAACTTGTTGCGTTTTATTTAAACGATATTAGCGAGATGTAATCTATTAATACGATAAAGGCTATTTGACGATTCAATTGTCATCTCTGTCCCACGATTAACTCGCCTTTTATTTATATTACGAAAAAATTTAAATTTGCAGCTGTTTTTCATAACCTTTATAAATTTTATTAGTTTTCTCAAAAATTACTATCAAAGAAATTGTCAAATATCGTCTGTAGTTTTAGTTATAATGTCTTTTGCACGGATATGTTACTTTCGAGCCTTGTGTAACGTTGAAAGGAATTCTCTGATATTTCGGAGATTCAACTCTCGAAAAACTGTAAATCTTCAGGATCCAGCGGTTCAGAAATATCTAGGATATTTAATGGTAGAACATGAAAATCTTTTGGTGAAGATGCGCGACGCGGAGCAGTCAAGGCGCCTGGTGGAGATTAAGCCCGTCGTTTCCGCGCTCGAACAGAGAATTTTCTTATATGACAGCATCGATTCGCTGAAAGAACTCAGTAAAAAGGAAGGTGACGATGAAATGAAAAAAATGGTAAAAGAGGAAGCCGAAATATATTTAAAACGTCTTAAGGAAATTGACCAAGAGTTACAAAACGTTCTTTTAGCACCGTTTTTAACGCAGGGCGGTGTTTTACTGGAAGTGACGGCAGGCGCAGGCGGCCAAGAAGCTATGCTATTCGCCAAAGAACTATTCGAAATGTATGAACACTACTCTAATTACAAAGAATGGGAAGTTACTATTGCGTCCCTTGAAAAGTCCGATATTGGGGGTATACGTAAAGCTTCAATGCTTATTGAGGGATTTGGCGTACCAGAGTTGATGCGGGTTGAAGCTGGTGTGCATAGAGTGCAGAGAATCCCTGCCACTGAGAAAAGTGGGCGCATTCACACTAGCACCGTGACTGTAGCCGTGTTGACACAACCTACAGATGTTGAAATTAACATACCTGATAAAGACCTGAGTATAGAAACAAAGCGGGCAAGTGGTGCCGGTGGGCAGCATGTTAACACAACTGACAGTGCAGTACGCATTACTCATATTCCTTCTGGCACTGTAGTGGAATGTCAAGAAGGAAGATCACAAATAAAGAATAAAGAAATAGCCATGCAGAAGTTAAGGACTCTTCTGTTAGAAAAGCAACATGAAGAACTGGCTTCAAAAATTAATAGTGAACGAAGATCACAGGTACCTTTACATATTTGTATATATTTCTTTTTTAATACCAAGTGACGGGGTTTACTAGTTGTGCCAGTGTGATGGACGAGCTACCAGGCGGTAGTTCGTTTATCACCCTGGTCACCCTGACACATAAATTGACATGTCCCATGTGCCTGTAAATATGTTTGTGTGTTATAATTCTTTTAGAACATTAGAATTTGTTTTCAGACACTCCCAATTACCTATTTGGAAATTACTAGAGAATTCACTATTCTATGATTACTAGAGCTATGGAAGTTACTCCATGGCACTACCCAGAACCCTCAAACCTGAACCAATTTAGAAAAGTCTTTTCTCAAATCTTGAACTCTCCTCAACCAGCTCTCACAATGCATAATTATTGGACTACCAATTGTCAAAATGTACTACTACTTAACGGTGACACTGTGGAAAAGGCTGTGAGGATAATACGGCTTACAAATTTAATTTTTCCAAATTCAACCACCTCTGTGGCCCCATCGTTATTAGTTACTTACTAAATAGTTCAACCAGTTTAAATAAATTTCTTGAAATTGGAGGAGAAGATCATTTTATTCTCTGGTATACATAATGCAGATCATTCTACTGTTCAAAACCTAAACCCTTTTCGTATCTTATTCTACTCCCTCTTCTGCTTCTCACTCCAACTTGCTGCAATTGTGAATCCAATTTATACTCTCAAACACTTCTCACATTTTCCAGGTGGGCAGAGGCAATAGAAATGAAAAGATCAGAACCTACAATTACCCTCAGGATAGAGTTACAGAACACAGGGAAGGTGGAGGCACGCAACACAGTCTGAAAACCTTCATGGAGGGTGGAGAACAGCTGGAGAAATTACAAGAGAACCTAATACGTGAACAACGGTTTCAAGACTTCATGGAAAATATAAAGGATTTCAATGCCAAGACAACACCAGAAAAAGATGGAAAAGCTGAAGTGGTTTAAAGTTAATGTGAGTAAAATTCTCGTGTAAATATTAATAGGTAACAGTTTAAATATTGTAAGAAAAGAAGACATTTTGTGGTTCCAAATATTTGTGTATAACATTTAAAATGTGTAAATATCAAATAGCAAAGTTTCATATAATATGTAGGTACATTACATGTTCAGCTGTTAACTCATTGATGGGCAGTAATGGCGTTTACCGTGAAATTAAATATCAAAATATTATAGTATGGAGTGCCCTGTCATGTATGGATCTTTAAAAGTAGTTGCCGCCTACAATGCCACATTACAGCACAAAAAAAATAGTAACAGTTTTGTGTATTTACTATTTACATACTGTCCATGAACGTGTTAAGACCATTCTAAATGTTCATTATTTTTTATGAAGTAAATGGAAACAAAATATTGATACAATAAATATTTTATTTTGTACCAAATAAATAAACACATTTTACAAGAAAGTAAATAGATCACATCTAAATTAAATAGACTATACTGTAATAATTATATACTGTAATACTGTAATAATTGAAAATGCGTGTGTTTTATATAACAATTAAGAAAAATCATTAAATTGTGTAACAACAACTAAATTCTCTTTAATTGTATAACATAGCTTTGTTTTAAATCCTCCACCCCAGTTGGATTAAATTATTTCCAGGACGGAATTAACATTAACCTTTTTCTGTAATATTTGAAATAATCGGTTACAATATCAATTATATATGTATTTTAATTTATTAGAATTTAAATTTATTACAATATGAAATTCAAAATGCCAATTGGTTATCGAAAGCTATCTAATTATTTTATTGAATTTTATATTTTACTGCTTGCCTGCCTTATAAAACTATGGAATTTAATAGAAAATATCTATCCAAATTGAATGTGTGATATGGATATCACATCTAATGCCTCACAATGTGGCACCTTAGGAGTTTTTTTCTAATCTAATAAAATAAATAATACATTTATGTCTGATATGTGGAAATGACATGTAGTTTACTAAGTCTACTATACCAACTAAGATTACGTCATGACAAAAGATTTCACAGACTAATAATAAACACAATCAAAGTCTTGTTGACTAGAACAGCAATTATATTATTTTAGTACCTATTACAAACTATCAAATTCCCGGGAACAAAATACATATCAAGCTTTAATTAAATTTTAAGACTCTTTAAAAGTTAAACCCAGTATTTGAACACGAAAAAAATGACAGATGATATCCAGAACAGATTGCCGGTTGGTAGAGTACCACGGCCGCACATATCGATGTTGCTTTCCTATAAAAAAGTGACAAACATATTCTTAAATATTGCAAATTGAGCATAAGTGTCATTAAAACCTGCACTACAGCAACCCATATACATAAAACTGCTGCAGAGTCATGAGTCTTTTCAGAGGTTCAGGTTGTATAATAGTATCACCGCGCATTGAATATGGGTCATTCAAGCAAAGTAATTTAGTATGACGAATAGAGGTGCTGCACGAAATATTAAATTTCCTTTTCCCTGTATAAACCGCACAGTATGCGAAATTACGGGAGGCATTACCGAGTTAAAGCTTCATCACTGGCCAGATGGGACTTTAACTCGGAACCTCCAATATGAAAGGTAAGCAGTAGAGCTCCTTATGAAAGAGTTCATCCAGGGTAGTACTGCCATCTTACCTATTTCTGCCGCCAAGCAGTAATGTCAGCATTACTGTGTTCCGGTTTTGAAGGATAAGTGTGCTAGTGAAATTACAGGCACACGGGACTTGTCAACATATGTCTCAGGGTGACGGGCGCAGTGGCAGTGCCCCTCTGATCTTTGCCATTTAAAGCTCTGAGTGGCACTGCAACTGTTACGGACAGGCGTGTAGCTTACCATCAGGCGCACGACTTGTTCGTCCCGTCATTTGATATTATTATAAAAAAAACATTCTCCTCACTTAGCTATCACTGTTTATTTACGAACGAACTACGATGATATTTCTAATCAGCCTTTAACAACTGCAGTGCCACTTCAAGCTTAAAATCGCAGTGATCAAGGGCACTGCCACTGCACCCGCCACACTGTGACAAAATTGACAAATTCCAAGTATAGTTTCACCAGCACTACTAAGAAATGCAACACAAAAAATGTATCCTGAACCAAGTTTCTCTAATGTGTAAAGTAACTCTGGTGTTCTGTGTATTTTCACTTACCTTTCAACACCATACTATTGCTGTCTTTTTTTATCTGTATTAAGTTTGATAGACTTACCTCAGTATGATTTCTGATACACGAAGCAGGCTGTTTTCTATACAGGGGTTTTGCATGTTTCAGACAGGGTAATGATTCATTATAGTTCACCTCCGTTGGTTCTACACCAGGTACTGTCACCTCTTCAACTGGGCACAATCCGTCCACTACCACCAATAACATATTCGTATAGTTGACCAGTTGGACGTAGAAAGGTCTTTTGCAATCGTTCAAAGGTTTATTCAATTTCTCGTCCAAATTGTTGTATTCTAACTGGTAAACATACATCTCTCTGTCACAGGGCGTCGGTCTAGTTCGATTGATAAGGACTAGCTTCTCAAAGTCGCGTTCAACAGCTTTAGATGCGGGCTTATTTGACATATCACCTTCATCTAAATCATCATCGCCCTCGTAATTCTGATAAGCTGGGGGAAAAAGGTGGATTTAGTATTGAAGAAAGAGCTGCTTTCACATGCACATAAAAAAAGAAATAGTTTAAGAAAAAGAGAAAAGTACATGCGAAGAGAAAAAGATAACATAAGAAACACACAATATGAAGATTGGTTGTAAAAATCAAGTAGATATAGCTGAAATTGAAAAACGTATACAGAACGTATTATGCCGCTTACTTCTAATAATTGACTATAAACAAACTATCTCGAGTAAACATAATTATTAGCTGTAGTCCCCAAACGTATCGAAGGATAAATATTTTAAAGCAGTCACAACATCAGGAGTTTAGTAGGCAATGTACAGTAACCATGCAGCATTACACTCCATTGCTATGTAAGAAATTATAAAATATACACATACTTAAAATGTTAAGTTATAGGTATCATACAATGAGTACTAAAATAATAATCGACAAGGTAGGAATGGCGTTAGTTATGCTAAAACGAGAACACTAGAGAACAAGAACGCTAAGGTACATGCACATTCCAGGGTTTAGTCTACGAGCTGGACAAAATCACTGACACGAAATTATTGATTAGTGCCAGTGCCAGGGAACGACACGTCTACAAGTGCTCGTACTATGAAACTCACCAGTGGGTGTTACATATTCTGAAAACAAGATGGAGCCGTTACTACTTTGAATACAGGTACAGCTACGTCCAATTATGACTCCATTGTGAAATTTTGATCACTATACTCGTTGTTTGTGAAATAATTGCTAATCGTGTATGGGTGAAAGTTTTTGTCACCCGCATGCATCTGATTAGGTACATTGAATACAGTCGTTTTTTTTCGTTTAGCTAAACGTTACGTAGATTTTAAGAACCTACAACTAGACAAAAACACGTTTTCTTTTACGAAATTAATCTTTTTTTTTTATGAAATTTATTTCTACTTATTGCTGTCGAAGGATTATTGATCCCTGGAAAGTTACGTGTGAGAGTTGTTGATAAATCTTGGAATCATTTATTATATAATTACAATAGTGTGAAGATTAGATATTGGCTGTTAGAACATTGATACATGCACAGAAACAGGGAAACACTGATTCTGACGTAAATACGGTTGCTTTTCTGCCTGAGAACATTGAGTGTTAAACATTAAAGTCGCAGAAAGCGATAGAAGATTATTCATCGCTATAAGTGCTCGTCGTCATGCAAAGTTGCACAGAACATGCTGACAACGCGCAAGGTAAACTAGAACAACATTGATTTCATATTAACAATTTTAACTAACATTTGATTGCAACGGACGATGCCAACACTGTCGAACTCAAGACCATGAAATATAGACAAAAAGATATTTTAAGTTAACTTACCATCGTCGAACGAATAGCTAGATGCTTGACCCGTGACTGTTGCTACAGAGTTCAAAAGCCAAGCAGTCGTCGTCAGGAACCATGTCACAATAAGCCGCAGATTTTCTAAAGGCTAAAATAATTTACAAACTCATAGATACAATTAGGAGAATTGTGTATTCTTTTACACATTTCTTTTAATTGCATCACGCAAATAATCAACAAAAATATAGGTACCGTTTTCAACATGGCTCCGAAATTTGTAGTTTTCTTTTCCCGGAAGCATACAGCCTGGTAGTCCACTACATGAACAGCTCTAAATACATCTTCATCTACTAGCTTTTTCAAGACATCTGGCCTTACCTGGAAAATTAGTTAATACATTAGGTATTTATTTATTTTATTAGTATGAAAATGGTCTGTACATCAAACCATTTCAACTGGCTACTCACTCTTCCGAAAAATTGACCTGTATGGTTTATATTTTTACTAACAACGACCCAAGCATTGCTGTCCACCAGGTAGCATTCCCAGTTAACCGAATCGCACGTTGTACAGACTTTGTGTTCACACTGAAATTAGTAAGCCCAAGTTAGGTAATTCTGAAAGTGGGCCTTTTTCCTGCCCATAGCAAATTAGACTAATACTGTAATATTAAGTTTATTGAATATCACGATGTTTTACTACCGTGATATTCAATAAACTTATTTTTTTTTATAATACCAAGTGACAAGTCGTGCGCCTGGTGGTAAGCCACACGCCTATCCATAACAATTATTAAAAGCTACATCTCTACTCAACCTGGCAGAGTGAAGAAAAATTTTCATAGATTTCTCACAGATGGCGCTACGGCAAACAAGTCGTTAAAAACCAACAACAAATACCTGCAACAAGCACATAGTAAAAATCGTAATGTCTGCTGGTTCGTTCGCTCAGTTCGGAAAGCGTCGGCACGGTATGCTGAAGACGCTGGCTCGCATTCAGCCGGATCGAAGGAATTTTTCTTAGTGTTCGATCTTTGTACTAATAATTGTATTGATACTTTTTGTACTTACTGAAGAAGTAATATTCTCGAACCATTCTTGAAGTCTCTCGTGTTTGAACTGAAACCCTACAACAGCAGCTGGGGCCTTCTTGTGGCTATCTCCATGAAACACAGCATGGGCTGCTGTAATCGTAGCCGTGTTCACGTTGAGAGGGAACTTATCAGTGTTCAGGTCAACGCTGTAAACGTAACTTAGAGGATCTATGTAGTGTTGTTCTACAGCTCGTCGGTACCAGACCTCGTCTATTGCTCGAGGATATTGCTTGCCGAATTCTGGTCTGTAACGTTAAATCAGTAGCTTACAAACCTAATTTTAGTTACTCGCATAGAAGTTTTTTTTTAATTTATACTTGTGTAAATTTTAATATAAAATATATTTTTAATCCGTTATCTTTTAATGAAGCAATTTTCGTTCGTAATAATCTCATGATATTCTGCAAAGTTAGTTCAAGAACAAATCGCTGCTTGTCAAGAATAGTGGCCCAATCCAGAATAGTTCCTGTTTTACTTATTTTAAATACATATATAATAGACACACGCTTGGTCACAATCTCACCTGATGTTAAGTGACGATGTGACCGACGATGGGGCGCGTTTGCCTAAAAAAATGCCTATTCACTCTAGCCTTGAATAGCCCCAAATTGTACTTTTCGGGAAATACAGATGCAGTAGAGCATTCCATTTCTTTGCCGTGCGCGTCAGAAAGGAGGAAGCAAAGCGCTTAGTGTGAATAGGTGGAATATTAACGACGTAGGAATGGAGTGCTCCAGACCTTCTAGCCGACCGAAGGAGGAACGGTGAGGGGACTTTTTTACTTATTACTTAGATTTGTTCAGAAAACGCAAAATTTTATTTAGAATGGTATACCGAGCTTTCTATTGGTTAAAATAATCACAGGACAACGTGGAGATGT
This sequence comes from Hyposmocoma kahamanoa, assembly GCF_003589595.1. Lineage (NCBI taxonomy): Eukaryota > Metazoa > Arthropoda > Insecta > Lepidoptera > Cosmopterigidae > Hyposmocoma > Hyposmocoma kahamanoa. The sequence continues at coordinate 7,110,155 of NW_020653851.1, forward strand.
GCTGTGATTTGATCTACGATATATCATTTTTGCGGGGCAGGCTCGGCTCAGGATTTATACACCTTCTTGGTGAAGTAGATGCTTTTGAGATAGGCCATGATTCTAGACACTCATCGAAATATTTTCTCACTTGTCATTTTCACTGCTATTTTCCTTTGGAGGATGGGTCTGCCACCTAGTTAGGCCACTGTGGGTAGCAAGGAACGCCACTATGTAACCGAACCTCTGGATGAACTCCGCCCTGCCAACAATATTTTCAGATGTAATAATTTGCATAATTCGTGGGGTTTTATATATAATACTAGTTTTAAAGGAAATTTGGATAGACATCTACAAATAAAATTTGTAAATAGTTCGTAATTAGTTCCAGGAAATGTTTTATTTTTTCTTTTTAATTTCCGCTACAAAATGTTAGGTAAACCTCTTTAAAGAAATTGAAACAAGTGGGTATCTCATTGTTGCTGTCGATGTCATGTCGATGAAAAATCTTTAATGTAATCATAGTTATAAATATATAAATGCTTACGGTTCCATCGGCTGCGAAATATCACACATCTAATACTTACCTAGCGTCTCCAGCTGCTTTATCGTTAATATAACACACATAGCAATAAAATACGAGAAATTTGAAGGAAGTTATTATTTGGATAATTCAAATTTTAGATTTTTTTTCTTGATTTGGATACATTTTTTCATAGTTAGACTCTTATACATTGACTTTTGGATTTAAAAAAAATGCATGGTCGAAGAAGTACTTTACCTCGGTAATAATCCAATCACTTTTGTCAATGGGCTATCCAGGACAATCAACATGAAATGGACGAAAATTATCAATTTCGGTAAAAAAAAAAAAATCTTTATCTCACAAAACCCAGCTGAATTCGTATAGGGAAAATACTTTTTTTATCAAGTTTCTAGGTAAATTCAAGACATACTAACTTGATATTCTTAATTAACTAACGAAATTTATATTTTGGTTATTATATGTAGTAATTAAAACTTGTAAAGAAAAAAGCTTTTTATTTATTTATGTAGGTATAGCTCTTTTTTCTTTTATTTTTCACCAGGTGACATTTTATGGCGATCCAGCTAATTAAATTTGTCACTCTGTATTTTGCGTAGAGAAATTCTTAATAATGGGTAAATACATAATTGTGTGTAAATTGGTACTTACGCCTTTTCCTCTGAAGCAGATTCCGAGATGCTCTTGTTGAACCATGCGGTGTTCCTGGCATCGTAAACTAATGCTTGCATCAATCCGTGGTCGCCTGTAAATGTAAGTACAATTCGTATTCGGAATCTTTGCCTTTTATATATCAGCCTATTTGTCAAATCGGCACTTATAGTCGTATACTTACAATAATACTCATTCCTTGGAGTGTTATTTAGTACCTTAGTGCGCTCCCGTGTCTCTGGCGTACCTGTAAAATATTCCTACATGAATTCTTGGATTCAGTGTCTTTGTTCATGCGGTCGTATAGTAATATACGACCGAATCAACAAAGAAACCATTATTATTATAATATGCATGAGGTAACTTCGTATGAACGCGCCGTGTAAGGATGCACATATTCTCATAATCTCGCTGTGCACTTGAATTGCACAATGCGAGTCGCACGCGCGATACATTATAAAATTGAAAATTTATTATTATTATTTTAATATTTTAAACATCGAGGGAACGCTTACGTTTAGGAAACTAGCGACGAGGAACTTAGGAAACGGGCGTTCCAGTTTCGGTGCTGGTGAAATTATAGACACATGGGACTTGTCAACTTATGTCTCAGTATATCGGGCGCAGTGACAGTGCCTCTCAGATATTTGTGGTTTAACGCTCTGAGTGGTACTACAACTGTTAAGGACAGGCATGTCGCTTACCACCAGGCGCACGACTTGTTCATCCCGTCACTTTACGTATTACAAAAATGACACTAATTTGCGATGCTGGTATAATATTTCAATATGTAAGTACCGGTTGTGATATGTATAAATATTGATGAGACGATATTTTATTAAAACCAAAACGATGGCAACTTTTTTTGACTATTTTGGTTAAGTGATTTTCGCAATAATTACCGTTGTTATGTCGCTCATGTCCCTTGTTTTTGTGGTGTTCCGGAGGACGTGGTTTGGCAGGCCAACGCCATCCTGGTTTCGCTACGCGCTCCAAAAAGTACGAAAGCTCTTCTTCAGGAGACTTAAAAGTGCGTTCGTAGTGACGACAGTATAACCTAAAACACGACAAAATTGTTATAAACTTAACACTTATGGCGCCTTTAAATTGTACGCTTATAGGAGCGTTGCAGTGGCGCTACTGCGGCGCCACTACTATTTTCAAATAACTTATTATATATACTATACTTATTATATTATATAATACTAAAAGCTGCTGCTAAAAGGAGCTCTACTGCTGCTACTACTAGCGGATGTATACTTCCATTTCTTTTACCGAACCTCTTTGTTCGAGTGGCTTGCACACCGGTTTTCATGGTGTCGCCATCGCCAAGGTCCCCGACCAAGTCAGTGTAGAAAAACTAACTTTTGTATAAAGTCACGGGTCTGGGTGTTTTTGTTTCCGATTTCCATAACACAAGTGCCTTAGTTACTTACATTGGGAGCAGGCACCACATATGGTGTCTAATATTTATTTATTTGTTTACACACTATAACATTTTCAAAATGTGAACTTACCAGTCAGGATGAATGCTCCATTTATCAGACAAGTATTGTTTCGCAGAAACGTTCTTTGACGTCAATGAAAGGCGGTGAATGTCGTCTGTAGGTGGAGGTGTGATTCGATGGCGGCCATAGTTCTCCGGAATTGCCACCACTAGAGTGAAGGGGGAATCACTGATACCCGTCCAAAAATAATGTCGTTTGGCACGCGATACTCTTCTCTGAAAAAAAAAATTGTAATTGTTCTTACTTTTTATTTAGTAAATAGTAAATAATAGAGCCATCTCTTCTGTTACTTACCATATCTTCCATGTGATATTTCACGTTCATAATCTTGTTACCCGTCTTCTGATCTATTATATCTTGACGCAGCTATGAAAACAATATGTTTTATATAATTTTTAAATGTCATAACTAATAGTAGTTGTACAACATCATTTGACTTTGAATAAAAAAGCTTAAAAATATTTTCAGGAAAAACTTACTGCTGTTAATTCTTTGCTGAATTCCCTGGGCTTTCTGTCGTCATCAAATAGTTCAACTTCTACCATATCGACGCTATTGTAACTCGGTTTCAAAATTCCTTGAAACTGTACAAAATAACACTAATCATATTTCTCTTTTATCACAAGCAGTATAAGGAAACAAACGTTCCATTACACTTACCACAGGCCTCAGATCAGGATGTATTAAAATGTAACCGTTATTTGTTACCATGAAGGCATACCCGTTTACTCCAATCTGAAAAAAGAAGTCCGATAAATAATACTCAACGAAAATTATTAAAAATTTTAGTGACTACAAATTAGGTAAGTTACCTTATATGGAGTCATTAAAGCCTGTATTTCAGACAAAGGAACATCCGTGCCGGCTACTCCCAACAATCTAGCTATACGCATCTGGAAATTGTATCAACGCTTTAGCAAAATGCGTATATTGTATTCCATAACATGTGATAATTAAAAGTACGTATGTGTAAAATCAAACAGCGTAAATATGTTAAATTCAAAATTATTAATATTCTACGTCTCACCAAAGTAAATATCTCACTATTTACTACGATAAATATGAAAAAAGTCTAAAGAAGTATTCAATCTATTTCAAAAATGTCTATGACAATATAAAAAATGCTTATTTCGTTGAGTTAGCTAGCTACTTAGTCTAGTCGTATTTGTGGCACTGTATTAGCCATCATCATCTACTGAAACGCAATTTTTGTAATCTCGCTTATAACTAGCTTATTTATTTATATTAGCAACTACGCCCCGTTAGGCAAGTCTTGTTACAGTATATAAAACTCATTAGTGTAACTAGTTAAATGGATCAAAATTACAGGTTCTAGCAAAGCTACGCAAAAAATATTTACCGTTACAATTTGTCTACTATTTATCTCTAGAAACCCACTACCGTCATGTTGGGCAAGTGACCTTTAATAGAGATCCGTACTTGTATCTGTAGACAGTATGAATTAACAATCCAAAAAGTTAATTTTATCACAAATAATGACATCAAGGCTTCAAAAGTTAAAATATTATTTAATTATCAAGAGTCTTAAAAACCCCAGTAAAGTATAAGAAGTCAATCTGAACGTGTATCAGAAAACTAAACCAAAACCTACTCCCTAACATTGACCTCTCTATAAGAAAAGAATGTTCATCCCTCCCCGCACATCCAATCCGCGCATACACCACAGAATAATAAGAATATGTCAGAATACCTACCTCTCTCTGGCCGTTCTCCTCTACGGACTGCGATTGGTTGTGGACGGAAGAATGCAATAAAATATAATAATATATAGTTGAATGCATTATAACAAATACCACTATGATCAAGAACTCTCATATCCAGTGAGTAAACTTTGCTGTACACTAAAACTTCCAAGATCAAAAACTTCTGAAGAAAATAAATCGAAACTGAATACTCAAAGTCGTAGCCCTTTTCGAGTCATGTGCCGGGCTACATTATACTCTCACTGCAAATATTTACATTTACTTTTCGTGAAACAAGTCAAACTTCAAAAATGTCTCTACGAAGACATCGCTAAATTCAGGCAAAAATGTTTACTTCTGTAGATAGTGTATGTAACATAGATCATAACTCTTGCAAAGAAATAATGAATCTGATAATCGATAGAAAAGTCGTTCATAACACCCTAGTGGTCTACGCCTACGAGCTAGGAGAAAACTACAAAACTACGTTAAGCCAAAGGGTCGAACAACACATTGATTGTGTGCGCGGCTGGCGAGTGGTCGCCGGCCGCCGCGCCGCTCGGCGCCGCCACATCTATCGAGGACAGATGCACGCTAACGGGGCCAAATAACACTTTACCGTTACTGAAATCCAAAATACTAAATCATAAAAACTCTTTTTCTTGCAAAAACTTTACATTAAATCATCCAAACTTTCTAAGTGTAGTACCTCTTTCGTAACTGATACCCAGTAAGCTTCATTTATCAGTACATTCTCTGTGATGTTCTGAGGGAAACCACCAAACAAACGTAGCATTATTATAAAGGTTACGCTTATGAAATCATAACAAATAAAATTTACAGCAGTGTTAGGCTATTGCTATAGGAAGGGCTTACATCCAATTAAAGAATTTCAATATAGACCAATCTGTAAATTTAAGACCATAGGACCGATTATGCTCATGCATAACGGACAATTTAGAATTTAGAACAATTATTGTAAACACTGATCGAAAAAGTAATAGTCGAGTAAAACTTTAAACTATTTCTCAATTTTTATTTATTGTATAATAAATCATCTATAAATATTAACTTTTTTGTAATTATGCTCGACTATTATTTTTAGTGAAACAAAAAATAAATACAGGTATACAAAGAAATTGCGGTTATGAAAATAAATTACGAATTTACCTCGTTGTGGCGTAGATCATAGACGGGCATCGACACTGACGTCATTAGCTGGTACACTGAGTTCCCAATCTCACTGTATTGTCCTTGTTTCATCTGCAATGACAAGCAATTTCAAAAATAAATCTTCATACATAGAAATCAGGTCAGAAATGTTTAATATCCATTAGTTAAGTTGTTTAAAGAACAAAATGGAATTGAAGCATTGGGTGTAACAAGGGCGTATCACGTAAAAGTGAGATTTGAGAAAATTGAAAACAAAGTTTTAATGTCTTATATCTTTTTAATATTTATAGTAGGACTCTTATATACTTTATTATTTATTTGTCCTATGATTTAGCTAAAACAATCTGGGGTTATTATTATTTTAAAACAATTTAAAAAATTAGAATTTTTTCCTTGTGTTATCCGCCCTTGTTGCACCATACCGGTAAATTAATGGGGCGTTTGTATTATTATTGATTTTTACGGAAATAAGTAATAATCGTGAATCAGTCTTATTTAAAAGTTACATTGAAATAAATTGAAACCTATTTTTAATCATTCATTAAATTCGCCTGATTGAAATGAATCCACAATATCATTCTTCAGTAGGTTTCACTGACCTCCTAGATGTTGAGGATGAAGTGGCCCGTTTCAGACGTTTTTTTACATTAAAATAAGGTTTCACAAACTTACCACCTGCAGTTCCGAAACACATGTCCGAAATTCAATCGTACATTTATAATCTATGCCACCTTCTAAATGAAAGAAACTTACGCCATCTAGAAGGGAGATCGAAATGAGTTTTTGTCACAAGATAATGTTTTTCATGTTTTGATGCTATAACATCAAAACGGGCTTTGGGTGCCGAACGCCCTTGTTGTTCCCAATGCTTCAATTTCTGTCTTACTTGAGTAATTTTCCAACGACGATCTTGTTCCTTCTCGGAGTTGAATAAAGCTTTATCTCTGCGCTGACTCATGAAGCGCTCTTTTTGCTCTGCTCTCTCCCTTTGTTCCCAAAGATAATCTGCTACTTTCGGGTCCTGAGATATCCAAATTTAATTAAGTACCTACTTTTGCTAACCTTTTTGCATTTTAAAAATTCAGTGCTTTAGGAATTTGCCGAAATGGTCTACATTTGAATAATTTTCTCTAAAGTGTACCCGCTGCACTTGCACGTCTTACAACGTTGGAAATCCTCAATGAGACCGGTCTCGTTAGTGGAGTATATTTGTAGGTAGTTAGTTACTTGATACAGTACTTACGGTAATATTAGCATAAACTGGTGTCCAAACTACAGGATGCTTTTCTCGCTGCAGCACGAGCGGTCTTGCCAGTACGTTAACGTGCTCCAGGACCTGTTCGCGCACTTCAGCCAGCGTGCTGAGATGCACATAATACCCCCGATTTGCGCACGCCATCCACTTAACCTCTCTTACATCCGCCACCTAAATCACCCTCAATCATTAACACCGTACTCCCAATAAGTTCAAACAGAGTGTGCTTTGCGTCCGATGGGTGTTAATTCTATAATTAATATGAAGTGAAATGTATTTGTTCTATAACATGTCATCGCCAGCGTAGTGGATGAATAATAGTAAGTTCTAATTAGGCTATGTAATTAAATTACATGTTACATATAATCATAAGCCAGATTTCTAAGGCAAATGTGCCCGCACATAGAATCTTATAAACGTATACAATTATCTATCGAATTATAAATATCTAATTAGAATACAATAAAATTACATTGCAACTTCGATGTAGGAGCACCATAAAAAAAGCAGAAAGAGTCTCTAAATTTAAGTACTCATTACAAAACGTCACAAAGTACACGCAAGACAAATCAACCAAATACACTACAATACTAAAAGCGAAAGCGACATGAAAATGGAAAAGGATCAGAAAGTTCGACAGTTACGAACGACAGGAACAGGTACACCATGCCATGCATGACTGTCGTAGAGGTAAAAAACAAAGACAGAAAGTACCACATTCTAGGTGTACTGGCAGAAGGTACGAGGGGAAGACATTATGCAGGTCGCACAATGACTACGACACGCAGTAATACCTGAAGTGGTACTACCTTTACCTCGCGACCTATCAGGTACGTGAACACTCGCACTGGGGTATCGTATTTCCAATTGAATTTTTCAAAGATCTCCTTGTAGTTATAGGGAACTCCATCCGTAACCAACATTATAGCCTATAAAAAAGAGTTCATAAAATACTTAGTATTGTTTACTTAAAAGAAAACTACGATAAAATTTTGAATTGTAACCGTAGTTACCTGATTACAATTTGCTCCACCACTGTTGTTTCTGTATATTTCCAAAAGTTCAAAAGCTTTCGTTAGCGCTGCAGAGAAATTTGCTATCTCGTTTGTTTCAAAACTGTCCAACGCCAATTTCAACTCTCGTAAATTACTGAGTGTAGCCTAGAATAGAAGCGGTTCTTTTAACACATTTTTATACCTACATTTATCTGTTATCATTGTTGAATATCTACAGATAACGGAATTCGTTCTTGCCTAGTTTTTGTTCCGTGTTCCCTATAAATAAGTGTTGGTGACATGTTACGCATAGCTACTCGTATATTAAAAATCGTAATTTACCTGTACTAGAGATTCAGCAAAACAGGGTACGATTTCTTCCACAGTATTAGCGAAAGTCAAGACGTTTACAAAATCATTGTTACCCAGAGTGTCTAAAATATTAGTGACGACATGCTTTGCTATATCTCGTCTCTGTCCGGTCATTGATCCACTACGATCTACAAGAATCACTACGTCTTTAGGACTAGCAGCAGCTTCCATGTACCAAGCTCTTGTACGACAATCGTAAATATCTACTGGTTCTGCTCGCCATTTCATTGCTGCAAAAAGAATAAATATCTCTTAGGTATTGTTCATTTGAACCATATTAAAATGAATCAGTTTATTGCTTTATATACTTTATTTACCTGGATAATGTCTCATGAAACCCGTAGAACTGCCGAAATATTGCCATGAAAGCGTCGGGTCACTTTGGTAATTATCTTTAAAGTGCGCATCCAAACCTTCAGACCAACGAATACCTTTAATAGTTTCATTTGCTGAAACGCACCAAATACTTATTGAGTTAAGCACGAAATAAATTACATAAATATTTGCATCATTACTTTATATTTTTACTCACCCCAAGCATACACATTACTGGGAACATGTACACTACTAAAGTTAACGTTCACAGGTATATTAGAGAAGTGTGCATTTTGAACCAGATGAGCGCTTTTCGACGGTGGCCGATTGATCCAATGTTCCATAACAAACTCAGGTTCCGCCGTCGTAGTAGTAAATGTAAAGTCATAAGGTTCATCCATTTCTTTGCTATTGTAAAATTGAAAGTCATCAGGTACGGGCTCATTTTGTTTGTCAAAAGCCATGTTTTCCGCCGCTTCCACTATTCTCTTCACCGCGCTCACCTTCAGTTCCATCATAGCTCGAATATCGTCTGCCATACTTTGAACTAACTTTTCGCCATCTCTCGATTCAATTTGTGCCGACTTATAACTCTGTCATATTAAATAAAAGATTAACAATAATGTTAATGTAATCAGTGACTATTAATTTGTTAAACTGCAATTTCGAACGCTACGTAAATGACACATGGCACAATTTTCAACATCGAATTTTAACATATTGTACACCTTGAAATGTGGGCTACATAGTACAAATTTATTCACAGTACTGAATACTTCTGTACTTACATCTTGGACTTCTTTCTTTCTTGTAATGAATTCCCCAAAATGATACACCTCAGTGCCGAGTTTGACTGCCCAGGCTTGCACCCTATCAAAAATAATTGTACATATCCAATATATGGTGAAAACCTCACTTCAAGACATATCTGGTCTTAGACTAGTCTTGCAATTATCGTATGTATTCTTTAAGCAGACGAGCACTATAGATCACTTTATGAACATACTTAGTTATATTTTATCAAGGTACTTACGAGGTAAGCGATATTTTTGGCTCATTTTGTGTACTGGACGAACAATATCTGGATTCCAATGCAAGAAGTAGTAAGAATACGAGGGTTCCAGCACGTTGGTACATCAGAGACAATAATCTAATTAGTTCACTATATTCCACTAAATTGATTAGACACTATAGCTATTGACAATCATGGTAATATCGCCTTACAAACTTTTGGTTGCAATGGTTTCTTTCTTATCGATGCTCTGAATAGATAACGTTAGGCGGTGGATGATGGAATGTACAGCAAAGCGCAGTCGCGGGATATGGCGGGCAGGACATGCGCATTGATTGCCCTGCGCGCCCCGACTGACACTGGCTTGGTTACCTTTTTACCTACTAGCTGCTTTCATTGTATGAGTGACATAAGTACGTGTACGTATTCAAAACTACGTTACTAAGAAGTCATCGATTTTTTATTACCATTTATTAAAAAATAAACTCGTAAGGTTAACGCTCGGAGGTTTGTTCCGTACATACTTCGTGAAACTATCATTTGAATTTGAAAATATTAATAACAGCGTTTAGACAATCTGCAGAAATAGGGCATTGCAAATAAAGGATTTAAAATAATAAAACTAGTCGTTATAAAAGTGCAACAACTTTTATTGCGGAAGTAACAAAGGTAAAAATCTAGTGGATGGTTAGTTGATTTAAAATAAGTATCTTATATTTGTATAAATAAATTATCAAGACAATATTGCTGCGATCAATGTCATTATTGTTGCGCTAAGGAACAGTAGTACATTGACTTGCGTCGTGCTGGCGATACCACATTCTTTTATATCTTTTTCCTGTGAACAAAAATTAATGTATAGATACGAGTATACTAATATACAGTTATAGTTAGATACGAGTATACTAATATACAGTTAGTATACTAATATACAGTTACGAGTATACTAATTAAGAACTAAAATAACTTTCTTGTACATAAATAACACAATGTTGCAAAGTCACTGGAGGAGAAGCGGGAAAAAACTGTTTTGCTAGATCTCAGTAATTTTCAGGTAAGTCCTACTCAATTTTGGTGACAATTTTTATTATTTATTTACTCGAATATATCATCGTGAAATTTTAAAGAATATTTCAGGTTACCACACTCGAATATTAAATAATACTTCATGTTGACATTCTATAAATATTTAAATAAAAAGAAATTGTCATCAAAATCGAGTACAAAAAACTTACCTGAAAATTACCCATCTAAAGGTTTAAGTTTTACTATTAAATAACGGTCTTTCTCTAACGGTCTAGGTTCTAAAATATACGATACATCTAAGGATACTGTCTAGAGAATGTGAATGCATGAATGCGAATGTAAATTACATCCTATCGTATAATTCGTTACACGATAGGATGTACTTTACCGATTTACGATCATATTTATTATCGATTATATCAATTATCTAAGAATAACTTTACACATAATTTTTATATGGAGATATTTATTTTTAATTACTACACAGAACCTGCAAAATTTTCGTTTCCGCCTTTTATATTTAACTTTAACTTAAACTTTTGAAATCTGAGTAATTTTGAAACGTCATTATAAGTAAATAAAATTATATAATATACTTAGCGGTAAAGTAACAAACCAATGATCTTATAGATATTACCATAGTATAATAAAACAATTAATCCAACTCCCGCCTGTTCGTCTCTAGCGTCAACATCTGCACGAGTCGTTTGGAGCGTAGGGTTGCTACATTATTATTTTACTTTCATCATTATGTTTTACCTACAGGTTGTAAAAATAACTTGAAAAAAAAAAGGTATTCATCACAGTATTCTCGCGCTATATTGAAATTATCTTTGCCAAATGCAGTACTTACATATTGATATTTTTATACCGGTATCGTGGATTGGTATCTCGATTATGGAGTATGATTACGAAATACTGAACAATTCTGAATTTGAGGTACTCTTGTCCAAACAATAATAAACATGTCAACTAATTGTTGACGTTTTTTAAACACTGAGTGAACACTTCGTTTCTATAATGAGTGGCGTGTTCGACAACACACACAAGCCGCGCTGCTAAGTTAGTATGACGTTATATTACTTGTCTTAGTATATAATAGTATCTACGGCATTGCTATTTAGGTTGTATATTCAAATTGAGGTTTAGTTCTATTACTTAAGTAATAGTGTCCAAAATTAAATCTAATTTTGTTCATATGAAATTTTCTTTTAAAAAGGGTCCAAGCTTGTCCAAATATTACCTTTTCATTATAAGTGAAACAGCCCTCTAGTCTTCGCCGTTCTAGCGCGCCCAAATCAAGCTTATGGCAAGGCTCTGAACTATTCGTGGAGCTCTCAGTAGGAATTGGTTGGGTTGATGGAGCTATTTCACATCCTTCATAATTTCCACCATCTTTCTCAACCATCACCAACAGCAAATTTGTCTGGGCCACATACGACGCCCAAAACTTTGGCGTACAACGGACTGAACAGTTCTCGTGCTCACGATCAATGGTTCGTGGCACACCGGTATTGGTCAGGAAATAGAGTTGCTCCAGTATGTACAATGTAATTGAATGATCGCAAGAAAATTCTCCTTCTGGGTCTTCATTTTCTGACGGTTCTGTATTAATGTCGCCTGGTGCTGATCCATTTTCGGTCTCATCAAAGAATGCCGGTGGCACCGTCGTGATGTCTGTAAAGGTAGTACAGATTACAGAGATAAAGATACTAATCAGAAAAAATCTGCTGATGCCCAAATAAATAAACTTGGAAACTTACCATCATAGTCAGTGGGCGCATAAGTATACGCATAATCATTCCAGTTGAATACAAGGAATACTATTTCCGTAAACAACCAACGTAGGAAATTCCCCACCATGTGGAACGGCTGTAAAAATACTTTTTTTAGTGAAACAAAGTAGAAAAATATAAAAATAATTTAGTTTTCGCACTTGTTACACATTACAACTCTGTAACTATTTTTTATAATTATTAATCATTGACTCACAATTATATTATTAATACAAAGATCGAACACTCAGAAAAAATTCCATCGATCCGGCCGGATTCGAACCGACATCTTCTAGCATACCGTGTCAGACGCTACCAACTAAGCCACGGAACGAACCAGCGGGCCTCACGAATCTTTTTATATGCTTATTGTCTGGAACTATTTTTCGGTTGGGGCAGCCGTAACATGGCCTAGACCAGGGCCCCAAATCTGCTAAATCAAAATCGTCTTAGTAGTCAGTAAATGGTAGGATTTTGTACGTTTGGTATTACTCTCATTGCAATTTTTTGGTATTCTGTTCTGTACTGTTCAATGGCGACTCAATGGCGATGACGTAGTCTACTAATTATTTGACATTAAAAAATGCACTTGAAGACTAAATTGCTGCTTAAACGAGATAAATATTAAGATATGCATGGTAATTTTCATCAGTTTTGGTAATTAGCCACATCGGCCGTTAGTGATTGAGTGAATTAATGCCATCACTGCCATTTCACAGACGCTCTATTGAGACTCAACTGTCATTGCAACTAGATTTTAGCAGAATAACAAATATTCTCATAATTGCCATATAATCTTAGTGGAGTCACACTGGAATTACAATGATTAATGGTTTCAAAAAATTTAGCAGACTTGAGTGAGTTGAATGTAAAGAGCTCGAAATTGTTAGATTAAGAGAAAAAACTATTATAATTTGTAAGAGAAAAAAATATTTTAGGTATTTCTTAAATACATATTAATAATAAAGTAAATAACGACTACCCTAGTAACAAAATAAATAACGAAACCCTGTGTCGCGGCTGCCATGGACACGCACATATACAACCACAAATGGCACCCAAACTCATGGTTACTTTTTTGTTCTCTGCTCAAGATAGAAAAAAGGAGGCCATGCAAATTTTTCTCCCGGCTCGGGAATCGAACCCGTGACCTCTGCGTGCCAGACCAGGATGGTAACCGTTCGGCCACGGAAGAAGTTAAAATATTGACTATACAATAAAGTGTAATACTTTACCTACAGTAAATTATAACTAAGCACATTAAGAATTTACTATACAAGTATGTTTTTTTGTCGAGTTCTTAGGTTTTCGCGATTGTTACACATAGGAAATGAAACTATTTTTCCGAATTTAAATCGCGTATATTTGTTTTTTCAAACAAACCGACGTTTCGGGCTCTTTACAGGTCCCATGGTCACGGTTGACTGAGGTGGTACAGTCTTCCACCAGTTATGTCTAATATTAATGCAAACCACCCTATTTTTTCACTATAGTTACAATAGTTATTAATTAAATACCTTATTTTTAATTTTACAAAGAAAACATTCCAATTTACGCTACATTAAGTTTTACAAATTATTTCATTGAATGAATTTTTATTAAGTTTAATTTATTATTAATTATTAATAGAAATTAGAATAAACTAAAACATATTATTTAGTACTGCAGTCTTATGTCTGTTTGGGATTTTTCATTAGAGGAAATACTGGATCCCAAACTGGTGGTACGGAGAAACCATCTTCTTTTAATGTAGCGTAAATTGGAATGTTTTCTTTGTAAAATTAAAAATAAGGTATTTAATTAATAACTATTGTAACTATAGTGAAAAAATAGGGTGGTTTGCATGTCTAATATAGACATAACTGGTTGAAGACTGTACCACCTCAGTCAACCGTGACCATGGGACCTGTAAAGGGCCCGAAACGTCGGTTTGTTTGAAAAAACAAATATACGCGATTTAAATCCGGAAAATAGTTTCATTTCCTATATGTTTTTTTATTTATTTATACAAGAAAATTCACGGTCTTATTAAACAATTATAGTTATACTGAAATATGATCAAACTTCATTTACGAATTACCACCTTTAGTAAACAATATGAAGTACATACAAAGCAAAAGATTTTTTTTAATAAGGAGCACGATTACACAAAAACTACTGAGTACTGATGATGAGTGATAATTACCGTTTGTAGTGACCAAGCACTTTTTGTTTCTAACATGCTAATTGGACACAATGCTTGATAGTTGTACACATTCACATTTTGGAAAACAGTTGCATCTAGGAAGCATTGCATTACATAGCCGTTGTTCTCAATGACGCCGAAGAACTGACCCACTCGATCAACTTCGTCACTCGATTCATCATTACTGCAATCCGTATAGAGCACCACGTAACCTGAGCTATCTATTAAATAATAACCGTATTCACCAGGATCCACCTGTAAATTATCACAGTAAAAGTCATTGATAAGCCTGGTAAGTCTATGTGTAAACTGACGACAATCTTTTTATAAATTACATACCTCATCATGGCAAACCAATATCTTAAATTGCTTGACAAAATTTTTATAAGAAAATTGGAAGCCCACAACCGATGCTGGAGTAGAAATATTGAGATCTTTGTAGAAAATAGCATAACTTGCAGTAACTGTGATATCACCGTCGTCGTTTTGTACCTTCGGTTTGTGTTTTATTATCTTGTCAAGTATTGGTAACGGGGTCGCTATAACCAGCGATTCTTTGCCCTGAGTTGCCATTCGCTGTAGCACAGCTGCTTTGTACCAAGTTTCTTCAATGGCGTTGAAATAGTCGTCACCAAATACACTGCAAAACATGGCATGTTTTCAAACTAATTTACCTTTTCTCTCTATATTTTTATGTGATTTTGAAATTATAGACATACGTAAGTACTTACTTCCCTTCATATTCCTTATTCCTCCACCCAGTATCATTAACCAGTTCATTCTTGTGTGTATCTTCGATATAGTCCCACCTCGTGAGCCCACCGGCTGTTGCTATGAATCTCACACTAACATTGTAGTCGCCTGCCATTTTTTTCTCTTTATCGCTTGCATTCCAAGTCTTGAAGTAAGGTGTCGATAATTTAGCATCAAATACTAATTGATGCACTAAATCTTCATTACAGTAATAATCATCTTTATCCAGCTGTGTAGCGTTTCCACAGTGCGCTAGTTGCAAAAAAAATACAAAAATTAATTTTATAAATGCCAATTTTTCACCTCTAAACCATTTAAATTACTCACTTTCAATATTGAACTTGCTTGTCTGCTCGTTCTGTTGCTCAGTGTATTGTTTCTTTTTAACATCGACTTCATTTTTAGAAAGGCCGACTAAGAAAGTCCAAATCTCCATTTCAGGATTTTCTGTTTCGTGACCTTCCAAGTAGTGGTACTTACAGTAAACCCTGGAAAAATTATTGTTACACACGTTTAGTGGACCATAAAAGTGAGAGTACGTAATAGAAACGTTTATTTTTAAATAAATAAGAATTAGACATAAATTAGCAACTCAATGAATATCTTTAATGGCGACGACTTTAGTACAGACTCAACCTCTAATGAAAACATCAAAATAAAACATAATGCATTTTTTTAAATTTTGAGACAAACCAAAAACTACTGAAAATTAAACAATTGAATAGTTTAACATTAATTACATCAAAGTTTAATAAGCAAAAAACTTTTTGAAATTTACAAATGCGTGGAATTACTTATATTTGCCAAGTTTTATTGAAATCTGTTACAGGAAAGGTTGCGAAGCCGGATTTATCCCCTAGTTTGCCACCCTTAGAGGTGGAATATTTTCTTCAAATTTAAATGGGACCACTAATGAGGTGCTCTTTTACCAAAAAACCGGAGTTATCGCGTAAAATACATACAGAAAAACATACAGTGGAATTAAGAACCACCTGTTTTTTTTAAGTCTGTTAAAGTTAAAGCAAATGACAGTCGACTTTCTTTTATTTTCAAATGAGATCTAAAATAAAAAAGTAAAATAACCAGGCACACTTTCAAAAAACACTTCATTATTTTGGTGATTTTATGAGTGTTCCGGTAAATGCCGGAAATTTAGAGGTGTGTCCCGTTTATCAGTTACGATAAAATATAAGACTTGACGTGACTTACCAATCTGGATGGACTCTATAGTTAAACCGAAAGTAGTCCGTGACGTTGATGCCTGTGTCTTTTCCAACCACAGCTTCTAACGTTTTCAGCTGAAGTTCGGTGTCACCATATTCATCTGGCAGAGAAATTCCCATGGAGAATGGGGTACCTTGTAATTCTTTGAAAAAGTAGTTGTGTGCAACTCGTGATATTCTCCTGAAAATAAAAATGTTTTAATACAAGAAAAATGTTAACTTGAAGGATACCATAGCAATAGAGTGCCTTATGAAAGAGTTCGTCCAGGGAAATTTGCCTGGATTTCTGCCGCCAAGCAGTCATGTGAGCATTACTGCGTTCCGGTTTGGAAGGGCCATGCGTGTTGGTGAAATTACAGGCTCATGGTACTTATCAACTTATATCTCAGAGTGACGGGTGCCGTGGCAGTGGCTTTCATGCGATTTAAAGCTCCGAGTGGAATTACAATTGCTAAGGACAGACGTGTCACTTATCGCCAGGCGCACGATCAGTTCGACCCGTCACTTGATATCATAAAAAAGGAATGGAAAATAATTTCGTATTGATTAAGCAATAACTAATATACCTCATGTTATCGTAATGAAACAGTACAGGAATTTTTGTCCTACTGCCATCTCGTCCATCCACCAACGATTGTCTGAGGTTTATAATATCGTCACCAAGCTGGCGGCTGTTCAAGTTGTCATCTACTTGTTCTACTTCTACGAAATCTACACTATTGTAATTCTCTTGAAGTTGGTCGTTTATCTGCCATTAAATAATAAAAAGTTTTCATGAGCGATCTTGTAAGTCTTCTATAGAAAATCGATTCCAAATACAACAAATTAAAAGGAAATTAACGCACATATTATATTCAGCAAGCTTAGGAATCCGAAGAGTATGATTCTACTGCTAACAAAATTCAATGAACTTACTGTAGCTATTAAGTACGGGTGCAGTAACAAATACCCATTATTGCTCACGATAAATGAATAACCATTTACTCCTAGCTGAAACAAAAGAAAAACTTAATTAATGACATTTACCGGTACCCAGTGTAAACCAGAAATAGTGCTTGGAAAAATTTTCAGAATACTTTGGTCACTTTTTATAAACATACCAAGACATAGTTTCATTACCTCGAAGGTAATGAAACTATGTCTCGGTATCTGACAGTCAGGCATAACCATGGACCTGTAAAGGGTTCCAAATTTTGGTTGGTTTGAAAAAATATACGCGATCTGGAGCCGAAAATATAGTTTCATTTCCTATGTGTAACAATCGCTCGATATACTTCCAGGTATTCTGTTGCTTACCTGATGAGGTTGGGCAAGCTTAGCAATGCTCTCCAATGGCACATCAGTTCCAGCTACGCCTAGGAGCACGGCATCTCCATGTTCTTCGTTGTACTTATAGTCAAATGCTGGTATTGCCACGGACGCAACCAGCTTATCCTCGTCATGCTGAATTGAAATTCAAAATATTGAACATATCCATAAGCTTATGTTAATAATAATATTTGCTAAGTTCCAATTTCAAACAAAAGAAATTGTTTTCGCACTGATACTAAGGTAAACGGCGCTTAAATTTAAGTTCACCTACCCTCATTTCCTTTTAACATTTATTTCGCTATCCTTTTTACTCCGCTGCAACGAGACTACTGTTCGTACTGTTTTCGCATTGTGTGAAATACCGCTTGTGTTTTGTACCCTTTATGTGTGTAGTGTACTGTACTGTTATACATGTTACGATATGCCGGAGAGGTCTACCTGTGCAGGAGTACCAGCGTAGATAGGTCGCTTGTCGTAGCGTATGTGGGATTATCTGGTATGCCGGAGAGGTCTTCAGTTAATTTCGATAAGGCATCGGTTGAAGACGACGACATACGATGATTCCTCATGTATTTTCTTATTAGTTGAATCGGATGTTGCAATTTTTTATTACGCACTGTAGTACGATGTGAACGACGACTACCCTACACCGTAACTAGAAATCAAATGGCGCGACCTGCGCAGGCGACCTTATTGTACACATGCACAGGTTCACCGTACGGTACCACTCAAAAGAATTGTTTTCGATTTAGCACCAGTCGCCTGAGCAGGTACGCATAACTGTACAGATCTGTTCCAACACACGTTCCGGTCTGCCAGCTCAGGTACACCTGCATAGGTAGACTTCTGCAGTATATCGTAGCGTGTATAGCCGGTATTAAAAGGTGATAAAGCGATCGTAGTAATTGATAGTCTCCTCTGACCGCCATCGCATCAGCGGAAGTGCCACGCGTTCCACTGTACAACGTACGAGCACGAAACCCACCTCTAAGGTAGCATAGTTCAGTTGTTCAGCACTCACTTTACCTACCGATCCATCCCTCTCCAGACATTTCTTGGCCATACCTCTCTTCTGAAAACGAACCATCCAACCCGTTCGTATTCGGCGTGTACGATCATACAGCTTAACTGCCGCGCTGGTCCAAATGATTTATTAAGTAAAATTTCAAACTATACGATCATATATAGGCAGACATTTTTTTCCAAATTTGATTCACTGTTAACGGCAGCACCCGTATGTATAGTATTTCATTTTGTTTCATATCTACGTACCCTTGAGTGCTTTTATGTAATGAAAGTCAAAAAATAATAAGAGTTGCGGAAACAAATTATGTATATGCGATATATTATAACTCTCTCTATTTATGCATAAAAAGTTCTCGACTAATTTCATGTCGAAGAAAAGAACCTTTAAACCTCTCTATAGAAGAATTAGGATTTCGAAGGCGTGCACTTTTTGCTCCAGGGGTACGTGTTTGTGACCTCCCAAAAATTGGTCCGGACACATTTGTATTTCAGTCATATTATTCACAGGTGATATTCACAAATTGTAAAAATACTTAACTAAGTGTCTCAGGAGGTTTTTTCTATCCTTTCTCTCATTGCTCACTGATGATAAGCTTCCTGACGACTGGTGCAAACCAGCCTTAAATGGATATTGATAGTCATTCTTCTTTATAACAGGATAAAATACAAGATACACTAAGTTACTTACCTTATTAACATCTTTACTGACATTCCATCTCTTGGTTCTCTGTAATGTAAAAGTGACAATATTTATGCGACTTTAGTATTCTTTGTGGTTATCAGTGGTGCCTAACTATGTTCTGGAATTATGTCTAATTTATTTGTAGAATATGTTCCCACAAGTATCTACAGACGACAAAAGATGGTGATTCTGAAGTTATCTTAAAGCATTATTCAATTTTTTTTTACAATTCACATTTTTCTTGTCCATTAAATGTTTTATACTAAATATTGCGCATATTCATTACACAGGTTCATTAAATTATGCCTTGTTGTGTTAAAAAATATACAAAACTCCATGAAACCAGTAAATAAAAAGCCCAGTAATAAAATTCCATCGATCATAAGTTATGAATAAGTTATGATTATGCAATCATCAGAATCTCTTTTTAGAATGTGACTAATTCAGCGAAAGTGCCCTTTTATTCAATAAATTCACAGCAGCATTTGCTCCCAATGCACCTGTCGATTATCTTTAATGTCTATATTATAGAAAGGCCACAACGTTCCGAAAAAACATTACTATAGTGATCTTTGGATCCAAAAACATCTATTAACTAGGGCCTCCAAGCGCTTAATTATTAGATATCCTTTCTGATTGACGACCTCCGTGGTCGAGTGGTTAATACATCGGTTTTCATGGTGTCGCCGTCGCTGAGATCCCGGGTTCGATCCCCAGCTGGATATTGATCCATCTGCATTGGCAGAAAACTAACATTTTTCTAAATTGTCTCGAGTATGGGTGTTTGGGTACCGTCGTTGTTTTCAATTCCGTAACACAAATGCTTTAGTTACTTAGTTTGCGATTATAGCAATGTGTAAATATGGAATCCTTTCATCCACGTACTTAACAGTTTTTCGTAGCCAATTACGAAACGACGATTAGTAATATCGTCTAATATTTACTCGGAATATTGAAATGAGTGAGTAAAAAACTTACGGTATCGTCGATATTGGCGTGGGTCCACGTGGGTGGCGGCTCGGACCCGTCGAGGATCATGGGACGGGCGATGACGTTAATGTACTTGAGCACCTGCTGCTGCACTTCCTCCACCGAGTGTATGTGCACGAAGAAACCTGTATTATTCAAAACAAATGTATCGAGTGTCAGTAGAATTAATCATGGCTAATTATGTTTTAGTAGCAGTAGAGCTCTTTGCGAATTTTTTATTGTAACATTAAGTGACGGGGCGAACAAGTCGTGCGCCTGATGGTAAGCTACACGCCTGTCCGTAACAGTTACAGTGCCACTCAGAGCTTTAAATTGCAAAGATCTGAGAGGTACTACCACTGCATCCGTCACGCTGTGACATAAGTTGACAAGTCCCATGTGCCTGTAATTTCACCAGCACCCTTACCCTTCAAAATTGGAACACAGTAATGCTGACATTACTTAATGGCGGAAGAAATAGGTAAGATGGCAAGGAGCTCTACTGCTACTAAAGTTCGCCCAGGAATGTACTGCCACCGTACCTATTTCTGCTGCCAATCAGTAATGTCATGTATGTGTCAGTAGCATTACTGCGTTTCAGTTTTTGAAGGGTTAGGTGGCTGGTGATGGCGTGTCAGTTACCACCAGACGCACAACTTGTTTGTTCCGTCACTTGGTACCATACAAAAATTTCTCAGCACTTTAAATAAGAACTTTACGTGTCTGGCAGTCCGGCAAGGTAAGCGTCCGGTCATGAAGTCAGTTTAAATTTAATAATATGGTGCCTCCTTTTTCGTCCCCTCTTTACCTAAAGTCGGCCACTATTAAGGTCACGTGGGCGAGCGTTCGTTCGAACTTAGCAATTTTTTTCTAATATTCTAAAGAAGTATCGTTATGTCAAAGGTGATCAAATTACACTTAAAATACGCTTAAATTTGACCATACTCATTCTCTTGAGAATTCTAGGAATAGCACATTGTAAATGGAGATTAGTTTCCAAACAATCATTTCAAAATCTCACAGGTACATATAAACAACTTAAACAAGCTAAAGAAATTACTTTCACAATTATATTCCTGTCGTCCAAACAAGTAACTACAGTTAACAAGAAGACTGGATAAAGTTTAGATATAACATTAGTTATAAACTTCACAAATGGCAAACCTGAAAAGAAATAAGGGATAAGGGTCTTATTATAGAAACGTAAACATTTCCCGTTAAATAATTTCTGCCTTTGTGAAGACGACTGTCAATAACAGACAGATTTTTTTTTTAGTTTTATATACAATTGATTTTTCCTGAGAATTCTTCTTAACATTAGATAATCAAATACACTGTAGCACTTCTGTATGATTTTTTTTTTTAATTATCTCTTACGCTCAGGAGTCCAGCTTCCAAATTTCCCGAACCGCACTTCTTGTTATCTGGCTACGCAATTGTAGGCACCACGACGAGGTTGTGGACGTGGTGGTACCCGAGAGCATTGCTAAGTTATCTCGGCATTGGCAAAAGAATTTTGACTATTTTTAGGTAAAGTACATATTGTTTTTATAGTACGCACCTTTACCTTTTTTAACTGGCCTCTGTGGCCGAACAGTTAAGATGCTGGTCTGTCACACAGAGGTTTGATTCCCGTGCCGGGAGCAATATTTAGCCTATATTTATTTCTCGTGAGTTTGGGTGTAATTTGTGGTTGTCTATGTGTGTGTACACGGCAATCGCGACACTGGGTTTCCCTAATGCGGGGATGCTGAGTGTGTGCGTTACGTATTTATTAGTTATTTTTAAGGTTTGTGTTACATCACTTGTAACGAGGACGTTTACTACACCGTGAAACCATTATTTAAACGTCTGGTTTACTGTAAAATAAAATTAATAAGATATTGTATTTCTTGGAATAATTTAAGACAATGTGAATTAGAAATAAAATTAGCGTCTTACCTAATTTACTCATATTCTTACATAGAGTTTGAAATAAACAATTAGGAAGAATTTCGCAGATCCGTGCAGAATATTGAACATAGTAATACCAGCACGAGAGTGAAAGCTTTAATTAAGAAACAAAGTTATACGAAAGTGGTAATTTAAATAAACTCTCCAAGCCTTCATTTTCTGTTGAAGCTTGCTCGTAATGAAGGAGAAAATCCATTAACATTTTGAGCCTTTGTAATAAATTGTTTACAGCTTATTAACAAAAAAGTGTATAACGTATATGTGATACGAGTGCCGAGTTTAAGGTCGACGTGTAATTTAATTACATTAATTAATTTGGTGATAGACATTATCCAATTTGCGCACTAAACAAAAAGTTACGCGTCATTTGTTTTTGCTGGTTACACAGAAACATCGGTATAAAGAAATAAGTGATTTTAATCGACTCAAACATC
Source organism: Hyposmocoma kahamanoa (assembly GCF_003589595.1). Lineage (NCBI taxonomy): Eukaryota > Metazoa > Arthropoda > Insecta > Lepidoptera > Cosmopterigidae > Hyposmocoma > Hyposmocoma kahamanoa. Next base: position 7,132,999 of record NW_020653851.1, read on the forward strand.
ACAAAATAACACTTCCAAAGTGGGTTGCAAATTATTATTAATTCTGCCCTGATTGACGTCCCTGTCTAAACCCGTAATGAGAAACATGGAAAATCATCGTTGACAAAAAGTAAACCTACCTCTGTTTAAACATGCCATCCATTGAATCTCCCTGATGTTAGTAACTTCTTTGCCGATGAGATAAGTAAATACTCTTACAGGAATATAGGTCTTGTTATCGATAGTCTCACGGTTGTGCTCCTCGAAAACTTCAGTTAGATTACCCGGAACATAGTCAGTTATCAACATCACTTGCTGATTGCATCCCTGCTCACTGTTCACCGTGCAATTCGTCTTTTGCCGCCTCTGTACAAAATTAATAACACCGTGTAACACGATTTTTGTTTCTGCGTTATCAATATCAGTAGATCTGGCATGACAGGGCGCGACTTGCCCAAGTACGATATAAAGCGCGAAACTTTGTTATTCTCCCTAGAGATCTCACGCAAGTTGCGCCAGTTTCTAATTGGTTCTATAATAAAAATATGAAAAGCTTTATTTCCCAGCAAGAACTTTCGTTGTGTAGTCAGGACAACTAAAAGTTGAAATTTGCATATAATTCAGAAAAGGTACATAATTTTCGGGTTTTTCATTATCTAAAGACCAAAAGGTAACATTATATTTCAAATCAATAATATAATTTCAAAGAAAATTGATGACAAAGACTTAGAAATGTGTAGATTTCGAAGATAATGTAAATACGACTATTTTATCTATGTAAATAGGCAGCTATGTAAATACCACTGTAACAGCCACAAACGCGAAGTTTCAGGGGTATAGTTACTCTTTTCTACATACTGCTCAATTACATACCAATACTGTCAAACCAACAACAGGACCTGTTTGAAAACTTGTTACATGGTGAATTTACAGTTACTACGACGTTTTGATTTTTTGTAAGTGTAGACTTGTTCAAATGCAAAAATGCCTTCAACACATTGGTCAACTAGTCTGTTAACACCTTCTGTAATGTTATTTTAAAAAATGCTTCATTCGAAACCTAAATTCAACAATGTTTAAAAATAAAATTAAATAAACATAGACGATAATAAACATCGTAATACAACTTACCTCTCTGAGTAGTTCAAACGCTTGTGTATACGCTTCTACTAAATTAGCGTTGCCATCTAACTCTAAACCTTTCTTATGAACTTTGACTTTATTTATCTCTTTAGGTTCTAGAGCATCACTAAGAGTTTTTATATTTTCTGGAGTTGCTTGTACGAGTCCTTTGAAACAATTAACCACTAAACCGGTTTCTTTTTTAAAATATAACACGTTTACGTAATCGTTATTAGACAGCGTAGATAAAATTGATGCCAGCGTTCTTCTTGCGACGTAATTTTTGAATCCAGTCATAGATCCTGAGAGATCAAATAAAATTACAGCATCCTTAGAACACGTAGCCGCCTCTATGTACCAAGATTTAACCCTACAATCGTAGGTATCTACGTAACCTTTCTGCACATTCCATTGCATGCCTGGGTAGAACCTCATGATTCCATGTGAGCTTCCAAAATATTGCCATGATAAAGAGGGATCCGACTTATAGTTTCTTGTAAATACTTCATTAAGTTTTTCTGACCACAATATTGCTGGCAAGGCTTTTTCTTCTGCAAAAAATACAACCAGTAATGAAAAATATCGTCCTACATATTAAAATCACGGAGAGTGCGCGATGAAATTGCGCTATTTAATTCCGCCTTCACCTTTCCATTACCGGGGGCTAGATGTAGGCTGGGGTTCCACCCTTATATTGTAGATATTCCAAAAATCGCACGAAGCGTTACGCTTCCACATTCAAATGGCAAACGAGTGTGGAGTGGAATTCTTTGCCTGGCCTTTACAAGTCGAGAGTAAACAGGCATTGTTTGGGTCCATCGTCGATCTCATCGTCACTTTCCATCAGGTGAGTTGTAGGCGAAATGCGCACTTATTTTATATTAAATCTGACAAGAATTATAACATAACATTACCTTTAAAATATATATTTGTAGGCACATGTACACAACTTATATTAGTGTTCACCCTGATGTCGTAAAAATGAGAATCTCTTTCTAAAGTTACATTTGAGTAATGTTTCTTGTTTTTTTCTTTCTCTGGTATATCATCAGGGATTTGCAGAGGCTCTTCACCGGGTTCTTCTTCCAGAGAACTAAATTCGGAATATTTTGCATCGCAGTATTCGAATTCGAGGTGGTCTCGAAATTTAGCATCATCAAAATTTGTGTAATTGAATTCTTTCGCTAATTTCTCAGCAGTTGCATGAATACACTAAAATAGAAAATATCATGAGCATAATGTTATCTGAAGATGTTGTGATGTAGTGTTTCAGTGTTTTTGCGGTATGTTTTATAATTTAATTAAATCATGAAAAAATTGCAATGCGCACATGGTAAACTAAATATTTTTCGTTAGTCATTTGTTATCGTAAATACTACCTGCAGTCGAAATATAGTCGAACGGTATTGTTACAGCCTATAAATATATAGTTCTATAGTAGAAAACGTCTCCTATGAATAATTATAACTGTTTTATAAATAAAAATCGACCGCAAATGTTTGTGGAACCACACCTATTTTTAAAGTTTTATTGAAATCGGTTAACGAAAAGCGGGTGAAATCCAATAAACCGTATTCACCGCCTAATTTGCCACCCTTAGAGGTGGAATATTTTCTTCAAATTTGAAAGGGACCATTACTGAGGTAGATACCCCCTTTCCATCAAAAAAAGAATCATCGAAATCGGTTCATAAAATATGTCGGAGTAATCGCGTAGCATCCAAAAAAAATACAGTGGAATAGGGAAACTTCTAATTACAAAAATAATTCTTACGAAATAAATACAAAGCGTTAATTTTGACTTGAATAGTCTTGTGTACACAAAGAAAACTTTAAAAAAATGTAATTAGAAAATATTTATTTATATATTTTTTTAAATGCCTAAGGGTCGAAACACAAAACTGCGAATCGGCGCGATGCGAATAGCTGCGATGCGATTTCTTGCGGCAAGGCATCTCACTGCCACGGTTCGGGTAACCATTCCTTCGACGATCCTCAATCGTACTGAACGTATTTTTTAAACTAGGTAGCGACATGGATCGTAAAAAAAAGAGTATTGCACTGCAGTTATTCATAAGAAAATATGGGAAAAACACACGAAGAAGATTGACATCGCAGGAATGCGCGATGCGGAACAATTCGCAAATTCTTGCGAGCTTGTAGATTTCTGCGACTATGTCGCATCGCAGTTTTGTGTGCCGACCTTTATGTAAAGTATAGCATTTTTTGCAGTGTTTTGTTGCTCATACCAATAATGTTACGCATTATTGATTCACTTAATAGGCAATACGTTTGTACATACTGTGCTTTGCCAGCTTACCTTGACAGCATTGATTTTTCTGTTAAGCATCGTGCTCACGGAACGTAGCGAAGATTCCAATATCGATCCTCCATTTTTCTTCTTTACTCCTGCGTTCATTTTATTGTATTTCTGTAAATAATATTCATGTACTCAATGTACTACAACTATAACATAATATAAGGTCTAATAAAAAATAATATTTTAAAGGCAAGTACTCTATATGAAACCCAAGATCTTGTACTATAAACACCCCTAAAATTAAAAAGCTGTCTATATTTTAGATGTGAAACATTTTTTTAAACTAAATCGCGTGTAGGTATTTGTTTTTTCAAAGAAACCAACGTTTGGCGCTCTTTACTAGTAACATGGTTAAGACTGTTGGCCATACACGCTACGGTATACCGGAGAGGTCTACCTGTGTAAGCATACCTGTGCGGGTAGGCCGCTTGTCGTAGCTTATGTAGGACTATCCGGTATGGTAGCCGGAGAGGTCTTCAGTTAATTTCGATATGGCATCGGTTGAAGACGACGACGATGCGCTGGATTTGCGTTAATCATAAAAAATAAAAATACAAAACCGGTGGTTAGTTGAATCGGATGTTGTCATTTTTTATTATGCACTGCAGTACGATGCGAACGATGACTATAGAATATCAAGTAGAGCGACCTGCGCAGGCGACTGTAGTACACACACACATGCACAGCTGCACCATACGGTATCACTCAAAAGAATTGATTTTCGATACTTCACAAAACTGCACAGGTCTATTCTAACACACGTTCCGGTCTGCCTGCACAGGTAAGTCTCTCCGGTATACCGTAGCGTGTATTGCAAAAAAACATTAGGTAAATTAAAAATTAGTTGTTTGAATTAATAACTTTTGTAAATATAGTTTAGAATATACATAGAAGAAGAAGAATAGAATGGTCTACATTTATTTTTCTCGTGAGTATGGGTGTGATTTGTGGTTGTCTATATGTGTCCATGGCACCCGCGATACAGGGATTCCCTAGTGCGGGGCTATGAATATGTGCGCGTAAAGAAAAGTTGGTTTGTTTAAAAAAACAAATATACCCGATTTGGATCTGAAATAAAGAGTTTCATTTCCAATATGTAGTAATTGCAAAAACCTAATCCTCGATCTGCTATCTATATCTTTCCCATACTAATTGTTCATATCTACTTCACCGAAATGTATGCAACCGCTCAATTTGCGAATTTAGATAAGAGTGAGCAGTGCGTCATTATGAACTATCTCTGCAGGGGTATCTGGGTTTAACCTCAATCGATGTGCATACCAAATTTTAGCATTAATATCACTCCAACTCTATCCTAGTAACAGTAGCGCTCCTTGTGAAAGAGTTCATCAAGGGAAGCAATGGCACCTTACCTATTTTTGCCGTCAAGCATTAACGGGAGCACTACTGAACCGGTTTTGAAGGGTAAGTGTGCTGGTGAAATTACAAGCCTCAAGGTGACGGGCGCAGAGGTAGTGCCCCTTAGTTCTTTGTTATTTAAGCTCTGAGTGGCACTGCAACTGTTATGAACAGCCGTGTCGCTTACCGTGAGGAACATGACTTATTCGTCCTGTTACCTGGTATCATAAAAAAATCTATTGGCATGCTACGTGGAGTTACCCCATATGACTAAAAAGTACTACGTCAACGAATGGAAATCCAAAATAGACGATGTGGTCATATCGTTACATTGAAGAGAAATTTTAGCTTACGCTACGCAAACACGGCATCAGTCAATGTATTATTCAGTTTGTTGATATAGCACTTTCAGTTAAGATTAAAGTCCTCGAGTTCTCGTAATAAACAATGTACCGCTTCGTGTACAGAACTTAACATAATTTTGTGAAATCTTGTATAATTTGTTAATATTCGTGTTTACTACTTTAATCTTGTATAATTTATTACTATATTTGTTTACGTGATGCGAAACTATTTTTGAAAGAGAAATCTTTCGAAATTATTTTAATGGTCATACTAGCGGCAAACGCGTAGAAAGCGCTTCTTAAGAAATTTCATTAATTCTGGGTGTTTGTATTAGTCGTCAGCTAAATAAAAGTGATTAGGGTTTCTGTTTACATGCAGTTTGCGGACCACACAGGCACAGATCAATCGTAATATTTGAAGACTACTTGTACAAAGTGTGCATTGCATATGTTGGGAACCTCTTTGTAGGTATATCAACATTATAATGCTACTTGTGAGCATACGTATTTCTGCCGCGAAGCAGTAATGTGATCGTTACTGCGTTCCGGTTTTCAAAGGTAGGGGTGCTGGAATTATATAATGTTAAATAACTATATAAATTAAATAATTATATGATGGGCGCAGTGGCAGTGCTTCTCAGATCTTTGAGATTTAAAGCTCTAAGTGGCACTGCAACTGTTATGGACAGGCGTGTCGCTTGCCATCGGGCGCACGACTTGTTCGTCCCGTCACTTAGTATCATAAATAAATAAAAAATACGTCAAAAGTGCTTATATCACATGAAAGTCATCAAAATAATACGAACAACATGAAACAAATGGAGTACATAATGTGAAATTTCGTAAACCCTATTTAAGCATACAAAATTATCTACTACGTGTGGCGCACTATAAGTTTCCGGAATGAATAAGAAAAAAATACTATAAATGGTCAGAAATTAATTTATTGTTTCTCAAAATATTCTCCGTTAGCGTTAATGCACTTTTTCATACGAATGAACCAATTTTGAAAAACATTTATGCCACTCCTCCGTGACAATCTTTGAAACATATTTTTCATACTCTGCGACAGCCTGTTCAAAATGTGATGAAAATCGTTGACCACGTAACTGGTTCTTAATTTTTGGAAATAAATAAGTCACAAGGTCCCAGGTCGGGACTGCATGCGAGATGGCTCATAAGGTCAACGTCGTTCACCTTCAAAAATTCATTTGTCTGTATGGCCATGTGAGAACTGGCATTATCCTGATGCAAGATAATACGGCGTTTACAGTTAGTTTTACGGAGTTTGTCAATAACTTCCGGCAAACAAATGGACGTGTACCAATCATTATTCACGGTACGTTGTACCGTGAATAATGAATAATTCTCCAAAGCAACAGTAGCCACGTGTCCAGTTTTATTTAAAAAAGAAGCAATCGTCCGCTTAGAGGCACTTTGCACGCGCGCCACTTTGGTTGGTTTCGGCTCATCTTGAAAGACCCATACTCTCGATTGCTGCTTTGTTTTGGGATCGTAACTATAAATCCACGTTTTGTCACCTATTACGATGTCCCAGACCAAATTTGACGCCCCTTCGTTGAATCTGGTAAGTATGGCATTGCACAAAGTGACGCGTCCGTTTTTTGAGCCTCAGTCAAATTGTGTAGGATCCACCGAGAGCACAGTTCTTTCACACCCAAATGTTTGTGTAGTATTGATTGTATTTGACTCATGCCTAGACCTAAAGATGCCCGAATCTCATGATATGTCACATGCCTGTCTGTTTTGGTCATACGGCGCACAGCATGACTGTTTTTGTTGTTCACAGCAGTGGACGCGCGATCATCGTGTAATTCGTCACTGAGATTCACACGAACGCGTTTGAATTCTGCAAACCAGCTATAAATAGTCGTCTCGTCGTAATAGTCGTCGAGCGAAGCTCCGCTGAGCTGTTAAATTACACTAAAGTTCTAGAAAATCAGACTACGAAAATTTTCACGAGTTAAATCCATGGTGATACAGACAATCAATTTGTAAAATGACGCCACAATGTAAAAACAAGTGACAGTCACATGAAACAAACTATTCTACAGCCAAAGAGTTCCATTTTTAAATGTTGGAATTACTTTTTAAATATTGTTTATGTAAGTGGCCAGTTCCGGAAACTTATAGTGCGCCCGATGTAATATCGGAATAGAATAGAGTATAATTTATTTCTTTTCAATATGGTACAATAAAATTAGACGTTGCAACATAATAAATATTATAAAATATGCTGAATTTATATTAAATATATAAATTCAGCATATTTTGCCAACAAGCGATGGAGACATTTTAAAATAATACTAATATCATTAAAATGTTAATATTAACTGTCAAAAATACAATGACACATGTCAGATGTTAGTAAAAACATTAAACCAAAAATATAATCCAATTCAATTAAGTAACTAAAAGTTGTCATGTAGATATTCATTCATTTTATAAAATTTATTGACCAATGTCGATGTCAGTTTCTTTTTGAATAATACTAATGACAATGATTTTAGACCTTCTGGTTCTTTAAACCCCTCTCCTGAAACGTAGTATTTTGCAGATGTGGCCTTATTACACCAAGGGGTTTAACTTATAAGACCAAGTGATGGGACGGACAAGTCGCCCACCTAATGGTGCGAATTTGAGACGTTAAATTTTGTAGTCTGATATTTGAAACGCTACTTTTTGTGCCTATTTCCTCATTCATTACATTCCAGATTTCCTTCGACTTAATTTTGCTTTCTGCCAATCTTTTCTCAAGTAGATTTGCCAGACACGTAACGTCTTAGATTGCATAAGATAATATACTCCGATATTATGGGGTTATTTTGGCCGCTGACACCTGATTTCGTACAGTATAGTTCTTTGTGAAAGAGTTTGTCCAGAGAATGGAAAATGAGATTTCTGCCCCCAAGTAGTAATGTGAACGTCCGTCCTGTGTGAATGTGTCCGGTTTTCAAGGGTAAGGGTAAAACTCGACACATGAAACTTGTCAACTTATGTCTCAGGGTGACGGGCGCAGTGGCAGTGCCCCTCAGATATTTGTGATTTAAAGCTCGGAGTGGACTGTAACTGTCATGGACAGGCGTATCGCTTACCACTAGGCGCACAACTTGTTCGTGAAGAATAGAATAGAATAGAATACGTTTATTTGCCAGAATACAGTAATTACAAAGGTCTTATGTAAAATTAGGTACATTATATTCAACCTGCAAGCAGATGTGCAAATATTAATGGGATTCAATGTTTCTTTAGTCTCTATAGTTTCTAATTAATGTAATGAATTTGTAAATTCTAAGTAGGTATTCTTTATTACTATAGAAGCAATGTGTCAAAAGCCATTTTGTCAATTTTAATTTAAAAGTATGTCCTTGCAACAATTTAATTTTGTTTGGTAATTTATTGTAAATAATTATACACATGTTGAAGCAGTTATTCTTATAAATTACTTTATGGCAACGAGGTTGGTATAAGAGATTCATAATTTTTGCTCTAGTTTGCCTTTGAATGACTTCACCGCGTGTTTTAAAATATTGAGGATGAGAGTTGACAAATACGCAGATATCCCTAATGTACATGCATGGCAAAGGTAATATGTTCAGCCTTTTAAACAAAAAAAAAGACGCTTGATATTATAAAAAAAAATTACTTTCTTAACTTTGAAATATATGTAATACAATATATCAAGATAACATTATACATGTTATCTTGTAAAGTGTAGTGTTAATGTCAATAGTGTGTTTGTCCCTTTTTATTAGTCACACAAGTCAAATTAATATATAGATTTGTTTGTATATATATTTATTAACATGCTCCAACAACGAGGTCCTGCCTGAATATGACATATATACATACTTGAATTTTGTTAGGAGAGCCCAATCCGCACTTACGTCAAACGGCTCATAAGGCCTAGCCCTTACAAACTTGCGTTCAAATTCGATAGTTGTGCGGGCGGCCCTAGCAACCGTTCGTCACTAATAGCTACTTACGTTATTCCGTATAATAAATAAAAACGGTAATTTGTTTGAAAAAACAAATATACGCTATTTAAATCCGAAAAAGTAGTAGTATCATGTCCTACGTGCAACAATCGCAAAAATCTAAGAATCTGACACTAACAAGTCGTCGCCTTACCTTCTTGAACTCGTATCTTATAAAGAGTGATTATTCAGTCGATGGCAAAACTATACTTCTATTTATTTTCAATTTCTTATCAAGGGTTTCAATTTTGATGCATTACTTTAAGAATAGGTAAAAGCTAGCATGTAAATACGAAGGAAATGTGATGTGAAATCGGCTTGCAACATTTGTATATGCAATCCATTGTTTACATATCAGTAACTTTATGCTAGATACGAGTTTAAAAAGGTAATATGCTTAAATTAAAAAACAATACCTGTTTAAGTTCCTCGGGTCTTGTGAGCGCCGAGTTGAGATCCCACAGCTGATCACCTAGCTTCACAGACCATCTTTTGACTCTGCAACAAAATATTTGTTTTTTTTTTTTAATTTAGTTTAATTATTATTACCTTCGTGTAGAACAACACAATCAAAATTTGATTTCATTAGAGCTGCTTGTACTCTGACATATTAGAAGTACCCAGGACACTGGAGATCTTTAGCCAAAATATATAAATTTGTCAAGTTTCATTCTCTTATTGCAAAATCTATGAAAGTTACAAAATGTGTTAGCAAATGAACATTTCATTGCATTTGTTAAGTGCAAAGACACAGCTTTTGTTACACCCTGATCATGACTCTTGTGTGAAAATGTCATATTTGTCATATAATGTCATATTCACCTTTTCAGGTCCAAATTATTCAGTACCGTAGTTTAAACGACCGCGGCACGTGAGGGTTGTTACCACTGGGTGTCGTGCGGTGGCAATCTGCTCACTGCGCACGTGGGCGTGTATAATTTCTATGTTATGCTTTTGTCTTTATAATATTTTACAGTGAATGTAAAAATTATAATTTTTAACATGTGTAACCATAAATATGGTTTCAATTTGCATTGCACTTTAGTGTCTACCCATATTAAAAACATAAGTTTTTACAATTTTATCTGACAAAAATTTTATTTAAGTGAAAAGTCTTTAGCTCGAATTAAGCCACCATTTTTTAAATTAGTTAAGTTGCCTTGGTAGGTTGTATACACTGACCCTCTTTAGAAAACTGACCATCCTTTTTAGGAAAGGAAGGAATATCCATGATAACATATCATCAGAAAATAGGTGTACCTAAGCAATGTATGCTCAAAGTTCAAATGAATGAAAATGAAATTCAAATGAAGTGAACTTTTGGTGAGTACAATTTCATGAACTATCCATTGTAGCTACTGTAATGTAGGTATAATTTTATTCCATTTGTTAATTTTTTGTTGATTAAAATTGTAGAAAAGATAATTTAAAAAAAAGTAATTCTGCCCGAAATAGTTCTAAGGCAGTACAGGCAAGCGCTTTTAGAGCTTTTCAAATGTTAAATATCTAGAAGTGCTTTTTTCTTAATCAGATTCATTTCAATCACTATATAAACTTTTCTGAATGATTCTTGGCGTGTGAGCGAAAAAAATGTTAACATTGGTGGCATCTTATACATAAAAAAGGATTGGTGGCAAAATACTGCCGCGCCACGAAGAAGTCTAGGGATGAAATCACATTTTTTTCTTCTTAAATAGGTATGTATAAATCTTTGTTTTTATAACTAATATCTATAATATCTGAAATAAAATGTTTTGATTTGATTTTGATTATATATATAATCTGAACTGGCAATACGGTTTGACATAAAACTAGAAAGACAACCAAACAAATTGTCCGAACTACAATGAGCAACATGTAAACCTTGCACTTAGTTAATTATCCGCTTAATTAATTGACACATAGATGTGGGAGTTTTTGGCCGTGTCATTACTTGTGATGAAAAGTGGTTTCTTTATTAATTAATTAGGAACAAAGCATCTTCACTTCACCGGAATTGCCGATTAATATAGTTTAGCACTCTCTACAGTCGGGTGAGTTAAATGAAAATGGTAGGCATAATCAGGTGATTTACCGACTACCACTTTTGACTAAAAGGAAAACAATTTGGTTCCCGGAAATCATACGAAAATGAGGTCCAAGACTATGTGAGTTTTGTAATAGTCTATAAAGGAATACATAAGTTTCCAAGAAAGTGGCAAAAATATATTGATAGCAAGAGTGCTTGTTCATCATCATAAGTGCTTATTTTAATCAAATAAATATATTTTATTGGAATTTTCTTATATAAAACAGCAATTTCATATTTATTATAAAAATTACTAGATGGTGCCCGCGACTTCACCTGCGTAAAATAAGTAGTTTAAGTAGCATACGGTACTATATACTAAAATTAATAGTTTTATTGGTTCTCCATACAAACTTTCACCCCCTTTAAGATTTATTTTTGTGACAAAAGGTAGCCTATATCCTTTTCCTAGATCCCACCTATCTCTTACCAAAATTCATCAATATTGGTTCAGTGGTTTAGGCTTGAAAACGTAACAGACAGAGTCACTTTCACATTTATAATATTAGTTAACTATACTATAATTTTAAAAAATGTGATTCTGACAACAACGTAAGAAAAACGTCTTACAAAACGTCGTGATTTTTAGCAGGTACTGGTTCCGGCAGCAAGAATGACAGCAGCACCGCCAATTTGAAGCACTGCATAGCTTGAAGACTCTCCCGGCAATTCACACTCTGTATTTAAATAGTTGCACGAAGCAACAACTCAAACATAAGCTATAAGGCACATTGTTACTGTTATATTTTTTCCTATAAGGCTATTTTCATCACTTATTTAAATATCACACATCTATTCCACTAGTCAAACATAACAACGTATAAACTTTATTAGAGGCAAATACACGTAAATTTTGACAAAAGAGTAACAAGAGCTCGGAGCGGTATGAGATAACGAACAAGGCCACTACGATAGCAAAGCACACAGTGAGTAAACAGTCGACGAATACTTTAACCTCACGAGTTATTAATAGTTTACAACTTTGGAATAAACAGTCCGCCAGTGACAAAGGTGGTACAAGGCTAGACGCTTGGGTACGAGTTTACGTTAGAAGTTTTTGGATCTATAAAGTTGGGTTGGATGGAGGGTTGATTTGTGTGAAGACCGGTCGCGATATACGTCGGAGTGGTTACGGCACGAAACGGGCGGCGTAACGTGCGGCGGAACGAGGTGCGGCGCGACTTGTGCCGCGGCCGACGCACGTGCTGCGTCTATTCTGGGCGGGCGACTGGCGCGACGGGCGGGCAGCGCCGCAGGCGGCATCGAGCGGGCACGAACTAGGTCGGCCGGCAAACTCATCATTCGCCGGTACTTTTTCCCGTAAAATATGCACGTCTGTACTGGAACGACCCTGAATTATTAACGCCGTCATAAGCGACGAAGTGTTACATGTGTGCCTGAACAATTCAAACAATATTATTTAATTCAGTCGGTATTTGTCAACTATACTGTACTTATTTATGTTTTTACGAACAACGACTTTCACAATATAATTATATTACATTCTATAAAGAACATATTATTTCAGAATATTACTTGTATAATTACTAGGTGTCTAGAACCCCGTTAAAATAAATGTACAAATGTGTACTGAGCCGTAATGAATTAAGAATTTCTTGTATGAGAAATCTCTTGTTATAAATAAATTATGAAATATTAGTTTATTAATGTAACGCTAAATACCAACTGAAAATTAAATCAGAATGTAAATACTATTTATTTTTGTATTATATTTTATACCATAATGTAGATACATAGTAGATAATTTTGCACGTGTCAGGCAGTTCTGCGATAAACGTGTTAACCAACCGTCGCGTTTCCCTCACATCCTAGTCACCCTTGAACATTACATGGGCAAACAAGATTTTTTTGGACAGTGAATTGAATGTTTTAACTATTCAGTTTGTTGAACTTTTAAACAATAGCTATCTAACCTGTATTTGAATTTGATATGAGGCGTTGTGACTCTTTACGTCGATAGCTAAGAAATTTATTTCACAGTTAGTAACTATATTTAAGACAGTTTAAAATGACAAACTTTTATAGCGGTCATGGGTGATGAGACGACGAGAAACTTTAGTAAACTTGGCTGGTCCAATAAAAAACAATCGACTCTGTCAGCGCTAGCGGATTGTTACGGATTCAGACAATGCAGAGACAAATAACATAAGATTGGCAGGTATTTTGCTAAATTAAAATAGGAATTTCGACACACTTTGACGAAAATTAGCGCCATCAGTTTCTGTTCATAGAGTGATATTATTAGAGAAAAACGGTAGACGATTGGTTAACGTATGAAAGTAGCTGAACGCAGTGGTGGCTGCAGCGCGAACAGCAAGCATCAGCCAGGGGCCAATGAAGGTTAGGTTAGGGGGTTTAGGCAACCTTTTGCGCAGAGGTTATGTCGCAAAAGGAGGCCGCGGAGCGGGTGCGCGAGGACGCGGCGGACGCGCACCCGCTCCGGCGCTGACGTACGGGGAGAAGGCGAAGGCAGTTCGCTGCTCGCCTGATCCCCTAGTGAGACCAGCGGGCTCTGGACAGGGACTCCGGAGCCTGCACTGCACAGCCTCACTCGTCTGGGGGGCGGGTCGGAGGACAACCGACTCGCCCCTCCGTTGGCGCGGGAGCCCTGGCGTAAGCTAGGGCGGCCGGGCGGCGTCGTGGTGAATGTTCACTGATCCCACGGCGCCGACTCAACCGGCGAGAGGGAAACCCGGGGGGGTTTTAGTGGGGTAGTCACTCCAGTTTGGAGGGAGAGTCCCCACATAACTCCTGAGTCTCCCTGGGCTCAGGGGTATCCATAAAGACCTCTTTTTAGTAGCAGTAGAGTTTAGTAGCAGTAGAGTTCTTTGTGAAAGAGTTCGTCCACGGAAGTACTACCACCTTACTTATTTCTGCCATCAAATGCTCACATTACTACGTTCCAGTTTTAAAGGGTAAAGTGAAATTGCAGGCACGTGGACATGTTAATTCATGTCTCAGGATGACGGGTGCAGTGGCAGTATCGTGCCTCTCAGATCTTTGTGATTAGAGGGCATTAAGCCCTGAGTGGCACTGCAACCATCAACTATTATGGACGGCATGTCGCTTATCACCAAGCACACGACTTGCTCGTCTCGTCACTTGATATCATAAAAATAATATTCACAAATTTGTAACGAAGCTCTAGCGACCACATTTGTATGCCCGACACATTGACGTAAGTCAATGGCCCGACATCATAAACCTCTTTATTCGATACTTGAACCGCATACGTATATCGTTCTCTTAGAGTGAAAACCTCGTATGTGAGATCTATGTAATTTTTCAGGACGAAGAGAAAAATGTAGTAAACGCAATAATGTTTGTAGTTATCATTTTAATTAGTTAAATTATACCTCTTTCAGATACTAATATATTTAAGCAAGAAGTTTATAAGTTTTTCTTCAACAAAAATCAGTAAAAACAAACTGTGAAAACGCGTATGCGAGCGAGGTTTTCAATCTAAGGCGACGATATGGTCGCTAGCTGTATGCAAATTTGGGCTATTATTTTATCTGCCTACACATTCAGATTGAATACGTTAGATCGGATAATAATGGGGCGGACGTAAAATCACGTTCACCGCGTCGGCTATTAAAAAATAAGTCACGTGCTTCGCAAGAAAAGTTAGTCATATTTTATACGACAAGCATTATTATTACATTACAATTAAATTAAATATCAGGCAAGGCGGGATTCGTTGTTATCGAAAGTATAGAGCTGTGTACAGGACGGATGTCTTTCCACTTGTGAGATATTAGGTATGCAATAATATAATAATGTAGCATTGAATAATATCATAAGAACTTGGATTCGTTATGTGGGGAGCACAGCTTAATGACCCCTAAAAAAAATTTTAAAAATTGTAAACAGAAGGTGTTACAATTGCTCTACGAAGCTGAAACGGGAGTAGTAAAATCGAAATCGATGGCCTGTAGTTATGTATGATGGAGCTCATTCGCCACGATTGTGTGGTGTGCAAGCGAATACCGACCGACGCGGCCGACGTTGGCCGACGCGGCCAGTTTCACCCCAATGGCCGTGACCTAAGAAGCCGTGGTTTAGGATACTTCTACATTTCATAGGTCCGGTACAAGGTAAATCGTATCTAGTAGTCGTAGATATAACTTAAGTAGAAATGGATGTAAATATTTTCATTACTACGATGGGAGTTTTAGTAGCAGTAGCGCTCCTTGTGAAAGAGTTCGCCCAGAGCTTACCTATAAAATGAAGATTATTTGAGTTTGACTTAGAGAAGAAGTAAAAATATAGCAATAAGTCACCCGACTTATCATCGGTATGGGAAAAATTTGTAACGTGTCTTAAGAGTTGTATTAAATGGATTCAGTTCAAGACCTTTTTTTGTAGGCAGGAGGGTGGAGGTGGCTAGTGCAGTGAGGATTTCATCGCTGCACTAGGGTCCTTCGCGTTTGGATACCACTTTCCACTTAACATCAGGTGGAGTGGAGTCATTTGCCTGTCATGTATAAAAAAAAAAAAAAAAAAAAAAAAGACCGTACGAGGCATCATCTGGCATTCCACAGGCATCTCATTTGGGACCTTACTTATTCAATCTTTCATTAATGACGTGGAACAATGTTTTCTTTATTCTGATCTGTACATGTTCGCTGACAACCTAAAAGCTATTAAATCGATTAGGAACGATACTGATTCTATCTTGTTTCAGCAGGATTTAGATAGATTAACTGTTTTGTGTAATCGGAATAAAACGACGCTCAATATAAAAAAGTGCAAACGTATTGAAGTCTCTCGCAACCGCAATATTAAACAAACACAGTATAAGTAGTGTGACGAAGTTCAGGAAATTTGCGATTTAGGCATCCAAATAGATTCTCTACTAAGATTTGATAAACATATCAATATATGTGTACTAAAGACTACTAAAATGCACGTATTCGTATTAAGGGAGTGTAGAAATTTCAAAAAATCTCATACTAAGATAGTCATGTATAACTATCTAGTAAGAAGTTACTTGGAATATTAGGAACAGACATTCACCGCGGTGAAAAGTTCCAGAAAAGGTTTATGTGGCATTGAACCTACTCTTGCAAATTAGCTGCAAAACTTGCATCATATGAAAATCGTTTAAAACATTTAAAGACGGCTACACTAGAAACCCGTAGAAAAGTGATTGATCTGACCTTTATCAAAAGAATTATCTCAGGCATTATTGATTGCCCTGGTCTGCTCTCTAAAATAGAACTCCTTATCGCGCAACAATTACCGAAGTCTGGTAGTAATAGGCTCTTCCATAAACCAATGTCGCACAAATTTTAGGCTACATTGCTTCTTACCACGAGCTACAACGCTGTATAAGGAGTATCAGAGTGAAATTGATCTAAATTTTACTTCCGATTCTATGATAAAGAAAGTGAAGTGAGAAGTTTATGGTTAAGTTTATAATGATTGTACTTTTGTATCATCATGCCTAACCAAATATTATTGTACTTGTTTTATTATTATTATTATATTATTATATTATTACCTGTAACCCCCTGTGGTTTTCGATGGTCTGTGTTCCTATTTGGATACAGTCGGGAATTTGGGAGTAACTTTTCTGACTTGGAAGCCGCACGTTCGTGAGGTTAGCAGGAAGGTGTTTGGTGCGCATTTCTCTCTGAGAAGGCTTAAAAACTTTTTGCCGAGTAAAACAAAAATTACTCTGGCCCAGAGCATTCTCCACCTGATACTGGACATTGCAGATGTTTGCTACCCGGATTTGTCAGTCACTCTGCTCAATAATTGGAACGGCTCCAAAACATGTGTGTTAGATTCATCTTCGGACTTCGTAAATTTGACCATGTCTTCCAATTTCGCGCACAACTTAAATGGCTGCCCATCCATCGGCGTAGAGATCTTCATATTCTTTCACTTCTCTACTCAATTATATTCTATCCCTTTACGCCTTCTTATCTTAAAGATTGCTTTACTTTCCACTCTTCTACACTCTGCCGTCCCCTTCGCTCCTCTGATACTCTCATACTAAATTTGCCCTCTCATACCTCTTAACTTTTATTCTAACTCTTTTACCACTTCTGCGATCAGATTGTGGAATTCTCTCCCTGAATCGATTCGACGATCCCCTTCTCTTGATTCCTTCAAACAACGTGTCAAGGATCACTTCCTCAATTCCTAAATTTCGTCTGTCCTCTACTATTCTTTCATTTATTTCCTATATTTATACATTATTTTTCTTTTTCTTTTAAAAGTATATAACCATTTAATATTATTGTGTATTTATTGTTATGTATGTATTAATATTAATATTATTAGTATGTATATTCATCTACGGGTATGTATATATTTTTATTATTACTTATTGTACTTATAATGATATTCTTTGGTTGCACCCCTTTTTGCATATCCGAAATGTCTATCCTAAGGTTGCCTGGAAGAAATTGCTACATAGCAATAAAGCCGCCTGTTGCACATTAACTTACTACTACTATTATACTTAAGCTATTGTATTGTATTTTAATTGTAATTTTATGTGCGATAAAGAATATTTCATTCATTCGTTCATTCATTCAATTATTTTCTTAGATTTCGACTAACATTTGATTTATACTCTATAATAGTACAATAGACAATTAATTATCCTTTAATGGTCGACAGTCGATAATACTCAATGTTAAAGAAATGGACGTACCTACATAGAACAGTTAACCCTTTCAAGAGTGGCTTTGTCTGCACAAAACAGTAAATAAATAGGGAAGTAGCGCTACGTAAACACTGACAACACGCTCGTTTACCGAATTATTAATTGGTACAACACGGTAGGTAGCACAGAAAGCTAAGGTTGTTTTATTCATAAACCCCCACCCCCCACCCCATCCCGCCTACCCACACCACCTACGTAACGAGTAATATCTATTAAAATTTAATATCAAAGCAACAGGAGACTGACGCCAAGGGTTTATTACCTCTCCTCTTACACATATTTGTAAGTATAATTCGTGCCTATAGAAGGCTAACGTAGGCATTTTACGAGCTTTTTCTAGAATGTACCCAATAATAAGGATGTTACAGTATTCTTCAGTTTACAAAACGATTTTGTAGGAAGTAATACATATTTCATCTCGAAATAAGTGCTTTATCTCAAAAGAATTAAATGTTTCGGTGCGAAATTGAGAATTAATTTAGCTTTATTTCGTTGGGTTTACTGCGCAATTTAAGATTATGCCCGGAAGAAAATAAAGGAATTAAATCGAAGGAAATATAGGTGTTCAGTGAAAGAGATACAAGTTCTTACGTCTCGGTATTGAAGCCTGCACTGTTGTCATTGTTGTTAGGAATCAAAAGTCCACATACATATGTATTCCCACGTACTCGTATCTGTATGTGTCACTTATCGCAACTATGAACACTTTGTAATAAGATTATGGGATGTAGTAACGTTTTTGCTGAAAAATCTATCCTGATCAACTCATCGAGTCTAGGCTATGGAGCTGTTACTAATGACAATTTGAAAATTAATGATTAGGTGCTGGGTGAGAACCCCAAATCCGTATAACCCTTTAAACATAGTATAGAGAGTATCAATAATGTGCGGGTCATTATTATAAAACCGACCCACTCTCGGCCTTCAATAGATTAATAGGTTTGGCGAGGCTTGTCTACCTTCGTAATGTCTACAGTGCGTTTCTGAGGTCTAGAGGATTCGAAATTAAAGCCAAAGAGGTTTACTGATTTATAGATAAATAAATCTAAACAGGTATGTAGGTAGGCTGTGCTCGCACCCCTGAGAAATTTAATTTGAAATTTACCATGAACTTTTCGGTGAAGGAAAATATAATAATCAAACATGCACGTCGAAGAAGGTTCACAAGCCTCGGAAAACGTACGTAGTCCCCAGACTGCATTGAGCCAGCGTGACGGAAGGCGGACGGATGGCCTAAAACCCTCGGCTATATTTTATATATAGGCGATGAATTTTATAATATACATTTTTTTCACGAACGAAAGTCGTATATAAAGTCCTTTGTTTTCACACCATTTATTGTAGACACCCTGTATACAATTGGGATTAGACGAGTGCCTTCGACAGATGTTACCCTATGAAGATACTTTGTAGGCACCTACAAATAAGAGTAAGGTCAAAGACGATCCTTTGTCTATTACACAAATAGATCGATTTGGGCAAATTCTGGCATTTCACGGGTGAATAATTTTTTCCAACCTTTTTTCTGGTTCGACGCATTCTATCATACTTTCAATTTTTCTACTTTAAAACGTGTTTCATCTATTCCAATTAAAAAACCAGCTTGTTATAATTCGTACCCTTGGTATAATAAAGTCACATGTGATCTTAGGTATATTACAGTAGCAGTAGAGCTCCTTGTGAAAGTTCGTCCAGGGAAGTACTGCCACCTTACCTATTTCTGCCGCCAAGCAGTAATATGAGCATTGCTGTGTTTCGGTTTTTACGGGTAAAGGACTATTCACATTAGACCGTGCCGGGTGCGAGCCGAGCCACGTACAAGACTGGGATTGGAAATGCTGCGCACATTTTATATGAAGTGATTGACATTACAATGTGCCGGGTCCTTGGCACGGACGAGAGACGCCCGAGTTGCCGGATGCGGCCCGTCCCGCCTCAGCTCGTTGTAATGTGAACACTCTCCAGTGCGTCGTACGCGCCCCGCACTCTGATTACACGTGAAATTTTATTACTTTTCCTAATTATTTATGCATAAAAAAAAAATATTTTGTTTGTGAAATCATGAAACAAGTATCAGATGTTTTATTTATTTATTAAAAACAAAATGTGGTTTCCTTTAACTACTAAATAATAACCAATTCGGAATTCTTAAAAAAAATAACACTTACTGTGTACATACTAATATAGCAATATAAGTTAGGAATACCTAATTGAAGCTGTAAAGTTAGCAAGTTCCTTTATGATGGCAAGATCAGTTATTTAGTAGCTAAAGGAAACTAAATTGTGTAAATGTACTACGTTTTTATAAAATAAATAAAACATCAGAACCTCCCTTCATTATTTCAGATGAAAGACGTCCGCTGCTGGACATTAGTTCATGCGTCAGCAGGAGGGTGGCCTGTTCCTGGCATTGTGGTAATCTGGCATTTTGCTAATCTGACATTCTGCGAACCTGGCATTATGCTAATCTGACATTCTGCCCGTTTGGTATTTTGTAATGCTGACATAACTGCTTGGCGGCAGAGATAAGTAACGTGGAAGTACTACTCTGGACGAGCTGTTTCTCAAGGAGCTCTACTGCTATTAAAATTGCATAAACATGTATGGAAGTTCTCGTCAAAACGAATCATATGACCAGGAAGCTGCTACTGAAGAGTTCCTCTCATCTTTCTGCCACTTCAAAACCGATAGGGCTAGCACGATAGGGCGCGACTAGCGCGAGAGCGACATACAGCTCGAGATACTGCTATTCTTGCATAGAGATCTCGCGCTTTTTGTCGCTCTCGCGCTAGTCGCGCTCTATCGTGCTAGGCCTGTAGGTCACCGTAACATTTTATTTTCATTCGAATTACATCAACGTGGCAAGTTTTATTGAAATCGGTCAAAGGAAAGTGGGTGAAATTCAATAAACCAGATTCATTCCCTAATTTGCCTCCCTTAGAAGTGGAATATTTTCTTTCGATTTGATTGGGATCACTGCTGAGATACACCCTTTCGAACAACATAATAGTCATCGCCATCGGTTCACAAATGTTGCCGTAATACACACAGAAAAAAACAGTCGAATTGAGAACCTACTCCTTTTTTTAAGTCGGTTAACAATCAGAACACACGTGTAAAATGTTTCTGTACTATGTTTCCGATGACATGAAACCACTATAAATAACTTAAATTTTATTTTTGCTTAATAAATTCGCAAACTTGAAGTGTGTTAGATACACGTTTTATTTCATTATTACAGTTTACGCTTTCAATTTATTCTCGGTATGAGCATGAACGAGAAGACACTAGTATGAAATATTGTAATATCAACTTTTGAAACTTCAATATAAAAATAATATCGCAAATAGAGATTTGAAACTTTTATTTCATTTCAAATTAGAGTCGAATTTAATTTGCTCCAAGTAATTACTGAACGGTAGTTCATATAATTTTAAAAAGTACGACGAGACAAAATCAAGGCGTGTGGCGACGCCGTATATTTACGCCGAATAAGCAGTATATTTTTTTAATTATTTTTCTTTTCCTACTTTTAGAGCGTTTCTCACAAACGTTGAGCTGTGAGATTATTGAACTTACGCGGAATAATTCCTATTTATCCAGTGTCCTTGCATTGCTCTACATTCACGTGGCATTGAAACCTAAAGGACTTAACAAGGCCAAGACGGCGTCAGGGCGTGGCGCCGGCGCGGCGGTGGCGGCGGCGGCTCGAATATGCTACCTACAAATCTTCACCCCTTCCTATAGAAATTACGCTGAATACGTACAGTGGCCATTGCGTTATTTTTATAAGACATTGATCCTCTTGCTATTACTTTTCTACTTTTTTAAACTCATTGAAAATTTTGATTCATTGCATATTTGTTTTTTGTTCTATTAATTTACCATTAATAAACAAAAAACAAATTATATTGTTTTTATTTCTGTGAGCCGAAATTGCGCTATGACGAAATTCTATTGCATTTTAAATATAATACAAATTAGTTTCATTCAGAGATTTAAATAATGAATAATAATTGCTCAAGGCTCGCTCGAGGCGATGTCTGTACTTTTCAAATCAAAAAAGATAGGACGTCTGACAAACGAGATTTCTTATAACTTTGACGAAAACCGGCACTAAGTCCTTCATTAACGAACTATCTACATCTTCAATCTACTCACACACTGTATACTTGTGTATATAACAGTAGTGTCAGCCACTATTATTAACTAATTATACCAGATACTGTCCTGAAGTTGTTCGAGTCATTCCTGTCAGTGTTTTGTATTCAATCTTTAATATACAACACGTGTGTTATGTATTACACCTCATATTACTCGTATAAATTTGGGTAAATGAATATTGATGTTTGTAGAAATGTATAGGTATTTTTTGATTTTGTTGCTCAAAATGTCAAGTAGAATTTTCCTGCCTGAGCAACGGGACCGTTATACATATTGTCTTTCTTACGTATTACCAGTGTGACCTATTATAATGTTTTCACAATAGTATTACCTACCCTTGGTATGGTAAATGCGATCATACGCCAAAAATGCTTTAAACATAAAAGTCATAAAAATTCTACGAACTATAAATAAGTCGTTAAAAAAACAAAACAACGATCTGCAACAGGCAAAAAGAAAAAATTGCAAAGTCCGATGGTTCGTTCCGTGGCTTAGTTGGCAAAGCGTCTGGCACGGTTTGTGAGAAGACTTTGATTCGAATTCAGCCGGATCGAAGGATTTTTTCTAAGTGATTAATAATTATAACAAACTAGTGGAGTAATAATTGAATATCATCGTAATGAAACATCCTGATATTCAAAATGAAATTTTAAAACTCTCCTTTTTAAGCATAAAAGTTATCGACTAACGACGTAATATCTTTAAACCTGAAAAGTTGTATTTTTGCAGATATGGCCTTTTCACAAGCGTGCGATTAATATTGAAGTGTTTATTGTTGTATATTATATTCGTTATTATTAAATTATTGAGACCATTCTATATTTTAGTGTTCAGTACTTACAAAGCATCTCATCGGTTTTGAAGACGTTTTGAGAAAAATAATATATTACCATATACACGACTTTCGTTACTTTGAAAACTCATGCATATTTGAATACCTAAACACACGTCACACGATGATATAACCACGATCCTCGTCGTCTTCCACGATTTCTGCACTCATGATTATTCGGTAATCCAAAAATTGCTAATTTTATGCACCTTCGAAATCACACAACAATAAATACAGTAGAAGTGCTTAGTGGGCGTGTCACGTGTGCCAACAGTACGTGGAGTTCCACTTACTTGAGCTCAGTCCGCCATTATCGCATTGTACACTAAGGTCGTGTCCATTATCTCACGCAAAACCTCGATAATCGTGGAATAATGCCTTACTTTGCTACGTTGGAGTGCAAAAATTATAGTCGCACCTGTAATATTATCCATGGTGGTGTTTTATATCATCGTTAATTCTTATATTATTTATTGAAAAAAAAAATATATATATTAGGGGTTAAAGTATGAAATTGCCGTTTTATTGCAATAGGTTCTTTGAATTTTCATAGAATCTTCATGGTTTGAGGTTTTCGAATGAAACTTTTTTCAAATGGTTTCTGTGATTTTTTTTTTTTTTAAATTTGAAACATTTGAATATCGACTTTCAATTGTTTTTGTTATTCAATTTAGACAAGAAAGATGGATACTGCGAAAATTCGAGTGATTTTTGAATACGAGTTCCGACGCGGAACTAACGCGGCAGAAACAGCCCGCAATATCAATGCTGCGTTCGGAGAGGGGTCTACTAATGAACGCACCGTGCGATTTTGGTTTAAACGCTTTCGTGATGGAAATTTCGACTTAAAGAACGAGTCACGAGGAAGACCGCCCACACAGGTGAATAACGATGAATTAAGAGAGATAGTGGAAGCCGATCCTAGTCAAACTACCCAGGAATTAGCGGCATGGTTTAACGTTACCTTACCCACAATATTGACTCACTTGCGTCAAATCAATAAAATAAAAAAATACGAAAAATGGGTGCCTCATGATTTGACTGATCTGCAGAAAGAAACGCGTGTTGAAACTTGTGTTGCCTTGTTGAACCGGTACAGAAATGAAGGAATATTGGATCGAATTGTAACATGTGATGAAAAGTGGATTCTTTATGATAACCGGAAAAGAAAAATGCAATGCCTGACCCCAGGTGAAATGCCACAACAGTGTCCTAAATCAAAACTTACCAATAAAAAGGTAATGGTAACTGTTTGGTGGTCTCAGCATGGTGTTATTCACTATAGTTTTCTCCGATCTGTTCAAGCAATAACGGCAGATGTCTATTGTGCCGAACTCCGAACCATATTGACAAAACCAGCAGTAAAACAGCCCCGACTCATGAATCGATCTTCACCATTATTGCTCCACGACAACGCGAGACCTCACACAGCACGAGAAACCATTTTGACCCTTCAGGAACTGCAGTTAGAAACCATTCGTCATCCTCCGTATTCACCAGACCTTGCTCCAACGGACTACCATTTTTTTCGTGATTTGGACAATTATCTACGTGACAAGAAGTTTTCTTCCCAGGAGGCAGTACAAAATGCTTTCACACAGTTTGTGCAGTCTAGATCGTCGGAGTTCTATCGCAAAGGCATTAATAACCTTCCCATTAGATGGCAGCAATGTATAGATAATAATGGCAACTATTTTGATTAAATAAATTTGTTAAAAATTTAATAAATAAACAATTTAGATTTTCAGTACAAATCGGCAATTTCATACTTTAACCCCTATTATATTCTGTTTATCGTAAAGGATTTTTTTTATTGTAAGAAACGAAAGTAAACTGTATACCACTGCAATATGTACGACTTTTTTGAAGAACATTAATACGTTCGGTTGTCGTTCAGCTATTGCCTCTAGATGGCAGCACATCGAACGAAATTTCAATATAAAATCGAACATCGTAACTTGGAATAATAGGTATCGAACTTTCAACGTTACGCCAACTGGGTAAAGTTTAATTGATATTAACAATTGAATTTGTTACGTCTTATTAAATTAGAATCTACGACCAATCGTTGTCAAGAATTCCTAGTGCTTAACATTATAATAGTGTGAGTTTTGGCCACAGCAGTTCTGATAGTAATCGAGGCTTAAGGTCATTCTATTGTTTTTTAACCAACTTCAAAAAAGGAGGAGGCTTTTAATTCGACTGTACTTTTTTTGTATTTATGTTACGTGATTACTCCGCCATTTGTGAACCGATTTTGATGATTCTCCTTTTTTTTGGAAATTCAGTATTGATCCCATTTAAATTTGAAGAAAATATTCCACCTCTAAGGGTGGCAAACTAAGGGATGAATTCGGTTTCGCACACTTTCCTGTAACCGATTTCAATAAACCTTGGCAAGTAGATGTAATTCCACGAACTTCTGAGGTCGGATTTTCTTATAAAAAGTTATTTCTTCCATGTTCGAAACCATCGGTCGGTTTTCCCGATCGGTCCACATTCACAAAGTTAAGCAATTTTAACTAATTTTCACCAAATGTAGCTTCAGTTATTTTCTTCTCGGTCAAAGTACACGGTATGTATAGTAATTAATTTTCATGTTAGACTTAACGATATAATAAAATTTAATTGACGAGAAAGCGGAAAGCGTTGATTGTTTGTGTTATTCTAGGATCGATAACTTTTGTTGGGATCCTTTTGCTTTTGGGATTATATAAAGGCTTCTAAAATTTGTGTATATAGTTACTGTGCTTTGGCACGGTGTACTCCGTCATAGAAGATTGGGCTTGTCAATAAAGCTTACAGTCTTTCTACATGTTTTCGGCAAAGTATGTAATCCGGTATTCTATATAATGCCCAGCTAGGCAGCGTATGAAATAAACTCTATTATACACTTGATCTAGGTATATAGTAGCAGTAGAGCTCCTTGTGAAAGAGCTCATCCAGGGAGTACTGCCACTTTACCTATTTCTACCGTTCCGGTTTGGAAGAGTATGGGTGCTGCTGGTGAAATTACAGGCACATGGAAATTGCCAACTTATGTCTCAAGGTGACGGGCGCAGTGGCAGTGCCCCTAAGATCTTTGCGATTTAAAGCTTTGAGTGGCACTGCAACTGTTATGGCCAGGCGTGTTGCTTATTATCAGGCTCACGACTTGTTCGTCCCGTCACTTGGTATTTATT
>NW_020653851.1:7159078-7186607 GCF_003589595.1 Hyposmocoma kahamanoa
TTATTATAAAAGAAAAGATATCTACAATGCCGAATGTCCATTACGTAATGTGTAAAATCTTAAATGTCGATTAATATTAATTAAGATTATGAATTATGTAAGTTAAGAAGAATGTTTTATGTACGTTCAGTCAGAATAGTTCATCTTATATTTACTTAAGAAAATCTCCATTTTCTTCGAACATAATATTATATTATAGTAACAATGAAAACTTAACATACTATTTAATGCATTATGCAAAACTGTTATATTAGGTGGTTATATGATATCTGAAAGTAAATCCAATAATTCTTGAACTTAATATAAAAAATTAAACTCAATTTCATTGGAATCAAACATCATTAAACTTTTAGTAAACATTTGTTTACAGTATAGCAGTATACAGTACAGTATAGCTTTTGTTCAAAAAACAGTACCTATCCATAATACGTTTCGACGCAGCTCGGGAATGTAAACAAATTTGGTTCTAGTAGCTTTTTCCTATATTAACCTAACATATACCCGCAGGGGGGTTGTCGGATCTGCTCGGAAACGCAAACAGAAATTACTAATTAGATGTTTTGTCTTAATAATTTGTTAAATCTTCGGCCGGAATTCTATACAATACGGATGTATTCCACACAATGCCCAGGAATTGTGTATAATGGTAAAAATATTAACTATTATATACATTGAATAAGGAAGACCTGTATTTTATAGAATGACTAGATATTTTATATAATCCCTGAATTATAGACATTGCTGTTAGCTTTATATACTTTACAATATTGACTTAGTGGATACGACATCAGTCAGCGTCGAAAGTAAACGCGTACATAATCACGCCATTTTTTTTTCGGAATCTGTCGGCCTCTACGTATCACAGCCTTCGGGCATCCATTTCATTAAAATCCAAATGCGCCTCTCAGATGCTACCAGTCAACATTTAAATAAACTTACTTAGGTTTTACATTTATGTTGGTAGGTAATATTAAGATTTTTAAAACGTCTTATTCGCGCTGAAAAAATTAAATAAACCATATTATACAGGGTGTAACAGAAAGGTGTACTTTTATTAACGGAACCGTACGTGTATGTGCTTCATTTATTTCTTTATTTATTATATATAATAATTTAGTACCTAAGGTATAGAAATTTAATTAAATATCAAACTAGTGAATTTATAAATCGTATTGATTAGAGATATCTATGTCGCAGGTCTATAGCAAATAATTTATTTTTTAATTGGGACTAAATCACTCATAAATTTGTCAGTTAAATATGCCCCGAAAACGAAATGCTGCTAACCTACATATTTAAATCCTTTTTGTTGATATTAAAATAAAACATTTTTTCGTAATACGATCAATGTGTTGCACATATAGGTATTTACATACAATTTTAATACAGTAGTAAGTAGTACATTAACAACAAAGCACAAGGTGATAAATGCCCCACTACACACACAATTGTACGTAACTTAATGTTTAGGAACACATATTTATTTACGATAATTTTGCAATAGTGTGCGCTATCGACCGCTCTCAATAAACTGCATTCCATGACACAGAATCATACTTTAAAATCGATCGATATCGATAATTTTTAGTCCTCAAACTCAAAAATCACAAAAATCTGGCAGTAAATCACCTTTTATTTCAATGTGAACAAGTTTCGCCTTGTGGAATTGAATTTGTAACATTTTAGAATTCCGTTCTCATGTTACACAATTTAATTAAACGAAACTTTGATCACTTGACTCATAAACCACAAGTCTGCAAACGATGTCATGAATTTAATAGCAATTTATATAAGTAACGAATAAAAAAAGAAAATTCTGTTTTTAATATATAGTGATAAAAAGTGACTCCGAAACCCTGCGCAATTAAATCGCAGTTGAAAGACTCAGTCGCGGCTTTTGGACACCGCTTAGATTTTTATATAGATTTTTACATACCAAAGACACTCCTTTCTCGCTGCGTGCTTTAGAAAAAGATACATAAATAATAACATACACATAATAACGCACACAATCGGGACTATGAGCACTAGGAAAACCCATCGCGGGTGCCATGGACACACACATAGACAACCACAAATTACACCCAAACTCACGAGAGAAATAGATATAGGCCATACAAATATTTCTCCCGGCCCGGGAATGGAACCCGAGATCTCTGCGACGCAGTCCAGGATGGTAACCGTTCAGCCACAAAGACAGTTAAAATACATTTATATTATTAAGAATGAAATTATTTACATGTGATAGTTTTAGTGACATCAGCTGATCGAAATTTAACAACCTGGAATTTCTGTAAATAACAGAAGAAAATAAAATAACAATGTAAATATGTTTCATACCATTCACTGAGTATGATCTTGAAATACTTATGACCAATTAACTACACATTCCTATTATACCCTGTATATACTTTGAAACTTGGAAATAACACTTTGAAAGAAAAAATATACCCTGTAAACCACCACGGTCTCTAATTTACATCAAACCTTCTATCTCTTTCATTTAATCGATAAAAACATAAGTAGGCAGTTTTCTGTCATCAGTAGATAAAGCTTGTGCTAATTATTGCTACTCTCTAATGAATTTTAAAAGCTAATATATTTTTTCTGACTATTTACAAAAGTCAATCTTTTAAAAACAAAAACGTCACGTTTGCCAATACAAGCAATGCAATACAAACATTACAAAAATCAAAAAAGTTGTACATATGTAAAATTGTAAAAAAATAAAAACTGATTGTCATTTCAGTAATTTCCAACTAATTATTTGCCCTAGAGCCTGTCTTTTCCAATACTGACACTAGCATAAAAGGTCGTTCATTTCAGACCGTATCGATTGACATCAATCTTCTCAAACGCGAATCTTAACACAAGAAACAAAATATTTAACCGTCAAAGTAAGCACCTTAATCAGTTTCCAATTAACCGCCAATATACATAAGTAAAATAGTCTATCATCTCATTCAAAATAAGACCTTCCCAAATGATTAGGGAATTGGAGCTGTCGCGCCACCCCGAACATAAAATAAATACATCATCGGAGCGAAGATGAGAGGAAAATGCTTAATAAAACCATCCTTAGAGCCAAATGACGGGAGCTGTCACCCACTACCCCACTTACAAATGGAAGGAAGGGGAAGGCAGTGTATGGAAGGTTATACCAAAAAAGATTGCGTAACAAAGGTAATGGAACCTTATGCCGCAGCAACAAATCAGATGAATTTCACGTATTTGTCAGGCCCTCTAATTGCCACTCCAGATCTTTTCTGTTACGCAATGTTCCCGAGAAATAAGAGCTTTTTATATATTAAAAACCGCTCGCTACTCTATTATACTAATTCACGGAAGTGTCGTCGCTGTGATTGGTACTTGTTGAAAGTGTTTCTTCATAATAACACCTATTTTACACTTTAGTACAAGTACACATATTTGAAGTAACCTAGTAGCTACCACAACACTAAATCGATATAATCGATGCTTTCTTTGTCCTTCAACTTTTCTATCAACAATACTTACTATTCACTCATTACAAAATAACAATACGACTTGTAATTTTTATATTATTTTATATAATTAATGAAAGATATATAAAGTATATATTTTACATGTATGTCTCTATGTAGGTACATCTTTTTCGCTTTTGGCAGATGCTAGTAACTACAAATCTATTCCACAGGATCAATAGGTACCACATGGCATTAAAATATAAATTGAACTGTACACTGCTTACGAGAAAAACGCTTTAACGTTCAAATTATCTCTTGTCCAAAATGTTTTGAAACATATTGTGTTCTTGACTGCATCTACCATGAATTTACATCCTTGTTACTCGTAGTAACTGTGATAAAAATCTGTGTCATAACATACAGGCAAGGTCGACCGTAATGCCCTAAATTACGGCCTCGGGCTTTTTCATTACATTACTGCCCTATGACAGTAATGGATTTATTTTTTAATTTAATTGCACTGTACTTCTCAACAGATAAGGCAAAAAGTTGTATGTTCGAAAAACATAAATGTATTTCGTAAAAACTTAAAGTATAGAAAAAAACTAAACATTTGCAATTTAACTACATTTAGATAGACAGATAGATGTTACGTTTATTCAGCACAAGTACAAATACGTACGGAAATTCTGATCTACATGTATCAAACCCATCGCTTACGGTAATATCTATGTAGCATGCGTTCATGCAAAACTTTACAAAATTTTACTTCAAATTGTATTATTATATCTATGGGAGAATAGCTGGCCATCTGTTTATAAGAAAAAAAAAACAAGAACCGGCCATTTGCAAAATCCGTAATTGTTGTGTTAATATAATATATCTTTATTGTGAAGCGACATTTGTTTTTCCCTGCATGTATCTTTGTATTTATTTCCCCTCAAATATGATGAAAACATTCCCTCCTTCCTCAGTCTTCGACTTCGGGCTTCCGATAGTCTCGTTCCTCGTTCCTTATTTACCGCCCTTAATGCAAAAAACAAAATGTTAGTATTGCTAGAGACGCTGTATGTACAATTTGCCATATAAAATAAAAGTACTTTACACGGTCACTCGCGACAACTGTCTGTGTAAACTAAAGGTAAAAGCACAGATATAAATTAAAGTTATGATTGTCCTACCTATCGTTTCTTGAAGCAGTATATTATTTTATTATATATCATTAACATCTAATCATAAATTAGCATATAATAACAATGCTATTATTGACGATGACGTTAAATTGTAGTAGACTTACTACTTACTACTATAATAATTAGAAATAAAATAAATATGTATTTGGCGTCTATTTTGAACCGATCAACCTGCAGATCTTATTAACACCGCTGTGACAGTAGTGTTCTGCGGAGGCTGGCTTCAAAGCTGTCCATCGCCCAGAAATAATGATCAACTGGTTATGACGCACCCTTGTGACCTTTTGTGCTCATTGACCCAAATAGTTGACAACCCTTTGTAAACGTTTTATAAAATAGAATAGAATTCTACTCGAACGTATAATGGAACACGCTTCGCCGGTTTTCACTTTGTTGTAAATTTGAAAGCTGCCTTTTTAACCTCGGAAATCTAATACAATTTATTTCAGCGAAAAAAGATTAAACATTACGGTGGTAAACAAAAATCATCATCGGAGTGAACAAAGATCTTCTAGAATAATAGAATTATGATGAAACTGGAGCTATCACTAATGCAAAGTACGTCCTAAAGATCAAGGATTTGACAAAACACCCTGGTCACGTGTAAAGTACTCAATCTGATGGATGAAGAGTTGATACCACCTCTTTGAAGTCAATTAAGTCCAGCGCTAAATTTGTAGTGGCTCGAGTGGTAGAGTGGCTTGCACACCGGTTTTTATGGTGTCGCCATCTTGAGGTCCCGGGTTCCGTCCCCGGCCGGGTCAACGTAGAAAAAACTTTTTTTTTTTTTGTTTGTATGTCCATGCCACAAGCACTATAGTTACTTACTTTGGGACCAGAGGAACGTATGTGATGTTGTCATATTATTATTATTATTTTATTATTGACTTATTCAAATAATAAAATATTGTAAACAAACAAGAATTATTTGATGATTTATTCGTTATGTGTATACATTTGATTGTAGGCGACTGTACATAAGGTTTATACAAAAAACTATATAGGCATAGAATAAGTAATGTATAGAATCGTAATACCGTAACCGTACACAACACACCAAATTAAGTTTCTGGATACATATGGATAGTTTACTTCAGAAAAGCTACTCGCTTTCCTTCAATACGTCACCCTAATGCACTTCTTTCCCATTTTCCTCCGTCTCAAGTCACAAAGCTAGTCCTTATTATTATTGCCGACTTTTCTTTCCACTGTTCCGTCCACTTAATGCAAGAAAATACCTATTCACAGTGATCTTGACTCGTTTTTGTTATTATAAAGTTTTTTTTTTAGAGAACTCACTCTAGTGACAACATGAACGTCTACTAAGTATATTTTCCAAAAATGGTTATCAAGTACGCCTATGGCACCGAATTCAGATGCTACATGGTTTGTAACATCTGAACTCGGTATTATTTGTTGCCAAATACGACAGGTATTGCTATTTTGAAAAAAAATATACTGTGGTCGTCAGTTTTCTAAAATGTAAGTAAACATCTTAATTGTCTTTTCTGTTAATGAAATATAGTTAAAATAATGTAATTTTAGAAAAAAGGAATGGATTAAATCAATACATAGTTTTTAATTAATTTTCAAAACATCGAAAATGTCGCTTCCGTTTGTGTGTTCAAGCAATAATTTTATTTCTCAAAAATCATTTTTAATATGAACATTATCACACCAAAAAAATGTTAGAAAAAAGAAGAAAATGACTTAATAATAATAATAATAATAATGTGCCAGATAACTACACCAATGACTCGGTCTCAAATTAGGAATTTCCCAGTAATATAATGATGCCGTAATAATGAGTACTGTAATGTAATAATGTCATAGTAATTTATTGTCATAATAATTAGTACCATAGCAACAGAATTTACTCCATGCTTTTGCATGCATTTACTCCACGCAGAGCACCTAGACCGGAACCAATTTAGAAAAGTTCATTTCCCAAATTGGTCCCACCGGAAATGGAACCCGGGACCGGGACTTCATCCACCGCCGACAGTGCAAACCGTCGTTGGGCCACCGAGGCCATCGACTTGTACTTATTTATAGCGAATATGAACAACTTTTAATACGTGCACCGAGTGTAAGCAAATTTACTAACATTTGTGACATTAAAACTGAAATGAGGAGCACCTATCTGGATATAACGACATGTGGTACTTAATACATAATGTGACCATTATTTTTTCCCCTCAGAACGGGACGCGAGTAAATTTATTATTGTTTTAAAGATGATTTTTAAAAATTAAAAAAAGAACTGAAACATGTTTATTGATAAAAATTTTAAAAAAAATCTAATCTTCTGTGGTCTGGTGGGCTGACTTTGCTATTTATTTTTCGGATAAACAAATTTTCTTTAATATGTTAGGTTTAGTATTTAAATACCTTCCACGGCAGCCATGCACATCACGCCACCCACCGGTTCATTCCCGCAAAAAACAATGTTCGCGCAGTACTGTAAAGGTGCGGGCGACAAAGCTTACTTGCTGACGCTACGCTAAATTTATTGTGACGTTTGTCCTGTTTATCAAAGCGTGACATTTTTAAGTATTTTGGTGACAGCGAGACATGAAGATTAGAAGCTGGACTGTCCCGCTCAAAGCTGGACTGTCCCGCTCAAAGCGGGACGTATGGTCACGTCATTAATACAACACAACAAACTTTTATATCTCATTACCTGTTATTACTGGTGGATAGATAATAATGGCTATTGTGTAAAGTAATAAAAAATCTTTAACGAAAACATATTAACATAATGCGTATATTTTTTTATAAACAGTATACAGCATTCAGAATTTATAGTCAGTGTAATCTTGTAATATACATGTTAATAATACATTTATAAATATCGTATATTTATATCATAGTATACTTTTCACATTTACTCTAGCTCCTTCTAATAAAGTTCGTCGAATTACTACCACCTCACCTTTCATTTCTGCCGCTTTCTGCCGCCAAGTAGTAATACTTCGTTCCGGTTTAGAGGGGTATGGGTACTGGTGAAATTACAGGCACATGGGACTAGTGTTGAATAGTTAAGTCTCTGAATGACGGGCGCAGAGGCAATTTAGGCGATCTAAAGCTCTGAGTGGGACTGCAGTGCTATGGACAGGCGTGTCGCTTACCACCAGGTGCACGACTTGTTCGTCGCATCATTTGGTATCTTTGGTATGGTATCATAAAAAACAATAATAGAACTTCAATTGCTATTTGACCAAATCTATAATTATTCTCGTTATGCTGAAATATAGCTCTGAATGATTGCTTTTATTACCGATAAGTGATTGAAAGTCTCTGAATATCAGTATATCTGAAAAGCCTTATTATAATTAATATTAATATCGTATATTTAAAGATATGTATGCACTTTGATAAAATAATAATCCGTGATTTCAGGCAAAATCCCATTTTATATAATAATATACAGTACGTAATACGACAATAATAAAATTATAATAATGATAATGAAAAACACCGGAAGTATCCGATCTGGCACAAGAAATCACCCAGATCTGGCGCAAGAAATCACCGACATATGGCATGTGGCCTCCAGTGAAAATAATCCCAATTACTTTACTCATAAACGGGTTAATTCCAGCCAGCCTCGCTAACAACTTGATACAGTTGAATTTCTGTGGCGTATCTTTTCCAGTGCAAAACACAGAAAACGATAACACTCAATATTAGGACTTTAGTCTCAACAAGATTTTTTTACTTTGTCGAGACTCGCCACTAATGTTTTCAGTCTCGTGAATATCGAGACTTATGAGTCTTAACTTAAGTCATTTAATAAAAGAGTATTAAAAAAATCTACAAAACCTACTGTCACTTTTTAATCTGGTTACGTGGATATGGCAATAGCGTAGAGTGGAGCTTAGTATAATTTGTGAAGATTGAAGAATAATAAATAGTAATAAAATCGGATCTTCTCTATCTGAAACTGTATTCATTGTTCTCTGTTTCTAACGAGGTCACAATATATAATCGTCATCATTTTTTATTTAATAATGTGATTTAATCAAGATCATCAAACCATTTATACCTCCCACTGCTGGGTACAGGTCGCCTGTCAGGCGAGGGTCAAAGTAAAGTCAAATAATCTTTATTTCATAGCTAAGCAAATTACACTTGAAATCGTCATAACTTCTGCTCATTCGTAAGGCAGATTCCCCTGAGAAGAATAAGTAAGAAACTCTAGGGGTTACTCTTTGTAAATATACATTTCAATTCATTTATCATTATAATATTTAAATTTAACATTTAGATCGAGACTACCTATAAGAGCTTAATGTTCACTACCACGGATTTTTGTCATCCAAGTACGCAGAAGCTGTATAATAATAACCTTCCCCATAAAGTTTTTGTTTCACTATAGTTTTAAGCCTCGTAAATGGTAAATTTTGAATATCAATCGGAATCTTATTATAGAAGCTTACCTTACCCCTTAAATGAATTTGAGACTTTGAAGACGACTGTCAAAAATACCTAGTTTATTTTTATTCCTCATATTAACGTGGCCTCCAGTCCGTCACAATTTTTCATAAAAATATAAAAAAATTCATATAATAAATAACATTTTTCATAAATGTACTGTCATATTAGTGTAAGAATGTTAATCTCTTTATACTTATCTCTCAAAGACACTCTGGGGCCCAGATTGTAAATTGCCCTAACCGCACGTTTTTGCATTACAAAGATTCTGTTAATAGGCCAGGCAATTAGGCAGGGTTTAAGCCATAGACCGCTACACTGGCCCAATGTGGGACTTCAAACTTTTTCCGTGGGTTGTGAACCTTCTTTGACATGCAGATTTCATCACGATGTTTTCCATCACCAAAAAGCACATCATACATTTCAAATTAATTTCGCACATAAATTCCGAAAAACTCAGCTATTACCATTCTTAAACATTAGCAACGTAGAGCTGAAGTTCAAATTGAAATCATGATTAAGTAAAAACAAACATAAATAAGTAGATATTATATACGTACGTATGTATACGTACGTATATAATGCCGAACCAAACCAATGGTTTTGCAATGGCAATACTAAAATACACCTACTATTGTAATTACAAAATTGACAGAAAATTGCAGAAACTAAATACTAGACGATTTGGTACAGGCATCTGACATCACTATTGGTTTGATTATGTCACCCGGATCAACGATTCTCAAAGTTGCATTTGCTTCTAAATGTTTCTAATAGAACTCTGATATATAGCTGCTATTTATTTAAAAATAGGTTAGTTCTTTACGGGATTATTATCGACCGACTGAAATGAAACTTCAGAGATTAATTGTGCTCTTAAAAAGCACGCCATAGATTTTTCGACTTTTTTGTATTTTTTTTTTTTTGATGATATCAAGTGACGGGACAAATAACTCGTGGACCTGGTGTTAAGCGACACGCTTATCCAAAACAGTTGCTGTGCACCTCTAATATTTAAATCGCAAAGATCTGAGGGTCACTGTCAACTGCCCATCACTCTAAGACATAAAGTTGAGTCCCATGTGTCTATACTTTCACCAGCACACTTACCTCACCTTACTTACGTAATTTCGAATACATTATCTTTTACGACTTTTGGGAATTATTAAATTCGTTCGTGAAATTTAGAATAGTCCTTTATTAAATACTGTATGTTTTATATAGGTTATTTCTGGAAAGTTTCAAAAATCAAAGATCGATTGTTGTTAAAGTTCCACTATGTGCTAACAGTCAAATAGAACAGGGTAATTACTAAACTGACTGGAACGCATTTATATTGTGTGAATAATATGCTAGTTCTGATAAGTTTGAGTACCACTGTCTGTTGATTAGTGTCTAGTATCGTAGTGTTGGTACGGTACACGTGAAGAATGACCTCGGAAAGAGGAAACCATTCAAAATATTTAATTGAACTGTTAAACGTACCTTTATGAAATTCAACTCCACCTAAATATACCATGCACGACAAGGCCATCCTTTTTATATATTTTTTTTTAATATACGGTCTTTCATTGTTTTTTTGTTCTTGTCTTTTAAAGTAAAATGAAATGCGGTGTCAACCGTTTTTCACTATGATAATTATAATTTACAGTCCTTTGTAGGAATCAATGAATATATACGCATATTATTATATGCATACACACATCAACAAACATTATTAATTTAACTTAGTACCTACCTTAAAGTACTTTATCCCAATTTACGCTAGCTATATAGCGCTATAACTATTTAGCGCTACATACTATTTCCAAAATATTTAAACAATGTGCATTTTTTGCAAGGTAAATTTAAACTACAGTTCAGAATGATGATTCGCATGTATATTAAACATAACTTGACTAATGTCATCTCAATCTGCCGTGACCATGGGACCTATAAAGAGTCCAAAACGTTGGTTTGTTTAAAAAAACAAATATTTCCAAGAATGAAACAATTTTTCCGGATTTAAATCGCGTATATTTGTTTTTTCAAACAAACCGACGTTGAGAGACAAAAGTTGGATCCAGGGTAGTAGTAGAAACATTTAGAGAGTTAAGGTCTAGTTTATTACTAACACAGTAGTCGTCAAGACAAGAAACATATTAATATAATGCGTATTATTATTATTATTATTATTTGGTCAGTTCGATTCCTAGATTAGGCAAGCAACTTCTTAAGTCTTTGAATGCAGTATTACCACAATTAGGTACTTACTTAAGGGTTACTTACTTGTAAAAATAAAATTGAAATTGTACGTAGAAAGCTGAGAGAACATAATATGTCCATTGAATATGCAGAATTATTAGAACACTGCCTAACATCAGGCTGTCTATTGTGGAATAATGAATTCTACCTACAAATTGACGGTATAGCGATGGGCTCCCCGGTATCCCCCGTTGTTGCCGATATATTCATGGAAGACTTTGAGAAGCGAGTTTTACCCATGGCCCCAGCTAGGCCGAAGATTTTCAAACGGTACGTTGAAGATACTCTCACAATATTACCTAAAGATAGCATACCTTCTTTTTTGGACCATCTTAATTCTTTTAGTACTAAGATCCAATTTACTATGGAACAAGAAAATTGTGGTACTTTAGCTTTCTTAGATGTTTTAATTAAAAGAAATCCTAATAACACCTTAGGCCATACTATATTTCGAAAGAAAACCCATATAGACAGGTATCTCAATGGTAATTCCCATCACCATCCTAGCCAGTTAGCTACCGTGGGCAAATCTTTGTTTCAGAGAGCACATGGTGTCTGCGACTGTAATCATCTGGCAGGGGAACTTCAGCATATAAAGCAAGTCCTACATGTGAATAAGTTGAAGATGCCACGCCAATGCCGCAGGCCCCGTGTGAAACCACCAACAGTCGAGCGAAGACCTGCCATCTTACCTTACGTGAGAGGTGTTACAGACAAGATCGGAAGAGTCCTCAGGCGTGCATCTATCAAGACCTATTTCAAGCTTCTGAGGAAGATTTCTCAGTTCCTGAGACCCGTGAAATGTAACATCCCCTTACAGGATGCAGGAGTTTACAAGCTTGACTGTGAGTGCGGTTTCTCTTATATTGGACAAACAAAGCGAAGTATTTATACCCGCGTCAAAGACCATATCGCTGATGTCGAACACCGTCGCGTAAACAAGTCTGCAGTCTGCGAGCATGTCATGGATAAACCTACACATTCAATGAAGTTTGACAAACCCCAGGTCCTTGCAAAAGAAGTCCGTTATCTACCCAGGATGCTGCGAGACGCCATTGAAATTAAAAAAACATCCTAATTTCAACAGGGAAGACGGTTTCTCCGTACCACCAGTTTGGGATCCAGTATTTCCTCTAATGAAAAATCCCAAACAGACATAAGACTGCAGTACTAATTAATATGTTTTAGTTTATTCTAATTTATATTAATAATTAATAATAAATTGAACTTAATTACAATTCATTCAATAAAATAATTTGTAAAATTTAATGTACCGTAAATTGGAATGTTTCCTTTGTAGAATTAAAAATAAGGTATTTAATTAATAACTATTGTAACTATAGTGAAAAAATAAGGTGGTTTGATCAATATTAGACATAACTGGTTGAAGACTGTACCATCTCAGTCAACCGTGACCATGGGACCTGTAAGGGCCCGAAACGTCGATTTTTTTTTAAAAAACAAATATACGCGATTTAAATCCGGAAAAATAGTTTCATTTCCTATGTGTAACAATCGCGAAAACCTAAGAACTCGATAAATATTCCCGATTTTGATATAGATATCTATCCTGGATGACGTTGCATCAATCATCACACACATTTTGCATTGTTCACTGGCAACTGGCGTCTTTCCTAGCGACTGGAAATTAGCCCATGTCGTTGCCATCCCAAATCCGCTACTCCCACGGCTTTCTCCCAATTTCGTCCTATCTCCAGCCTACCATTCCTGCCCAAGGTCCTTGAAAGCACTATTCATAAACAACTTTTCTCATTTGTCTCTCGTTATGATCTTATAAGTTCGTATCCATCCGGTTTTCGTCCTGGTCATAGCACAGTAACTGCCTTACTCAACGTCACGCCATGGATAACGAATTGTTTACTATTATTGTGTTACTGGACTTCAGCAGTGCTTTCAACTCTGTCGACAGACATCCTTCTTGCCATTCTTTGCTGTCTTAACTTCTCCCCTGCTGCAATCGCTTGGTTTTCAGACTACCTCCGCAATTGCCTTCAAAGGATCAAGAATGATGACACTTGTTCTGAATGGTCTCCTTTGACTTCAAGGGTGCCTCAAGGTGGTGTACTTTCACCTCTTTTCTTCTCGCTGTTCATAAATGAACTCACAAAACTAATTTCTCCTCCGTTCCACTTATATGCAGATGACTTGCAAATTTATAGACACTTTGATGTAACTAATACCATATCTGTCATTAAAGCTACTAATAAGGATCTTCTTGTGGTGAAGTCGAACAACGAAGAACAACGGCACATCAGACGACACATTTTTGTTCGAAAATCGCCTCTATTGCAACGGAACAAGATACCTCAATGTGTAGCTTGACGTGCTGGCGTATGTACAAAAATTAGTCCCGCAATTGGCTAGAAGAGATCTCTTCTAGAGATAAGCTCACCTTTGTATATGTCTTTTGTAACTTGTGTTTCATAAGTCTTTTCTGTGTGCAATAAAGAATAATCTTTATAATAATAATTATTATTATAAAGAATTATTAATTTTTGTGATTTCTATTCTTGATCTTCCTCTCCTTCTCTTTCCTTCTATTTTCCCTTCAATTATAACCTTCATAAATTCGTTATTACCTATAAAACCAGTCCACACATTTTAGGAATGGAGGAGGGTTACACTGACAAGAGCATGCTCTTAAAAAGGATGATAAAATACCAATCTTGTAATCGATCACCTTTACGTATTGTACTCATAATATCACAAAATTTACTGAAATAATTATCACGAGATAATTTTTGTTTGTTATTAGTACCTACATATCATCATAAATTATTGTAATCCAATAACTGTCGCGAATCTCGATATTAAAATGTAGTAAATATTTTATTGTTTGTATTATTGTTCAAACACGGTTACTCATATACACAAATACTTTTAGAAATTCATATCGTTCAAATCTTTCTAACATTAATTTATAAAATTTAAATCAGTATCGACGAAATATTGAAGTTGGTAAAAGTATTTATAAATTCATCTACATAACAAATTACAATATGTCTATTGCTAGAGACAAAATCTAACTTTCTATAAAATATGCCAAGTATTTAATGTATTTCATGTATTAACTGAAAATTGTTTAAGCCGTAAGTCTAATTCAAGAACGATCAACGGTTCAATTGTGTTTTTAAGATTGTAGTTGATATTTGAGGAAACATTGTTCATTACTCGTTCGATAAGAGGCACAAAAGGATTTTTTTGCAATGGGTCGACAGTGTATTGTGTGTGAAATCCATTACTAATTGTCACAAGCGACACGGTAGAGGTAGTCAGCTGTCGTCAGGTGTACACAGCGCCCGGCCGCTGCCGCAAGCGGTGCGGCCGTGTCGCATGACTGCGAATAGTGGTGCCATGCTTCCTGCAGTCGGCACTATGCCCGGCGCACAACTACACGTCCACTCAATAATAAATAAACAAATTAAACCGTAACTTTAATTTCGTACCGCGTAAACCAAATACTATCTCGCATAATATTTCGACGTGAGCATAATAAATTAAAAAATGTGCAAGCACGTGGTGTTAGTTCCTGTGAAGACTGTTGACGCAGGTAAGTTAAATATTTAATCTTAATGTTAATATAATTCAGCTAATAATTTGCGCACATTTCAAGTTCAACGAAGATTTCAATTTCCATGTCGATTTAGTTAGTAGTAATAAAACAGTTCAAATTATGAACAACGTTTATACATTAAGTTTTGTGTTTGGTATACTTCGATCGTTTGCTGCAGTGCAGTGCGTGCAGTGTTATTGTAGCAATGCCTGTCTTTGAGTTAATCATATGTTACTTGGGTGCAATTATTTCGCTTTACTTTGGCCGTAACGGTGAGTTCCTTGCTAGGGGTTAATAATTAATTATCTGTATCGATTCGTCCTTCACATTAGACTATAAATATTGATATAAATTTAAATTATGGTTGTCGGTCAATCGACGCGTATTGTTTTCCTATTCGCGGCCTAGTCAATTGTCTTAAATTAAGAACACATTTGTTCGTGTTAAGAGTTATATGTGTCTATTAATCGTCATATTGGTTTGAATGTATTCGTATAGGGTGTTGCGATGCTGTGTTTGATTGTTTATTGGGGAGTCCCAAGCGATGCGGAACTGGGACTTGGCGGATGAATGAATTGTAATCCCGGCATTGAGGCGGTATTGACGCGCAGCTTGCCTAACGCAGCGCGGCAGAGTTGTTCCTCGCGGCCTAGGCGGCGACGACCGCGACACATGCGCACTAGTGGTACCTACACCTCTTCACCAAAACATACAACATTCGCTCGTGTTGCAACTAACCTTATCGTCATCTGTAAATCTAAAGAATAATTGCAAAATAAGCACGCCCTGGCCGCTCGTAATAACCGAAACAACTGATAAAGAATGAACTCAAGATGAAGCTGCCTAAATTAGAATTGGGTAAGTTTTCATTGTAATTTTTATCAATTGAACTTGTAAATTATTAAAACGAAATCCATAACAGTTGGATTTCATAACACCTGTGATTTCTATTTTCATATTTCTTTATTCTAGTACGGTACGTACAGAGGTTCGTATAAATAACTTTCAGTTTACATATTACATTAAAATCAAAACACTTCATCAGGTTAGACTACATCTATCT
Source organism: Hyposmocoma kahamanoa (assembly GCF_003589595.1). Lineage (NCBI taxonomy): Eukaryota > Metazoa > Arthropoda > Insecta > Lepidoptera > Cosmopterigidae > Hyposmocoma > Hyposmocoma kahamanoa. The sequence continues at coordinate 7,175,036 of NW_020653851.1, forward strand.
GAATGATATTACACATATGAAAGCATATCTCATTATATCTATCTCTACCTAATTCGGTGGCAATTTTTATTAAATAAATATTCTCGTATGTTATCATGAAGCATTCTTTTATATAATGTATTATAACTTGAAATATTATTCTATATTTCACGATAATATACTCGTCACCGTACACATCATGTACATACCTTGTGAACTTGAACGATTTATTGTAGTAGAACACTTATTTTAAAAGTAATAAACTATTACGCTACATTATACGCAAACAACGTTGGGGGGAAAAGCAGTATAACTATAATACATCTCTTATATATAATAATACTATTACTTTTCCTCCAAATTTAGGCATAAATATATTTTTACCATACATTAGCTTTTGATTGTCATTAAATATAATTTGCAAATCAAATAATAACTAGATAAAGTCTTCAAATGTAATTATGGTTAAAGTTAAGTAAATTATCATTATTAAATATAACAAGATGTGTCCTTCAATGTATTTGAAAATTTCAGTTAATTTATTTTCTTTTATAAAACAACTCGTCACATACCTATTAATACATAGAAGTCAAGGACGATGGTCCAGCTCATTACCGTAACTAATTTACTGTATTTTTACAGTAACTAACATAGACATATATCTAGATATGTCTGTGGTAACTAACAAAGAACTTTTAAGTTAAAACCATGAAATCTGTTAGCGATTGTCTGTTTAAATAGGTCGCGCAATAATACAAGCAGATGATTTATCATTTAACAAAAGAAATGAGTGAATATGTGTTTGTTCTCGTTTCCGATGTGATTTTAATCACTAGATGCTAAAAAGAGATAGACGAGAACGTTTTTCATGCAGAAGCAAAATAATAAATAATATCAGTACCTCTACCATGATTTTAGTGCCGATAGCAGGTACACAGTATTTTGATTAGAAAGTGTCAGTTCGGTATTATGACTGCTAGGAGTGCTGCACAATTAGCCATATACAATTATCAAATAGTGGACGAGCCGTTAGCGACTATCGACAATGTAAACTCATGGTAGAAGTATAGAAACTAGACAATAAGACTAATTAACGTTGACAAGAAGTTTTCGACTCTGATATGGTGGTTTTGTTATTCGTGTTCTTTGTTTAAAAATAAAATTAGATTTTTAACCACACTTCCTTTGTAGCTCAACTTGCTCCTAGCCTTAAAGAAAGGGTATGTATTTTACTATGAGTAAAAAAATCTATTATAATGGTAATGTTCGGAATAGCCAGTCTTGAATTTAATGGTTTCTTAAATTGGGAAACCTCAACAAAGTCACGGAAAAATCCTACTACAGTGCGTTATTAATTGATTATCTTTTCCTTAATAAAATTACTTTAAATAACATACAAGCTGTACAAACATGGGAATACCGTACATGTAACATAAAGTAGGAATTTCGTGGTATATATTTTATTGTTTGTAATATAAAGTATACTTAATGAATTATTTTATTTTGCCTTGTAGTCTGTTCACTAACACTATTGCGTAAAGTATCGTACGTAAATAGTATGTTTATGCGTTATAATAGGTACATATATTACTCGTAGAGCGTCATTATTTTTTTATATAACCAGTGAAATTTATTTGGCTAACGAATTACACGTACACTAAAAATGACATGTAGTATGATATACAATATTTTGATTTATTACGCTTTGCCAACACATTCTTATATTTTTACTTCGTATTTTCAAGGGATATTTTCTATGAAAGCCACCCGTGATGTAGAGTTATAAGGTCTTATTGCTTTCTTAACTCCATTTAAAAAATGGACGACGCAAAGCAATGCTTTGAATCACGAAAAGAAACTACTGCTACCTATTCATCGTACGTTAACCTTTAAATAGTCGAAAAATGTAGGCTTTTAGATCGTTGACCTTGGGTATATCGTTGATCTCGATAGAGTTCTAAAATTAAACGTACAGAATTTTCGAGACCTAAGTCATATAATATAATACCTACGTAGTACATGTTCTAGATTGCATTTCAAAATGAGATCTCTATGTTAAAATCTATATACTATAGGCTTCGTGAGCTGACGATCGCCATAAAACGTAGTGTAATCTAATATTATCTAACATAGCGAAACACTGCCCACAAGATTTCTTCCAAGGAAAATTACGAGTCTAACATTTTTGTTACTAAGAAGGTGCTAGAAAAGAACTTCTTTAACCGCTATGGCACAGCTCTATTTCCATGCAACATTGTTGCATACTGTTACCTCACATGTCAATAAACCGCGCTTTGATTCCCCCTGCAAACGCATATCATTCCTGCCTCTCATCAAATGTACTGTATTCATTGCTTGTATAATCACCCAATTCTTTAGGCATCAGGTAGCATAAACATCAATGTATATTTAAACTTTTAAAAGGCACTTGTAACACTGAACTTTTTTAATATTAGATCTCACTAGGTCGTTGGCTTCTGACTTTTTTCCCCTGAAAATGCGGAAGTCGTTCGAAACGGATCGCGGTTACAAACTATTCTGATATTATCGTGTTTAATTAAAGTCGCTAATTGTCATTGTTTTGCAAACATAGTAGTGATCTTGGTCTAGGTGCAGAATTAGATTATTTATATTGTACCGAAATGCTGTCAAGACTCAATTAATGTTATAAATTTCAGCTAAAAATTGCCATGCATGAATTTAAGTTCAAATTTGGTTCATTTGAACGTAAGGTAATGATTCTTGTGCTATGAATGGAGGAACTGTTTTGGAATACAAGTTCACAAGGAACTAAAAAGAATCTGAGCAAAATCGAAAAATGAAAGCACGAACGTATTCCCGTCAAAATAAAACAAGTACAACTGCAATATCTATCAACAATAATTGTAGTTACGTTCAATAGTGTGCGTGTGAATGTGTATGCCTGAAAATGGAGAAGTGTTGGATATATGCAACTGATTTTTTTTTGTATATTATTTTGTGAAAGACTTAAAAAATGTAAGTTAGATAATTAAAATTTATGTTTTGTAATTTTGATATTTGAATTTGAAGATTTGTAATAGGCATTTTGATGTTATTTAGTTTATGCACAATTTTATATTAACAGATATAAACATTCCTAAACTAAATAAACGAAATTAAGAAATAAAAAATGCTCATTTCGTTACTTTCTATCGATACTACCGATCACCAAAAATAGTACTTCCACCACACCTAGACAACTTTCTGATTTGTTATTTTGATTTAGCTAATTTGTTCTCAAAGAAGAAATAATAACTAATTACCAGAGTGAAATAGATATTTCAGCGCAGAAGTAAAATTATTTGCAGTTTGCTTGCAATCAATTCCTCACAAAGTGTGTGCATTATCGTTTCTCGAGATGTAATTATTGGGACGATCCTATGAAATTCACTAAGAAATAATTCCTTCGATCCGGCTGAATTTGAACTTGGGTCTTTCAGCAAACCGTGCTAGATGCTATAGACACGGATTTAGACACGGAACAAACCATTGGACCTTACAGTTTCTTTGGGCTTGATCTTTGGTTTTGATTTTTTAAAGAATTTTTTGCTGTAGTGCCATCTGTGAGAAATCTATTACTTCACTCAGGCAGGTCGCTTTATTAAAAGTAATTTTTAAGTTATTATTTTGTAATGGTTATTTATTACTCTCACTGTAACGTACAAACTACTTAGTTACATCGCAAACCGCTAAATGGCGTTGACGTTTTTTAGAAATTTCTACATTACACTAACATTTCCCGTAAGTGAGTCACAAATCACAACCATGACACAACTACGGCACCCATCGAACAACTCATAGATACGTTTATAAATGCACGTGCTACAAGTATAATTTCCAATATTTAATTACTCGATAGAACTAAACGCGTCGGGATTCAGGACTGTCTTCTAGAAAAACAATTGGGTGACGTCAATTAATTATTCTGTGAACTGTGTAAGTGATTCTGTGTAAGCTGCCAATATTGACGAGAAAATATATCTTTTAAGACTGTTTTCCTGTCCTGAGTTATTGAAGATAGATTTTTCAACATAATTTAATCGCTGAAGTACTTGGTTTATCTGTGTTTTACATAGGTATGTTATTATTTTTTTTTTATTGTTATTTTCTTAGTGTACTTATCATATTACTTATGGTTTTAAGTATATAGTGATAACCAGATGGAGGAACAATTAATCTTTTTATTTTTATGATACCAATGACCAAGTAACAGTACGAACAAGTCGTGCGCCTGCTAGTAAGCGACCTGCCTGCCCATAACAGTTGCAGTGCCGCTCAGAGCTTTAAATTGCAAGGCATCTGAAGGACACTGCACTGCGCCCGGTACCCTCAGACACAAGTTGACAAATCCCTGTAATTTCCCCAGAGCCCTTCTTACCCTTCAAATCTGACTGGACGACTAGGTCGACTTTGGTAGTGAACTACAGTCATCTAGCGACTCTTGCACAACTTTAATGTAATGTCTTCCGTGTGTAATGTACGGTTTGCCTTCATTGTACACCTAAACGTAATAAATTTCAACGGATATTAGTTCAGGTGGTGCGTGAAAATGAGTAATTTCCGAAATTCTTGTGATATAATTGCGATTGACGTAACTTGTGGAAAAAAACTATTTTTTTCATTACTTATGTAATATTTTTTATTGAATAATTGAAAAATATTAATAAAATAAAGTACTGTTAAAATATAAATGCATTGTCTTATACATACTATGTATCCACTAGTACCGACTACAAAGTCAACTTTTCTCAAAAATATTCCAGTTGCACAATAAAAAAATGGATTTCACCACATATAGTTGATAAGGCTATGAGCGCAAAAACGGTATAATTTATGAAATATTTTTTATACACGAAAATAGCATACAAATATAAAAAATTGTAGAAAAAAAGTAGGCTACACCACTTTTGTTCAGATAGCCTCAATTATAGGTATAAATTCGGCTCACTTCCGTGAAAAACATAGCACAAATATTAAGTCGTCATAAATAAAACTTAACTTATTATAAATATTACACTTTATTATAAAGTATGTGATTTCAATTTCATTGAATATGAAAATGAAATATAATTAAAATCACAAATAACTTGATCTGAGTCTGGTTTTGAATTAATGAACTCCATTAGATCATTACAGGATGCTGAAAATAAAAAAAAATATTAAAGAGTATTCTTTATTATAATTATTAATACAAAGATCGAAGACTCCGAAAAAATTCCTTAAATCCGGCCGGATTCGAACCGACGTCTCCTAGCATACCGTGCCAGACGTTATACCAACTAAGCCACGGAACGGTCCGCTGGGACCTCACGAATTTTTCTCAGTGTTTGTTGTCCTGTCCTTGGGTTTGGTTTTTAACGACTTTTAGCCGTAGCGCCATATATGAGAAATTAAGTATTCTTTATTCCTTAGATATTTTTCCAAAGCATATGCTGCTTAAGACCTATATTAAATTTCGTTTTAATAAGACTAGATTTCTTAATTAAAGAATAAAAATTAGTAGAAAACAAAACTATACGTTGTTGATAAGGCGTGGTAGCCTAATGGTTTGACGTACCGCCTCTCAAGCAGACGTCGTGGGCTCGAATCCGGATTCGCACCTTTGATTTTCTTGGAATTTATGTGCGAGATTTAATTTGAAATTTACCATGAGCTTTTCGGTTCAGAGATCATCCAGGGAAGTACTACCACCTTACCAATATCTGCCACCAAGTGGTAATATGAACATTACTGCGTTCCGGCTTTAAAAGGTGCTGGTGAAATTACAGGCACATTGTACTTGTCAACTCATGTTCTAGTATTACAGGCGCAGTGCCCCTCAGATTTTTTGCAATTGAAAGCTCTGAGCAGCACTACAACTGTTATGGATAGACGTGTCACTGACCATCAGGCGCACTTTTTCGTCCTATCATTTATTTTCATAAAAAAATATTGTAGAAATGGCCTCTATGCTTGATCACCATGATATTCAATTATTTTTATGAAATTGCTTCAATAGTTTATTATAATTATTAATACATAGATCGAAGAGTAAGAAAAAATTCCTTCACTGCGGCTAGATTCGAGTCAACGTCTTTCAGCAAACCGTGCCGTGAATCCAGCCGGTTCGAGGGAATTTCTCCTTAGTGTTCGATCTTTGTATTAACAATTGTAACAAACTACTGGAGCAATTTCACAAAAATAATTGATTATCACGGTGGTCAAACATCGAGACATTCAACAAACTTAAAAATTAAAATTACTATAACGACATATTTATTTTTTTGAATTTATTTATTTATTAAAGACACAATGTAAACTTATAGTAATAACCAAAACGCTTATATGCTAATCTCTTATACTACATACATATTTGGTACGCTAAGTTTGCCTTATAAATTACTTTGCTAATGCTGTCGCAAAAGACGTCAGCATCCTGGACTTTAGCGACTAGACAATCAAGCAACAGGAGACTTCGTTTCGTGGGCGCGTTGTCAGCTGCTGGTACCTGGCTGATTAAAAAAAAAGATTTCTTACATATTCTTACAGGCACTACGACAAAAAAGTCGTAAAAATAAAAAACAAAGATTTGCAACAAGCACATAGAAAAAATAAGTAAGGTCCGCTAGTTCGTTCCGTGGCTTAGTTGGCATAGCATCTGGCACGATTTGCTGGAAGACGTTAGTTCGAATCCAGCGGGATCGAAGAATTTTTTTCTTAGTGTTCGATCTTTGTATTAATAAGGTTGCCATACCGGACTGCCACGCAGAGGTCCACGGTTCGATTCGCGGGCCGGGAGAAATATTTGTATCGCCTACATTTATTTCTCTCGTGAGTTTGGGTGTAATTTGTGGTTGCCTATATGTGTGTCCATGGCACCCGTGATACAGGGTTGCCCTAGTGCGCTATGAGTGTGTTCGCGTTGTGTTATAATAAATAAACTGTAAATCCTGAAAAGGTCAGGCAATCCATTTTAATTGTATATTTTATATATGGCGTAAATAATTCGCATGTCAAGTTCCTTTACTTGAAAATATTTACACTTTTAACAAGTTTATATTTGATAAACACGTAGTTATGAGGCACGTACATACAGATAAACACATTAAGTTTTTTTTTTAATGAACAAAGGTTATTGTAATTGTAACCGACCCAGGTGGCCTATCGTTACTGCTCATATCAATTTATTGCTGAACAACTGATGATCAAGTATTGACCCTTAGTTGATCCCTTCCAACTTCAGATGATTTCGATTTGACCCTCATATCATTGCAGTTTAACGAACTGTCGTTGCTTGATTTACAATACGATCATGAATGATTGGTCTAAAACAACACCCATCCTCCAAAAGAAATTCGTCTTCGCCGCTTGTCAATAATCGTTGCAGTAACGTAAAATAAAGTTTTAATTTGATTAAGTTTTGTACCAAACAAAAACAATATATTAGATAACTTGCCTATGGAAACTTCTATTTTCACATTTTAAGTATGCAGATAAAGTTAGCATGAAAATTATTTATCAGAATGTTCGTGTAGTAACCAGAGTTACATGATAATTTATCGAAAACAAACTTTATAATTATTAATACAAAGATCGAACACTCAGAAAAAACACTCAGAAAAAATTCCTTCGATCCGGTCGGATTCGAACCGACGTCTTCTTGCATACCGTGCCAGACGCTATACCAACTAAGCCACGGAACGAACCAACGGACCTCACGAATTTTTCTATGTGCTTGCGTCGTGTCTTTGCACTTGGTCTTTCAAGTAATAAGGAGTAATTTAGAAAGGAGTAATTTCACAAAAAATATCAGAATATCAATTCAATAAAAATTTAATGAAAACAAACTTATTTATCTGAAAACAATTGAAAGCAGACGTAAAGTTAATTGAGACAAATTTGTTTATTATCAAATGTACTGGTACTTTTGTTGTTGTTTAAAACAAATATAACTTCTACTCCGATCAACATTCGACATTAGCAATTACGAAGTATCCCCATGCAACAATCATAGCGTTACTTTTTACTGAAATAGAATAAGTTACAACAGATTAATTTGTTATGAATCCTTGGCATAATAAAGCAACATGTGATCAAACGTCCTATGTAATTTTATCACTTGGAAGTCTTAAAAATAATGTCAACCACATGAAAGAAATTGTGCATATGTGAAATTTTACAACTCTCCTATTTTCTCTCTCTTATTTACCGGGCGACGATTGCAACTGTTATGGACAGAGGTGTCGTATACCACAAGGCGCATAAATTCTTCGTTCAGTTCCTTGGTATCATAAAAAACAGTACGAAATGTATAGAATAAGAACCGCTGCCAATATGAATTAACTACCATCGCCTATTTGATGATTAAAACCACAATATCTAATAGTATTAATGAAGTTAATTGTAAAAGCTACTAGCAAAAATCATTGAACGATTTCAATAGTTTATTCAACAAAAATAAGTAACATAATAAAATAAGCCATAGAACTCGGCGAATATGGTAAAATGGAACAACGACGCCTTCTGTAAAAAAATGGAGTTTATGTTGACAACGTCAACAACTAATTATGCCTACATATAAATTCGATTTATAGCAATATCTTTTGTACATGTAGTACAAAAGAGTACGCCCTAAAATGTATACTTGTATTATTTCCGAGTATTTCATGTTTTTAGCTAAAAATACGTAATTTTGAGTAATAGCTTCCTTTTATGATGTAAGCAACGAATTTTCCTCATTCATCCCATAAAGTCAAAGAGATAAAATTATTTTTGCCAAAGTTGAAAAAAAATTATTTGGACTTGGTATAAAAAAACGTATAAAACCGTCTTTTTATATGAAATTTTGTATGAGAGTCCGTAATTTTGGAAGTTAGAAACATAAAAATTAATTTTTAACCTCCCTGTCAAAAATAATTAAATACGCTTTTTATTATTGTTAATATCAACTTTAAAGAGTGTGACATAAGGTTTAATTTGTGGATAAGGATTATGTGGTCATATGAAAGTGTATTTATTCTTCACACATTACAAAAAACGTACCTATTTTTAATTGTCGTATTTCTTAATAAACTCACGCACAAAAATAAGCAAAAACACGATCCCTTACCTTTATTGTTTTAGTTCAACATAATAATAGTATTACTGTAAATTGAAATATTTATGGATTGTTGGCTGGGTTTATAGACCTAGCTTAGTGAAGAAATAGATTTCTCACAGATGGCGCTCGCTACGGCAAAAACATCATTAAAAAATCAAACCAAAAATCTACAACAAGCACAGAAAAATTCGGAAGGTCCGTTGGTTCGTTCTGTGGCTTAGTTGGCATAGCGTCTGCCACGGTTTGCTATAAGACGTTGGCTCGAATAAACCGGATCGAAGGAATTTTTTCTAAGCGTTCGATCTTTGCATTAATATTGATAACAAAGTAATGGAGCAATTTCACAAAATATAATTGAGTATCAAGGTGGTGAAAAATTGTGACATTCAATCAAATTAATTATGTAGTGTGTTCTTATTGGGGTGACAGAGGGAAACCAGGTTTTTAAAATATGGTGGTTTTATTTCACAACATATACAACGTCGGCGGTACAGTGGGAAAGGACTCCCCCTAATCGGCACGTAGCCGGGGACCCGTACGCACGTTCCAATTAGGAAGCGGCTCAGGGTGCAACAACTAACAACTGTTACGTTCTAAAGCGCAGTTCCAATAAGGAATCAGCGCTAGAGGTGGGTGATAAATAACGTCACGATGAAAAAATCACGATGATCCCCCGTCAAACAGAATCACCGTGACTCGTTCCGAAGGAACGACGTTCCAAAGTCACATAGGTGTTCCTCCGTTCCAATAGCTATCCCCGTCACTGACATCACGACATGCGTATTTGATACAATTCGCGATCTCCGTTCCGTGGTGACTGAGCGCGCCACTCGTGGTAGTTTCGGCAATGGGAGTGAATGAAATAGGATGACTTTCTTTGCTCACTCACAAGGGTCGTAGGTGCTTATTACTACTAGAAAGCGCGGATGAAAAAAATATGCAGCAGATATTGTAAACCTGTTTATGAACAAAGTAAAATATTTTTGTATATTTGTTTTATTATAGGAAGAGTTGGTATTTTATATTTATGTATAATCTACTTTGTGTATTCTACTAGAAATATAATTACATTACACTTTATTGCTATTTTTAACAATCCAAAGATTGGCATTAAATAAGTAACAAACAAAATTACATTAAATACAAAATCAACTTTTTGAATGGAATTGAAACTTATTACAAAGGGAGTAAAAACTTAAATCATTGTATAAAAAACGGCTATAAGTATTAGAAAGAAGCCGCTGGTTAAAACCGTATATCGTGATGTAAGTAACAAGGTCACGGAAGTAACAGTCGTGACAAAATCACGACGATTTACCACTGTGATTTTTTTGGAACCGGAACGACAGTCACGGCGATAGAAATGTAACGCTGTTCCCCATGTCTAATCAGCGCTAGAAGCGTAGCACAGTGCAGTAGGTTCAACGGTAACGATCTAAAGAGGAGTTCCAAACAAGGAAGCAGAGCTAGATGCGTAGTAAGTTGGATTACATTCATGTTCGCAGTAGTCATTCCGCGAGGGAAAATCTTAACACTGCGATACAGAATTTGCTAGTTCGACGCCAATGCCATCTAGCGGTGCGTGACGGAACTAATATGAGTCGTTGCCTGTTTTGTGATTTTGTTACATCTTCTCCCCCTCAGGCCCCGAAGTCGTCTCGACGAAAGGGACTGAAGAAATAAGTTTTTACTTGCGTCTGTGTCCTTTGGGTTGTTGTGTGGAGTTTGCAGTGGCTTGCTTCCTCGGACGTCCTCTTTTTCTAAGGGGTTGAATGGGTTCCGGCAAGGTTGTTACATCTTCTCCTTCGTATGCATGAAAGTGAGTTAACGCTGATGCGTGATATACGCCTACTGGGTTGTCAGGTGCAGAAGGCGCAGCCACTTGATAGGATGCTGGGCCGTGTTGTTTAAGAATCGTGTACGGTCCGTCTCGACGTGGTGCAAACTTAGCGGTAATGCCTTGCGATGCCCTGCTTATAGGATGCGAAGCGACAAGGACCAGATCGCCAGGTTTGTAATTGGTATGTGTACGTCTATGCTTGTCCGTATTTATTTTCCGTGCTTCTTCTCTCTGCTCCTGTATCTCTTTAGCTTTCAACAGATTATCGGCCAGGTTTATGAGAGTCGGAGTGATCTCTGGAATTATGTTTTCCGATACCAGCATTTAACGAAAGTCAACCTAGTTATCGTGTGGCGCTCTTAACTCACGGCCAAATGTCAAGTACGCAGGTGTATAGCTGGTTGAGCAGTTTTTACTGGTATTCTTTGCAAACCGTATTGCAGGTAACAGTTCCGACCAATTATTATGGCTAGCCGAGTTAATCATTATGGCTAATTGTGTTTTCAGCTCTCGATTACGGCGTTCAACTGGATTGCTCTCTGGATGGTACAGAGGCGTGAAACAATGTTTAATATTGAAACAGTATACAACTTGTTGCATTACAGCACTCACGAATTGAGTGCCATTGTCGCTTGTTATCAAAAAATCAAAAT
>NW_020653851.1:7191607-7210102 GCF_003589595.1 Hyposmocoma kahamanoa
GAGCTGAATACGTCTACACCTTGCGGCGGTCCGGGGGAAGAGAGAAACCATATCTTAAAAATACCTCATTGATAAGTGTAAACGCACAGTTTTCAGCAGTTGCTGCTTTTAGGGCGAACATTTCCACCCAGCGTGAGGCAACATCCCCAACTATCAATATCCATGTCATTCCATCATCAGTTGGTAGCAGTGGACCAAACAGGTCGAACGATAAAACTTCAAACCTTTGATTCATGGGAGTAGTTTGAAGCAATCCTGCAGGTTTCTGATTCGATGGCTTAAATCTCTGACAGGCTAAACAATTTTTTACATATCCGGTGACATATTTACGCATTCCTTGCCAGTAATATCTCTTGGCTATCTTTTGGTAAGTCTTTTCAGCACCGTAGTGACCAGCAAGCGGATCATCATGATAGGCAGCCAAAATGCTAGACCATTCATGTTCTGGGACTATCAACTGTCCGTCATCAACTTCCGCATCAGGTTGTCGCCGGTAAAGCATGCCGTTTTGTTCATGAAGTATCCTTTGTTACTCCAATAAACTGCATCTTCTTTATTCTTGGTTTCTTCAAGAGCGGCAATTATTCTTTTAATGTTTTCGTCTGTCAGCTGTTCTTCACGTATTTCTTTCGTACTTCTGGTAGGCATATCTATTATTACTTCACATATTCCACATTCAGTGAAGCTATGATCACAAGCTGGACGCGACAAAGCGTCAGCCACAGTATTCTGTCTACCAGGTTCGTATTGAATTTTCACATCATAGGCTTGTAGCAGGAGAGCCCATCTTGCCAAACGTCCAGTAGGGGACTTTAGACTCATCAGCCATTTAAGCGCTTGATGGTCAGTTATGATTGTCACCGGTACTCCTTCTACATATATAACAACGGAATTTATCAAGAGCCCAGATTACAGCAAGAGCTTCTCGTTTGGTCGTTGAGTAGTTATGCTCAGCTGGTATGAGTAAGCGGCTGGCGTACTCCACCGGATGTTCATACTGCTCCTAAAGCATAGTTACTAGCATCAGTCTTTAATATATATGGCAAATTTTTGTCTGCCTGTCGCAGTACCGGGGCAAAAGTTAAGCGACGTTTAAGCTCATTATAAGCATTTTCTTGTTCTGAACTCCACACCCAGGTTGCTTTCTTTTTAGTGAGTCTCGTTAGCGGTTCCGTAATTGCCGAAAAATTTTCTATAAAGCGTCTGTACCATGCACTCATTTGAAGGAAGGTTGTAAGATGTTTGATGTTTTTAGGAGTAGGGAGGTTTGTGATTGCTAATGTCTTCTCGGGATTGGTCTTCAATCCATCTCGGAATAATGTGACCCAAGTATTTTAGCGATGAACAGAAAAGTCGACTTTTCTCGCGATTTATGGTGAGGTTATTCTCCCTCATTTTCTCCAAGACATCTCTTAGGTCTTTCAAGCGATCATTAAATGTAGAAGAGAATATTATCAAGTCATCAAGATATGCTAACATTTTGATGTGTTCCAGGCTTACACGGAATCTGTCGATCAAGCGCTGGAACGTAGCAGAAGCATTACGTAGGCCAAACGGCATTCGTTTAAATTTGTATATTCCGAAAGGCGTTATAAAAGCTGTTTTGTCTTCGTCTTCTTCTTTAATTTTGATTTGCCAATAACCTGCTTTAAAGTCGAGGGACGACATAAATATATGGAGTTGGTTTCGCAGCATGTAACAAGTCGTCAATTCTAGGTAGTGGGTACGTGTCACCTACCGTAATATCATTTAATCGACGATAATCTACATACGACACGACAACACGAATTTCTCCATTAGGTTTAGGAACAAGAACTACGGGAGCGGCCCATGGTGATGAACAGGTTCGATCACTCCTATCTTCAACATCTTATCTATCTCTTGCTTAAGGATGTTCTTGGAATTCGCCGAAAGTCTATAAGGGGGCACTGATATAGGACGATCAGTGTTGGTTATAATAACATGCTCACCTAAGAGGGAAGGTTTATGTTTGGTAGTAAAAATGTCGTCATATTTATCAAGCAGTTTATTTAGCTTACACACTTCTTCCATACTCAATAATGATGGTGTAACCTCGATGGAATCAATCTTAATATTTATTTGTTCCGGGAATAGTTGCTGAGAGTATGGAGACAAGCTATTTTCAGCTTCTCTTACGTTCATTTCGGCGTCTTTCGTAATGAAATCGCAGAAACGGGGTGAGTACCCATCAAACAATGGTTTTGACTTCTTAGTCGGAGTCTACGCAATCGGGATGAGTTTGTAACGCGACGTTGAAGCACTTTCTTCCGGTATTGCAGCCTCTTTAGGTGTCATAGGTCGTTTCGATCTTACAGCTGGTTTACTTTGTGTTTCCATAGGTAGTTGCGGCACTGCAGTCGAAGAGATGTGGACTTTCGAGAACGTGGCAAAATCCTCATTAAATAATTCATAGATACGATCGTCGTCCAGAAATTCCCACGTGAATTGTAGTAGGTTTAGAACCATCTTGGCATCTTGTATGAACCCGATACCTAATAGGGTACGGTTATCCTTAGATTCTGGAAGTACGATGAACGTTGTTTCAATCACCCGGTGTTCTAAGGTAACCGGTAGAGTACCGGTTTGCAGGACTTCTCGTGTTTTGCTGATTCCGTCTGCCAACGTAAGATTGACGATCTCCTTGTGAAATGCACCACCCTTGGCTAATAGCTGACGGTACAGGTTGTAGGATGCGACACTAGTCTTGGCTTAAGTATCAATGTGAGCTGTACCTTTGATTCCAACTATTTCGACGAAGACGACCGGCCTAGGTCTTGAGTCAGTGCGATTAACATTAACAGCGCAAAAACTAATGTCGGCTGCTTGAGACGGACGCCGTTTAATACTAGTGCACGTATTGCAGTTGCTTCTCACAACACCCGGGGCACCGCAACCATAACAGCTAAATTTGGGCTGACTTGGTGATGGAGCTTGAGTTGTCTTTATGTTTTGGTGTGGTGTCTCCGGTACTGGAAGTTCGCTCTGTCTTCGGTTCAGCTTTCTGCAATCGGCAGCGGTATGACCTTTCGAATGACAAAAGGAGCATTTCTTCTTGCGCTGACTTGCCGCCATTGAAGCAGCAACATTTCCATGGTTATAAGTGTTGGGAGTCAGTTTATCGTTAAGATGGTCACTTTTTCCAATATCCTCATAAAGCTGTTCTATCCCACGGGCTGCTTCTAACAGCTGGTCAAAATTCACGATAGAGTTTCGAGGTATTCTCTCTTTGATCTTAATGTTCAATTGTCCAAACACCATGTCCAATTGTTGTATCTCGCTATGCTCGGTGGGGAGTTGAGTAAACAGCATTCTTTTTTGTGCCACGAAGCTTTCAGTTGACATATCTGGGTTCTGCTTGTCTCCCACTATCTCCTGGTATATTAAGTACGCAGGCTTCTTCGGGATGAACACATGGCGAAGACGGTTCTTGAACTCCTCCCATTGCTTGACATCATTTTTAACTCCTTGCCACCATACTGCAGCATCTCTCTTGAGTAATAGCGGAATTCCAATTAGGCTATCAGCGTCGGAGATGTTCTCAAAGGTTTTGTAAACAGTTATTGCTGACAGGAACGCTTCCACCACCTCAGCATCCTTTGTACCATCAAAACTCGACGTATAGAAAGCAAAAGAACCCTTTTTCCCTGGCGCCAGTCTTGATAGCAGCTGTTGAAATTGTTCATCCGCCATGTTGACTGCCATGTTGGTAGGTTTTAGTGCGAAGTCACTCTGCCTGCTCTCGTTGTAAATCGCGGCTTGTCGTGCCCGTCGTTATGCGCCAGTGTAGTATGTACTTATTGGGGTGACAGAGGGAAACCAGGTTTTTCCAATATGGTGGTTTTATTTCACAACATATACAACGTCCACGTTCCAATAAGGAATCAGCGCTAGAAGCGTAGCACAGTGCTGTAGATTCAACGGTAACGATTTAAAGCGGAGTTCCAAACAAGGAAGCAGAACTAGATGCGTAGTAAGTTGAATTACATTCATGTTCGCATCGCCGCCAGTAGTCATTCCGCGAGGGAAAATCTTAACACTGCGATGCAGAATTTGCTATTTCGACGCCAATGCCATCTAGCGGTGCGTGACGGAACTAATATGAGTTGTTGCTTGTTTTGTGATTTTGCTACATCTTCTCCCCCTCAGGTCCCGAAGTCGTCTCGACGAAAGGGACTGAAGAAATAGGTTTTTACTCGCGTCTGTGTCCTTTGGGTTGTTGTGTGGAGTTTGCAGTGGCTTGCTTCCTCAGACGTCCTTTTTTTCTAAGGGGTTGAATGGGTTCCGCCACGGTTGTTACATCTTCTCCTTCGTATGCATGAAAGGGAGTTAACGCTGATGCGTGATATGCGCCCACTGGGTTGTCAGGTGCAGAAGGCGCAGCCACTTGATAGGATGCTGGGCCGTGTAGTTTAAGAATCGTGTACGGTCCGTCTCGACTGGTGCAAACTTAGCGGTAATGCCTTGCGATGCCCTGCTTATAGGATGCGAAGCGACAAGGACCAGATCGCCAGGTTTGTAATTGGTATGTGTACGTCTATGCTTGTCCGTATTTATTTTCCGTGCTTCTTCTCTCTGCTCCTGTATTGTTGCCTGTTTTGTGATTTTGTTACAATTATATTTATAGATTTTAAAAAATACCGTTGGTTTTTGAAGGTGAAATCTAAAAAAGAATTAATTTAATTACGTACCTAATGCAAAAAGTAAATAAGCAGCGCACGCAGCGCATTGTATCCTGAGAAAAAATTTAATATTTTTATTAAAATTTTATAAAAAAAATTAATTTAGATTTTATAGTTACTGTTTTTACACGAATTAATTTTTACATTACGTTACGAATTTCTTACTTATTTGTTACCTTTTTAAACTGATGTCTCCTTAATTAATACTTGATAAACGTATAAAAATAATGTTGCATTACTTGACAAGCATTAATTTCGAATTTCAAACTTTTAAAAGTACATAAGTATGTTTAGAAAATCCTAGACACAAACGTTAAAATTAGCGGGAATAAAGTTCTGAGAGAATTGTTTTTCGCATAGACAATTTTTATTTTCAATGTTGTACATTCAGCTGTACATTCTAGATTCAATAGTAGGACAAGAATTTGAACTACAAATACAGTTTGTAAAGTTCAATAATAATTTACAATAAGTAAATGTATATTTATTCACAAACAATATTTTATAGCAAGTCTCATAATGACTGCCTAAAAACGAGAGCTGATTCAAAGCTGTTCTGATTCAAACAACTACACTGGCACATGTATACAAAATTGTTTACATTTCCAATTGTATTTTAGAGTAATGAATATACTAATTAATACAATATAATTTATAATATAATATAATATAATTTATAACATATAATTTCTTTTCTCTGGTGAGGTCGCAAGCAAAACTAGCGATAGTACAAAAAGGACACATTTGTCATTTCCTTGTTTCGCTGAGAATAGCCATTTTTTACGCCATTAATAAAGAATGCACAACGGTAAAACAGAAACAGAAAAAAGTTCATGAAAAGGCTCAACTGCTCGTTTGCTTCTATAACATAAATAAAAAAGATATTTCAACATTACCTAACGATCGAATGTTTGGTTTTACGCGGCAAACAATAATGGACATTTTTTTAATATTTGATCACCGATATCTACGTATGTACATGCGTTGATAGAAGTTTTCTACATGTTTTTCGATATGTTTTACTGAAAATAATTGCTAAAGTTTACTATGGCAGCGCTATTACCATAAATTTGCATTTTGTTTCGTCCAGAAATACGGTTTTTTGTGAGAAGTTATGAATTAATGGCGGAGACGTTAATCTCGCTTAGCGGGAGGGTAAATATTTTTATGATACTTCTTGTTTCTTTATTGAATTGACTGATTTTATTGTAAAATAAGTGTGAAAGCCGTGGCTGCGATGACACCACGTTATCGTCGCGGATATCCGCCAATGCATGGGGTATGCCAAACTCAACATAGTTATGACAATTAGGTTGACACAAGAAGGAAAAAAATATATTTTTAAGAAAAAGCGTCAGATAAAAGTTATTTAAGCACAACTTAAATAACTTTTATCTTTTAATAGAAGAGTGGCATGTATAGTTGAATACTTATAAAGAAGAACGTTGAAGTTGTCTAGATAATATTTTTTTTTTACTTATCGTACATGTGATTGTATTAAAACCGTGTAAGTTTAACCAGTTAGCACCTGACAATGGCGGCGAGCATAGTGACATACATTGCGATTGAACAAATCGTTTATCTGTGCGTAAGCGCATATATGCGAATTCGCCCACAGGGAATTTAAGGTCTACTCACTCTGCTCATGGTGGGAAATTGCCAATTTAAATTAAAAGTAGCTGATATGGTACTGAGTAGGACTAGGCTTGCCAGATGGCTGTCCAGGAATATCTGGGTATGTTTTCGTCTTGTCCCGTGTCCAGTAATTAGACTTTAGGTACTATCCCGAATTCCAAACATTTAGAAGTAGTTTTTACAAACATACTAGAGTCCTTTTCATAAAAGAAATCCCCCAGACACAAAGCTGTAGTCGTGCGAAGGTATGTCAAAATATTGATTGCGAATAACGTAAAATTTTTCTAGGCACTCAATAGTATTAAAAAAGTCCCAAAAGATTGTAGAAAAAATGTTACGGCCATGTTATGACCGTCAAATTAGATAGATGGCCATCTGATAAATTAGTTCTAGTAGTAGACGGCCCGTCTCCCTTACCCTAGTAGAATTGTCCCGAAAATGATAAGTCAGTTTCTGGCAACCCTAAATAAGACATGTCTGACACTCACATAGCCACTTGGTGGATGCCGGAGACGGTCAGCGACGGCCAGGCAAACCAAGAAGATGGCGTGATGACTTGGATGCATATACATATATTAGACCTGACATTGCGTCAAACCGGAAGCTGTGGAATTCGAGATTAAAGGCCTTTGCCCAGCAATGGGACACAAAAGACTAATTAAAAAAACAAACATATTATGTAGACTCTACTCTTTGTAATACTCCAAGAAGCCGTGTTAGCCTAATGGATTGACCTACGCCTCTTCAGCAGAGGCAGTTGGTTTGAGTCTGGGCTCGCACCTCTGAGTTTG
This sequence comes from Hyposmocoma kahamanoa, assembly GCF_003589595.1. Classification (NCBI taxonomy): domain Eukaryota; kingdom Metazoa; phylum Arthropoda; class Insecta; order Lepidoptera; family Cosmopterigidae; genus Hyposmocoma; species Hyposmocoma kahamanoa. The sequence continues at coordinate 7,198,734 of NW_020653851.1, forward strand.
TCGGAATTTATTTGCGAAATTTAATTTGAAATTTACCGTGAGATTTTCGGTGAAGGAAAACGTCTTAATGAAACCTACACGTTAAAGAAGGTTCACAACACTCGGAAAACGTGTGTCCCCACCCCGTATTGGGCCAACGTTGCCAGATACGGCCTAAAGCCGCGCTTGTGAAAAGGCCCATGCCCAGCAGTGGGACGTTTAAAAGGGTTGATGATGTAATACTCTACGTTCTACCAGTTATGTCCTACTCAGCCAAGACGTGGACATTAACAACAAGCCTCATCCACAAATTCAAAGTCGCTAAGCGTGCGATGGGGCGAGCTATGCTTAGGGTTTCTTTGATGGGCCGAATCCCTAATGAGGTCATACGTCAGAGAACTAAAGAGACCGACATAGGTCGCAAAATCAGTAAGCTTAAGTGGCAGTGGGCCAGGCGTGTCTGCAGGAGGGTTGATCGCCGATGGAGCAAAAGTTGTTCTGAAATGCGACCATGTCAAGGAAAACATAGTGTAGAACGCCCTGAGGCAAGTTGTGGCCGGCAGCGACTGGATGCGGGCGAGTTGGCGTGCTGAAGGGGAGGCTTATATCCAGCAGTGGATGCGTGTAAGATGCGTTGATAATGATGTAATACTCGAATATGACGGAATTATATGTATATTAATAGTTGATATATTACCACATCCATAGTAGAACAGTACCAAAGAAAATTATGTTATCCGTGGGATAAGATTAGACCCTACAAATTAGACCCTAGTTCGAGTGCAGAGGCTTACATAAATTTGCAACTCACAATTTTTCCCTAGTCTTCTGTTACAATTGATTATTTTGTATACAGTATATATAATTGTTAAAAGCAAGTAAACATTTATTGCAAAATGTAACACGATTTTTGTTTGTGAGTTATAATTATCATTTTCTAATTGGTTCTATTATAAAAACAGAAAAAAAACTTTAATTGCAAAACTTTGCATTTATCGTCAGGTCAACGAAAAGTAGAAATTTGCGTACCAGTATGGAAACGTATAAGGTTTCGCGTTTCTCTTTATTTAAAGACAAAATGGAGCGTAGTATTTGAAAAATTCGACAAATTGATGACAAAGAACCTATTTTAGGAATGTGAAGGTATACGAGATTATGTAAATAGCATTATGTAGCTATGTAAATAGGCCGATATGTAATTACCACTGTGACGACCACAATAGTTTCAGGAGTATGGCTACTCTTTTCTACGTACTTACTGCTCAAATAAGCAAAAACCAATACAGTGAAATCAAAAACATTTTTTTTTAAAATTTGTAACATAGTTTTATTGTTATTATTATTATAAACAAGAGGAACCGTATTATATTCGTATTATACATGTTATTTTTAATGGTTTCTATGTCCCAGCAGTGCGATACTCAAATGCCTCTAAAATTTATTTTATCCCAGTAACTACCCTGTTAAATCAATACACTGTAACACCAAAAACAACAATGACCTCTGTGATCGAATGTCGCCATCTCTGAGGTCCCTGGTTCGATACCCGGCCGGGTCAGTGTAGAAAACTAACTTTTCTATATTGTCTCGGGTTTGTGGTACCGTCGTTGTTTCCGATTTCCATAACACAAGTGCTTTAGCTAATTACTTTGGGATCAGAGCAACGTATGTGATGTTCATGTTGTCTTAAAACAGCATTTTGGGAAAAGGTTGTAGAAATGATTTATCTTTTTTTTATTTGTACATTAGATATTAAGGAATTCAATGTAGTCATTATAATTTTGCTTTACAAAATAACCTATTTCTATTGAAAAACGAATACTTTACTTTTCCTTGTTAACAGCCAAAAGATCTTGTTATAATGAGACTTACAACAGTGTTTTGTTTCGACACGCTAGAGTACCTAGTATAATATCCCAGCAATTTTAAATATGCACAAACCCAATGCGTTGTATGTATTATTTATATTACACACCCTATAAAGAAAGATGCCTATGTTATCATCATACCGTTCATTTCCCCTAAGGTGTCATACGATAGGTAAATAAAAAATAAAAATAAGCAGAACTACTTGTAGTTCCATTAGTCACAGCTAAGAAGATATCGGTAATCGGATTCCTAAGAAACTGTGGAATATCGCACACGCGTCTGTCGAAATCCACGTGTAAAAATACTAGGTGGATATTGTTACATAAAACACGTCTAAGGTTTTATATATTACAAACAGTATGACGTAAAACACAATAATGTATACAATGTAGGCGCAATCGATCTGAGATAACGAATTGCGCTTTTTGTTTAAACTACTATGAAAGTAAGGTTCATGTGTATAAGTGTTCATGCAAAATATAATAATAACGCACACTCATCGCACTCCTTATTTTTCTGTATCTAATATCCAATTGGAGATTAGATACAGAAAACTACAAAATGTGGGTTATGTTTTTCTGTATCTAATGGCGCAATAAACATGTTTGACGTAATTCCACTTATGGCATTCTTCCATGAGAGGTGCGTCATATCCCCGCACTAGGGAAACCCTGTATCGCGGGTGCCATGGACACACACATAGACAACCACAAATTACACTCAAACTCACGAGAGAAATAAAGGTAGGCCATTCAAATATTCCTCCCGGTCCTGGAATCGAACCCGGGACCTCTGCGTGGCAGTCCAGCATGGGATTCGTTCGGCAATGGAGGCAGTTAAAGATATAGGCTCAACATGTTCCCAATGGAATAAAAAAATATTATTATTAATGCAAACATAAAGAATAAAATGCTTGTATCCGATTGAAGTCGAAGGAAGTTTGTCGCCTCAACATGTTGTTGTGGAAGTTTGTCGCAACAACAGAGCTACAGAATAGTAAGCATCTTACAGATTTCACTGTGTGCTTGTTGCGGATCTTTGTATATCTTTGTTGTATATAAAGTTTAAATTTTTTTTTTACCGGTTCGGGTCCAAACAGGTTGAATAAATTTTTCTTTTTGTTCTTTTCGTTCTGTGTATCAGTATTAGTTATAATCTAGTGAAGTGTGTTCACAAAAAATCAATGAATGTAATTATAGAAAAAATCATGACATTAAATAAAAATAATTATCGAAAAAAATATCTTAAAAAATATTGGAAGCAATGAAATCTCATCAATCAATTTTTTTTTTTCAATTAACAAAATTTTAAATTGCTAAATTTGGACCTGCTACGAAACGAACCCGTGTTCTTATTTAGCACCCACGCATCAAAAAATTATTACGATCATTCCGTCTACCAAGTATAGTGATTAGAATATCAAGTTCTCAATTTTTTTTAAAGTCATACCTGCAAGCTCGCTACTCAAAAGAAGTTGTGAGCCTTTTGTTTATATACTTTACCTATCTCTGCCGCCAAGCAGTAATGTGATCATTACTGCGTTCCGGTTTTGAAGGTTGCTGGTGAAATTACAGGCATATGGGACTTGTCAACTTATGTATCAAGGTGATGGGCAGTGCCCCTCAAATCTTTGCGATGTAAAGCTCGGAGTAGCACAGCAACTGCTACTGACAGGCGTGTCGCTTACCACCAGGTCCAAGTTCGTTCGTCCCGTTACTTGGTATACATTCAATAGAAAAGATCTAGAAACATATCTAGAGTCGTTTAAAAAAGTTTCAAAACCACACGGGCTCCAAATCTTGTAATGGCAATAAGACATTTCCTATAGAGTTTGAAAAATCGTGAGTATTCAAAATAATTCATTTAATTGTTGTGTTAGCTAGTAAGCATGGTGTATAATTACTATTGTTGTGTATGCATAATGGTGGCTTTCCTACGCAATAAGCGTGTAAATAAATAACATCAAACTACTGTCATAACTATCCTCTTCATTCCTTTATTCTTTTTAGTCACCGCTTGATCTTAAAAAAACGTGTGACAATAAACGCGGGAAACATTACAACTGCCCACCCCTAATAGTCTAAGTGCCCACCACCCGTCTTATTATGTCAGATTGTAACAAATGCAAGGTCAAAACATTAACTAAAATTTACGATGTAAATATTTATGTTGTCGCTAACGACTCTTAGTAGATATGTTACTACTAGTTACGACTTTTTACATTATACAAATAAGGTCACTGTAAACCTCAGCAACCGATTTGCTCTCTCCTTATAAACAATAGAAAAGATTAAATTATGATAACAATGTTCATATTTCTAAACCACTGGCCACATATACCAGAACGTTTAATTTGAAAAAAGAATGAATTCAATCGTGATTCTGAATCGTGATGATCTTTTGATTTTGATTAAACATTCTGGTATTGTGGCCAGTATTTCATGTAACCGTTGCTGTTGTTATCATAAGTAAACCTTTTTCAGCTTTCCTCTAAATATCTCCATGAGTATATAACCTCTCCTGGCACATTGGGAAATTTGAGTTGTAGCCCGCAACAAACATGTTCTACTAATGGGTTATATTCAACAATGTTCGATTTGTAAAGTTGAGCTATATTGTTCGTCTTAGTTATGACAAAAATTGTCAGCTAAGGAAAGGTGCTCATAAACACAATAATATATTTACAAGCGTTTCAAGTTTGAAACTGAATTTTCGTTTTCGCTTCGTTCAATTGTATATCAAAATTCCTACTCATGTATTACATACAGAAGCTGCTTGTTAAAAATGATAACCACCTTGAACTTATGTTTTTTATCAAGCGGCGAAAGTATCTACCACAACATGATTGATGCAGATTGTTCAGATTGGTGCACAAAGGCTTATTGATCAGTGTTATGTCGTTAGTGAGTGTCGTCACATGTTTTCGCATATCGGATGCTGATTGTCTTGAATGCTTTTATTAATCACGGCATGTCGTACGTCGCCTCGCGAATTGTTCAGCTTGTGATTTTTTCAATATGAAATATTATAGATTTTTCAGTGTAAAATCTTTCCTTAACATGTTTTTGACTTGCCTGTCCACTGTTCTAGGTAAGTTCATGATAAAACAGATTCAAATTTAAAAAAACTGCTGGTCAAAAACATTTAAAAAAGAATAATATATAAAAAAGATATGCGATCTTTCTTCCTTCATTTTGTCATTTGAAATAATTTTGATTTAAGTGAACATTTTTCGCACATTTTTCCAATACCGTGCCTACTCAAATAAATGGATGGTGGTTATCATATCCAGTATCACTCTACCTGTTTTAATTGTTACAACAAAAGCGTTTATTAAAGACACCGAACTTTTCTAAATACGTTTTGTAAATACTCTGAATACTTTACAGTACCAGTGTTTGATTCAAATGAATGACTTTATTAAGAAATTGATAGAAATATGTTTTGCTTTAAATTATAAGAAGTAATAAAGATTTTTTCTGTAATCTAATCAACCTTCTTTATTCGTGAAATACATAATAATACGATAAGTATATAAATAATGCAAGATTCAATCTTGTTTTTAAAAAAATCGACAAATCTTATTAAGATAGGATGTCGTCAACGCACTTTTCTACTCTCGTATTACTTTGAGAAACTCTAAAACAATTTAATTTCATAGTACTGTGTGTATATATTAGTTTCTTATACGGGACTGTGTCATAATGGATTAAATTTTAATAAATCGAACGCCCCGATACCGTGTTACGCATGACTCGTTGGGTACCTATTTCATTACCATTAATTTCTCAATTTGGTAGTTCAAAGCTCGATATAGGCCTCTCCCATGGGCGCCATTGGGCCCGGTCTTCAACTTATCGCATCCATAAATATTCAATTGAAGAAATAATTGGCTTAGGTTACCACCTTAAAAAAATGCAATTCATCGAGTGTAAGTTACATCTGTGTATATAGGGCAATTATTTTATGGCATTCTTGGTTTCTGAAAATAGTCGTTCCTCTTTTTCGCTTCAGCGCTGCAGAAGCAGACTTGCAAGCCGGCACTATTCCGACGAGTTTGGTCGGCCACACGCCGGACGCTAAATCTTGAACACTCGCCACACACGCAATTCGCATGTTGCCAGTGGCAGCAGAATCACAGACCTGCTACCGCTTATCTTGTCTACAGGTATGTACTCACCTACACTTTAAACAAAATATTCTTTTTTTATTAATGATTATCTACCACAAATGAACTCAACGATCGAAAATTGTTTTATGTAACACAGAATGAAACTCACAATTCATCCAACAGAACAACTTACCTTCGTATTTTACGTGATTGAGTTCGCAGTTAATCCGGAGTTTTCAAAGAATCTCTCTTACTGTGTCTGTACATATGTTACGTGGCAATTTCCATCAGTTCTTGGAAGTTTGTTGTTTTAGATGGCTTTTGTTTATCGGCGTGTTGTCGGTGGGCATCGCGAGTTTCGTAACCCAACAACTCCCGATCAACTACGATGGCCCGATGAAACTTAACTACTTCAAATGGTTTATCTACTTCACCAACTGGGGATATTTATTCATCGCCCTGCAATCTGGACTTGCGCTTGCTGTAGTGCATCGGTACCGAGCTGAGAAAAATTTCAACATTTGTAAGTAATATTTCATTTAATAAAATTAGTAATTTATCATTTACGTTCAAATTAACTCGAGGTATCATACTTATTTGTCGTAATTGATTTGTTATTTACGTACGATGGATGTATATGTTTTTGACGGTCTAATTTAGTACTCCTCTAATATGCTAAGTGAAATTATGTATTAGTACTACAACACCACAGTGGAACTGATTTATTTACAAACTATTCATCATTTACGTCCTTATTAACTCAAGGCGTCATATTTATTTTTCGTAATTGATTTGTTATTGAAGTACAATGGGTATATTTAGTTATTTCCGGTTTAATTTTGTATTTGTAGAATACGCTAAGTGAAATTTTATCCGTACACTAGAACACGACAGTGGGACTAATTTATTTACAAACTATTTATCATTTACGTTTATATTAACTCGAGGCGTCATACCAATTTTTCATGATTGATTTGTTATTTATGTATGACGTGGTGTATATAGTTTTACCGGTTTAATACAGTACTCATATAATATGCTAAGTGAAATTTTATCCGTGTACTAGAACACTACAGCGGGACTAATTTATTTACAAGTGCGTTGTTATTTCGCAAGGGTAATAATTTTGATGTCTAGTAAAAACGCCTTGTCTGATCCAGTATTCATCGTAGCATTTATATGCTTATGCATTAATATCGTCATTACACCTTTCAAGAAGATGTGCCGAAGCCAAAGGATATATATGTACTAATAGATACGCTAATATATAACTATAGTTGGTGACATCCATTGTATTTCGTAAATGAACTAATATATGTACAGTCGTTACCACATTTTAACAATGTCAAGATCCTCGCGTGGGTCTGGCTATTAATGTCGAGTAAATTATTACTGATGCGAATCAATTAATTAACTACGCGGTCGCGTGTTGTCGCAAATGACAGTTTTATATTGCACATCATTCCTCCTATGAGCTTCTCTAGTTCTGTTCATTAAATGATATAAAAAAAAACTGTCCATTTATTGGTAAATTATATGGCCACAAAGAAGTTGAATCAATTTGCGAAACCACTTGCGACTGATCGATATTCGTAGCGTATAACATCATTAATATCCATTTCAGTATTTAGTTTGTATACAGAGCACTGGTGTTTTATGCCTGACTAGAGCGAAGCCAGAAGGATTATTATATTTTTAACATGAATGTATGAACGCAGCAAAACATTTCAAATGATTAAGGCAAATTGGATGCTATAGAGATTTATTTCTCTGCAATTATCTGAGTAATCAAAGGCAACTCATTAAAAAAGACTTATCTTGAGTTTGGAAGTCTCATAAGATACATGACGTCAGCAAAATATCAACAAACAAAATTAGTAAACCAACAAGTAAGAACACTTAGGATATCTCAGATCACACCCACATTGAGCATTAAGCCAGCTGGTACAGCCGACTGACATATATACAATTTCGCGTCAATTAAGACCACAGGATGGGCCGTTCTCTATTGTGCTACCAATTATCCTTATTGGTTCCTCATTCCGACTTTGACGTTGCCTACCGGCTCGTGCTCAATTATTACCAATAACTCAATTGACATTGGGACTATTAAGGTTTTTTTTTATATACAAGTCATCGTAAATGATTATTTTTGATTCATGATAACGTCTTCTTGTTGATTCTAATGGTTGGCCAAAAAGTTTTTATTGTTTTTGCCACTAGCTGACATTAAAAACAACTTTTTTATTCTGTACAATCTATGGTCACCCTAAAAATAATACTTTAGCATTTTTTTAAAGTCAATGAGGAAGTTAAGTTCATGAAACAAAAGTTAAGTTTATGAAACACGCCCAAGACTGGAGAATCGTGAAGGTGTCGTACATCATCGTGATAATGCCAAAATCACACTCATCTTTTGGAAACTGTCAAAAACAATTGCATTTAGGAAATGAAACAATTTTTCCGGATTTAAATCGCGTATATTTGTTTTTTCAAACAAACCGACGTTTCGGGCCCTTTACAGGTCCCATGGTCTGTTTGAAAAAACAAATATACGTGATTTAATTCGGAAAAATAGTTTCATTTCCTATGTGTTACAATCGCGAAAACCTAAGAACTCGATATTGCATTTAGGTTGGGTTGTGTTACCTCTTTCATCGTATTCGCCGCACATAGCCTCTTCAGATTTTCACTTGTTTCGGTCTTTATAAAATTCTACAAATGGATACAATTTTGATAACGCAGAGACAATCAAACGACACTTACAGCTGTATTTATAAGTAGACACTAGAATGTTTAAGAAAGGGGATTTCTAAATTTACCCGAAAGAAGGTAAAATATTGTAAATCAAAGTATTTTTTTATGTTTTGAATTATACGCTTTGAAACCGCTATTTTTCGCCAATAGCCAATACATTTTACTATTTTCTAATAACTATTAGGAAATATTTATTAAGTATATCTACAGTTATTTAATTCGTGGAAGAAAAACTCAAACGACTATGTATTAAGGTTAGAACATAATAAATTACGCAATAGAATACACAAAATTTTAGAAAATAAGAGAAAGTTGCGTTACATAAAACAAATTATAGGAAATTTTATAAAAACCAGAAAACTTCACCATATAGTTTGTTATAATTATTAATACAAAGATCGAACACTCAGAAAATATTCCTTCGATCCGGTCGGATTCGTACCGACGTCTTCTTGCATACCGTGTCAGACGCTATACCAACTAGGCCACGGAACGAACCAACTAGTCATTTCACAAAAAATAATTGAATATCAATTCAATAAAAATTTAATTTACCATATAGTTTAACCAACTGTTAGGGCGAGTGACATTATCAATCGATACATCTATTATCAAAGCATTAGACGCACAAAAACTCACAAAAAAAAGTATATCAGATAATTTAATTAGCAAATTAATTTTCTAGAGCAGTAAAATTCGTAAATTAAATACCAATTAAGCTCCTGGGTCAGACAAAATCAAAGTTTCTGATATAAAAACTATTGAGCAGGAGATATCTACATACGGCTAAGGCTAATATGAGTAATTGTAGACTTAAATATGGATTACGTATCCTAATTAATTCTTTAGGATACGTAATCCTAATTTTTTTCAACTCTCTATTTAAAACGGCAATTTCATAGGTAAGCACCCTAATAATAATAAGGTTTATTTACCCGTAAGAAGTTTTGTATTGTATTGTGTAAGTGTATAAGTTATGTATTGTCGATGTGGACAAAGTACAGCATTGACTCATTAATAATAATAAAAAAATAGATATCGAAGTTAAATAATACATAAAGTTAAATACTGGTTAAGGCGCAATTTATAAAACCTTAATTTGTACAGCTGGTGAAGACGACGAGAACCCGATCCCGAAACGAAAGCGCACGCCGCTTCTGTGCCGCGCCTACTGGTTGACGCACATCATTGCTACAGACCTCTCCTTTGTCATCACGCTTATTTACTGGATCCTCGTCTATGACCCCAGTAAGTGAAATGACCTTGGGATAGAAAAATAAAAGTATTAATAGCACGTGTGTGAATGTCTGAAGTCTTGATGTCGTCCCTTGACAATTTCTTCTATTGTTTTTGTTAACCAACTTCAAAAAAGGAGAATGTTCTCAGTTCGACTGCATGTTCTTTTTTGCGTAACATACACAATGTTACGCGATTACTCCGGCATTTGTGAACCGATTTCGATGATTCTTTTTCGTTGGAAAGAGAGTACCTCAGTATTGGTCCCATTTAAATTTGAAGAAAATATTCCACCTCTAAGAGTGGCAAACTAGGGGATGAATCCGATTTCAATAAAACTTAGCAAATAGATGTAATTCCACGAACTTTTGAGTTCGGTTTATAAGAACTTATAATTATTTCTTATAATGATATTACCTACAAGCAAGATAATGATAGAACTAATATAATATCTACTGTTAATATTCTAGAAATACACGCAGTAAGTACACTAAACCTGCTAGTGCACGGCGGCAACTCGTTAATAATGCTGATCGAGCTCGCAGTGACCGCGCATCCTTTACGCGCCGCGCATGCTCTGTACGGCGCAAGCGCAGGGCTGGCTTACGGTATCTTCAGCGCCTTCTATTGGGCTGTGGGAGGTACTGATCGTATCGGGAGCACAGCCATTTACCCGGCGTTAGATTGGAACAAACCTGGTAAGAACTGTAGAAAAAAAGAAAATACATTAAAAAATATATAATATAAAAATTTATATATAAAGCAAAACACAAACAAAGCAAAAATTAAAACTCAGATTATTTACATAAACAAGAACACTATGATGCCAGCTGCTGTAACAAAAGGCTCACTAAGCATTTTTGCTGGAATACGCAATGCGTTTGAGGACTGATTTTCAGTACCCAATGTAAGGTCACAGAATATCAAATAATGTAATATAAGTAAGAAAATGCGTATCGATTACAAATATACGTACATCAAGCGATTAATATATTCACAAAAGTTATTGTTTTATATTTATATAATTAATATACGTAACATACAAGGTACTTTGTAAAATACTAACAACCTCACAATAATACAGTACATATTACTAAAATCATAAAGAATAACTTTTGTCCATGACTTTTTACAGAACATAATAAATTTAACAAAAATAAACTTTTTAATTTTTATTGTACACTCAAAAGCACATCAAGCGTGACACTTTACTTTGACCTGTTCTTATCGCATTGAGTTGGATTTCACTCTTTAAATGTAAAGCTAGACGTGCTCTTGACCCTGTACTAACTATCTGACACTTTTTAGAGCTGTATTTTACCCTCTAATCTAAAATCTATTTAAATCTAGATAAGTAAAATCTGATGAGTTAATAGGGGTTAAAGTATGAAATTGCCGATTTGTACTGAAAATCTAA
>NW_020653851.1:7210502-7236414 GCF_003589595.1 Hyposmocoma kahamanoa
AACCTATTGCAATAAAACGGCAATTTCATACTTTAACCCCTAATATTAAGTCATGGAACAAAAGTTGTTGTTTATGATGTTAGTAATATAATCCTGCGAGGTTGTTAGTATTTTAAAAATAACCCTATATTAGTATTAATTGTAGAAATAAATAAGTGCTGGATATGTAAGAGTGACCTTTAGAACGCTGCTTTGTCAAAACAATCTGCTTTATACCCATTTATACATTGGTATAAATGGGTATAAATATAAAAATAACCCTCTGAATTTGTCTATTTCATGAATGATGATCTGGTTTAGTCTAAATTTGCTCCACAAAGGAAAATAAATGGCGCAATTTTAGACCAATACACTTCTAACCGCTACAAAAGGAGTTCTTTCATAATTCAATTTACTATTCTGAATGATTGAACGACCATTCTCCTTTATTACAGGGACGGCGTTCGGCTTTGTCGGCCTCTGTGCTGTGGTCCTGGTGTCAGCGCATGCGATCGCAGCGTGCCTTTGTGCACTGCGTATAAAGATGGCGTCGCGCCTACGCCCCGCGCGCTCGCATTCTGATCGGCTCACGTTACCTACGCACTAAGGGTCCCGAAAAAATGGTTAAGCTAGAATTAACCTACAAAGATTTTTATAAGTCTCTACTAAATATCGTATTACAACGTCTCATGACATTCTTATGTCGACGGCGCGGCGCAGCGACTCAATACAATATAGTGCGGCATCTGGTGGTATTTAGAACATTATTGAAAGAATGAGGTGATGGGATAACTGAAACTGATATTTTGCACATATTGCTTTTCAGACGATCTCTTATTTTCACTGCCATAGCTATTTTCAAACTTTCGATTTGAAAGTTAACAAAAAATATATATTTCTAACAAACATTTACTTGACTGAAATAATAAAATGAAAGCAATATTGAGCAATTGTAACAGGCGTAGAAGCATTGCAAAATTTACTTGTTTGTGAGGTCCCAAAATCGTTTTATGTGATATTCTATGAAAAACGTAGTAATCTTAAGGTGCCTTTAACGTACTCTATAAGCATCTATAACAGTGGCTTATTTTTGTTTTGCCATTGTACCACTAATTAGGTATTAAGTCATTAATATTGTAGCATAGATAATTGATTGAACATGATGAGAATAGGCAGTATACAGCTAGGGTTGGATTTATCACTAGGCCAACAAGTCCCCGGCCTAATGACGCACAACGTCAGGGCGCTAAATAAAATATTATTTTATGAAATAAAATATTAAAAAAGCTCTTCGGGCCTAGTGGAGCCCAAACTTTAAATACATTACGGCCCAGTATACATTTCGATAACAAATACCCATAACACGTTTATTCAAATTATTTTATATTTAGATAGGTAAAACTTATAAATGACATTGCAATACACAACACACAATCAGTTATTTGACATAAAATGTTTGTATTGAATCAACTCACATGAATACGGTAAAAATTATATCGAAGGAACTGAGTACATGGATTTATTGGGAATAAACCAAAATTAACGTGAGTTGTTTTTCGATATCGTGACCAACCCCAGAAATGTACATGGTTTAAAGATAGAAGAGAGAGGCTTAAAGATTCTACGAACGAAAATAGTTGATAACTTTGTTACGGTTGAATAGGAGAATTATAAAAATTCACTTAAACATAATTTGTTTCATGTGGTTCGTATTATTTTGGTGCCTTTCATGTGTTAAATACACTTTTGACGCATGATCACATGTGGCTTTATTACCCATTTCATCAGACTGCTTCACAAATAGTGACATCAGCGAAGGGCCACAATTTTAAAAGTATATACTGATATTCTTGAAATAAGTGATAGATGCTTGTCTCGATTTAATATAAAACTATAAAAATATATATATAAATGTATATACTTTTATCGTAATATTGTGGCTTCTTGGATGCTGGTAACGTGTTAACCCACAAAAATTCGGACTTGGAGATTTTAATGTCAAATTGTAGCCTGTCGTCTGGTTTACATTTTACAAACATAAAGTAAGTTATTTGAAACTTTCAAATATTAGAAAAATTATAAAACCATTTTACAAAAACTATTTTTCCGGATTTAAATCGCGTATATTTGTTTTTTCCAAACAAATCGACGTTTCGGGCCCTATACAGGTCCCATGGTCACGGTTGACTGAGGTGGTACAGTCTTCAACCAGTTATGTCTAATATTAATGCAAACCACCCTATTTTTTCACTATAGTTACAATAGTTATTAATGAAATACCTTATTTTTAATTTTACAAAGAAAACATTCCAATTTACGCTACATTAAGTTTTACAAATTATTTTATTGAATGAATTTTTTCAAACAAACCGACGTTTCGGGCCCTTTACAGGTCCCATGGTCACGGTTGACTGAGTTGAGTTTACAAGCTTGACTGTGAGTGCGGTCTCTCTTACATTGGACAAACAAAGCGAAGTATTTGTACCCACGTCAAAGAACATATAGCTGATGTCAAACACCGTCGCGTAAACAAGTCTGCAGTCTGCGAGCATGTCATGGATAAACCTACACATTCAATGAAGTTTGACAAACCCCAGGTTCTTGCAAAAGAAGTCCGTTATCTACCCAGGATGCTGCGAGAGGCCATTGAAATTAAAAAACATCCTAATTTCAACAGGGAAGATGGTTTCTCCGTACCACCAGTTTGGGATCCAGTATTTCCTCTAATGAAAAATCCCAAACAGACATAAGACTGCAGTACTAATTAATATGTTTTAGTTTATTCTAATTTCTATTAATAATTAATAATAAATTAAACTTAATAAAAATTCATTCAATAAAATAATTTGTAAACCTTAATGTAGCGTAAATTGGAATGTTTTCTTTGTAATATTAAAAATAAGGTATTTAATTAATAACTATTGTAACCATAGTGAAAAAATAGGGTGGTTTGCATTAATATTAGACATAACTGGTTGAAGACTGTACCACCTCAGTCAACCGTGACCATGGGACCTGTAAAGGGCCCGAAACGTCGGTTTGTTTGAAAAAACAAATATACGCGATTTAAATCCGGAAAAATAGTTTCATTTCCTATGTGTAACAATCGCGAAAACCTAAGAACTCGACATTTTACAAAAAAGTATAGAATATCATGGTTTTGGCGGTACGTGATTAAAGCGACATCTCTAGTCAGCGACGATAGCTGCCTCTCTGAGTGAAGAAATAATTTTCTCACGCATGGCGCTATAGCGTAAAAAGTTGTTAAAAAACCTTAACCTTAAAAAAATTAAGATTTGCTAACAACAACAGATAAATTCGTTAGATCCGCTGATTCGTTCCGTGACTTGGTTGGCATAGCGTCTAGTACGGTTTGCTAGAAGACGTCGGTTCGAATCCGGGCGGATGGACGGAATATTTTTCTAAGTGTTCAATCTTTGTTATTAATAATTACAACAAAATAGTGAAGCGATTTTGCAAAAAATAATTTAATATCATAGTAGCAAAACATCGTGACATTCAATAAAAACTTGAAAATAATAAAAACAGTTTACATAAAAACCCATTAACCAAACCAAGTAACAAATATTTAGGTGCCATTTTCTCAAATCGATCATGTTGGTTAACACGTTATCGCTTATCAACCTCTTGTCTACCGATTGAAAATTACAATTTTGAGATTATAACTTTAGTTAAGATGACAGACAGACCGTTACTCCTCTGCAGTTTTTTGAATATTTCACATTCCCCTAAAGGTATTTCATAAAATTTTCTCGATTTTTGACAGTCGTTATTGTCGCTCGATATGGTGTTTTGAAGATCAATAAGATCTGTCAGCTAATAGATTTGCTTGACTTTACCGATCGTTACTGTTGCCCATTAACGATCAAGGTTAAAATCGAACAATATTTATAGGCACCTACGCCTAATTTAAATTCCACAGTGTCTATAGACATAAAATACGATAGGAATTGGCTGTTGCTTACACATTTACTCGATTGTCTCTGATCACACGTGTCGATCTACTGGAAAAATATTATGTTGATTGTATGTTGCTTACACATTCACTCGTTTTGTTTGATCACCAAAAAATCGAGCAAGTTTGTAGGCACCTTAAGATACTTACCACTCTCTTGCGCTTAATTATATAATAGTACTGTATGACAGTACGTTTTGCATTTATGACTTCACAGTCAAACTATACTTCTTTATTATTTATTTGTATTGTACAATTTAGTCGACAAAGATGTGTGACAAATTAAATAAGTAGTGACCGCAACGTATACGGCTGTATGCTTAACGAGGGCTAGTTAAAAAGGGTATCGAAAGATGTTTGCAAATTTTTTTAAGTATGGCTTTTAATAAAATATACTCAATCCTTAAGTTATGTCCTCGATGGAATCTATTCACGTTAAGGTACTATTTTCCAAAGTCCAAGCTTCGGCGCTAGTCGAGTTTGTAATGTATTCTTTATAATTATAATTTTGTTGCTCATCAGTTCACTACAGCAACTAAAGATTTTCCTTAACATTTTAAATGCAAGGTTAAAATTCCATTAAAGTTACGACGCGACTTTTTATATTTGCATTGTCGTTGTTTTTCTTGAAAATGTACTAGACGGTATCAAACCCTCGGAACCGTACTTATTGATAAATCTAAATATTACCTTAAATGTTTAGATATAAGTATAACGTTTGATGTGAAGTTTCCAATTGAATGAGTTTCTTAAATATCATTACATTTGCCTGATTCTGTAAGACCCACTCCGAAACGTCGACTTTTAAAAATAGTACTGTAAATAGTTGTCAAGTCACATTGTTAATTTAGAATTTACTATTACAATTCAAGTAACATCAAAGCCATGTTAATACAGTCAGACTAAATTTCATGCAGTTTTATATGTGTAATGTGTCTGATTGAATTTCACATCATTTGATATTAAAACTATATATGAATTTCATACTGCTTTTCAAGTGATATTAAAGCTAAGTTCTTGGTCAGATTAAATTTCATACTGCGTTCCATGTGATATTAAAGCCATGTTACTGGTCAGATTGATATTCGTATTTCATATCATGTGTTACTGAAGCCATATTATCAGCATGTCAGATTGAATTTCATGCAGTATTTAATGTGATATCGTTCGTATTGAACGGCATATTGCGTTTCATGTGATATTAAACTAAATTATTTGTGAAATTGAATTTCATACTGCATTTCACGTGGTATTGAAAGTAATTTTGTTGACCATTAAGTTTCTTAGAACATTTTTAATGCTTATAAACTGCAAAATAAGAAATTAATTTTATTATTATTTATATGATATTCGTAAAATGTATTAATTTATAATGGTTGCTTAAAATTTTACAATTGATTCACATCCTTATTTTTTGCTTCACCGTCTTTTACAGGCAGTTAATTGTTACACCCAAAGAGTGAATATTTCACCAAATATTAGGAACAACTTTTCTATAGTGACTTCTCTGAAACAGTAAAAAGAAATTCAACATTTAGTAGGGATATATTTAGTACAGAACTATAGTAAAAGTTATTCGTATTAATAGGTGGAATCGTCTCCATCTTGGTGTAAGGCAATTAATACCTTGTATTTAAACAACTTATGTCGACTGCACCCTGTGATTTAGGTCATAGTAAAGTATCGTTCCTAGCTTAGGTATTACTGTAACTTTAGGTAAAATGCTGTGATGTGGTGATATATATTCTAGATCACATGGTAATTTCTTTGTAAAAGTAATAAAATTATATTATGAAACAATTGAATTATGTTTATTTTCAGTTAAACGTCTTTTCATTTAAATGTATAAATTAAATATGATACATCACATACGTTCCTAAGATCCCAAAGTAACAATGGACTTGTGTTATGGACATCGGAAACAACGACGATACCACAAAATCCAAACCCGAGACAACATTGAAAAGTCAATTTCTACATTGACCGGAATCGAACCCAGGGCCTCAGCAGATATGACGACATGATAACTGGTGTGCAAGCCACTCGACCACAGAGGTCGTCGAAATGTATTTTCATTAAAATCTAAGTTGTCCTCAGAGTCAATGTTCTGACCATAGCAGCAGTACAGCTCCTTGTGAAAGAGTTTGTCCTAGGAAGTAACTATTACCTAGTACCTATTCTTGACGCCAAGCAGTGATGTCAGCATTACTGTATTCCGGGTTTGAAGAGTAAGGGTGCTGGTGAAATTACAGGCACACGGGAATTGTTCACTTACGTCTGAGGGTGACGGGCGCAGTGGCAGTGCCCCTCAGATCTTTGAGGATACTGCAACTGTTATGGACAGGCGTGTAGCTCCCCATCAGGCGCACGATTTGTTCGTCCCGTCACTTAATATTATAAAAAATATTCACCAGAAATATTTTAATATTTGATAACAATGAACATTATCACAATGACTGTAAAGTGCAATTACCATTACGCTCAGAACGACTCTGATTACTTATCAGAGTGTTTTTTTTATCACTAAATCACAGTCGAGATGAGGTTGATTTTAACAATAGGTTTAGATGATTTAAGTTACTTTATATACTCCGGTGATTTTGATACTGAGTATAAAACACGATTGTCATATGAAATTATTTCAACTCGCACGTGCCGATGGCATCGCTACACGTGCGTGAGGATACCTACTATATAATTATCCTATATCGTCAGATATAGGTACTAACAGCAATTTAAAAGCATACCCAGTCTCAATATAGTTTTATTTGCAAACGTAGATTGTAATTAACCTTGTCCTTTATTTTGATGAAAAATCATTTGTTTATATTTTTAATGTCGCACTTGCAGTATCCTGCCAAATACTGTCGTAACTCAAAAGTGATTAAATTGAGAAAACACAATTTGAAAATTAAAAACTACTGAAAGAATCTTGTTGCGAATAGTGGGATTATTTTTATTTATACATAATAATTAGTTATCCATTTAAACGAGAATATAAATTTATTGGTTCCATTCAGTTTGTGAACTTTCTAATCGCGTCTTCTCAATTCCACGATTTTTGAGTTACGAAACTATTTGGTTTCATGTGCTGTAAATTTCAACTCTTAAGTGCCATTGGATGTCAAGAATAAGCAAGCTAGTTGAGAGTTGCCGATATTAACTGCCGTTGTCTGCACGCAAAAAAGCCTTGCGTTGAATTAGTTTGTTGGTATCTAGACGCCTAATAAATTTAATATAGCAAATCGTTCATGTACATTCAACTTGACTTCTGTAGGCACTTAGTAGCCTAGGAATTGGCTAGCTGAAACTATTTTTAAACATTGAGTAATTTGCACGAATTTTCGTCACATGTAAATGGATGTGCCTTGTGTATAATTGATATCTGCCATTTGTAATCCTGTCAAATCTACGCGTACAGTACCAATGCGTTCCGCCGGTCCTAATCCCCCAAAGGAGGTGGTATCATGTCACATGGCCCACAACATCAGCCCAGTCCCGGTAATCCAAGTACGGAAGAATGCGTCAAATGTTGGAATTTAAATATTCAATGACTCCCAAAAGATTTTCTATTACGGTGTACACACATACCTACATGTGCACCAGTTTGCCCAGCCCGTGTCTATGCCTTTGTCTTTTTTTACAACGGAGAAATGCTTTATGCATACGATCGAGCCTAAGGTGACTCGGAAGTTATGTGGGACTCTCCTCCATAGTAGAGGGCATACCACACCAAAACTCCACCGGCACTGCCCGCAAGCCTGGGTGTTGTGGGTGCCGTGGGATCCCGAAGATTCGACCACATCCATGCCTATGTCTGCCGCTAAGCAGTATGTGAGCTTTACTGTGTGTCGGTTTTGAAGAGTAAGGGTGGTGGTGAAATTACAGGCACATGGCACTTTTGAATTTATATCTCAGGGTGACGGACAGTGTCCCACAGTTCTTTGAGACCTAAAGTTCTGAGCGGAATTCCAACTCTGGCATCC
Organism: Hyposmocoma kahamanoa; assembly: GCF_003589595.1. NCBI lineage: Eukaryota > Metazoa > Arthropoda > Insecta > Lepidoptera > Cosmopterigidae > Hyposmocoma > Hyposmocoma kahamanoa. The sequence goes on from NW_020653851.1 coordinate 7,218,444, forward strand.
CTATCATAAGTAACGCATTTATATTTATTTCGAGATATTGGCACTTAAATTTTTTTCTTCAAAAAATGTTAATTACGCTGATTTTGCTTAACAATAAAACTGAAACTAAATAAGATATAAAAAAAACCGCTTATAGGGGTTTATAGATCTCGTTTTGCTGTTTCCAAATATGTCAATAACTCACTTTCACGTTCACAATAATAAGGTCTGACAAATAATTGTAATAATTGAGTTAAACAATGACTGAGCAATAATTGTAATAATTAATATATAATAAAATAATTTTAAATTTGATGGAAGCTGACGCCGCTTATCTGTTGTATCAATGTTATATCCTTAATTTTTCTACGGAAACCCGATACAGAAATTAATAATGTCGACTACGACACTTATGTTATGTTATGTATTTTATGGAGATCATAACTGTTACGGACAGACGTATAGAAGACTTGTTCGTCCCATCACTTGGTATTACAAAAAAAAATCCAGAAGAATACGTAGAACGTGGAGACTTACATTTATAATGACTCCCATAAGTTTTTGTAGTATATTCAAATACCTTTAGTTATAATAATTGTATATCATATTAATACGTATTAAAATTAAATCATCACCGTGGTAACAATAGCTGCAAGCAAATTTATAATGCGTGAAGAGGACATCTTGATGCACATTGAGCGGCGCATGCGCACATCGTACATTTCTTAGTAGCTAGTGCTCGCGTTCTCACGCGTACGCAGCATCCGCCGCGCAAATACTCGGCTCAATAGCGCGCCGAAATACTCGAAAATAGCGCGCATCTACGAATATGCGCACATTATACAATATTTATCCGGATATGTAAAGTCGTTGTTCGGTTGTTTCGTGTTTTAAAGTGAAACAGTGTCTAATAAAATACTGAAGTAAGCATTGTCCTTATATCTTACTTAATTACTTTCATATGATTAAATAAAATAGTAGGTTACTGAATAGTGCTAAGAGTAAATAAAGTTCTTATTTTTCTTCTTTTGACTTCCCGGGTCGGCAGAAATATTTGTATGGCCTACTTTGGGTGTAATTTGTTGTTGTCTATGTTCATGGCACCCGCGATACAGGGTTTCTCTAGGTTATGATTGTTTTATTATGCGTTATTATGTTACTTAGGTAGGTACATACAGCAATTATATACTTCAATTAAGATCACAATATAATTATCTAACATTATTATTTTGCACGATTTATATTTGTTAAGAAATACTTATAAATATTCCACGAAAGAAAAGCGCAGATAAAAATATCCACACAAGCTAGCGATTGCTCCGCTAGACTTAGCCAAAACGTATTACGGAAGATTATAAAAAAAAACATCTTCAATTTTTACTGGGAAAAAATTGTGTAATTCAAACAATATATTAATTACACATCCCGTTTAAACTTCTAGTGTAAGGCAAAACGCCACACAACTAAATAGTAATTTTTATTTAATGCATTAAAACCCCGTATTTGTCAAGAGAATATACAACATTATATGCGCAAAAACATAAAACAGATAAAAAGTGTAAAGAATTGACATTTCAAGCACCAGAATGACTGCGAACAAGTTCCGTACCCTGCCCTGCACTGTTCTTTACGTAAAAAAACTATTCAACAGTTATTAATTTCCGTATTTTTTATAAATGCTAGTGGTATTCGTTGGAATTTAAAACATGTTCCAAAACGTGTTTATATTTTAAAAACATAATAAAAACCTGGGAGCATGAAACAATTAAAAGTATAAGGACGCTCAGTTAATTATTAAGCTCTATTTTAAAGTATGGGAATCATACATTAAATTTGAACTTCAACTATATTTCTGTAAATGAGTAATTAGTTTTGCAAAAATTGCTATAAGAAACCGTGATTCGTAATCTGAACTTAAAATGTATGGACACGGGTGTCAATTCTCAATAAAATAATACTTGCTTTAAAATTATTTCTCATACTTTTCTAAATTATTCTTCTCTCTAATGGGTTTAATAGAAAAATAATAAACTAATGTTTAATAAAAAAAAGAATAGTGCTATAAATTTAGAAAATTGTTTTTAGCTTTAAAAATATGTATGACAGAGTGTACATCATAGAGCGATTGTACATACATATGTATATTTTGGGTTATAATCGTACGTTGTACTGATGTCGTGCCAAAATGCTATGCGTTATAATTAAGCAAAATTATTCAACATATAGTTTATATACACGTAAATACATGTTTAGCTATGTCTTAAACTTTTATAAATTTTCATGCATGCAATTCCAGACATAAAATAAAACTTTTTTTTCACAAGTCGTCCTCCTGATGGTAAGCAAAACGCCTATCCATAACACTTACAGTCCCGCTCAAATCGCGAAGATCTGAGGGACACCGCACTGCACTCGTCACCTGGAGACATAAATTGACAAGTCTCATGTGCCTGTAATTTCACCAGCACCTTTACCTACTCTTCAAAATCGAAACGCAGTAATTTACACATTTCTGCTTGGCGGCAGAAACATATAAGGTGGTAGTACTTCCCTGGACGAATTCTTTCGCAAAGAGCTCTACTGCTGTTTTGTACTTTGTGTACAAAATGTTGCATAACTTTGATAGTACATTGATGTAAAAAAAATATTCGCAAACAATACTGTTACAAGCCAATTCAGAATGACGAAAAATGTATATCCGTAATAACAATGAATTGTCTGCATTGCACTAATGAATCCTATCTAATCTGACGGATGTTTAGAAACACGCCTGCGAGCCATACCTCCGTTGCACATGTTGGTTGCTTATCGTGACCACATCCTGAAGGCCAGGACAATCAGGACGTATTTTCCTCGTTTTCTATAACCCTGAAATCCCTACAATTATCCTACACGCGCAAACTATTAGTAATTCATCTTGTTATATCAATATAATGACTCAATGACCGGTTGTAAATCAAACAGCAGCACGCTACGCTTAACTTGTTGGAACAAGCAAACATATGATCTGTTTTGTGACTCGTATTGACAATAATAGTGCCCTTTACTTTGTCAAAACAAAACTTGACAGAGTATGTTACTTAAGCGTTTAAATTAATCTAAAGTGATTATTTTTATATTATAAAAACGTCTGTTTACTTTGATCAGACTGCTTAAAAACTATCCTTATTTTATTTTTCCACGCGCTTGGTTTTATTTCTTACGTTGAAAACGACGAACTTGAACGTGCTTTATTGTTAAACATATAGGAAGTTGTCAACTCAGGGATTCCTAAACGTCGCCTACTAAATTTTCCAAAGTATGCTCTTAACATAAAACCTGTTATTCACGTCACCTGTCTTAATGTTTGCGGTTTTCCTTTTTTCTTTTTTTTTTAGTTCTTGATCGACCTGACGTGCTTGAATGGGAATATTCATTTCAGAAATTTAGCAATATGTGTTTCTTAACCTATAACTGTACCCTATTTTCAAATAATTATCAGTACCGTTAAAATTGACTGTAGAGACTGCCACACGGAGGTCCCAGGTTGTATGACCTATCTCTCGTGAGTTTGGGTGTAATTTGTGGTTATTTACGTGTGTGTCCATGGCACCCGCGACACAGTATGTTGAGTGTGTGCGTTATGTGTGCGTTATATATATTAATCTTTAATGGTAGCTGCAAGAGTTTAGTAATCATAATTTGTTGCTTTACTAGCGCATTAGGTTAAATCTGTCATGATAGTTTAAGTGTTTTTTAAAAATAAATAAATAAAAACTTGTACGTTTTACTGCCTATTTCAAAAGAACGGAGAATTTGTAGTTTATGTAGTAGCCTAATTGTTTGACCTATCGCCTCTCTAGCAGAAAGTCGTGGGTTCGAATTCGGGCTTGCACTGAGTATTTCGGAATTTATGTGCGAAATTTAATTCGACATTTACCCTGAACTTTTCGGTGAAGGAAAACATCGTAAAGAAACCTGCACACACCTGCAAAGCAATTCAATGATATATGTGAAGTTCCTAATCGACATTGGTCTAACGACGCGTGGGAACTACAGCTCAAACACTCTTATTGTTATAGGCTAACTATTATTACTGTTACCTCAATAGCAGTAGAGCTCCTTGTGAAAGAGTTTGTCCAGGGAAGTACTGCCACCTTACCTATTTCTGCCCCCAAGCAGTAATGTGAGCCTTATTGCGTTTCGGTTTTGAATAGTAAGGGTGCTGATGAAATTACAAGCACGTGGGACTTGTCAACTTATGTCTCAGGGTGACGGGCGTAGTGGCAGTGCCCTTCAGATCTTTCCGATTTAAAACTTTGAGTGGCACTGCAACTGTCATGGAAAGGCGTGTTACTTAACACCAGACGCACGACTTATTCGTCATTTGGTCTCTTGAAGAACTTGAAAACCTTGTCTAGAAATTTGTAATACAATCTCATTATCACTTTATTTTGAGGAGACCAAACTCTATACGAACTAATATCAAATTTTAACTCAACAAATCTCAAGTTTTAACGTAGTATAACAAAATGTAGTTACCTTGACTTTTCCTTTTACATAACAATCGTCCGTAGTAACAACCTACTGTCGATATATGCTAACAAGCAAAATTTGTACAAGATGTTCCTCTCTTAACAACCTTCCCTGAGGGCACCCAAAATTGTTACGCAAACGTAGGCTGCCTTTATTGTACTCACGCATTTGAATAAAGACGGTTTTTCATATAAATTAACACTGATGTCGTTGTGTAATACCGTGTGATATTATTTACTTACGTAGTTATTTACGTTTTGCAATAGAACAAAACATACACTAGTAAGGACAGGACAATATTACATTATGTATATTTGATTTAAAACTATATTTGGATGTACTTAAGCAAAAAGGATCCAATCCACAAAATTATCAAAAAATGAGTTATATGTACCAAACAGTTCCCAAAGTCCAACCTCTTAGATCAGCAAAAAAATCTAACATATATACATCAATAAATCTCTGGAGTTACATGACATTATAAGTTTTGAAAATAAAACAAGAGTGAGAAACACTTTTAAACTTTAAACTGCCATATCTCGAAAGTGACTGGATGTGCATTGGATCTTTTTTGTTAATCGATGTTTATAATAATAAATTAATAATAGTAATAATAATGTGCTAGACAATCGTACCAATTACCTGATCTGAAACTAGAGAATGCCTTGCACTATGACCGCCAGAGCAACAGAGTTCACTTTGGAGCACTTCCCAGAACACCCAGACCAGATATCCAATTTAGAAAAGTTCGTTTCCCAATTTGGTCCTACCGGGAATCGACCCTGGGTTCTCCTCATCCAGCACCCACAATGTAGACCGTTACGCCACCAATGTCGTCTGAAACTAAGTTACTACATTTTTTTTGTTTCTTTGATTATTTCATTAACGTGGTTAATTAAATAGAATTTTCGCATTGAGCCTTGGTCAAGGGTCATACAAGACTGCTAATAAGAACACCAGTGTCGTCACATGCATATACGTCGAAGTAGCAAAGGTCACAACTTATACTTGGCAATAAATAATACTTCAAGCTAAGAATTTCAAGCTATTTATAACCCTTTGTCTTGTTCACAGCTATAACAGAGGTGTTAAGGATTACTAAATAAAATGTACAAACACGCATACGAAACCAGCTATTGAGCTTTATGACAAAGAGAATATCGAGTTTTAACCAATAAAATGAAGAAACAAGCTGTGGCCCAGAATGCACTGTTTTGCTGCACGGCATCGCTTGGAAAAATAGAAGAAACGGCAGACCAATTTGCGAGGTCATGTCATGGGAATATTTCGCCACTGCTCTGGCGAGTACCCAATCTAATATGGGCCCTCTGCATAACTTTTATCTCGGTGACCTCGTTTTGGGGGCCTACAGAGATGTTCCTACTGTACATGACGCATTGGGGCTTGATGTTTATAATAATTGAATCTATCTTTGGAATCGTGGTAGCGGTCATGGAACGCAATGAAAAGTCTGGTAAGAATTTTGTTTGTTACACAACTGACGTAAGATATTCATTCATGCAGCACTGATCACGTTATTACACCATTTGTCAGAGACATTAGCACAGATTTCTATACATTCTGCACGTAGATTCAAGTGATGTGTGCATTATGAACAAAAGAGCTCTCCTCAATTGTGACATACAATAAATGACTGGATCGACAGACAATCTCGGTCACGCATAAGGTTTGAATATCACGCAAAAGATGCCCCAAATATACGCTCCAACTCCCGTGGGCATCAAATTCGAAGGTGATATATGATAAACGTCTTACTTACGTATTAGATGTAACGCTCCTAACCCTACGGCCTACTCGTAAATTTGTACATTTATTTTATTACTTTATTTAAGACTGGTATTTAGTTTTAAGAAACTGTGCAAACCAATAAGCATACCTACAGAGATTTTATTACTAATAAAACAAACAGAAAAATAAGTGTTGATTACTTGCTAGCCATGTCCTTAGAGTATATGATGATTAGCTAATGATTCTAAGAAAAATAAAAACATATCTATCACGAGATCATTGTACGGGTTAGTACACATTAATGGCCGATATTGCATTGTGTAGTCGAGTCATAAGACCTTGGTCATCAAAGCAACGAGTTCATTGCAGACACTTGGTTTTACTCCGTCATCTTACGCTTCATTGATTCACGACAGTTTTCGCCGTTCAGTTCAGTGAAATTATTTTACCAAGACAGTCACGTTTGTTGTGATAACGTTCGTATTTATTCGCTGATAACAATTATAAAGCTGTATGGCGAGTACCGTTGATTGTCACCACAGGTACACACACAGTGGCAAAAACAATGATAATCAATACCAAACTCGTTTGTTTTGCTGTGATACGTTAACAGTATGAGTGTTAAGTGGCAACATGTTGTGCGTGCAATGCCAGAATCAATGTCAATGGCGAATGTGCTGGCTGGAACACCCGCTTCCGTCCAACTTCTACGTGAGTTGTTGGCAAAACAACCGATCGTGTCTGCCCCTGTTGATGTTACGGACTTCCCTCTTCCTGTACTCTTCAGGCGTGCTTTTAGCCTCTCTAATTACTCTGCCACTGACGCTGGACATTAAATTCGGATACTGGTTTATTTACATGACGCATTGGGGTTACGTACTTGTTGTATTGACAACGGGATTCGCAACGACAGTGTCTGCGTATGTTTATTTCAAAAGACCTATAGGTACGTATATTCTTAAGTACACAGTAAAGTAAGCAGATTGTTATCCATATTTTAAAATATCACAACGGGAAGGACATAATGTCCAGGTTTCAATAGCAAATATTGACTGGATATCGCAGAAGGTTACAAAAGATAACGGTTTTTGTTTATGTTACCAAGAGATAAAGATCGCAATTGACAATTGTTTATTTGGGATTTCTGTCAGAATCATGTCAATGCTAAACCAACTAACTGTATGTATACAGTAACGACAGTCCTTGCTTGTAGTGTAGGCACATTATACAACTTTGAAATGTCACAACGTGGTCGTTTTAAAATCTAAAAGTTCTAAAACAGAGCCTAAGTATGCAAGCTTGCTTTATAAAAGTATATTCTTGGTGTGCATATACGTGGAATGCTACGAAATAATGACAATGAAAGCTATTTTGTACGAAAACGTAATGTATTAAGACTACGAAAATTCAAGTCGTCTAGCGACAAGAGATACGCTGTCACAACCGACAACTTCACCGTCGCAAATATGGCTGCAACACGGTAGGTAGTTGTTGCGGTTTAATTTTGTGGCCTTATCGGACACCTAAGTATTTATTTATTGTTATTGTCACGCGTATTAAGACACAATGCCTGATAAACCATTTCTTTTTTTATAAAGCCAAGTGGTATGGATAAGCGATACTCTTATCCGTAACAGTTGCAGTGCCACTCAGAGCTTTAAATCGCAAAAATCATATGGAAACTGCCACTGTAAACGCCACCCAGAGGCTTAAGTCGACAAGTCTAAATGTACCTGCAATTTCATCAGCATCCTTACCCTTCCAAACTGAAACACAGTAATGATCACATTTCTGCTTGGCGGCAGAAATTGGTAAGGTGACAGTACTTCCCTGGATTACGAATTCTTTCACAAGGAGCTCTACTGCTACCAAAAATGCAAGCCAAACAAATGCACAAAAAAAACTTACGCCATATTAAAAAGTAGGTTCCTACCGTTCACGCAAAAGAAGAGGAAAAGTGTCCCTTAAATGAGGCCATCGAATTAAACGTTGAAGACATACTGACGGCGCTCGTCAAGTAACACAGTAGAAGCACGTCGCGGTTGGCCTCAAACTCGGGGCTAAGGTCTTAAACTTTATTGTCACGGATAAACGATTCAATCATCTTTCAAACGCATTTATTTTTTTTGTTACGAAAGGGCTTATTTTACGATTTATTAACTACGCATTAACTTCTGAAGTCAATATTTCATACGTATGCAGAGGCTAGGTTATCTTTGACCATCTTGTATGGTAAAGTGTCTATTCTGATCTGCCTAATATGTTTTATCTATATACATATATTCATAAAATTCGCTCGGCAAAACTTCAAGATTTCAACTGTTTGAGGACTAAAGTATTGTAGATAAACAGAAAGACAATATACAATAGACATAAATATAAATAATATATCAATACATTTTATTATAAATGGTAGCATAATATTTCTAAATAGCTTACGAAATGTGTCTTTCGAAATACATTACTATGTGTTTTAATGATTAGTACTGGGATCCATAACTGTGCCGCTAGCGTCATCAGCCTTGAGCACAATCCTCATTTTTAACAAAGTTCAATACGTATTGACAGTTCTATTATGTATCTCTGTTTGTCTAATTTATTGGAGAGTCAAGATTTCTTGAGATTTTTTAATGATCTCTTGGTTTTGTCTTCTAATATCCCAAAAAATACCTCACGGTTTCAAAGGCACAATTCACAGGTTCTTATTAAATAGGATCTGTTGCAAAACGAACGCGGTTGCAGCAAGCACGTCCTAAGTTAAATTGTAACCTTTGAAGTTCATACTAATCAATTCAATATGAGTTTTGCATCGCATCTTGAATTGTTTTGCACAATCACACTAACTATAGAACAATCACACATGAATTTCACAAGCACGAGTATTTATTTAGTCAGTTTAGGCGTAGGTAAATTTTAAGCGATGAATACGCTTCAGAATATAAACATACCTAATATCGCATATCGACTTGAACACAGACACAACTAAAAAATGGCAAACGCAGCTAGTAAAAACATTATGGTTATGTTTTAGAAGTATAAAATCTTAACGTGGAAAGTGTATGTAACTTCAGATTGAATATATTTTTTTGTCTTAAAGCAGGGTGATATCTACACGCGCCATTTTCCTTAACAATACCCAAAAAATATGATCTTTGAATTGTGAGACTGCTGAAACCAGTGAGTCACATTAAACTATATTGGATAAAATCAATCTACTCGTCAATGTAATTTTTTTTTGTTTTCCATTTCCAAAAAAAATGTTTTCCCGTCAAAACTCGCAAAAGAAATCAACTGCATCCTATAAAATATAGGGAACGAATTTTACAATTGTACAGATTGCATAGAGGATAGCAATGACATCATTAACACATTGCGAGGATGAGATTGAGGAACCTTTTCACACAGTTACGTCAGTCAAGTTTGGAAAAAATAGCAATTGGGAAATCAATTAAATGCGTCTTTATTTCAAATATGAATCGTAAAGTTCAATCACCTATTGATTTATGTATTGATTACAGTTTAACATCTGTTTCTCAGACGCAACCTTCGGTTTGCCGTGGTACGTGAAGGTATATTGGGTGCTGTACAATATTACCATTCCCGTCGCGTTCCTGATCACCGTCTTCTACTGGGGCGTTTTAAGAACTTGTAAGTACGCCTTGTTCATATTTCATAGCATATTTTGTTAAAGAAATAATTAAATATTAATGGACCGACTGGGAGGCCGATTGGCTGGCAGATACCTGTTCCAACGTATTAGTGTGGCCATACACGAAAGGAACGCTGCTAGCAATTGAGCTCCCTGGCGCGGGGATCCAATTTCATACATTTAATGCAATCCTAGACCTAGTATTTAAGAGCTACATTGTCTTCCACTCGTCTCTGTTTATATGGTTTTGTTCTGCTACGTATCGTACCTTTGTTACAATAAAGTCACACGTGATAATACGTCAAAAGTGGTTTTATCACATGATTTAAAAATAGTAACTAATGAAAGAAATTATGTATACACTTACGTGAAATTTTATAAGTCTCAAATAGGAGAGATTTCACATAAGTATTTTATGCACATTTTGTTTATTTATACAATATTTATACATAAAAAAGTTATCAAATGTTGTCGTTCGTCGGATGTTTAAATCTCTTTCCTGAAAATTTGTCATTTTTCAGATGTGATATAATGGAACGTATTCGGTTTGTGTAGTACTGAATAGTATTTGTAGATGAATAGTAGTTGTAGATGGCTTCATCAAATACTCATTTGATGAAGCCATCTACAACAAATAAACTATTAATTAAATTATTTTTTCGGATCTAAATAGAGTATATCTGTTTTTTCAAACATTTATTTATTTATTTATTTTTAGAATGTGTAACATAGCAGTTTGCAGTTTGCGGCGTTACAGCAATTCAACAAATAACAGGAATAAAAATAGAAATCAAAGATACTAATCTAAATTAACATTAACTACTAACTACCTTCTTGACTTCTCTCCAACACTCTCTTCCATTCCTAACATAGGTAAGGTGGCAGTACTTCCATGAACAAACTCTCTCACAAGGACCTCTACTGATACTATCAGCTTAAGGTGTCCCATTAAAGTTCAAACCACTATTCTGATGCCATATCTGCTCATTTCCAGAACTTCTATACAGTGTTTAGCACTGTATGCGTTAATTGGGGCTTCTGAGACTTCGATTGGCCCGCAACCAAACGTCTCTACGTTAGGTATTAATTTCGGGTCAAATCAGTTTAAATCTAGACAATAGAATATTTCATTATCTTGTTAGTGCGTCACTAGTTAATATACAAAGCGATAATAGCCATTCTTTACGCAGCAACACGTTAGAATATTCATGACAATACTTAAGTATACTAACGCAAGCATTTTGCTTTACACTACAAACGATTTTACTAATATGCACGTAAAATACCAAGTGTATTTTCCCTAACCATACTTAATGATGTTGAATACAAACGCATTTCCCAGCACAATATTTGGCACACACTCATCAGTATGATGGTTATATTTAGAGCGAACGTTGTGCCATAGATCACTGTATTTCAAATCATCATGTATTTGTATAGTATTCTTGATAATAGTTTGATTTCTCAAGCTATTGTTAAGAATACGAGACAAAACTATTGCTGAGAAAAAAATATTGATAAATATTCATCGCCTGAAGCAAACACACGTCTTAACTTACAGGAAACTCATGTTTGTTATTATATTGTTGGTATGTACTTACCTCAGAGCATGTACTTACTGTAAATAATTTTGTAGGAATTTTTCTTCTGGCTTCTTCATTACGATCGATCATCATCGTACAGGTTTAAAAAAGCACTGACTGCCTTTGTGGCTGAACGGTTGCCACCCAGGTTCGATTCCCGGGCCGGGATAAATATTTATTTGTATGGCCTACATTTATTTCTCTCGTGAGTTAGGGTGTAATTTGTGGTTGTTTATGTGTGTGTCCATGGCACCCGCGACACAGGGTTTCCCTAGTGCTATGAATGTATAAATAAATGCGTTACAGATTTTTGGCTTTCCTTTAGTTTCTCTGTTTTTAGCGTTTTCCATTGCATTTACGAATTTAAAATTTCAAATAAAATTAAAGCTACTTCATGAAGCTAGAAAATAGGGAAGGGTAAATAAATAACTACTCATACTCATTTATTATGCATTATTTAAATATGTAATTTATATTTAATTTCATCATTTTTTACGTTACTTAAATTCAAAATGTCTAATAATAGCGCCCTAAATCCAGGCTTTAGTATGCACTAATATAGAAAAGCCTTGATCAGCATATTATTAATAATGATAATGTACTATAAAATTACTTGGTCTCAAACTATGAAAATCCCTTTACTGTTAGTTAAGTTTACGTAGAGTTAGTTTGTGAATTTAGAAAAAATATTTTCTTAAATTGGTTCTACCAGAAATCGAATCTGGGAACTTTTCAATAAGCACATAGTACTTAAGGCTGACCTATTGAGGACGTCAAAATAAGTTGCAGGTTAGGATAGTATAATGAATGACAGCAGTAGAGCTCCTTGTCACAGAGCTCGTCCAGGAAAGTACTGATATCTTACCTATTTCTGCCACCAAGTAGTAATGTGAGCATTACTGTGTTCCGGTTTGGAAGGGTAAGAGTGCTGGTGAAATTACAGGTACATGGGACTTGTCAACTTATGTCTCAGGGTAACGGGCGCAGGGGCAGTGTCCCTAAGATCTTCACGATTTAAAGCTCTAAGTGACATTGCAACTGTTATGGATAGGCGTGTCGCTTACCACCAGGTGCACGACTTGTTCATCATGTCACTTAGTTACTATACTCGTAAAAAAATATGGATTTAAATAATTACGATATTAATGAACGATAAAGAAGAGAGATCAACTCAGACAAGTTCAACAAACGATAATGTTAATGATTTTGTACTACCATTAAGTAAGACGACAACGCAAAGTAAATAGAACATTTATAAATATAATCGCATTTATAGTAAAACTTACTAACTTTATTTGCTTTTACTTATAAACAGCTTAATAATACTTTACCAAGTCTATAATAGGGACTCTATCACATAGAACAAGAAATTATTATTATCTCGCGTAAAACCTGAAAAATTGTGGAAAAACTACATACTTTGCTCATTCTGACATACTTAAAAATATGCAAAAATAATAGTCGCACCCATAATATTATCCCGGTGTTGTTTTATATCATCGTTAAGGCTTATTTTATTTAATTTTATTGAGAATTGAACTTTCAACGATATGCCAATAGGGTAAAGTTTAATTTATATTAACAGTCCAGAATTTGTTACATCTTTTAAAACTAGAAACTTTGACCAATCATTATCAAGATTTTATAGTGTTTAACATTATGATAGTTTGAGTTTTGCGAAAGCGGTTCTAGTACTAACTTCCATTGCCATTTTTATTCCATACTCTATCATATAGTAACGTCAAACAAATTCCGTGGTTTAACCGCTTCTTTTGATTGTGGCTTCACATATTATTGCAATTTGTAACACCTACCTTCAATGTAGTAGTCTCCCTTCCACCTTCGTAGTATTCTTAAATACTAAAGATCTTGCTTCAATCGCGGTTTGTATGTCGCAAATATAAAATTTCGCACTTGAGCACAGAAATGATGACACCTCGCAGTTACTATAAAAAGAAACTTAAGCAGCAATAATAAACAACTTAACTGTAAAAATGTTTCTTCTTACTATTACAGCTGGCAAGATAGTGAATTACGCCCCCAACCCGGTGATTGACATAATGCTGCACGGTGTCAACTCGTTGGTGATGTTAGTGGAGTTAGTCTTCTCTGCGCACCCCAGTCGCCTGCTCCACGTCATGCAGCCTCTCTACTTTGCTGGAGTTTATCTGCTTTTTACTATTATTTATTTCTTCGCTGGAGGACAAGACCCGTAAGTTTAATCTGCTAAAACACACCAAAGCATTTTTGTTCCCAAAAATCTTTTGAAGCCAACGTTTATGTTGGCAACACGACCACAGGCAGTTAACATTTCAGATAGTCGTTGAAAATTCGACATGGGCGAGAGTCTTGTTATAACTTGTTTTCACCCGACTTAAAAAAAGGATATTCCCAATTCGACTTTTTATTTCTTTTTTTATTTCGACATTTGTAAAACGATTTCGATGATTATTTTTTGTTGGAAAGAGGTCCCATTTTCTCAATAGTGGTCCCATTTAAATTTGAAAAAAAAAAATCCGCCTCTGAGGTTGGCAAAATAGGGAATGGATGACTTTTGAGTTCGGTTTTTTTAGTATTCTGTACTGTTTCGTTACTGATTATGTACATAATTATACAGCAACAATAATTCTATTCTTTCAATTCTACAATCGATTACACTAATTTTGTAGTTGTATTTACAGTGATCTGGATTTAGTGTAGTACCTCAGTATAAAATTCACATTTGAAAAAAATATTCCATCTCTTAAGGATGGCAAATTAGGGAATGATTCCGATTTATTGGAGTTCACCAACTTTCCGTTAACCGATTTCAATAAAACTTGGCAAAAAACACGTAATTCCACAAGGTTTTGAGGTTGGTTTTTTAATAAAATAAAAATAATAATGATAATCAACAATGTACGTATCTTTTCCTAAACATCAATAAAATTTGCCACAATCATAACTTTCGAATAGTGGGTTCACAATCCTGGTTACAAAGATACAATTAAAAAAGGATCACGGGACATGATAACAGTTCAAGTGCCGGTTATTATTTTAGCCGGCTTTTATTACACTAGCTTTGCTCGTCGAAATATGTAAACTGGTTAAGTTGAGTTTCTGTCATCAGTCCCAATGTCTTATTAATAATAATAAATTATAATCTTAAGACAAATGGTTGATTAGGTAGTTCGTGTCAGCGTCACACATTTGTATTGTTGTATTATGGTGTCGTGACTATACTAGTGGGTCCGCTCATGGTTAACGTCAATATCGGTTAACACCTTTTCGTTCAATTAACCGGTTAAATTATAAAATGATCAAAGTCAACCGGCCTTTCTAACGGGTTCTCAGCCCTCCTGGATAAGTATACTAATGAATTGAGTACTTATTGTTATTCTTCAGCACGCTTATGAGGTATTGTGTTGAACGTTATCATCATGAATAAATGCTCGTAGGAATGTAGTAATTAATAACTCACGTTTCTATATTACGTATAATATTTCATTCATTTATTTCAATGCCTTATGAATAGTAAGGACGCACATGGAATGCGAATAACCTGTTCATAATGCTAGTCATGGTCGTCAAGTAAGGCTTGACCTGTTTGAACCGTCTTCATTTTGTAAACCTGCGCGCATTGAAGCACCGGTCCCTAATTTATTGTTTTGCCATAATTGCAAATTAGACATAATCATATACAACCTGACTATTCACCGAATTCATAGATAATGGCTAAATAATTGACTGACCTTTTGCTGTTGTGTAGGGACTGTAGTGCGGGGCTTTGGGTGTGTGTGTTATTATTGAAACAGAAATTTGTTTTTCGTATCTAAATCGGGTACCAATTTACCAAGAGACTTGTAAAAAGCCAGCAGTTTAGTAGCAGTAGAGGTCCTTGTGCAAATGTGCGTCCAGAGAAGTACTGCCACCTAACTATTTCTGCCGCCAAAGTAATGTGAGCATTACTACGTTCCGGTTTTACGTAACTTGTCAACTTTCGCCTCAGGAAGACGGGCGCAGTGGCAGTTCTCCTCAGATCTTTGCGGTTTAGCTCTAAGGTCTGAGCGGTACTGCATCTATTATGGACAGGAGTCTCGCTTAGCCACCACCAGGCGCACGATTTGGTGGCCCCGTCACTTCGTATCATAAAAACTACGGGATTTCGATTCAGAATAAATAGTTACATTTCCATTGTGATTCTATTCCGAAAACTAGATAAGTAAATAGTATTTTGATTTCCTCTGTACCACTTGAACCAAGTTCAGTCAAGAGTTCATCAAGCTTGACATTTTACACTTTGAACAGTTCTTATCGCAAGCTGCATAGAGTTGAATCTCAAATGTCAAGTCTGATGTGCTCTTGACCCTGTACCATCAATTGTACAGTCATAAAGAACCGTATAGTCGTAGCAAAATTAAAGTTCGACAAGTGAACAGTAATATTTATGTATCAATTTAGAATTGCCGGTACGTAAAATGATGACTAATAGATAATAGTCATAACATTTTATACGAGAATTGATATCTCAAGAAAAATTAATTTTATCACTTGTGATATTTTAAATTAATCTGCGATAGAAACAGCAATTTCAGTTTTTGCGAATTTTATAAATGTTACTAAGAAATATTGTTTTATTATAAAACTGTGTTAATTAAACTTTATATAACTCGCGTCCCGCCACTGGACACTACTAATGGATACTAACTACATAATCTTAAGTCATATCAATCATAAGTATTGAATGTTGAACCAAAACGATGCCCTGTGAAACGTACTTTTCTAAATTTGTTTTTTTATGATATCAAGTAATGGGACGACCAAGTCGTGCGCATGGTTAACAGTGCAGTTCCTCTCAGAGCTTTAAATCGTAAAAAT
The DNA here is from genome assembly GCF_003589595.1 of Hyposmocoma kahamanoa. Lineage (NCBI taxonomy): Eukaryota > Metazoa > Arthropoda > Insecta > Lepidoptera > Cosmopterigidae > Hyposmocoma > Hyposmocoma kahamanoa. The sequence goes on from NW_020653851.1 coordinate 7,234,776, forward strand.
CCGAGAGGTATTGCCGCTGCGACCGTCATCCAGAGACAGGTTGAAAAGTCCCTTATGCCTCCTAGGTTCACGAGCACCTTTACTCTTTAAAACTGAAACCTAATAATGGTGGCAGTAATTCCCTTGAACTTTTTCATAAGGAGCTCTACTGCTACCGCGTCTTAATAGAGCTACGAAGCACAGAGCTTATTGTACGCGGGATTCCCTAATTTTAGTCTCAGGTAATTGGTGTGGTTGTGTGGCATATTATTATTATGTAAAATGACTCAATGAAATGAAAATACTTTATACTAATCAACAAATACTTCAAGAATGAAACCTTGACTCTGTTTGAGTGTCAACAAATCAAACATGTCAATATCAATTGCTTGGAGATGGTAAGTAAAGATCTGTCGCAATCTCGACTCTTTAATAAACCTAACACTGCACCTCTAAGTATAAAATATACCACAAACAAACGTTCCTCGTGTTACAATTTTGAATTTAAGCAATCCTCGTTGTTTTTATTTTCTTTGAGGAAACTGCTTCATTTTATTTAGATATTATTACTACCCGTTTTTGTGAAAATTCGTTTATTATTATTTAAAGATAGAACAAACATAAAGAAAATTTCTTCCATCTGACTGGACTCGTATAAGTCGCCGTTCAATTTATATTGCGGCGGAATGGAATGGAAGCGAATCTATAAAGCGATATTGTACATAGCATAATGAACTTTATGATCAATTGTGTAACCTGCAAACTTGATTCGTGCCAAAATCTTCCGCGGAATGCGCGAGAATTCGGAACAATTGAACATTATGCTATGTACAATATCATTACAAAAACTCGCTTCCATTCCGTTCTGCCGCAATATAAATTGAGCCGAATGGCTTGACCTACTGTCTAACTAACAGAGGGCGTGGGTTCGGATCCGGGCTCGCAACTCTGTGTTTTCGGAATTAAGTTCGAAATTTCGTGAAGAAGGATAAGAGTACTAGTGAAATTACAGGGCACATGAGATTTGTCAACTTATGTCTCAGGGTGACGAGCGCAGTGGCAGTGCCCTTCAGATCTTTGTGATTTAAGCTCTGAGTGGCACTGCAACTGTTATGAACAGGTGTGTCGCTTATCAGACGCACAACTTGTTCGTCCCGTCACTTCTTCATACAAAAAATTATGTTTTTATTATAATTTTCCATGATAATTATCGTAGTCATTTCAGTCATTACATCTGACCCGAATGATCTGGACTATAACGAAAATAACTCGAACAATTGCACGACGCGACGAAAACTGTACAAAATGTAGGAAATTGCACCAATGGAGACTGGGCTATGGATTTGTGTAATAACGAAACCATTAACAATATAACAAAGAAGCAAAGATGTCGAGTAAATTCATTTATTTTATAAATTACAAATATCCTTTTGTAAAATATGCAACCACAATTTAAAAACATTGGCAATTATAATCCAACAAACATCAACGAAAATGTTAAAACCACAATAGTTACCCGTAATTCAGGTTTTTCTATACCTATCTCGGGCACCAGTCTCTCACAAAACAGTCTGACCAATTTTTGGTCTTGTATTTTAAGTTCCTTACTCTTAAGCCTGTTTTGTGATTGAGAAATAAATAAACTTCATTCATTCATTCA
>NW_020653851.1:7236424-7260168 GCF_003589595.1 Hyposmocoma kahamanoa
GTTCACGTAATTATTTTTAGGCAAAGTACATATATCTACGTAGCTCATACGATCACCTATGCACATAATATACCGTATTAGTTTACAACGAATTCTTCATATCGCATACCGGCCACAACAGCGTCACAAGTCAAAATCTTCATTTTACCAGTTCTGTTATAGGAGTATCCAAAAGCTTTCCCAGTTTACGGGAAAAGATTGAAAATAAATATAGCAACATTGTACTCAAACTTACACTAAACTTACCTAAAGTTACATTTGAGAGCATTTATACGAAAACGTAACCGAGATATATTAACTTATCGCCACTTTAGTAACTTTTTTGAATTTTGACGGTGTTGAAGCTAGTGTGCGATATATGTATAAAGTTGTTGTGTAATTTTAATATTGTATAAAATATTACTAGTAATGATAATAACATATACTTATAGGGTTATTTTTAAAATACTAACAACCTCGCTGGACTATATTACTAACATCATAAACAACAACTTGAACTTTTAAAAGTAACCCTGTACACGCGGTCAAAGTATGGTTATATACAGGTACTTATTGTTAGTGCTAATTTGATTAAATATTTATTCTGTAGTTAAAAGTGTAAATACGTCTTTCGTTATTTACTAAACTTTATTTATGGAAAGCCAACTGTGATTCAAGTAGAGTTAGTAAGAAATAATTTATCGTATAGATGTGGACATTTGTATTTACTTATAAAATAGTCTAGATAGTGATTTTTATTATCGTAGACTTCATTTCAATCTTCTGATGAATTTTGTATAAGTATAACTTAAAAAAAATATAATAATTCATTCATATTTTACGTGCATTTGTTTTATTCATAGTCTAAGTTTTTATTCTCCTTTTTTCGACTCTACCACTACCTACCGAATTGTACACGGACGCTAGTGCGATTGGGTACGACGCGATATTACTACAAGAGCACGAAGGAAAGCGTAAGCGGGTTGTCGGTTATTTTAGTAAATCTACACAAGGCGCAGAGTCTCGCTATAACAGTGAGCTCGAGACGTTAGCTATCATACGCGCATTACAACATTTTAGGCATTACCTTATTGGTATAAGATTCAAAATTGTGATGGATTGCAACTCGCTCAAAGTAAAGGAGCGAAAGAAAGATTTATTACCACGGGTGGCGCGCTGGTGGATTTACGACTATGACTTCAAGTTAGAGTACAGGAAGGGTTGTTTTATGCAACACGCTGACTTTTTAACCCGACAACCAGCTAACGCATTCCAAATTAGTAATCCACGAAGTTGGGCGAAGGTCACCCAGACAGCTGACTCGGAAACTCACCAGCTGATGGATAGGTTAAGGAAGGGCCAATTGGACTCCACACGTTTTGAAATTAAAAATGACCTACTGTACTACAAGTACACATCTACCGGCGAAGATACTCGCTTACTTTGTTTCATACCAAAAGATCATAGGTTTAGTTTGTTGAGGGTCTTTCACGACGACCACGAGCATATCGGGATAGATAAGACAATAGATCTCATCTTACGGCACTTTTGGTTCCCTGGTCTAAGGAAATTTGTTAAGAAATATGTTGGGCACTGTACTGTGAGCTTATCTCACAAAAAAGTACCACGGGCTCCTAGCCAACCTATTGAGTCATGGACAAAGCCCGATACACCCTTCTCTATCATTCACCTTGACGTTCTCGAGCCCTTAACAGAATTAAATGGCTTCAAATATGTATTCATCGTTATAAATTCATTTTCTAAATTCTGTCTTCTCTGTTCGTTGTAAAGACAAGATACTGACGAATTAAAACGCGTGTTTTCAAATACCATTTCACTGTTTGGTACACCATCGATTATTGTCTGCGATCGAGGCAGAATGTTTGAGAGCATGTCTTTCCAATCCTGGGTTACAGAGATGGGCAGCTCAATTTATTTTATTACACCTGGAATGCACCGGGAAAATGGCCAAGTCGAGCGCTATTGTCGCACAGTGCTCAATATTTTGCGAATAGAAGTTAACAATAAGGGCGCTTCATGGTCAGATGTGCTGTGGAAGGTGCAGTTGACCCTTTACATGACGAGGCAAGCGATAACGCGCACATCAGCGTTGCAGCTTCTAACCGGCATCGAAGGGACCACGCCTGTATTAAGGTCTCTAATTCGCGACGTTGCGTTAAGAAGACAACTAGCGTCTGAGCTGCTGGCCGCCAATCAACGCCAGCAAGACACCTACGTCAATGTCTGTCGATGCCTGGTAGCGCTTGGTTGAAGTGTTAAACTAGTCCTATGTTTTTATGTTCTAGCCCCGACATTGTAGCTGTGTTGTATTTTGTAGCCCCGACATTGTGGCTGTATTGCATTTTCTAGCCTCGATCTTGTGGCTATCCCTTTGTAAGTATATTGCTAATCATTGATGTTAGAGGTCCGGAACTCTTGCATAAATGATTGTAGTGACCCAGTAATTTAATTTCATTTTTGCTATGCTTTGTTGGCTTTATAACATTCAAATTTGTGCTAAACGGTAGCCTGTGTTGGTGTAATTACTTGAGAGCACGCTTGTACTTTCATCACCATAGGTACATAAGTTTAGGGGTAACTTATGCCAAGACCATGTCTCTATGTTTCGGAAGGCAATGATGCTAATGATGAAGCCTGAGCTGAGCTCTGGGCCCAGCTCAGGCTTCAGGCGAGGGCCAACAACCTACCGAGCACCTCCCGGCTGTGAATATATAAAAGCAGCGCCACGTGGCTGAATCTGAAAACTCATTTTGTCGGTTGGCGCTTGGTAGCAACAGAGACGTCTCTCATCCCTATACAATAGCTTGATTTGAATATGCTTACTTTCTTACACAGTTATTTTTTATTTGTGCAACGGTTTATTTTTAAATTATTTCGTTTACTCTTTAATAATAAAATCTCTGTTTAGGTTACGTAGTAGTTTCTTTTTTTTTAAAGTAACTGTGATTCTGATTTATAAGAATATATTAATTAGTACTGCAGTCTTATGTCTGTTTAGGATTTTTCATCAGAGGAAATACCGTGGATCCCAAACTGGTGGTACGGAGAAACCATCTTCCCTGTTGAAATTGGGATATTTTTTCAAATTCAAATTATAAAATTGACCAAAAAAATCCATGAGTATTAAAGAAATATTCTACTTGTGTTCGCTTATTTGTCTCTTATAAAAATTTCGCCTAAGTAGTAAAGAGTTAGGACAAACTAATATTTTAACGTCGAAGTGCCGACATGTACTGGCCGAATATTCAGCATGGAGCGAAGCAAGATGAAACATGATCTCCATGGTTGGGAGCAACCTGTCGTTGCCGGCCGTAGTCAAGGCTATGATCGACAGCGATAGGGCGTGGAAAGCAGCGTCCGCCTTTTGCGAAGCGGTGGTAAGAGCAAAGGAGACGGCGGAGCGGATGAGGGAAGACGATGTGTTGTGACGGCAGGCACATGTCCGCCGCATGCCTCCATAACGAGGGCCTCTGGGCATCGGATGCGGGGACATTCAGTGCTCGAACGGAGACAAAACACGTGCATTGTGTTTTGGTACGTCATCAACATAGGGCATAGAGGGAGACTCATTAAGTAGTCTCCCAAAGGGGTGCCGGAGACGGCGGTCACTGGTTGGTTCGCGATAGTGTGCAGTTGCGTTATCGCGTTCCCACCGAAAAGCGACGAGACCAAATACCGTCAGGTTTTAGTCGGTACGAGCCCGACATAACCCTTCGTCTTCCTGACGTAAAAATAAAACTTATATTCTAATGTGCCTCATTGAAATTAGTTACATTACAGACTGTAATAAAAAGATGTCATCATATTTCAAGGTCGTATTTTTTATGAACGGTATGAAACACATTTACAATGTTATTACATCCCACTATGGTATTTACGGAGATTCCAGGTCGTAAAATTTCCATCAGTTATCAATGAATTTATTTATCGGATCCTATCTCTTTGTAAAGCACGCACCAAAAGCGGCTCACTCATCTCATAAATATTACTCCTTTGATGACTATTCGCCCTTTTATGCTATCCTTCTCCAAAGAGATAAAATATTATTATATTCAATTCTATCTATATTATGATACATATAGACACAATTGCACAACCTGTATATTTTACAAAAATAGCGATTTAAAACAATAAGCCTTGCGTTTTACCGATAATATACAGGGTGCAATCGTTAAGTGTGCCCACGCTTACCCAAAGTACATTACCTAATGAGTGAAACGACATCAATAACTTTTTTAAATAAATCTAGATATATCCAAAATTTTAACTTACAACATACATAATATGACATTCATAGAGAGACTTTAGTTGACCTACTTTAAGAGGTAACAATAAGTTTAGAAATAACGAAACTACTCTTAATAAAGTAATAAAACTACCTTTTAATTGAAAAAACAAAGCGAAGTTTTCTTTTAAGTAAACTGTACAAAATTTTGTATTCGAGCAGTTGTTCGAAACAAAAGCCTCTCTACGAATGTCATATTAAATGAACGGGAGCGTTTAACGTTAAAATTTTGGATAATTATAATTTCGTTTAAAACGTTTTTGACGTCGTTTTACTCATTAGGTAACTTACTTTCGATATCGTTGTTGGTATCTCTTCTTTTTACGGAATAATCGCCTGGGTACATTGAACGATTATACACCCTGTATATTTACGATGTCAAAAATCTCGCCGCTTTATCAAATTTAGCCGATTGCACACCTGAATATGAACCATATGAAATCTGGAACGTATAGATAACCTAATCGCGTTGTCGTTATTCATTATAAACCCGTACGGACTGAGCGCAGATGTCCTTTAATGAAAGGATGACGTTGCTCTAATATGTGATTGATAAATAAATATGGGCTACAAAACATTAAATTACATAAATATAAATATATATAAGCTGGTATTGAAGTATATAACTATAAGCATACATACACATAATCCATAAGAGGACTATTATCATATTTATTGAATATTTAATTTATTTTGACGTGCCAACTTGTCGTGTCGTACGTTGGAACGGCGCCGGCGCACACAAAACCGGTCACTATTGTTTATGTGTATTAACTACGCCCGATGCCAATATATTTTTCACCATGGTTTTTTTCAACAAAATAAAAACAATAATCAAATCGGATGCAGAACAAACATAGGTACAGCTTTAACTTCGTTATTGAATTCCCACTTTAAACCACTCTTCTTGTCATATATTGTAAGATTCAATATATTAAAGGTTTTTCTTATTTTTAAGGGATTTAAAGCAATTTAAATCCTGCTAAATATATATTGGATAAGTATTTAGGTATAACAATAATGTGCCAGACAACCACACCAAGTACCTGGGTCTCAAATTAGGGAATTCCCTGTACTACGTGGGGCGCACTATAAGTTTCCGGAATAAAATAGAAAAAATACTATAAATGGTCAGAAATATGTTTATTGTTTCTCAAAATATCCTCCGTTAGCGTTAATGCCATTTTTCATACAAATGAAGCAATTTTGAAAACATTTATGCCACTTCTCGGTGACAATCTCCGACACATATTTTTCATACTCTTCGACAGCCTCTTCAGGTGACGAAAATAGTTGACCGCGTAACTAGTTCTTAATTTTTGGAAATAAATAAAAGTCACAAGGTGCCAGGGCGGGACTGTACGCGAGATGGCTCATAAGATCAACGTTGTTAACCTTCAAAAATTCATTTGTCTGTATGGCCGTGTGAGAACTGGCATTATCGTGGTGCAAGATGACACGGAGTTTACGGTTATTTTTACGGAGTTTGTCAATAACTTCCAGCAAACAAATGGTCGTGTACCAATCACTATTCACGGTACAATAATTCTCCAAAGCAACAGTTTTATTAAAAAAAGAAGCAATCATCCGCTTAGAGGCACTTTATCACGCGCGTCACTTTGGTTGGTTTCGGCTCATCTCGAAAGACCCATACGCTCATTGCTGCTTTGTTTTGGGATCGTAGCTATAAATCCATGTTACTATGTCCCACACCAAATATGACGCCCCTTTGTTGAATCTGGTAAGCATGGCATTGCAGCAAGTGACGCGATCCGTTTTTTGAGATTCAGTCAAATTTTGTGGGATCCACCGAGAGCACAGCTTTTTCACACCCAAATGTTTGTGTAGTATTGGTTGTATTTGACTCATGCCTATGCCTAAACATGCCCGAATTTCATGGTGTGTCACATGCCTGTCTGTTCTGATCATATGACGCACAGCATCGATGTTTTTGTTGTTCACAGCAGTGGACCACGGGCGACCATCACAAAATTCGTCACTGAGATTCACACGACCGCGTTTGAATTCTGCAAAACAGCTATAAATAGTCGTCTTGCATGGTGCTTCATCGCCAAAAGCAGTTTGAAACCGAGCGAAGCTCCGTTGAGCTGTTAAATTACACTTAAAGTCGCAGAAAATGAGACTACGAAAATTTTCACGAGTTAAATCCATGGTGATGTAGACAACCAATTTCAAAAATGACGCCATAACGTAATAATCTCAGTATAGAGTACTAAAAAAACCGACCTCAAAAGTACGTGGAATTACGTCTATTTGCTAAGTTTTATTGAAATATCCCCTAGTTCGCCACTATACAGGACTTGACACTGGAGATAATAAAAATCGGTTCTCACTACTCAAAGTATATTGAGAGAAAAACGCCTTGAATTGGGAAATAGCAAAATCCATTAAAATAATTGTTCCTAAATTATAGTTAGGCTCTATTTATAAAAATGAATCCTCATGCGTGAGCAGCCACCCTTAGAGGTGGATGATTTTCTACAAAATCAAATGGGACCACTATGGAAGTACCCCCTTTCCGACAAAAAAAGAAACATGGAAATCGGTTCACAAATACCGGAGTTATCGCGTAACATACATACAAAAAAATACAGTCGAATTGAGAACCCCCTCCTTTTTTGAAATCGGTTAAAAACAAGTTACAGTCAAATGAAACAAACTGTTTTCTACAGCCAAAGAGTTCCATTTTCAAATGTTCTAATTACTTTTTCAATATTGTTATGTAGTGGCCAGTTCCGGAAACTTATAGTGCGCCCTAGGTATGATTATTAGAGCAACGGAATTCACTCTGAGACAGTTGCAGAACATTCAGACCAGAATCAATTCAGAAAAGTTTTACTCCAAATTTTCCTATCGGGAATCATAGCCGGGACCGAACATCCAGCGTCCACAGTGCGAACCATTGGGCCACCAATGTCGTCATCGTAGTAGAATAGTATACGACTTATTATAGAGAAACTGTACAAATTGTAAGTGTCGTGGCAGTGCCCCTCAGATATTTGCGATTTAAAGCTCTGAGTGGCACTAAAACTGTTATGGACAGGCGTTACCATGACGACGACGACGACTTGTTCGTCCAGTTACTTGATGTCACTATAAAAAAAAATTCGTTACAAATCGTTTTGTAATACTTTCAAATGACTTTCATAGTATTTGGCACAGTTGTCACATTTTATTGTTGTATTATTATTTTGGTTTGCGCGTATCTCCCTAATTTTGTATCTGCCATTTATATTCATAGCAATCCGTTACAACAGTGATACATTGATTACAATATCATATTCCCAATTTCAAAACTTGTCTTGCGCTCCTTAACTCTGCGGTTTCGTTGCCATTTTTTTCACTATTTATAGTAAATGGTGAAAAAAATTCAGATACACGATCACATACAAGATCAGCCCTACTTCGAAGCACGAAATTTGCATTTACATCCGTTTTCCCACTATGGATGACCTACACACTTGAGTTTCGATATGGGCTAGAATTAATGACAACGTGATTTGACAGTTTCAAATGTGCCCGTCCACAGACCAAATAAATGTGGGCCCGTGTCTTTTCGTTGATGGACTTCGAGAGTAGTCCCGTAAGTCATCCTTAATGCGAAAACGGCCGTAACTATGGATTTCGTGTTTCGAGAGTAAAGCCACAAGACTACGAGCATGTATCATGTATGTATCATAGCATGAGGACGGAATAAGCGCGAGTCATGGAATGCCTGAATTATCACACATTTATGGAACACGTTACTGGTTCATATTTATTTAATCTTGCTTGTTCAATGTTTGTTATTTGTTTAGTATGTGACAAATAAATAAAAAACACGAGCTAGAAACTTAGCTCTGGGTTTAGATTAAAAGGACTAATTTAGGAAAGACATTAGTAACGTAAAGACCCAAACAACGACTAAATAAAGTCAAGCTTCTTTTAAAAATACAGGACTCTAATTGCGAATATTTGCAACCTTTCAGTTTTTTACTCCGGCTTCGCTTTTTGTTCTACTGCTACGCTCTTATAGCTTATAGAGTTCATTGGTATGTAGTAATATCAATCAAGCCAATTATAGAGACTAAATAAATTAAAAATCATTGAGATAATACATAATGATCATAATGTAATAAATGTAATAAAAATCATTTTATATCATGAAATATTTGCATGTCACCCAAAGTGTAAAGTTACTGGATAAATTTTACTTTCAGTTTATATTGACAAATACCTGTAAGTAATCACTACTCATATTTCTTTCCTTACCATTTGCTTGTGTCTCATGAACTCGTGAACAGCTGTTTATTTATTCGAATTTTCAAATTTTCCACTGTCCATTTTGATCGGTACTCTTGTCTCGTCACATTAACGTAATATATACAATTTCATGTATTTTTCCTATACCCTCATAGATGATATTGGTTCTTACTTTATTTACTACAAATCACTGTTCAGAAATTACACAGTTGTTGTTATCACTATCACGAATACTTATCGATCGTGAAATATAGACGAGAAACCTGTGATAACGCATTTTTGAATAGGACTTGTGAAGTGTCAGTTGTGTGATATTTTATATACATTAAATGTTAACATAATCGAGATAAAACATACTATAGTTAACGGACTTGTAACTGAAAGAGGACGTAGTAATTAAACAAATATTATTTTCCTTGTGTTAACTTTGTTTTAAATTTTGTGTGAAGAACTAAAGAAACATGAAGGTGTACTTAAAAACCCAGTTTCGTCTATCAATGTTCAAATTAGAACATGAGAATCCATCAGACTTTTATCTAAGTTGCTGGCAAAAAAACCGAACGTCTCTACCTTTTTTCTGCGTAAGACTATTGTTATTTCTAACATGTGTTGGGATCCTGGTATCCTCTCTTGTAATAATGGGAGGGAGTTTTAGTAATTTAGGACTATGGTTTATTTATATGACCCACTGGGGTGTGTTGCTCATAACAATTACTACAGCGTTCGCAACAGTGGTCTCCTGTCAAGTCTATTTTAAAGGACCTATAGGTATGTAATTGTATTGAGAATTCGAAAGTTTTACATGTATGTCGCGCCGACTTACCAAATAAAAAATGTAGTTTAGACAATATCGAAGGCGGTATTAATAAAACTATAATTAATTTGGTAACGTGCTCCGCATTTTCACTATTTCGAATATTATTTCATTACACACTATGCGTCTAATTAACCCGCCTTATTTGTCTGAAAAGATAATAACGACCGATTTCCGTATGCAGGCCTCAAAATCTAAATACGAGGAATACAATGAAAGATAAGTAATTACTCATAGTCAGGAATATGACTCAATTACATATCTATATAATAAAGGGTAAATGTTAAAACGCGATGCCCCAGGGTACGGCCCTCGAGAAAATTTTCTATTTATAAACTTTCTTACTTTTTTATGTATCTAGCTGTCATTAAGTAGTTTAGATATGTGTAATACGTAAACAGGTCTTAACTTTTGTATTCCGTGATAATCTTCACTTCAATATAATAAAGGGTTGTGTTCGTGCACGGCGAACGGAATCCTGATTTACAATCTATGAAATCAAGGCTCGCTTTGACATCAGGGTTAGTGAATCGGGTTTTTTTTTTGTTATTTGTATATATGGTTTTTATAAGACTAAATTATCTAATTAAACATTCGAAATAAGTAATTAAAACGGTCCAAAATGATTGTTTAATAGAATGATAAATTAATTAATAGATAGTAGATAGGTCGATAAGGTTATTACTCAGAATATAATGATTACTTTACATCATATAGCTGTTTGCACTAACTGATACCAACTTATAGTTACTTCTTCACATATAATATTTGCAAATACTTTGAAACTAAATTACCTCCTCTTTCTACTAGGACATTTGAGTGGTATGGTGTAAAATTCAATATTTTAAGATTTCAACTCGCACAATATTTCTTGAAAATGGCTTGAGTAATAAAAAATATACGGAATGATTTTCTGTGTGTGGATGATATGCTTGGGAGTTCTACGTTCATCAGCCTTTACTGGCCCTTTTCACGCGAATGGTGTACTGGTTGTACAGGGTCAAGAACACGTCAAGCTTGATACTAAAGGTTCAAATTTAACTCTATACCACTTGCAATAAGAACGGTCCAAAGTCCAAAGTGTCAAGCTTGATGTGCTCTTGACTGTACCAAACCAGCTCCTTCCGTGCGCCTATTTAAGAGGCACACGAATCCAAGACACTGGATTCGAGGAAACCATCTTCGATTCGAGGAAAATGTCATGTCTAGTATATATAATTGCCTAAGTTTTGAGTGCTGAGAGTCACATGCAAATTACTCGTCTCCGCATCCCTTTATAATAGACGCGCGCCGAAAATCCTTCTGAAACAGCCGCAACACGTATACTTTGCCCATGGCGCGTACTAGGCGCACAACAATTTGATTTTCGCAAGTAACCATACATGGTGATAGAATAATGACCACGTAGTACACGTTTACATTTATGTTTAATTGAAGTTATCAAATTCTTTTCAAAATCGAATATTCTTTTCACTGTGCTTGTTAATTTATAAAGGATAATTAATCCATTAATAATCCTGGTACTTCTACCCTTTCTATAACAACTTATCACAAAATATCACTAGGTGTAAAAAAGCAAATAGGTACCTACATAAATAACTACTTATTAGTTTTCGCATTGATATAACTTTTTTTTATAATATCAAGTGATGGGACGAACAAATCGTAAGTCTGATGGTAAACTACACGCCTGTCCATAACAGTTGCAGCTTTAAATCGCAAAGACCTGAGGGGCACTGCCAATGCGCCCGTCACCCTGACACATAAGTTGATAAGTCCCATGTGCCTGTAATTTCACCAGCACCCTTACCCTTCAAAACGGGAACACAGTAATGCTGACAGTACTGCTTGGCGGCAGAAATAGGTAAAGTGGCAGTACTTCCCTGGATTACGAATTCTTTCACAAGAAGCTCTACTGCTACTACTTGATGTGAAATTTACTAACATGTTAAGTTCTGGATGCCCCCGCAGACGCAGGGTTTCCTAAAATGGCGAACGCTTTCACAAGGAGCTCTACTGCTACTAAAATTTTGGCAATTTAAATGCAATGTAAGAGGAAAGTACGAGTAATATATAATGTAGTGTCCACTACCTCCTCTCAGTAATCTAAGTCAATAAATTTCATTGGCACTTATTCTACGTAAAGGTTTTAATAGTGAAGTCCCTTTTTCGCTTAAGCCTTCAATGAAAAATAAACAAAATAAACTATTTCAAACCCTGTTGAAAATAGATATGTATGTGCGATTTCTTAGTTTTTTACATGGAAAGTCTTAAATAACTAATGGTATTATTATAATAATGTTATTCCCGACTACGTTATATTGTCAATGATACCTATAAAACACACAATGAATGTATGTACTTGTATTATTCCAGACGCAACGTTCGGATTACCATGGTACACCAAAATCTATTGGGCACTCTTCAACACTACTGTTCCAATGGCATTCTTTATCACAATTTACTACTACTCTCTTCTAGCAGGGTATGTAGGTAAGTAGTTGTAACCGAAGCAATAGCTGATAAATATTTCTTTATTACAATATTTTTTATGTACTACTGATAATAAAATTTAATGACTTCAGTGCAAATAAATAATTCGCACATGAGACCAACTAATGTCGTACCTCAAAAATGATGGAATTGAGAAAACACGATTTGAAAGTTCAAAAAATCACTCAATGGATCTAATTGCGAATGGTGGGATTTTTTTTATTTATATATAATATTTAGTTATAAAGGGATGCTTGAAGCTCAGTTCTCTCGCAATATTATATCCGCTAGCGGGTATTACTCCTGCCGATGTACGTACGTCGCGAGGTAACATGTGGAGTAGAGAACGTAAAGCAGGAGGTTGATAGTCCACCCTCTTTTCGGCCACAAGCTCCCACCAGTGCGACTATCAAGCCGTAAGCTTCGACATACGACCTCTATAGAAGGTATCCCAACAGACGCGTAGAGCACAAACTTTGGCAACCAAACTCCAAACACCAAATTTTATTACCCCAGCCGAAAGTCTTTCCCCGGGCACGAGTTGTAGTGGTCAATATGGAAATCCTTGAATCGTCGCAGTCACAAATTGGCCAATGTAGAGACTATGTGGTGAAATGAGAATATATCAATCCGACACAAAACTATTGTGCTTGCGGATCCCTCACAGAAAGAATGTCTCACTTGCTCTCATGTCCACTGTGTCCGACCAGCTGCACCTGTGAAGACCTAAACGCAACAGATAGGGCCATAAAGGTGGCTGCTTACTGGGTCAAAGAAATATAACATTAGTTATTTTTATTGGTTTCTGTTATTGACTCCACAAGAAGTAGCTATCCATTTACATCAAGTATATAACCAGAAATAGAGACGAAATAAGGGCCATATATTCCTGGTAGCACATGAGCGATACAGCTCTTAAAAACATCAACTCTCGTTTGCACTGAAATATAGACAGGCCAACTACTGACCTGTGTGTACGTCTCCGTATATTCCAAAAAATATTCTGTATTTATTGTATTAAAGATAATATCTCTAACAATACCGTGCTGTTCTATTCGGTGGTGTAGGAGAAACAGCAAAACATCTAATTACAAAACAAACGGAATCACATTTCATCGGTAATTAAATATTAAATATGCAATTTTGCAATTTTCATCCATTATAGCAAAGCTCAAGTTACCTGGTCGATTTGAAGGGAAACAGTTGACGACACCCACTGACGACACCCGTCAATTGTTTCGAACTCGGGCTAGCCAATTGGAGCGCAGTTGTCACATAAATGATATGGCAGAATAGTTTTCAAACAAATTAAATGACATTTTGTCTCTATTTCTGGTTATATACTCGATGTCCACTTACAAACGAGGATATATATTTACTGATTTGTTAACTTTCCAATCGTATTTTCTCACTCCACCATTTTTGTGTTATGACAATATTTGGTTTCATGTGCGACATTTTCTCAGTGCGTCAGCCTAGACTTACATTCATACCTTTGGTGTAATAAGGCCACATGTGCAAAATGACAACTTTTCAGGGAAGAAGTTTAAAGGTTCTAGAAACTAAATTATTCGATAACTTTTTTATGTTTAAGTAGGAGAGTGACAACATTTTACATAATACATAATTTGTTTCATGTAGTTCGTATTATTTTTATAACTATCATGTGATAAAAGCACTTTACGAATTCAACTCTACGCCACTTACGATAAAAACAATTCAAAGCCGAAAGAGTCAAGCTTGAAATACTCTTTACTGAAGTACAGTAAAAATTTAAATAATAATTAATCGAAACAAAAGAATCCTATATTTTATGAACTTGAACTACAGACATACGCCGCAAGTGTACGTACTTCGTGTGCCCAAAGTAAGTGAAATTCACTTACTTGCCGCTGCTACACTTCAGAACGCGCTCCACCGTTATCGTAGATAAACACCAGTCGAAAACGCGAAAAATGCATAATTTTGCCATTAAAAACTGCAAAAACACCATAACTGCGGGTTAACGGGTAAACAGGGACGTTTCCTTCCACGGTTTTGTAATCAGAAGATACATAATTTATTTTAAAAATAATTATTTTGGTTTTGTGTGATTTCGAAAAAACAAATATGCAAAGTGTATGTCTCATGTATGTAATACATTGTGGCTTTTTCTCGATGCGATATATTTGTGATCCTTTGTTAATACGCCATGAATATCGAACGAACGCACTTTTATATAATACATTCAGTTTTGTGGTACGGGCGCTTGTACATTTCTTAGGCCAAATTTAACATTTAGTGATGTATACGTTAGGTAACACTGTTCTCGATTCTGATCGATTTTGAAAACAAAGGGACAAAAATTATTATAACCTTAGCAATATTATAAAAAATATTCTATAACTCTTTTGTTATAACGTTTAGTAACGTTTCGTTTTTTTTTCAGTTTTGTAGTATCTATTATCAGTAGTATCTGTAATTTTCATAATTTTTGCAGCACGTTGACTCGAATGTCCGAATATAGTGAGCAAATAATTACATACATCGCCGGATATGTAGTACGAGTAATATAAAAAAATATATAATTAATAGTGCGCTGTCTTTACAAAAACCGAGTTGGTCATAATATGTATGAGTTCGTTGCTTTGGAGGACGAAGGTGGTCTAGTTTATTCCACCTAAGATGCTACCCAAATATGCAGAGTAGCAGAGTTAGAAATCCGAGAAATAGTAAACAAATCACAAAAATTTCACACGAGGCCGTCATTAAGTAAACCTCCTCCGATTAATAAGATTTTACCACATTTTGTCAGCAGTAACATTTTCAATTGTCTTGGCATTCATCAGTTTGATC
Organism: Hyposmocoma kahamanoa; assembly: GCF_003589595.1. Lineage (NCBI taxonomy): Eukaryota > Metazoa > Arthropoda > Insecta > Lepidoptera > Cosmopterigidae > Hyposmocoma > Hyposmocoma kahamanoa. Next base: position 7,251,115 of record NW_020653851.1, read on the forward strand.
AATTACCAACAGAAAACCATCTAGTAAAATTAATTAAGGCAGTCGCAAGTTCATATATTGACGTGCGTATTCTTTATTTAAATTAATCGATAAGGTTTTCTACTACAAAAAGATGTTATATAATAAGCTCATTTTATTGGAAGGACAATAATTTCAATATTTGAAGTCGATTAAAAATTAGTCTAATTTTTTTAAGTAATCAACATTTTTTAATAACAAGTAAAACAAAGGACTTAATTATCTTATTCTAGTATTTTTCTACTATATTATTATTACGACTACTTGTAATCAACAAATACTTGAACAAAAATTATTATATTTGGAATCGATTAATTGAATGGAATACGCATGTTTACGCGTATTCCGTTCAATCAATCGATTTAGAGCGAGCGGAAGGAGGTTTCCATCACTAAATAACCCTTGTGACGTCATAGTGAGTACTAAAATATGGCACGCTTGGTTTTCACACAAATTGCTGTACTTGCGGCGTCTATGAAGATATATGTCTGTGCCTTGTAGAGTTCAAGGCACAGACATATATCTTCATAGACGCCATGTGCAAGAACTGTCATGTGTAAGTCACTTACCTAGCACTACTTATGTAGTAGCAGTAGTAGAGCTGCCTGTGAAAGAGTTCGTCCAGGCAAATACTGCCACCTTACCTATTTCTGCCGCCAAGCAGTAATGTCAGCATTACTGTGTTCCGGTTTCGAAGAGCAAGGGTGCTCCGATTGGAACTCCGATCGGTAGGAGGAGCGGGAAATATTTCCTGCTCTCCCCGAAATTCGTAAAAATTATAAAATTAGAAACTTTCTCTCAGAAAGCCTTATCGTTAATGAATTACCAAATTGAAGAATATTAATAGTTAATGTAGTCTGTTTTTGCCGTATATTTTATGTTCCTAAACTTGATGCAATGAAAAGCTTCAAATGAATTTAAACAAATCTTTATTATAAGAAATTTTCATATTTCAATAACAATCACAAGATCATTTTACAGCAAAAATTTATCATTTATCTCGATCAAATCAAAAACTGTCGTCTACCATTAAGTTAATATTTTTTTGTTACTACTGTAAAAAGAATGGACCCTCGAACTATACAGACCTAGAACTTCGAAAAAAACGAAGAAGTAGCCGAAACCGAACTCCTGATAATTCCAAAGTTTCTGAAAAACATACTTAAGCTAGTCATTATGTTTATAAATCTTACCGTACCAGTTTGTTTATTTAATTATTATTAGTTTATAGATTTTAAGACTTTCGTGGTTATTCACTAAATGATTATCACTAGTATCAGGTTTCTTACCACGTTTTCTTATCTCATATTATTAGTTTCACCGTATATTATTGTGGTTTCACTAACTTTATTTAAATGCAAAAACTATTATTTACCGGCATCAAAAAAAGGAGGAGGTTCTCAATTGGACTGTTTTTTTATGTTACGCGATAACTGGCATTTGTGAACCGATTTTGATGATTCTATTTTTGGTGGAAAGAGGATACCTCAGTGGTAGTTCCAATTAAATTTAATGAAAATATTCCATTTTTAAGGATGGCAAACTAGGGGTTGGATGACTTTTGAGGTCGGTTTTTTTAGTACTTTGTACCGAGATATTATTTTATCTTTTGTCAGTACCTATACTTCATATTTTCATTCACTCTGTCCTAGATCTTTTTGTATGATCTATATAGCTTAACTTCTGCCTTTCTCTATCTAGTTTTACTTTCAAGGCTGATTTGTATCACACTAAAACGTTAAATTTTTTTTTCAGGTGAGGACTGGCAACTGGATCCAGTTCTAGACTTCTTCTTGCACGGCATGAACTCGATCATAATGTTCATTCTATTGATGACATCACGGCACCCCATACGCCTGATGCACTTCTATTTCGTCCTTTGCATAGGCATCATCTATCTCGCTTTCTCCGGCATTTATTATGCAGCTGGAGGACTTGACCCGTAAGTCAATACACAAGTTTAAGCGCCTTAATATCGGTTGTAAACTTGTAAATAATGCACTTTATACTTGATATACATAAAGACATTTGGTGCAAAATGTAACCCCATTACATAAACTATCTTTTGTTACTTTTTGATACGAAGTGACGGGACGAGCAAGTCATGTGCCTGGTGATAAGCAACACACCCGTCCATAACAGTTGCAGTGATTTTAATCACAAAAATCTAAGAGGCACTGCCACTGCGCCCGTCACCCTGAGACAAGTTGACAAGTCCCTCGTGCCTGTAATTTCACCAGCACCCTTCAAAACCAAAACGCAGCTCACATTACTACTTAGTGGCAGAAATAGGTAAGGTGTTAGTACTTCCCCGGTCGAACTCTTTCACAAGGAGGTCTACTGCTACTTGCGTGTCTGAATTTGAAAAAGTATGTACTAAAACGTAATTAGTTCTTGTGTACGTTTATACGTATACGTTTATGCAGGCAGTATAATGCTTTATGTAAAAATCTTGATATATTCCAACAGATCACCAACATATTTGTAAAAATTATAAAAAGCCCTAACTGTAAAGAGGCACGTGAACACATCACAGAGTGAAGTAATTTTATTTAAAGTATTATACACATTTTATATTGACTTGGTTAGCCATATTCATTAATTGCAAAATGTTATTTGCATGTTATGCGCGGTTGCTATTGACCTATAAATTTGTTTATTTCTGCTTAGTATCATAGTTTGACTTGTATTATACAATGTGTATCTTGTAACTATCCCAAAATAAATAAAATATTATAAAAATAAAATTAAAAAGCACATATTAAGTTCTGAAATATTTTCTTTTTTGTGATAGTGAATACAAAGGTGTATTTTTTGTCCACAGACTGGGAAATCACTATATATACCCAACCCTGGACTGGAAACTTCCGGGACAAACAGCTATAATGGCAGTAGTAGCAGCAGTGTCTTTGATCGTGGTTTATTTATTAGTGGTAGCTCTAGGGGCAATAAGAGACGCTCTTACAGGAAACTTCGCAATGCGATCTGAAACTATGCATGTATCAACCGAGCCCTATTAAGGAACTTGATAGTCCGAGGGTCGTATTCCAGAACTGTACTCAATGCTCAAATCTGTACTTGAGTATGGTTTTAACCACTCGAAATCATACTTAAGTCCCTGCCATTAGGGTCGTATTTCCAGTGCTTGAAATCACACTCAGATCCTGACTTGAGCATTGAGTAGAGTTCTGGAATACGGCCCTGAGAAAGAATTTGAAATGCCAGTCTTAAATGATAATAAGTAATCGTATACAGGATTATTAGCAAAATACGAATAGCATCGCAGAACTTATTACTAATATCATAAATACCCAGACAAAATAACCAACTTTTGTTCCACAACTTTTTACAAAACAATAAATTTACCAAAAATAAATTTACCAATTTTTTAAATTTGTGTTGAATTAATATTCAGTTATTATTGTGATATTACTCCACTACTTTTTAACCGTAGCGCCATCTATGAAAAATCTATGAAAGTATTTCGTCACCCAGTTAGGTAACTTTACAGCTACCAGGCTTGGCTAGATTTCTCATAGATGACGCTACGGCTAAAAAATCGTTGAAAACCAAATACAAAGGTCCGACAACAAGCACAAGGGATTCGTAAAGTCCGCTGGTTCGTTCCGTGGCTCAGTAGGCATAGTGTCTGACACGATTTGCTAGAAGACGAAGGTTCAAATCCGGCCAGATGGTAGGTTTGGTAAGTGTTCCGGAAGTTCCGGAATGTCCGGAAGTGTATTTTCTTACGCTTATAGTTTCAATTCAATTACCACTGCAAATCTAAATTTGCGATACCCATTCGTCTCAGGTGATGACAAAACCAGTGGTGACGACTAAGAACACGTCACCCGGTGACAATGGATAATTTAATACCCATTATTCGCCAGTAATAACAAATCAAGATTACAAATAGATGATTTTTTTAGGCTAACAAGAATAAGTGTTTTAGTCTCGTTCAGGCTTACAAGAGTTTATCTATCACTGGAAGGCTCAATACGTACGACACATATATATATACAGATAACACTCTATTCGATACATTGTAATCTGTGATATATTATCAATACGTTTCGATAAGGTGAACCAACTTTGGGCGTTGTTTTAAAATTAGTATTAGTAGAAATTGTTCCTTGGTATACAACCATGAGTGCCGTTAAGAAATATTTGAAGGAAGAAACCCAATGGAAGCAGTTAGGTTTCGAACACCTAAAATCACCTGACTTCTATCTCAGTCCATGGCAAAGGAATAGATCGTCAGTGCCTCTGTTAATATTTCGAATGTTCCTTTTCTTAGGCACATTGGCAATAGTGATAGCGTCTATGGTTTATTACATACAAAATGCAATGTATAGGTTCTGGTTCATATATTTGACTCATTGGGGGTTGACTGTAATTTTGCTTACCACTGGATTCGCTACAGCTGTGTCTGCACGGTGTCATTTTTACGGACCTTTAAGTAAGTAGCCTTTATTTAAAGCAATGTGCAGTGCATTTTATTTTTCATTAGTATATTAAATAGCATAAATATGAAAAATCTACCGTTAACTCATCCAGTTAAAATTTAAGGTTAAAGGTGTTTTTTATTTATTTAATGTGTGGTAACAAACAGTCATACATGTAATATAGTACTTATTTACATATACATGTGAGACGACTATAACGTGGTATTTTGTGAATTTTTCCATGATACTAATTACGGATTCCAAGACGGAGTTTAACAAATGATAAGAAAGATCACTAAATGCCATTTAGAATTCGTTGTGAGATTTTTTTATGACCGTCAGCAAGTGACGGGACGAACAAGTCGTGCGCCTGTCCATAACAGTTGCAGTGCCACTCGGACGCAGGGTTTCCTAATATTACAAAACGCAATGAAACAATGTAATAGGCATATTTTCACCACCTGTTATACGATCCGACAACAAGCACATAGAAAAATTCGTGGGGTTCGCTGGTTCGTTCCGTGGCTTAGTCGACATAGCGTCTGGCACTGTTTGCTAGGAGATGTCGGTTCGAATACGGCCGGATCTAACTTCAGTAACTTCGGATACAACTTCAGTATATTGTACAACTTTAGCTGCAGTCACTGTATCTATAAAATAAATCGAAACTAGCTTTTTGGGGTCATTTTTATACAATATTCGTAGGAAATATAAAAATTTACTACAGAAGCATAACATCGACATACACCTCTCAATAATAAACAAAGATTCCTAATTATTTGCGCGATTCTTATTTCCAGGTGCTGAGTTTTGCTTGCCCTGGTACGTGAAGACTTTCTGGGTGCTGTACAACATCAGCGTACCTATCGGTTTCCTCATTACAATTTTTTATTGGTCTGTACTATATGAAGGTACGTATTTAGCTATATTTCGCGATTCTACTGTAGATAGTAACTGCACTAAAAACCAATTTTATGAATGTTCGTCCTTATGTACGTTGGCTAGTCTAGCCTTTCGCAATCATGACTGTAAATACAGAGTAAATAAATACCAAAATTGAGAATTTTCTACTCATAAAGATGGAATTGTATAAACACGGTAATTGTTTGTGTAAAATACTGCTGTCGGAACAAAAAAGACACAATAACATTTTTTCATAAAATAAACCACACATGGATTCGTCATATTTAATCGAATGAGTAACTACACAAACCTTGATCTTAATATCCTTCTTATTACGATAATTTTGCATCGAAGGCGCGTCCTTCTGGCCTGCAATAATTACTACCTACTGCATGTCGTACATGTCGGCACGCTATCTGACTAGTTATCATAATAAAATCAAAATACGTAAAATTATTAGGAAACATGTAAAAACAAAGGTCCGTCTGTCCGTGAGATATATATATTTATTGTTTTTAATACCTTTTCTTTAAAAGGTGACTTTAGGCACTTCTCAAAATCTAGCGTTTAAATCTTTCCTCTCGGCATATACGGCATATCCCTCGGCTTAGACATGACTCAACTTGCCACTGCAGATGTGGCAAATATTTGTAAGTGCTTAAGCCGATTCCGTGTGTTGACTCCCTCAAAACACACTGACACACACAAGTGACGTGTTTTGCTATGTGACGGACGAATAACTCCTAAGGCACCGTGTACATAATAATATGAAAAGCGGTTCTGACCCATTTGTTCACTCACGTAAACATTGTACATTATAAAAAATATCGCATTGAAATTTACGCTATTTGACCTGGGCCTGGGCATCTATAAAATATGTTTTTCATACAAAACTGAGGACATACTTGATTGGGTCTGAAGCATGTAATTATATTTAGTACATTTTAATGTATACCTACAATGAAGGCCGTCTGTCTCCCTGTTATTGAAAATGACAGTAACACGATAACATCACGATGGTTTGCCCTGAATGGATTAATACAAGCTTGTTAACAATTAGGGTATTAAAAGTTTGAGCACACATATATGACTATCTGTATATTGTTTATGTACAGCTGGTATCGAAGAAGAAATGAATCATGGACTAGACGTGGCTGTACACGCTTTGAACTCCGTAATAGTGTTCCTGCTTCTAATAACTTCGAAGCACCCCAGTCGGCTGCTACACTTCCACCATGCTATTGTATTTTGCTTCATCTACCTCATCTTCAACCTTATTTATCATTTTGCGGGTGGTAAGAATCCGTAAGTATAACCAAAATTTTTTTAAATCTAAAATTTTTGGAATTAATTTTTTCGTATTAAAACTATACATACAATATATATGCAATAAAATCTGTATCATTTTGGACTATTAACTAATTAAAGTTATTTAAACAAGGTAAAATGCAGAAACAAACACACGCATTTTGCTTTGAAATCATTTAACAATTAAACAGGGAATAACGCTAATTCTAAATAAAGAAGCTTGCTAAAACACGCAAGATCTACTCTGATTAACGAAGTAAATTATTATACAAATCTTTTTGTGCGACCCTTCGATTTAATAAATTCTTGCTATTAGACACGTATAAATTCGGAAAACTGATTTGCCAGAGACATGGAAAAGTATCGATACTTTTTGGTATCGAGTACTTTTCCTTCCGTTACCGATACTTTTGTACTCGATGCTTTTCATTCGATACTTTTCAGGTATTAACACTTTTTAACAAGTATCGTTTCGTTTTGACAATGTTCCCATTTAGGAACTTTTCAATTCTATTCTTCTTGGATGTATAGTGTATGCCACCATTTGCCTCTTTATAAGAATGAGAATGAACAAAAATAGTTAGAAACATTTGAATTAACATACCTACCTGACAAACATTATATTGGAGTAATCGCAATGAATTTTGTTCTTTCTTCAGACCGTTTGTTCTCAATAGCAGGCAATACAATATCAAACATGAGAAGCAGACTGTTACCAAATAGATTTTTGTTTTTAAGTGATTATACAGAGGAGGAAATTTATGTAACACAAACAATGTGAAACGACGATTGATTGAATTGATCGATTTAATCAGTCTTTTATTATTTGTTTCAATTAAAAATCATAAATAAAAAAAGACTTATTAATTCATATGTTTTATTCCGTTTTTATGTAGCGAAAATTTGCAGGACAAAAGTATCGATACCTTGTGGTATCGATACTTTTGTTTCGATGCTGTGTTGCAAATTTTCCGGTAGCGGATACGTTACACTAATTTCAACATATTGAGCAGTGACTGGTTTTCTGCTGATTAATATAATAATATATAAAATATATGTATAACTAAGTTGGTCAGAATTTGTGGAACTTAATTACGTCTTTGGTCTTTTCCAGAGACGGCGACTCATGGATCTACCCAGTAATAGACTGGAGCAAACCAGGCGTTACAATCGGCATTGTAGCATGCGTGGCCTTGCTTCTTGTAATTTTGCACATGATCACCGTTGGTTTAGCTGCAGCGCGCGATCGCATCGCCTCTCGGGTCTTGCATCCTACCGACAGTGGCAAAACCGAGCAATTGCCGCTGCGGCAGCAGCAAGCTTAAATATAGATTTTCATAGTTGTGCGCTTTAGGGTCAAAAATGTATTGAGCTTAATAATCGTCAGAAATATTTATGACTGTATTTAGAAAAATGTATAGATTAAACGCTATACATATAATAGTTGTCGCGACGGTTGCTTGTCCCTGGTTCTGAGGATGTTATTTATAATGTTTACATACACGAAGACTTTTATATAGACTTTGGTTGTGCTTTTAGAATAGGCTTTATTTTTTATATTAAACAAAAAAAGAAAAACGATGTTTCTATTTGAAAAATATAATTAACGGTTTTTATAGGAAATAACAAACACGATATAATACCAACACATATTATTTGCAGACGACGTATTTCAAAAAGATACATATTAAGTACCTACTACTAATGTGCAAATCTGACATAGACTAGCTCAGTAACTGAATAATTTCTGTAGTAATTAATTGGCTCCAGAACAAGACGTTGACAGCAAAATTTAATTAAACTAACTTCCGTCAATTCGGTTACATCAGACAATTTAAAACCCATATTTATTACAACGGACAAATTTTATAAAAAATATTAAAACTGAACTTTTAGATGCTATAATTGACGATAAAATTTAATGGACGCTTCATGTTGACTAATACTAATTTCTCATATTTATGTTCTCGGGAGACCATGTGACACTTCCATTGTGTCTTCTTTAAAAGGCCTTTATTACGTAGCGTCCTTACTTTGATATGGGCTTATTGTATAGGAAATCATAATGTGTAAGTACTAACAAATACTTCTGGCACAAGAGTGATTATGTAAATCTGTATTTAAAACCCTATGATATCACCGCCTTATATGGTACACATACAAATATTTTTGGAATATCTAACTCAGTAAAAAATAATAAGTGATATTTAAAAGAGACGGGTTTTCACAATAGAAATAACTATAAGGAGCCTAGACAGTTTAGTCCATTACAGTCGGTACTACCAAATCAAGTTTTAGAAACAATCATGTGTATCTATCTTCTTATCGTATCAATGGCATACACTATAATGCTGGCCATCGTTGTGAAAGGATTTACCAA
>NW_020653851.1:7260178-7268134 GCF_003589595.1 Hyposmocoma kahamanoa
ATGGCATACACTATAATGCTGGCCATCGTTGTGAAAGGATTTACCAATCAGCGCAAGGTACTTGCCGATGCTCAGGGTGCGCACGTCGTACACGAAAGGATGCGGTACGTTGTGCGGGGAGGCTCCTTTCGTGCATCCCAACATGTGTATGAAAATATATAATGCCTTGACGCCAGATATCAGCGCCGGCGCTAGCTCATGTAGCGCCCAGGTCAGGGCTCGGTCACCACTCAAGGTTACGCGATAAGTGCCTACCGCTAAATGCGCCAACGTCGGCGCAAGCGCTCATACCAATCTTTCATTTGTAAGCATTCGGCTTCGCACGACTGCTCACGGCGGGCAAAGTTATTTTCACCTCTCTGGGAGCGTACTTAGGTTCCTTTTTATATTGCCAATTTGCTTTGCGTACTGCTATTATAGTGTAGGTATTTTCGATTTTGTACGAGAGTGATGTATCTGTTACGTAGTAACTATTAAGTAATCTGTGCCCGGGTGCAATCAATACCCTGGCGCCCTCTATTAGGCACGCGATCAAAATGGAATACTTACAGTTAAATTTTCCCAATTAATCAGAAATGTGGGTGCAAGTGGTGCAATTATAAATGATATTGAGACGCAACAGCCCGTTTACTTCGCTTTAGGCCCAGGCAGACGCAGACTTTTTGTAGTTTTAATGATTTCATTATATAAATTTATGGAGATGAATTTCATTCAATATTCATCGTTTATGCGACAAAAAAATCAAATCTTTTGCAGACTTATGATAGTCTCATAGTCTCATCCATTATCAAAGTCAAAGTCAAAGTCAAAGTCAAAGATTATTTATTCCATAGGTAAAATAAATTTACACTTGAAAACGTCACATTTAAGCTACTGCTCGTTCACTACGCGTACCTCCCTGAGAAGAACGAGCAAGAAACTCTAGGGATTGCTCTTTTCAAATAAACTGAAATGCTATGGAATACACTTTGAATCAAATTTGTGTGGATTCTGGAGCCATGTCGTCTTTCCATATATCTTTATCTAACACGTAGTCTTCAATTTTGTAATATGATTTTTCGATCAAAATATTTTTAATGTAGTTTTTAAACTTAGGAAATGATAAACTTAATATATGCTCCGGAATCTTATTGTAAAAACGTATACAGTTCCCCATAAAAGAGTTGTTTACCTTGGTTAAACGAAATCGTGGTACCATGAGTTTGGACTTAGTTCTAAGGTTAATATTATGGATATCTTCTTTCTTATTGAAATTATGTATATTTTTACGGGCATATAAAATATTTGAGTAAATGTACTGTGATGCCACAGTCATGATACCAGTCTCCTTAAACTTTTCTCTGAGAGATACCCGAGAGCCTAGACGGTACACAGAACGAATCGCTCGTTTTTGCAATACAAATATGGTTTGAATATCTGCCGCTTTACCCCACATGAGAATCCCGTAGGACATTATACTATGGAAGTAACTAAAGTAAACTAGTCTAGCAGTACTAACATCGGTAAGCTCACGTATTCTGCGGACCGCGTATGCAGCGGAGCTTAATCTGCTGGCCAGAGACGATATCATCAAAGATGTGACTGTTTCGTGGCTGTTATTGCACTAATGATTTTAAACTTTAGTTTAAAAACAAACTAAATAATTACAATGTTAACATTTTTATGGGAAACTAAAAATTCTAAATGGGAATTTATATTAGAAATATTTTTGTTTGTAAATGTTTGTTTGATAAGTCAATGGTTTGATTCATTGACTTACAATTATATGGACGTCGGGTCCGCGCTAAAAAGTGTCCGCACTTGTAAGGCGCTAAAATCGTATACAGAGCGCGACACTCCGCTTTAGTCTTCATTTGTTCTACGGACAGCGCGATACTGCGTTGACATAACAATTTAAATTTCGAATAGGTTGACTTGGGACATTTTTTTCGTGGTTTTTGTATTAGACCCGTCGTCCATTTATTTGTAAGTCAATGGTTTGATTCATCAATTACAATAGATTGGACCTTATTATTATACCATAAACCACGTCTTACTATTCACTTTTAATTTTTGAAGGTTGTCTACCCATAGATATGTTGTACCGTTATACCCATCAATATGCATTACAACTTCTGTTGACATTTTTCTAACGTAAGAGTTGCATTATGTTACATGAGGATTGTATCCTCATTGCTCTATATTAATTTTACCCATAGAGTATTTGTAGAACATAATATGTCTAAGTCTGCAATGTTTTGACGCTTAATGTGCACATCTTAACAATTGGTTCCTTTATTTTTTTCCATCCTCTAAGGTGCACATAGATGAGTATTTAGCAAAAGTGGGGCAATATGTGGACTACTATGTGCAGATTTTGTACATATTTTAAGTATTTTTGCAAATAATTCGTAGTGTTTTTGTTATTTGATGAAAATTTTTACAACCCCAAACATGTAAGTATGTTAAAAATTTTGTCACTGTAAAGTAGATGTGGTAAATTATTTTCAAATCGCCTTTAAGTTGCATTTCCTTCGTGCCTTTGTTTTACTTATTTTTGAAAAGGTAAATACCTAATTATTGTTTATTAAATGTCATAAACATACAAGTTTCGTTTATTCAAATATTTGTTATAGCTGCAAATTCGTTTAGATTAACATGTTTCTTGATTTTAATTTTAATTTCTACATATTCATGATTGTGTTGTTGTGTATTAATAATAATAATAATGTGCCAGAGATATAACTGCCTCCGTGGCCGAACGGTTACCATGCCGGACTGCCATGCAGAGATCCAGGGTTCGATTCCCATTCTGGGAGAAATATGTGTATGGCCTACGTTTATTTCTCTCGTGAGTTTGGGTGTAATTTGTGGTTGTCTATGTGTGTGTCCATGGCACCCGTGACACAGAGTTTCCCTAGTGCGGGGCTATGTTGAGTGTGTGCGTTATTCTTTTTTTTTTAGATAACCGCACCAATTACCTGGTCTCAAACTAGGGAATTCCCTGTACCACGAGTACCAGAGCAATGGAATTCTACACGTAACAGCCAGACTCACTGCCTTAACAACTGCTTTGGACTCGGTGGAGCGAAAAGCAGACTTATTAACAACAATTCTCTTGTGGAGTCGAAGTTACAAAATCTCGACCATCGCAGAAAAGTAGCCTGCTTGTCGGTTTTCTATCGGATACATTTCGAGGAGTGTGAGCAGGAACTTTCCAATTTAGTTGCACCCTCACCGTTCCTCCTTTAGTCGACTAGAAGGTCCGAAGCACTCCATTCTTATGTCGTTGATATTCCACCTATTCGCACTATGCGCTGTGCTTCCTCCTTTCTGATGCTTAAAGCAAAGGAATGGAATGCTCTGTATTTCCCGAAAAGTACAATTTGGGGCTATTCAAGGCTAAAATGAATAGGCATTTTTTTAGGCAAACGCGTCCCATCGTCGGTCACATCGTCGCTTAACATCAGGTCAGATTGTGGCCAAGCGTGTGTCTATTATATATTAAAAAAAAGAACCAATTTAGAAAAGTTCATTTTCCAAATTGGCCCTACCGAAAATCGAACCCAGGCCCTCCAAATCCAGCGCCCACATTGCAAACCGTTGGGCCATCGTGTTAGTCGAATATTAATTCATACTTTGTTTACATAAACATTGAGGTTTAGCTTTTGTTCAAGACATTCAAAATTGTAATAAATAATTATTAATAAAAATAAATAATTTAAAAAATGTGCTAATTGCAACAACTTTACTACGGCGACTATTAAATTTTAATTGCAATTTCTGGAATATGTGCAAGAATAATAAAAATTTAAATATGTATTCAAAAAGAATTCATAAAAATATTTTTTGTATAAAGTAAATCTTATTTTATGCTTATAAAATTTAAATTAAACCAGTTTGTAAACTGGGACTATTAGAGATCAGTTGACGCAAATTATAATTATGTACATGATATGTATGTGTATAGTATGTTCTACGCAATACGGTTAGTTGAGTCAGCTGGAGAGAAAAACGGGCAGTTACATAAATGTGAAATATCGTTTGCGCAAGTAAACTGGAGGTGTAGCTTGCACCACCGGCGCAGGCGCAACGCCTGCGGCGTGGACAGTCAACCAGTGACCGTTCGCGATCCGTGCGCGATCCGCGTATTTCTATATTCTCGCGGCAATTCTATGGCCACTGCCTTTAATTCAAACGAAACTTCTAGTTCAAATTATATAAATCTTGTCAATGATAATAAAAAATTGCGGTTTGCAGTTACGCTTGCAACGCGTTTTATAGCTTTCTACTGTTACGTCGACCTATATAATCTTGAAAATACTATTTAAATCGGAACATAATTAAAATAATTCGCCGATATTTTAACTCGTAACTGTGCCAGGACATTACAAATATTATTTATTTGTTTTGCACAACTTTTAACTATATAGTAATTAATATTATCACTAAATGATAACCATCATTGACACAAGGATAAGTTTACGAGTCCAATTCTCTCATCACATTTAACTCGTTCGCAGCAAAAGTGTGTTGTTAGAAGTTTTAGCTGTTTATCAGTTTATGTAAATTAATACTAAACATGTCTAAATGATTTCTAAAAGTAAACACCTTTGCTACCACTAGCAAAACCTTTTGATCAACATGGTAAAATGTTATAGGAAGAACGTAACCCTATCGGACTTCTGGGTGACGACGCATGACAAGTTAAGTGATTTCTACGCATCGGCATGGCAACGCGGAGATTCAGCTGTACCACTACTAGTGGTGCGATTAATATTGGCCTCTGTCGCCTTGGGTATACTTATTTGGTCACTGTGCGAGAGTCCCAGCTACTACTGGCTCCTATACCTAACCAATTGGGGTATGGCTATTCTGACAGCAGCACTATTATCAGGATTAGCGGTTTCTATTTGTGCAGTGATAAAGAAACCTACAACTGGTTAGTATTTTGCTCACAATAAATTTGATTATCTCGATACATCCAATGAACACTACGCCAGCTTAATTTTGGACTTGTTCTGTTTTTATTTTGTTTCTTTATTTTTTTTCACAAAATTCGTTTTTTCTTTGTTTTTTCAAACTTTTTTTTTGTTTCTTTTTTTCACAAAATTCGGGGAACAATATTAGTAAATACATACATATGACTATTTACAAAAATAGTAGAAAATTACCAAAAAATAAAGTTGGCGTAGTTGTTCTTTGGAGGTATCGATCTATAAAAGACCTACTTACAATCAAACAATTTCAAGAGTAGTCCAAAATCTTTTTTAAAACCAAACGATGTAAGGTCCAATTTTCGGTAGTAGCCCACTTCGAAATATTTACTTACTATAGGCAATATACTAATGCTATAGTTCCGTGAAACAATAGAATTTCTCTTAAAATGGCAATGCTTGTAGGTACCCTTAATTCACATGTTATTAATTAATTAATTAATTTTATCACATGAAGATCATAAAAACAACACAAACCACACATAAATTTCACATTATGTATATGCGAAATATTATAAATCTCCTATTTAAGCATAAAATGTTATCAATTAATTTCATTCGTTGAATTCTTAAACCTCTCTCCTTACCACTTTGTAGATGTGGCCTTATTACACCTAGGGTGTGATATCTTTATCTTCATACATAACTAGCTGCATTTAGAACAAGTTAATTGCAGTTAGTTATTTTGGAGGTCAAGTTCAATGTTTTATTCTAAAAAAATACTACTTACCAGTATTACTAAACCTAACATAGTAATATTTTAAATATAAATACAAAAGTAGAACCATACAGACCTATTCTCAAAACAAAAGACGTTCACACGATGCAAAGACAGACAAAAATAGAAACAAAATGAATAGTGGCAGTAACTTTTTGCTTCCAAGACATGATATAAAACTCATATAAAACTGGTTATTCGGCCTTGAATCTAGAAAATAAATGGTAGTATGAAGTGCCTTAAACGTAGTATTAAATCTAAAATCGTATGTAAACCAGGTTCTTATATTTCTTTAAAATACACACGATGTACGTGAAACCAAATACTATAGTAACTCATAATAATAATTGTGGAATAGAGAAAACACCACAGACCACATTATTCACTGATTTTGTCAATTTTTTTTATGATACTAAGTGATGGGACGAATAAGTCGTGCGCCTGATGGTAAACGACACGCCTGTCCATAACAGTTGCTGTGCCACTCAGAGCTTTGAATTGCAAATATCTGAGGTGCACTGGCTGCTGCCATCACCCTGAGACATAACTTGAAAAATCCCATGTGCCTGTAATTTTACCAGCACCCTTACCCTTCAAAACCGGAACGTAGAAATGCTCACAATACTGCTTGGCGGCAGAAATAGTTAAGATGGCAGAGACAATCTTTCACAAGGAACTCTACTGCTACTAGTCAATTTCAAATTTACTAAGTGTGGTGTTAAGTCCTGGATGTAACCCCGGAGGGTTTCCTAATATTACAAAACGGAGATAAACGCAATAAAACAATATAATAGGTATAAGAGCACGACAGTTGCATTTGAAAAGTCCCATGTAATTTCACCAGCACCCTTACCCTTCAAAACCGGACTTCAAAACTTTCAAATCACGGTTTCATATATTCACATGTAAGTACTTATTAAAAGTGAATTACGCCCGTTGACGAATTGGACAACTCTTAACTCTGTACAAAGCACAAGTCCAACCTTGCATGGAGTATTGAAGTCACCTATGGAATGGCTCAGCGAAATATCAACTTGAGGCTCTTGATTCGGTTGAACGAAGAGCTCGGAGCCTTATTGGCGACGATAAACTCGAATCCAAACTTTATACTTTTGCATACTGGCGTAAAGTTGCCGGTCTGTCGGTTTACTACAGAATATATTCGGTCACTGTGCCCATGAGCTCCATGACCTCATCCCACTCGCCCCTTTTTACCATCGGATATCCAGACGTAAAGCTGGATATCATTCTTACTTAGTCGATATTCCCTTCAGGCGTAGGTACTAAGCGTTTTCGTCATCTTTTATTATGCGCACAGCCCAGGAATGGAATTGCCTGCCTGTGTCTGTCTTTCCAAGCACATACAACCCGAGTATCTTTAAGGTGCGACTTAATTGGCTTCTTCTGGACGAGCTCGTTCCATCGTAGATCCTATCTTTGCTCCAGAAGAAGAAACTGCAAATCCATTTACTTAAAAAAAATTAATGTTCTGTATTCTTTGTACAGTATATTGCAATAGCACAAAGCACAAAAATAGTATCACTCGAATTAACTCTTCTGATTACTTCATACAATTTGCGACATTGAGAAATACATAGTTAACTATGCGGCAAGTAACAGGAAATCGTAATGGCACAAGTCACTTATAAATACCACATACAATGTACAGGCAGTATAATAACACAAGTGAAGAGACACAAACAAATGAAATTTAAATATTTAGTAATATTCTAAATCCGGAAAAATAGTTTCATTTCCTATGTGTAACAATCGCGAAAACCTAAGAACTCGATAAATATTAAAATTGTTTACTATGATATGTATTATGATAAAAATTTACTTTATTCTTATGATTGTCACGCCAATCAAGTATTGCAAATACATGATTGACAAGTCCGTAACTTTGAGAAGACAAAAAATAATTATGGGTTATTTTTCTACATAATCTTTTAACTTTGACCAGCGATACCCCAACACATCAATCGATCCAAAATTTTTTTGTTAACCTGAGAAATAAGCCTCTGTTACAGGTATCACTTCCTCATTTGATGCAAATCTGTAAAAAGTTAGATTAAAAAGTCCAATTGCGGCCAGATCTGGTGAATACGTGTGATAAATAATTCGTATCATAATTAATTCGACATTGATGTTCTGACTGCAGATGAAAAATGGAATACTCGAAAATCCGTTCACTCCATTTAAAAAAGTAAAGAATTAACAACAAAAAAAGGAATTGGAAAAGAGTTCTAAATTAGGAAATAA
>NW_020653851.1:7273134-7364130 GCF_003589595.1 Hyposmocoma kahamanoa
AATATTGACTCACTTGCGTCAAATCAATAAAATAAAAAAATACGAAAAATGGGTGCCTCATGATTTGACTGATCTGCAGAAAGAAACGCGTGTTGAAACTTGTGTTGCCTTGTTGAACCGGTACAGAAATGAAGGAATATTGGATCGAATTGTAACATGTGATAAAAAGTGGATTCTTTATGATAACCGGAAAAGAAAAATGCAATGGCTGACCCCAGGTCAAATGCCACAACAGTGTCCTAAAGCAAACCTTACCAATAAAAAGGTAATGGTAACTGTTTGGTGGTCTCAGCATGGTGTTATTCACTATAGTTTTCTCCGATCTGGTCAAGCAATAACGGCAGATGTCTATTGTGCCGAACTCCGAACCATGTTGACAAAACTAGCAGTAAAACAGCCCCGACTCATGAATCGATCTTCACCATTATTGCTCCACGACAACGCGAGACCTCACACAGCACGAGAAACCATTTTGACCCTTCAGGAACTGCAGTTAGAAACCATTCGTCATCCTCCGTATTCACCAGACCTTGCTCCAACGGACTACCATTTTTTTCGTGATTTGGACAATTATCTACGTGACAAGAAGTTTTCTTCCCAGGAGGCAGTACAAAATGCTTTCACACAGTTTGTGCAGTCTAGATCGTCGGAGTTCTATCGCAAAGGCATTAATAACCTTCCCATTAGATGGCAGCAATGTATAGATAATAATGGCAACTATTTTGATTAAATAAATTTGGTAAAAATTTAAAAAATAAACAATTTAGATTTTCAGTACAAATCGGCAATTTCATACTTTAACCCCTATTATGATCTCTACGTGTAGCATAGCACTGGGGCACCCTGTACATTTTGAGCCCTCGTATTTTGCAATGAATATAGATACACACATCAAAAAAAGTTTGCGATCAATAGCATAAGCTCCTATAATTCTTTAAATTTAACTTTATCAAGAAAAAATCTATGTTGTATGCTTTCTTTAAATAGGAATACCCTGTTTGAAATTAAAATATAAAACTATTTTTTATTATTTATTTTAAAAAATTGAGCCATTAATCATAATGTAATAGTGATAGAAATTTCATAGAAAGAAAAAGACTGTTTAATTAAACTTAAACAACTATTTATTATTAAAAGGTGTGAATTCAATATAAAATAACTCCTCCCCTGGCTCGAATACATGCGAAGATCCTCCTGGGCATGATGAGGATCAAGTTATCCAGCATTTCCTGGGGTAACCTATCCCATTCTTCAATAGCGCTTCCCTGATCTCTGGAACTGTCTGGGGACGTGGCTCACGGTTCCATACTACTCGTTTAAGAGCATCCCACGCGTGCTCTATTGGGTTTAAGTCGGGCGAGCCGGCAGGCCAGTCTAATCGTGTGATATCGTATTCTTGAAGAGCAGCATTGACTCGTTGAGCTCGATGTGCGGGCGCATTATCATCGACCAGTACAAATTGGTGCCCATGGTTTACTCGGAATGGTCTGACGATATCATCAATAGGAACTGCTTTGTACATGTCTGCTGTCATGAAGCCCCGAGACGGGATCAAAGGCGTTCTAGCTCCAATCATAATGCCACCCCAAAAGGACACCGATTTTCCGCCTTGCTGAACTGTTCCAGTGGCAGTTCTTTGTCTTTCACGGTCGCCTGGTCTTCTCCAGACACGGACACGTCGGTTATCTGGATGAGTGCTGATTCGGGATTCGTCAACGAAGAGACAGTTTTGCCAAATGTTTTCGTCCTCACCTTCTTCATTTTGCCGAAGTCTAGCCCACTGCAATCTTCGTTGTTGACGTTGCCGGGAATTGAGCGGAGCTCGCCAAGACCTCCGTGCTCGTAATCCAGCCTGGTGCAAGCAATTGCGAACAGTCTGCGTGCTAACTTCAAGCCCAGAGGCGGCCCTGACTTCTGCTTTTATTTTAGTGGCGTTGATTGTTGGATCACGGGCTGCCAGCAATCTAATATAGCGCTTTTGGGCAGCTGTCAAAACAGTTGGGCGACCGCTGCGGGGTCGGTCAGCTAAATTCCCCATTCCGTGATACCTCTGCAACGCAGCCACGACACAGGATTGGGATATAGCAAGTCTGCGTGCTATTACTCTCGTGGTGTATCCTTCTTCCCTCAAAGTTACTATTCTAGCTCGTAAAACCTCTGATAATCCTCTTGGCATTTTTTCAATCACAACTTTCCGCGAAAAATATCTTGAATCGCTTATAATTGACTAAATCAGATTTCTGAATGAGCGTAAGCTAGGACTGAAAGCCTTTTTATATGAAAAAACAATTGAACGGGGTCATTGTTTTATGTTCTAATTTATTTTTAAATAAAGAATCTAAAAAGAAGAAAAAATCATAATATAATCTACAGTAACAAAAAAGATTTCAGTTTTTCGAAGTGATCGCAAACTTTTTTTGATGTGTGTATGAACAGTGGTTTTTAAACGTTGTTGTTTTAAACATAAATCGCTATTCATTAAAATTTTTCTTTTAAAATGTTATGTTTATTTTGTACACTCAATAATACATAGAGTTGCGCTGTATATTATACACCTTATAAATATAACGACACGATGCTATAGCATGCAAAATTACTTTCACACAACATAATTGTTCATTTACATAATGATTGCTGAATAATTATGACAAAGCCGTTTTTATTATTTCCACATTACGCTTAACAAGTTTTTTCTAATCTAAACAGGGTAATAATTATTTTTTATAAATATTCTAGTTTCTAGGGTAAAAAAGTAGTCTTAATCATGTTTTTAAACATGGTAGTTAGATATATAAAAAAACCATTTCGATTATTCCCACTAGTTCTGTTATACAGTTTTATTGACAGAATTACTGGTATTTTTCTTCCCATTTGATCTGTAAACAAGTATATAGATTTTAAGACTTTCGTGGTTATTCACTAAATGATTATCACTAGTATCAGGTTTTTTACCACATTTCTTTTTATTTTCCCAATATATAAATAAGTAAACACTGTTCTTCACAGAACTACTGAACATTTATTCTCCCACTACTTCTGTGCTATTCGGCATGCACGTACGAAAATTGCCACGAAAAATACCACATTAACTTCAATTTTCATAAATAATTTTGTGAATTGATCCCACAGAAGGTATTTTAATTTTCAAGTCTATAATTTAAATTTCTGACTTAATGAATGACTGTTCATTTTAGTTTGATTAACTTTCAAAAATTTTATTTCATTTTGGTATGCAAACAATAAGTATAGGTACTTGGTTGATTTTGTTAGTGTTTATTTAGTAATGAGTAAACCAAAATAAATAGGCAATTTTCATTTGATTTGTTACTTTTTTAGTCTTTTATAAAAATAACGTAATTATGTTTCATTTTCTTTCATATTTTAGATAAAGAAACAACATTTGCGCTTCCGCGCACTTACAGCGTATGTTCAGCGTTAATAAAAGTTACATAATAATTTAATATAAAAAAAAAACAGGCAAAATAAGCCGAATCCCGAATAGTAACTGAATAATCGTTGCAACTCTAGGTATAACAACCTATTCAAATCATAAAGAACGTGTATCTAAACTAAGTTACTTATTCTACCAAACAATTATTCAGAAATAATAAATATTTGCATACTTCGGCAGTTCACCAAATTGCAAAACAATTCAAACGGAACAGCGAACAAACCGTCATTTCAAAATAAACTTACATAATCCTGTTATTTAATCCATGCATCTATCGCCCGATGTTCAGAATAGTAGCTTCTACGACTACTTGAATCGAATGCTCGCTCGAGAAATCCGAAATCCGAAAGCCCCTAAGAGGGAAGCTTGCTTAAAAGGCTTGCCAGAGCATTTCAGGCGCTTTAAAGATATCCAAAGACTCTGCAAGTGCTTCGCGTTATTCATCTCGCTCGATATGTGAGAGGTACACACAAGAAGATCCCCCGTAGATCGCCCTCTTCGGAATCCATACTAGCGATCACTACGGAAGTCGTTGTCTTCAAACTACAATAGGACACGTTTCCTAATATTGCAGAGTATGGAAATGACTGAGATAATAAAAAAGTAGTTTGATTTTTTTTTCGTTGCTATCACCGTTATCTATTCGCATTTTAGTTTATTCTGTATGAAGGAGCACTTCAATAATGCAAGACGTGCGCCAACTTTCAACTGTTTACGAATTACGACACTCATAAACTCAAGTTACAATAGCAAGTCGTCTTAAATTTTTAATTCAATTGCCAATATCATCAGAGTTGGCAAATATTACTACAACTAATTTCCGACACAGGTATTTTTCAATATTAGTAAGAATCTTTATATTCCTAACTACACGCCGATGTACCTACTTACCTATTAAAGTAAAAATTCCCGCTTCCAAATTTTTTTTCGTTTACGTAGTGTTTAGTAACAAGGAAATTGACAATGTTATAGATGTTCACGATTGCCGAACAATTACAACCAGGGTATATAGTCTAATCTCTAAACTCTAGAAGACCTAGACAATGTCCCTTTGTATGTTTCACTATTTAATGAGGTTTTCGGGAAAATTATATTTTAAATGTTTTTCGTGAATTCTTACATTTTATAGTTTATTTTTATTATTTTCTTGATTTTTTAAAAATTATATGTAGGTATATGAAGTGTACTTTCATGCAAAAAGATAACCCTAATACTAACATAGCAGTTCAGATTTAAAGTTTAAAGCATAAAATTTACGTTCAAGAGTTTGCCAAAACTTTAACTATATTTGTATGGCCTACATTTATTTATCTCGGGAGTTTGGGTGTAATTTGTGGTTGTCTATGTGTGTGTGTCCATGGCACCCGCGACACAGGGTTTCCCTAGTGCGGGGCCATGTTGAGTGTGTGCGTTATTATTATTATTATTATTATTACTACTATATTGAATTATACGAGGTGCCCAGATTTTCCTTCGGACGGATCTTAACGAGCCACCCTATAAAATAAATAAAACACATTTTTTGTTTTTTAAATATTTTGATTGCTATAAGTTCACAGCCAAAACTCAATGGGATATTATTATTTTCAGATGAAGCCACCATACCATGGTACATGAGTTTATACTGGTACCTGTTCAACGTAAGCATGTCTTTGGCGCTTATGATTTCTGCACTCTACTGGCTCCTTCTCTTCGATTTTAGTGAGTTGACCCTGGTTATAGCCTAAATTGTCTAGTTACACTACCTTACTTTTCACCATTTCACACACGATAGATAAAGACATCAAAATAATTACCGTCGTCCATAGAAATTACTCGTAATTCTTTGTGAGAAATATTATAATATTACGGCCATTCCCACATTCAGTGTTCTCAGGCTAATTACCGTAACCATTTTGGTGTCCTCAGCCTAATTACCGTAGCCATTGTTTTTTCCTCTTAACTTTAAGCTTAACTATCAATATGTCTAAATGGCATTAGAATAGACAAAGTAGTTTTCGAGTTATTAAAACACGAATATTTTATAGAATTAGATCTAGTTACCGTAGCCGTGGATACGGTGATTAGAAAGTTCAAACATTTTTAATAAAAACCGACTATTTCTGACACAGCTGAATTAATATTTGTATATTTTGCTACATTTGGTTTATTTCTAATTTTATTCTAGTCTAGTTTAATACAAGTGCCATCCAAGATTTTTTTGAAATAAATTTAAAGTAGGTTTCTTAATATTTGGTTAGTGGTGAGTGGAGAGGGTTTGGTTAGTGAAGATTTAAAATTACTCAATTTTTTTCTTATGATTATTCACCGCTGTTACAAGAACAGTGTAATAATTTGCATTTTAATTATTTCTACCGATAAAAATGCTTAAAGTTAAAAATAAAATTATATCGGTGTAGTTAATTACAAAAAGTGAACGAAATTAAAATCAAAGTTAGTAATTAGTCTGCGAACACCGAATGTGAGAATGGCCGATTAGTGTCAACGTATTAGAATAAAGAAATAATCATCAACCCATTTATACGTCCCACCGCTGGACACGGGTCTCCTCCAGGCGAGGGTTCAGACCGTAGACCGCCACGCCGACTCAATGCGAGTTGCGGACTTCAAACTTTTTCCGAGGGTTGTGAACCTTCTTCGACGTACAGGTTTCATCAGGATGTTTTCCTTCACCGCAAAGCTTATGTTAAATTTCAAATTAAATATCGCACATAAATTCCAAGAAACTCAGCGGTAGGAGCCCGGATTCGAAGCCACTCTCTGTATTTGAGAGGCGGTAGGTCAAACCATTATCTAGGCTACCACAGCTTTAAACAATTTACAATACAAACTGCACTTTCAGAATATTAAAATGTTTTCTACCTGAACGCTCACTAGAGTCTAAACGATTAATCGATACGGTCAACTCTCCATTCTCTCTTTCATTACTCAAACGCAACGGAAGGAGATTAGAGAGGCGACTGAACTTTTAATATAGCCTCACTGACATGATTATGCTAATTGATATCCCGTAGTCTATACATTCTAAAAGGAAAACGCGTTCGACTAATAACCTTACATAATAAATGTAACCTTCACATGGCCTGCGAAGCGAAAGACGAGCGCATTCGGTTACGATAATTAGTATTCCCTTCACGCACCGAAACCCATGGCTTTCGTGGTGTAATATTCGTGAATTCCGCGCCTTTTGAAGATCTTGGATTATATTTACAGGTATGAAGAAAGAGGTGAGTACGAGGTTTTTTCTACTGGAAGTAGCAACACATGGCGTGAATTCGTGTCTAGTCTTGGTGGAAGTACTTGCAACGCGGATGCCGGTGCGTTTACTGCATATGTACCAGCCGCTTGGCGTGGGTCTCTGGTACCCTATCTTCAGCATCATCTACTACTGTGCCGGGGGTACAGACATGTAAGACGACTGATTAAAACACAGTAATAATAATTGCCCAAATTAATTGAAAAGCAATGTACCGAGGTCTATCTTTTAAAGGGGCAGTCAGAGGGGAAGTCAAGAAATCCGACATCCCTTTTATGTTTCCCCCACACGCATTGCATTTATAGGAATGCTTAAAAGAAGAATTTCATATGAAAGTAACGCCACATAAAATCCCCTCACTTATGTACTTATACACAATATTTTGAAGGCGTAATTGGCAGCCCTGTGCTAAAAAAGATGTACATACTTTCAGAAATGGTTTCCCCTTCATCTATCCCATTTTGGACTGGCAGCATCCGAAACGATCGTCCATAGTGGTGGTACTTGCTGTCATTGTAATGATGGCCATTTACCTGGTGCTCGCGGGAATAGCTTTCATCCGGAACAAGATCACCGAAGCAATATTCCACGCCACTACTGTCAAGACCTCGCAATCTAATGACTATATTATAGCTTAACCTCCTAAGACCCAGCGTTTTAAAAACTTTGTAGGGCTACAGACCCACTGTACAATTTTTCGTACATAATAAATATTTGTTGTCAGTCCCAGATCTACTTTACTTTGTAACTTTGAAATTCGAAGAGCTTTATGTGTGATACTATTTTTGCATATGTATACTATACACAAAGGTTATAATGACTTATATTAAATTCACTTATCATTTGTTCAAAGAATTGTACATTGGGTCTGAATCCACTGTTCCAACACAAAAGTTCGAACTAAAACTTAACATAAAATAAAAGACAGAACTTTTCAGAATGTTGTATAATTATAGCAAACATTATGAGTTTTATCTTAAATAATTAGTATTATTAATTTTTCATAGGAACTGTATCAAAGATTATAAAATATTTAAAAAAAACAGATCAATTACTCTGCTCTTTGGCAAAATTAACAAAATAAACTTGTATTCCTCAAATTAAAAACTAAATTGAAATCTTAATTCTTTGGCAGACATTAGTAACGCTATTTTGCGAAATCAAATAAGAATTTGCCATATATAACTCTACTGGACTAGCTCATGAAATTGCTTGTAACAATTTCGATTGGAAGTTAAACAAAGAGCTACATCGCAGGTACTACATTTCGCTGTAGTTCTCTTATTGCAGCCTGGTTGACGGCACCTATTTGGTACTCCCACAAAGATAGGCAGGTGTGGCCCATTTAATCTCCGCATCTTGGAAGGAAGAGGGACTACCGCTGGTCTACCTCGTTGGAAAGTGAGACCTGTTGTGCAATAAAATGAACAAATAAAAATCATTAGGATATGAAAGTGAGACCCGATGTGCAAAATAATGAACAAATAAAAAGATCGTTATGCAAATCTCCTGATTATGAACTGATCATTGAAATTATTATTTGCAAATAGTTTGCCATCTTTTGTTTACACACTGCCCAAAAATCTGACATGACAACAATAAAGATTCATTAGATTTATCAAGATTTAACTTACCTTTCCCTCGCGCAGGTGCCATGTTTGAACTTTTTCACCATATGATTTTGACAGTTCTAACTTTTTTTTTATTTGCTGCGCTTAAATAATTAAAATATATCTAAATGAACACTATGGTCTGTCAAAAAAAAGTCCGCGAAGGTTTAAAAAGAAACGTGAGACATTTAAATAATTTGTACAAAAAATTGTACCGTGGGCATTTACTACTACGGATTTTTTTTTACGCTGGGACTGACGAGTTGACTTTGTTATGTACAAAATTCTGTACAAGGGGTCTTAGGAGGTTAATAAGTATAAACTTGCCTTTTTCATATCTTTATGGTTACTTCAACTGCATTTCTCGCTGCCGAAGTTCTTACGTTGTAGCTGCTGTTCATTTGTAAACGCGCTAGCAAGGTGTAATCAGATGAGGATGTGTAAGCAGTGTTAAATTAGACGTAACTTTAGGTGCAAACTTGAGACTGAATTTTTTGTAATGGTACAGGGTCAAGACCACGTCAAGCTTGACACTTAAGATTTAAATCCAACTCTATGCCGCTTTCAATAAGAACGGTCCAAAGTAAAAAGAGTCAAGCTTGCCGTGCTCTTGACTGTACTACAAGGATCTTTAGAGTTTGATATATTACACATATATGTATATCAGTGAAAACTACTGTTTTTTATGGCGATTTACACCAAAAGTAACACATTCTTTCGATCAGATACAAACTACATTATAAAGCTGTTCGAAAGGAGGTTTGTATATTTTTTTAACATCTAGCTTATTTTATAATGATTTATATTATATTTATATTTATAGTATTTATGACAAACGTGTGTTTGTGTGTATAATATTGTATGGAAAATAAAAGATCAACATTTAAATAAATTTTTATGAATCGTATCAATCTGTGATATTGAAAATAAACTCGGTTTGTGCAATTATCTAAACATTTATTATCATTAGAAAAATCTACATAACACAAAGCAACCAATTAAAATATGATTAAATAACAAACTAAATATGATATGTGATTAAATTAACTTTGACTTAGCGTATCTGTACTGTGCTGATGTATTACATAAACATTCGTCTTAATAGCAACAACCAAAATAAAAAAAATATTTATAAAAACAATTTTGAAATACATTATAATAGGCATATAATTTTAACAAAATGATATCATGATTATAATTTGGACAACAGTCTCAAAAAATAAGCCAATTTACCATATTTTTATATCCAAAAATAAATTTTCTTATGTACAATATACTTTATAAACTAGAATAATTGCTAAGACGTAAAGTTATTAGTAACGATCAGACATGCATACGGCTTTATTGTTGATTAATTACTCAGTATTTATAGATTGTGATATTACACTACATTATTATTCACAGGTCTTATTTACAGAGCAGTTCCGCTTTGCCCTCAATAGTTTATGCACTGCTAACAGGAATAATGGCTTGCTTAGTTCGATGGATAGTACTACATTAAAGCTACATACGATTAGAAAGAAGATCGCATGAACCGTTTCGTTTCACGAATGTAGTTCAAAACGTCACATTTCTATCGGTGATAATGAGATGAAATTTAGATCAGTACGGATGAAATCTTGGATCCGGGCAGTAATGTGATCCAGATGTGGTTCTGGATGGTGTGGGTAGTTTTCAGGTTAGTTTTGTCTACCTAATTTCAGTGGTATTTTTTATTATTTAAGTTTTCGAGAATATTATCGTGAAATATTAAATAATATTTCAGGATATTTTATGATAATATTCTAGAAAATTTAAATAATAAAACTGCCACTGAAATTATGTAGAGAAAACTAACCTGAAAATACCCACCACACACCACGTGATTTTCTTGTTTTCTATTAGAATAGGTATACAAATAAATTATAATTTATTTATAAATAATCATAACAAAATGTAATAGACTATTATAAATAGGAGCATGGACATCTACCCAAAATACTTTCGCAAAAGTTTCAATGCCTGCTATTAAAATCAACTTAGGGGAAAAAATCTGATCTGTGTAACCGAGCTGAATAAATAGTTTCATTTTGTTCTATGCCGTGCCACTTCTATGGAACAAAATGGTAACTACCAGATCTTGGATTCTTGAGGCAGTCTTCACGAGTATCCTGTAGCTGTTTTATAAGTTACTCCTATAGATTATTACGGAAGCAACTTGCTTGTTTACTTATTGCCTTATTGAAAGACACAATTTCCAAATTGTAATTTAAATGACCGCACATTCTACATTCATCATAATAGCGCAATCACAAAACCTTTATAGATAATTCGGAAACCGACTGTATTATATATTCAAAAAAACGACAAAAAATAACGGTATCAAATGAACCCGTGCAGATTTCATCTACGAAGGTACATGCTGTCTCTGAGATATGACACTATTGAATGAAGATCTAAATCACTATATTAGCTCAATACTCTTTGTATCGACAAAACCGCGTTTGTGAAATACGCGATTGCATCGCGGCACTTGCGATTTATAGGAGGTTGCAACGATGCAAACGCCCGATTGCATCAACGCAAACACGCGACTGCAGTCGCGTATGTTGAATCATTAAAAACGTGCATCGCGTTTGGATCAAATTTGTGCCGCGATTGCGTTTGGTTTGCATCACATTATATCGCTGCTTAAGTCGCGCGTGTGTGTACAGGTAAACGATTACCGACGGCATCGCGATTGAATCGCTGCAGACGCGCTGCTAAAAGTTGCCGTATGTAACCGCCCTTCGACATGAAGTTGACAAGTCCCATGTGCCTGTATATCACCAGCACCTTTACCCTACAAAACCGGAACGCTGTAATGCTCACATACGTGTTGGGCGGCAGTAATAAGTACGGTGGCAATTTCTATTGCGTTACTTCTCTTATCTATTACAAACTATCGTCAATAGGTGTACACACCATGACGTCACTATCCTAGCTCACGAGGTCATTGTCTTGAAAATATGCTATAACTCTTCTATCTCAGTCTTATTCATGAGTAAAACTACCGATACGTTATAGGTTGTTCAGCAAACATAAAATTGGTAAAATAAGACCAGAAAAAGTTATATACCAAATACATTTTATTCTCTCTTAGGTTAATTAAAACTTCGTAATATCTTGACCCCTGAAGCAATCGCATATGTTCCAGGAAACAAAATTGGTCTCGAGAGTAATTTTCACGCGTTGTGTGTAATTTTACATAAAAAACTTACTTGACTAGTCTGTTTTGGAAACTTATATTGGTGAATTTCATAGAAACAACTTCAGCTAATATCGATGTCAACGGTCTAGCGCCACAATTTCAGAGTCCAAAACTGCCGTCCACTAATGAAAACGTGGCTAAGTGACAAATGGTCAAATATCCGTTTTAATTAAAAAAAATAAAGCACACAATTCTCTTTTAAAAACAGTTAAAATTAATTAACGTGTTCAACTTATCGGAACCTAGCATAGCTGAAATATCATCGTAAAATTTCAATTTTCTACAACGGGTTATGGCGACATCTCAAAAAAATATTTTGTCACTTAGCCGCGTTTTAGTTAGCGGACGGCAGTAATAGTAATAGTCTAAGCTTTCTTTTTTTTACTTTAGCAAATTGAATCCTTTCTGAACGACCTAAACGTACCTTACAGTTGTCGAAACGAACCCTAAATAATTTCCAATGAGAAAATATTAGACTCGAAAGGATTGGTACAGTCGTTAAAAAGAGACATGTATATCCCTGACTGATTATGTTGTACTTCTAGCACGTTAATTTGCAGTTTGATTAGCCAGACTCCTAGTACAATATTTGCGTGTGTTGGAACTGATTATGCATTACCCTGGCCCAATTTGTGCCTGTGGTATTTATGCGATTGATTATGCGTTTGATAAGTGTGTATGTATTACGTGAAACGCTGCACATTATTCTTATTGTCGTATCCGCATATATTTTGCATATGCGGACTGATCATGCAAACTCATCCAAGATCCTGAGCATGACATGTTAACAAATTTATTATCACCAACACTTCATTGGTCCACGCGTGTTACTCACACTTTGCGTGCGTAATCACTAATCAATCGCAAATATTCTTCTCACTTTCACTACGTGTACATACAACTTGCATGCAACAAGGAATTTGCGTACAACTACTTAACAAATAATAACACTCAATATCACAAGATTTACAAGCGTTGAACGTAACTACGCGATCTTATTATATTAATCTTAACATTAAAAGGCATTTGTAGAGATCATAATATACACCACTGTTTACGGTGTGACTTCGACCAAGTCTATTGCAAAAAGTGTTACAAATAATTAAGGGCTACTTTACAATAACATTATGTACAGTCAATGCCCTAAAATTCCTGACCCCTAACCGACCATTTGGTTCTGAGTAGATCAGCGTGAAGAAAGGTGTTAGAAACTTAACCTTTAACCTGTAAGACGTAAAATTCATTTTCGTATAACTTTCTTATTGCATCATTAGTGAATGACGTTTTAAGACACTTTTTAAGCCAAACTGATTTTTACCTACATTACAAATAAATACAAATTTCTACCAAAAAGATGGAATTCCTTTACACTTTTCTGTTGGATGCGTCTCAGATCCAATATTTCGGCTAGGAGGTCAGTTATATTAGGGCATCGACTGTAGGTACAAGATTAAGGTACAAAATACATAACACATTTAGCTATAACGCAATGGTATCGATTTTGTGATTCCCAATTCTTAACCCGATTTGAAAGTTCGAAAAATATTTTAATGACTTTATATTAGTACAAAACGGACCAAAATACTTTTAATTATCTGTCAAATTAAGTTAAGAAAAAGCTCGAAAAGATCACTCTGTGCTTCAAAACCACCAACTGTCGAAATTTCGAGAATAAGATTTTCACCCATACATACTAAAGGACGTTCTTATTTTCTTTGTGAATGCAAATGCATGAAAAGGTGACAACTATAGAATAAAAGCAGTAAGATTCAATGTCTAGAATAATCCTGTTGAATGACACTCAACACATGAAACGGAGCTAGCTTCTTCGCTAAAAAGAGCTGTCTAAGGCTATCCAATTCAAGACGGAAATTTTACAAGTCTTGCAAAATTTATTGAAATTAGGTTAAATAACTAATAAGTTACCAATTATTATTGTGTTGAACTTTTACATCGAGACAAGGTGTAGAGTAAATTTAAATTGACTTTTACACAACCAAACTATCAAAAGTCTATTGTAGCTGCCGTAGTACCCAAAATCTGAAACCTTTAGCATTTTAAACTCAGTTTAATACAAGAAGATACGTGTTCAGGGAATAGAAAATTGCTGGCCAAAATGTCGATACCTCGTTTAGATATTGGCAAGTTTATATTGAAATATTTGTAACACTTTACACATATAATATTATAGAATATAAACTCATGAAACTACTATATTAAAGTCTAAATTTAGTAAAGGTGAACACTGCCGATTTTTTTTTAACTCTAATAATATTGCTTTATAAACATTGCTAATTTTCAATTATTTTATAAATCTAAATAATTTACTATTCAAATTGTTGAATTATTCAACACATAGATGGATACATAAAACAAACTTTAGCCTATTTAAAATTCTAGATTTACAACTTAGTATAATAAGACAAGCATGGTAACTCCGTTCAAACGTAGCAGCGTGACTTGTTTGGGTGTACTGATTAACACATTTGAATAATCTCGCAATGCATTCGCGTTGCATAGCGCAAATTGTCTTGCGAGCCTTTCATTATTATGCGAATGTGTGTGTCCGTACAAGGCGCGTGACGGAAGTGTACACATACAAAACGCGCTGCTACTTTCTGTAGAGTTACCATACCTGTCTTATTATACTATGTTTATAAATTAATGAAGTTCACGTAATTCATTTCTACTCACAATTGACTGCTAAATTCATACCAACTTGTATAAAGTATTGCACCGTAATCACTCTCTCGTATATGCACATATTTTGTACCATAGTTCAAGTTTTTACGTTCAGTCATTCGTCATAAGATTTCATTTACTTTGGCACGTTTATTGTGCTCTTTGATTAATCGTACCTTAATAAAAATATCTTTGGGTGTCCACTGTATGAAACGGCGCACATCCGGATGTCCGGTTGAAGTTTTCATAGGGACTACCATATATACCCTACTGCTCCCTTCCGGTGGCATATACTCACTTTTTGTTTAATGTTACACACAACATTAGCATATTCAGAGCTCACATCCGCTTAATATAACAGACATCCCACCAATCTCACAGTCTCAGTTTTAATTCTTAACATTTTCAAAATATCTTTGTATATACTGATCATTAATGTTACTACTTATTATTACTTGTTATTATTATTACTTGTGACTTATTATTCATCATCACGCATCTAAATCTTTGACATTACATTAAGTCATCCTGTGTGGCAAACAGCAAGGAATAAAATTATACGAAAGAGAAAGAGCCGTGCCTCTTATTCTAGTATAATAAGAGCAAGTACTGCAACTCCTGCCTATTCGGCGCCTTAAATGCCTACACTTCACTCCAAAGGTAGGGTTGTCACATTATTATTATTTTAGCAGTACCTACAAGTTATAAACGTAATTTGAAAAAATAAGTTGTTCATCACAGTATTCTCGTGCTATACAGAAATAACTTTTGTT
This sequence comes from Hyposmocoma kahamanoa, assembly GCF_003589595.1. Taxonomy (NCBI): domain Eukaryota; kingdom Metazoa; phylum Arthropoda; class Insecta; order Lepidoptera; family Cosmopterigidae; genus Hyposmocoma; species Hyposmocoma kahamanoa. The sequence continues at coordinate 7,288,136 of NW_020653851.1, forward strand.
AAATGCAGTAGATATTTAGGTATTGATATTTGTTTACCAACATCACGGATTAATATCCTGGATCATGGAATATGATTATGAAATAAAAATGAAATGTTGAACAATTCTGAATTCGTGGCACTCTTATCCAAACTATCACAAACACAACAATAAACACGTTTACTATTTGATGTCATTTTTTAAACACCCAGTAACCGTTTCTACTTTATAAGTAATGGCGCGTATTACGACTCGCGCTATGCAACGCGAGTGCACCGCGAGATTATGCGAATGCGTGCGTCCGTATACGGTACGCGGCGAGCGCACACATACAAGCCGTGCTGTTACTTTTGTATAGAGTTACCATACTTGTCTTATTTATACTATGCTCTTATGCTTTCATAAAATTCGTCGTCTTCTATGGTCTAACCACTTTTTTTACCTCTAAAATAAATGATCAGACTTAGCAAATAAAGCAGGTATGAAAGGTCATACCGTCGGTGTACAAAGAGCGAAAACGCCATTTCAAAAACTGTTTTAAAATATTTACATCCTGTTAAAATTCAATTTTGGTTTTAATTAACTTTAAGTTTTAAAATTGAATTTAAAACAGGACGTAAATATCTGTCGTGAAAAACTGAAACATGTTCCCCTGAAAAATTTTTCGATATGGCGCTTTTGCCCTTTCTACAAAACACCGACGATATGCGAGAGGTTTGAATCTGTTAGATACCAAACCCGTAAGTTAGCTAATTGTATTGCCAAATTTCATTTGAATATACAGTCATAGATCACACGTGTTCAAATATCACTTACAGCGACATAACTCCTTTACTTCAGTATTTAAGTACATTATACATAGAAGTAACACCCACTAGTTGCTATCCTTAGCTTTTGTTTGTGCATCTAATCATTGACACCTAGACTTTGTTGACTCTTACTTTTTTGAATTCTAAATGTTGACTACACAAGTATATGGGAAACATGTGATGTGTGGTAGCTAGCCATCTAGACGAGCTCCTCGCCACTCAAAAGGAAAACGCGAAACGACGATTCGTCTACTGCTGAGTCTGTATACATTAACTCCTCCTATAAAAACATTGCTCTATGAATTATCCAAAAACCACAAATCACTTATTTGTTATTCATACAAAGATCTAATAAACACAAAGAAAAATTCCTTCTATCCGACTGGATTCGAACCAGTGTCTGTTGCTTCAACGTGGCTACCGCTCTTGAACTGTGTTACAGATCTGGCGTTTAAATCCAACACAAAGATCTGTTACAAACACATAATGAAATTTGCAAGGTGAGGCAACAGCAACTGGTTCGAGTCGAGTCAAACAGAAGGAATTTTTCATTGCAGTTGTCCGATCTTAACATCAATAATAATAACAAACTAGTGGAGTATTTTCAACAAAAAATATTTGATTTCACGATAGTAAATACACCGTGATATTCAATAAAATAAATAAGTATCATATATTCAACTTTTGCACATAAGCTTCTCTAAAGACCCACAATTATAAGGCGAGTTGATGACTGCTAATAAGATGCACAAGAAGTCAGAAGGACTATGCTGTCCTGGATTTGTCTCTCATACGTTGTTTACTACACCCATGGTCGTATACGAAGACTTGAAACGCACACGGCTTATAGTTAATGCTATTGTGATGACAAATTATTGAATAGGAAATGAATTTTTTTTTCGAATCTAAATCGCGTATATTTGTTTTTTCAAACAAACCAACGTATCGGGTACTTTACAGGTCATGGCTAACTGAAATGGTAAAGTCATCAACCAGTTACATCTAATATTAATGTAAACCACCCTATTTTTTACTATTGTTACAATTAAATAATCAATTAAACACCTTATTTTTTAATTTCCCAAAGAAATATTTCAATTTACGTTACATATTACAAATTATTTTATTTTTACAATATAATTTTTTTATTAAATTCAATTTGGTAATTAATTATTAATAATAATTAGAATAAATAAAACATATTAATTAGTCTTACTATATCTGCTTGGTTTGCATTATTGTATTTTTTGTATAATATCAAATTAATGAGAGCGAACAAGTCGTGCGGCTGATTGTTAAGCTACACGCCTGTCCATGATAGTTGCAGTGCCACACTGAGCTTTAAATCCCAAATATCTGAAGAGCACTGCCACAGCGTCCAACACCCTGAGACATAAGTTCACAAGTCCCATGTGCCTGTAATTTCACCAGCACCCTTACCCTTTAAAACCGAAATACACTAACATTACCGCGGCAGAAATAGGTAAGGTGGCAGTACTTCCCTGGACGGCCTCTTACACAAGGAGCTCTACTGCTTCTATAATAATATTAGACGTAACTGTTTGATGACTTTACCATCTCAGTCAAACGTGACCACGGGACCTGTAAATCGATACCTCCAATGAACACTATGCCATCTTTATTTTTTGGTCATCTTCTGTTATTTTTGTAAACAGCCATATTTATTTGCCTTAGTAAGTATGGCTGCTTAATATAAATATAATCTTAATCGTGCTCCCCGAATTTTGTGAAAAAAAAGGAACAAGAACAAAAAAAAACGAATGTTGTAAAAAAAAAAGAAACAAAAAACAAAATAAAAACAGAGCAGGTCCAAAAATTAAGTTGGCTTAGTGTTCATCGAAGGTATCGAAATGGCCCGAAACGTTGGTTTGTTTAAAAAACAAACACACACCATTTAGATCCAAAAAAATAGTTGCACTAAGAGCTCGATATATGCTTCAATACTTTTTGACTCAATGACATATTAGTTACTATAAACTACTTTTGTTATGATTTCGGTACAAAAGAGACTTACCTGCATGAGATCAATGGTAGGGTGTGTGTCGAGCAGACCGAGGTCTGTATCAGTCTGCGGCACAACTAGTAACGGTCCAGCGCCACCCATGTGCCTGTAAACCATTTTTTTATAGGTGGTAAGGATGGAACATGCGTAACTTGAAGTCCTCCATTCTCAAACGTCCATGTTGTTACCATGTCTAAATGACCGACTGGTATCCTCAGGATAGAGAGTTTTCATTTTAGTTACGAACCTTACCCTCCCAATGGACCTCAACAGATTTCTGTTATGGATAAAAGTATACAAAATCGGCTCATGTACAGAGCCCTGTGGCACTTCGGCCGTTTCCTCATTTGTCGGTACGGTAAGCGCTCGGTAAACTTTCGGTACTACGTATACCGAGCGTGCCGATACCGTACCGCTACCACACCGACAAGTCAGGAAATGACCTTATGTACATATTTCGTAGAATCTCTACTGCACGTTATTTGTTAATGTTTATTACTTGAAAAATAGAAAACTTTTTGACTAATCGTTGCTTCTTGCTATGCTAAAATGATAAATAAGGTAAGAACTTACTCGCTATCCTCGTTATTCAATACGTTGCCATGGAGGAATAGATCACTTCGTATCGTGTAGATATTGCTCTCGGAACCTTCCGACATCTCCACCTATTAAAATTAAGCAAAATAACTAAATTAGATTTAAAATTTTAAAAGGGGCACCGCCACTACGCCTGTCACTCTGAGACATAAGTTGACAAGTTTCATGTGCCTGTAACTTCACCAGCAGCTTTACTCATCAAAACTTTCTAATTAACATATGGATTGATAAGAAAACTATAAGTTGGATGCTTAGAGGTAATTTATGGCTAATGGGTGTTCCTTTAAAATAGTGTATTTTGTTAGCAGCTAATTAAAAGTGACATAATTCTTATATGAATTTCTGGCACGGTAAGGATAGCTTGCTAGGAGATAAATTTTATCGTGTGATCGTTCACCTGGACGTCTTCTTCTAGAACAAACTCTGGATCTTCAACGAGGGCCGGTCTCACCGCTTCGATCGGCATAGCGTCGCGCGTCAACGGCCACGTGCAATGCGTCCGCGCCGCGCGATCCTCACTCGCCATAGCTTCGAGTGATATACGAGTTTCACTCTCCAAACAATCCGAACTTAAACTCATCTAGGTATAAAAGGAATACATATTTATTGTATTTTTTATACAAACAGTTTCTTTAGGAGGCAATGCAATTTGAATTTTCTTCAAAATCAATAAATAAATAAATTGATACACGAAAAAGAGATATTTAACGGGATATTAAACGGAAATAGTAAATTTACATATATTTTGCATGTTTGTGACGATTTTTATTTGATTGAAAATCACGATGTTTTTTGCTACAATGACATTCATATATTGTTTTTGTAAAAATATTCCACTAGTTTGTTATTATTACTGATACAAAAATCGAACAAACAGAAAAAAAACTTTTCAATCCAACTGGACTCGAACCAGCGTGTCTGTAGCCGCGAATATGCAACTCGTGGTTACAAACACAGGCAACAGATGCTGGTTCAAGTCCAGTCAGACCGATGGAATTTCTTTGTGTTTGTTCAGTCTTTGTATGAATAATAATTGTGATGTTGTTTAAAGTCAATGCGTATTTAAGCGAAATTAAAAGGTTAAATGTTATATACGACGATGACTCACCGGAAGAGAATCTTTCCCTTCACCATCAGAACCAAGTGATCCTTCAAAGGAGGCTTCTGTGAACACGGTAGCATCCCCGTGCACTTTTTGCAAGTGCGTCGACATCGCCTCAGCACTCATGAAAGTACGCGAACAACCTGGCCATATTAACATATAGTAAACCAGGATTTTTGACTAATGAAAAAAATTCTAACGTATTTACCCTATTCGGGTAAGCCCTACCGGGGTAGCACCTAGTAGAGTACCACTGGAATTGGTACGTCTCTGGTCGCAGTGTGAACTGTCGGTGCGTAATAAATAATAAAGCATTATTGATAAGCAGGATTTAAGGTAAAGCTGAGGGAGGGTACCCGTGTGTGGACAGATACACTTGAGGCGATGGTGCCGAGCAGCATGGTCACGTAGATGCTCGCGGCGGCGAAAGGCGCGGCCGCAAGCGCCGCACGCGTGCCGCCGCTCGCCCGTATGCCGCCGCGCATGCCGCAGCAGTTTCGACGCGGTGCGAAACGACCATCCGCAATTCTGCAATCGCAACACTTTCCATGACGATATTATTTTAATTAATATTAAGAACATGCATTTGCGTAACGCTAAAGCATTCTCGATATACACAACCACGTAAGTATCTGTACAGTGGATCATAGGCCACAGCGGCTGACGTGGCAATGACGCACCCGATAAACTGGCCAGAAAAAGTCTGAGATGTACGCTGTAAGACCAGAACCCATAGTAGCCCTTCCCTATCAATGGTCAAGAGCAACTATACACAAAGGTACAAAAATTTTTGATTATGGACAACCCTTATGGTTTGTAGACAAGCTAGGGAAGCAATCCCCGTGCTCAATGCCAGTCTATCTCGTAATTTCTTAAGCTCAAAAGGAAAACCGCCTGCCGCTCTAACAAGTCATGGTCCATATAATAAACACCTTTTGAAACTGGTATCACGGACAGCTCCATGCAACCTCTATTCAAAGCGTGCACGGAACGGGAGAGATAACGGCCGCGCACATCCTACTGCAATGCTCCGGCGTGGCCAACTATAGGGCGAAGTACCTTGGGGTACCAAGATCGCTCCCCGGAGTCTTCAGCAAACCACGCAAAACAGGCGCCTGGACGTCGAGTTGCAGACACCAGCACGTTATACCATACCATAACTAACAAACTACACGTGTTTTCAACTTCAATTACACCCAAATAAACATACCTAATCAAAATTTTCCCATTAGAGAATACATAAATCAAATATCCAATATACAATTAACTCACAGGGTATCGACACGGATAAGGCTTGTCGCCGGTATGTGCGCGAGTATGTTCCCGTAATCGGCAGGGCTGCCGGAAGACGCGGTCGCAACCCGGCCACGCGCAGGCCAGCGTCGGCGCAGGTTGCCCGCAGTGCGTGCGCGAGTGCGCGCGCAAACCGATTGCCCAGAAGAAGCGCCGTGAACACACTGAGCAACTATACAGTAATTTTTCATTTCAGTTTTGTACAATTTGCTTGCTATAAGTCTGGTCCTCCAAGATTGCAGGACAGCAGGATATGGTTCAAACTTCTACGCAAAAAACGTGCAAGCAGATGTGGTGTTACCGAAACAAATCCATTCATACATGCATACCATCAAACAATCTTTCCAGTAATTAAGAGGCCCAACAAGGAAACGCCCCGAGAAAGAGGTCACAGTGCGTGACCGGCGTCCGGCAGACTATCGGAAGGCAGAGCTTATAGCAGTTAAACAGTACTAAATAACTCATTTTTATTACATCTTACATACATATACTGTGCATCCTCTGGGTTGTGGTCTTTGTCAAGATGATGCAGAAGTGCATCCTTGGTAATGAATACCCTGCCACAAGACATTATGCCACCATCCACCTCCTTTTTCACAGGGCATTCTACTGATGAATGCCTGGTCAGTTTGGCACCACTGGTAGGGTTATGAGCCTCTTTATGCTTGTTTAATTTTTGTTCACTTTTAAAACGTTTGCTACACCCAGGTTCAGTACACTGGAAAAATACAATTATCAATGTACACATCAAATATTGTTAAATACTCTACAAAGGTTATATGTGTACTCTGGGAGTTTTCATAGATAGAGGTTTTTACTGCTATTATATTAGCGTATAGTTTCATTATTATGTGATATGGAAAATTCAATATACCTTATAGTTCATGGTGCTAGTGAAATATTCAAAACACAAATTCTGTGTAGGTGTCACACTGTGACTAGCCTCATGTACAGGAATCATTTCTTGCACACTTGATATGGCAGCTAATGGCAGTGAAGTGTTCAATGAAGGAGTTTGTGCCATACGTAAGCTGCCTAGTTGGGATCCATCAACTAAAATAGGAAATATCAAATATAAAATAATTACTCTTTTATAGTTTTCATTTCAGTCAAACAATCTAAATACTAGAAATAGATTATATAGCCCCATATATTGAAAGACATGAAATCAACACTAAGATTTGACACAATTATCAATGTATTCAACCCATTAGTAGAGCTATCAATATTTAAATATCAATTTATAAATCAGCCAAGGAGTAAGCTGTTAGACCTTAAGGCCCAGAGCGAGAAGTAGAGAAGTTTCTACAAAGCTGTGGCCATTGTTATTTAAAAATCTCAGAAATAGAGTTAAAAAAAGATAGGCCGACAATGCAGTACTCAAAAATGTAATTCCTTACAATCTTCAATCACAATTTCCTGATCCTCATCCCCAAAATTAAGACACCATTTATGACTGTCAATGGCTTCATTGTCAATTTTTATTTGAGAGTCCTGCAAAACAATTAATGGATTTTAACTTTTAAAACAAAATATAAACGCACAACAATGAGTAGAAAAAAGAAAACCAAACAAAACAATAGATGTTATGTCTCAGTGATACTGGAATGTACAGAAATTGTATTTTTTTCTTCTAACTTTACAATTAATTATATTTGTATTTCTATAGTATTTGCGTAAAGAACTCAAAGAACAAGAAGTGTTAACAACTTAAATACTAGACTTAACAGATGAAGTACATATAAGAATGACTAGAACAAAACCATTTTTAATTAAATTTTAACTCTACAGAAGTGAAACAAAATTTTGTTGACAATTTAATAACAATTTTTAAACAATTACATTGAACACTATATTTCACACATTTTAGAAATTGCTAAAAATTACATCACAAGAAATTTCCTCTTTTACAATACAGACATAAGTAACTACTCACCACAGTTCCTAAAGGTTCTTCTCTTAATACATTTAGCTGCAACTTTGGTTCCTGTTCAATTGTAGAAGTGACTAGAGGTTGTTCACCGGGAGATTCGCTAGATACTGAAATATTTTGTTTTGTCGGAGGTTTGGACCGCCTTCTAAGTATATTAGGCTTCTGAAATTTCCTCCTACCATTACCACCATGTTGTTGTGAAACAAACATAGTCCTCATTTCTACAAAACACCCAGAATTCCAGAGCAGGAAGTCGTCATTCTAAGCGTCATAGAAACTAGTAAAACTGCAACAAGAACAACAAATAACCTCACCAAAATGCTTTTGCCTCTAGTTGTATTTATTGAGAACTCACAAAATTCAAATTTAATTATCCCTGAAAAACGACACTGTTCAATTTATTTCATAAATAGAAAAAGTTAAATTATTTGCACTAAATTCATGATTTAAACAATCACATTTGCAAAAATCATCCGAAACAACCAACACTACCACTGATAAATGAAATATTTATTTGACAATGACTAGAGATGGTCATTAATACAACAGCAGATTACGTAATGCATTATTTTTATGCAATGTATAACTCATTTTCGAACAACTGTCGAAACTGCTGTTGTTATCTGCTATTTTGCTATTGCGTTGCGATGCGATTACCACAGACTACTTAAGTGAACTACGTTACGATTACGGTGCGCGAACAAGCAAGTATGTAATAGTCAAAGATTTAGTACATATATTGGCTATTACAATAGGTAATGAAAGAGAAATTGCGCTAATCAAATGATTAGACGATGCCATGATTTGCAAATTTTACGATTAATAAATATCTTTCAGTGGACAAATAGAGTTCTCTTTCTCATTTTTTATTTTATTTTTATCTATTATCTTAGGGTCGTATTCTAGAACTCTACTCAATGCTCAAGTCAGGATTTAAGTATGGTTTAAAGCACTCGAAATCATACTCAAGTCCCTGCCATTAGGGTCGTATTTCCAGTGCTTATGTTTCCAGTGCAATCCTGACTTGAGCATTGAGTAGACTTCTGGAATACGACCCTAAGTGGTTCATAAAAATCTAAGGTTCGTATTCTAGAACTCTATTCAATGCTCAAGTCAGGATTTGAGTATGGTTTAAAGCACTCGAAATCATACTCAAATCCCTGCCATTAGGGTCGTATTTCCAGTGTTTGTGTTTCAATTGCAATCCTGACTTGCTTGAGCATTGAGTAGAGTTCTAGAATACGACCCTATGGTCTAGAATACGACTCTTAGGGTCGTATTCCAGAACTCTACTCAATGCTCAAGTCAGGACTTGAGCAGACTTGAGTATGATTTCATGCACTGGAAATACAACTCCAATGGCAAGGACTTGAGTATGATTTTCAGTCCTCACTGCAATACTCAAGTCCTGACTTGAGTATTGAGTAGAGTTCTGGAATACGACCCTTAGAACGAGCTGGCAACGTTCAATCGTGCATCCCACTCGAACTTGTACTAAAAGTAGTGAAAGATCGCTATTTGTCCCGCTCGCACCGTTCCTACTGAATATAAGACAGGTGAACTAATAACGCTGACTGTTCCTAGTTCTTACTGAGCTCAAAAGAACGATGAACTAATAAAACCGTCCAAGACGAACTAGTTCATGTCGGTCAGTGTCGGGAATATATTCCTAATAGTTCGTAGTTCATGAACTATACAAGCCTAGAGTGAGTGTTTTTTTCGCACCCACCGGACTTGTCGCGAACTTTGCGCCGCGCTTGCATCCGACGCAGCCTTTGCCAAAGTTGGCGATAACGCCCCCTTATGGGCGCTGCAGGCCTAAGGCGCGCCTAGGCCTAGGCCTAGGGCGGTAAGAGACCCAGAAAAAAAATGAGGGCGTTGTGTAGAGGCTTAGGGGGATATTTGTAATTTCATCTAGGAAGACTCTAAGGGTCGTATTCTAGAACTCTACTCAACGCTCAAGTTAGGATTTGAGTATGGTTTAAAGCACTTGATATCATACTCAAGTCCCTGCCATTAGGGTCGTATTTCCAGTGCTTGTGTTGCCAGTGCAATCCTGACTTGAGCATTGAATAGAGTTCTAGAATACGACCCTAATTCTAGAACTCTACTCAATGTTCAAGTCAGGATTTGAGTATGGTTTAAAGCACTCGAAATCATACTCAAGTCCCTTACATTAGGGTCGTATTTCCAGTGCTTGAAATCATACTCAAGTCCCTTAAATTAGGGTCGTATTTCCAGTGCTTGAAATCATACTCAGATCCTGACTTGAGCGTTGAGTAGAGTTCTGTAATACGACCTTTAGACACCGACTGAGCTCTCGACTCTCGACTACAACTTGTGACCATCAACTAATATTAATTAAGAGATTGCTCAAACTAAATTGGTTCGATATTTATCTCCGTGTAGTTCATATATCTGTCTTGTTTTATCATTGACTTACAATTATATGGACGTCGGGTCCGCGCTAAAAAGTGTCCGAACTTATAGGGCGTTAAAATCGTATACAGAGCGTCATTCACGCTTCAGTCTTCGTTTGTTCGACTGACAGCGAAATTAGACAGTACTGCGATGACATTACAATTTAAATTCAACGTTTTAGCTTTTTCATATTTTCTTTATATTTTTTACATGTCACTACGTTTAAATAGGTTGACTTAGGACATTTTTTTCGTAGTTTTTGTATTAGACCCGTCGTCCATTTATTTGTAAGTCAATGTGTTTTATTGAATAAATAAAATAAAAATCATGTCAATCGGTCGCTCCGTTTCGAAATGACAGTAGATACAAACAAACAAATAAAAAGGCATCAGACACGGTTTCGCATTTTAATACTTATTAGTATTCCTAGATAGGCAATTTTCTTCGGTAATAGACCGCCGGCAATCATGTTTTAACAAGTTTTTGTTAAATAACCCGATTTGTGCATTCCTGTATCAATCGTTTAGTTCATAGAATACTAGTTCTTAATTGTTGAGTACGATTGAGCGTCAAATGAGATAAACGAGTTTATGAATGTTTGTCTTATTCCTGTCGGTGCGTGCTGCTTATGCAATCCTATATAAACAACGTAATATTTATTTCATTTTCATTAGCGGTTTCGCGCGTAATAGATAAGCAGTACTTAAGTACAACACTTACTTACGTATTTCTCAAAACAAAATAATGTCGAAAGTAAAAAAGAAGAGACTGCAATACTGTGTGTAATATATTAAATTCGGATTCATTGAAAATCCCACAAACCCATCGTCGCCTTTGTGCTTTCTATGTCTAAAAACATTTTCGAATGAAGCAATGCAAAGCAACCTTTAACCTAGATCATTTGAATAAAATGCATCCAGATAAGAAAGACAAGAATGTAGCATATTTTGAAGGCCTAAAGAAGAAGCAAAATACTCAGCCAAGTGTAGCAAAACTCTTTTCGGCGGCTGCTAAGCAAGATGACGAAGATTGTTAATTGCTCAAAAAGGCAAACCACACAACAACGGAGAAGAGTTAATTTTGCCAGCAATAATTACTGTGCTTCATAAACTGGCCGCAGATAGTATCTGAAAAATTCCTTTGAGTAATAATTCTGTGCAAAGACGAATTGATGAAATGGCTGAAAATATTGAAGAATCATTGTGCAATCATCTGAGGGCTAGTAAATTCTTAATTTAGCTCGATGAGTCCAGTTTACCAACTAATGAAGCTTTGTTGCTGTCGTACGTGGGGTTTATTAAAGATGAGAAAATATGTGAAGAACTATTGTTTGCTAGAAATTTAGAGACCGATACAAAAGGCGAAACCACATTCAATACATTGGAAAAGTTTTGTGATGAGAAAGAGATTCCCTTGAAAAATATTATATCAGTTCCTTCGGATGGCGCTTCGGCTATGACAGCGTGCCATAAAGGCTTCATAGCGTACTTAAAAAATTAAATTCCAGATGTCCTTGCTGTACAATGCGTTATTCAAAGATATTTGGTTGCTAGAAATTTTTATTAGGACAACACTATGTAGTCCGTTGCTTAGCGACCAGCTATTGTTTTGTCAGTGTTGTATTGTAAGAAAAATTGATATTGAAGTATAATCTTGCAATATGCAGACGATATCGCCCTGTACGCTTGTTCCAAATCTTTTTCAGATACTGAAAGACGCCTCAACTCTGCCCTTTTTTACCTAGACTCTTGGCTTAGCGATCACGGCCTCTCTCTTTCAGCTAACAAAAGCACAGCTGTCGTTTTTTCCCGCAAGAGACGCCTCCCTGAAACTGAAATACATGTTAATGGGGAAATCATAGAACTGAGGGAAAAAGTAAAATTTTTAGGCATTATTTTGGACTCAAAATTATCTGGCATCCATCACCTCAACTATATTTGTCAAAAAGCTGAAAAAAGCATAAATGTCCTACGTGCACTTTCTGGTGTTCGTTGGGGATCACATCCGTATAACCAAAAGCTCCTGTACAACGCAATCATTAGAAGTCATTTTGATTATGGCGGCTTCCTTCTGGAACCATGCAACAAAATAGCCTTGGCTAAGATGGACAGAATCCAGGCAAGATGCCTGAGAATAATCACAGGTACCATGAAATCCTCACCAACAAACGCTCTTCAAGTCGAATGTCTGGAGCCCCCTCTACATCTACGTAGACAATTCCTTGCTAATAGATTCCTCTTCAAGATCTTTCAATATTCTTCTCACCCTTTGCTTCCCGTATTGCAATCCTTGTCGGAGATTATCCCTTCCTCCAATTATTGGTCACACAAGAAACCCCCCCTTCTTATCAACAGTTTTAACAAAATTTCCAATCTCCCATTCCCTATTTACCAAAATTATATGAACCCGTTGTTTGAAACTGATTTTAAATGTTTAACGTTTCGCCCAACAGTCTATCTTAGTTTTGGCATCATGAAAGATACCCCTGGAGCAAACCAAGTCTTCAACGATATAGTTAAGAGAGAATGGCATGACTGGACTACTGTTTTTACCGACGCTTCAAAATTACACGAACATGGCGACTTGGGAGCCGCGGTTTGGTTCCCCAAGTTCAATGTCGTACTCAGTTTTAAATCCCCCTATCTGAATTCGGTCTTTTCGGGAGAGGCAATTGCAATACTCGAAGCCATTTTATATATTGAGTCCCATAAAATTAATAAATGTTTGGTTTTCTCAGACTTACTAAGTTGCCTCCAAGACATTATTCAGCTACCGTTTCATTCCAAAGACAATTTCTCCATCACCCTCCAAATTAAGGAAGCTCTGTACCGATGTCATTGTGCGGGAATTGAGGTAACTCTGGCCTGGATTCCCGGTCACAGTGGGATTAGTGGCAACGAAGCAGTAGACGCCTTTGCAAAGGATGCGACAAGAATTGGCGTATGCAAATACTGTAAGTGCTTTCCCAGAGATCTGCTCGCCATGACCAAACCCCAAATGCTAGCCTCCTGGTCGGTCCTTTGGCAGGAATCACGACAAACTGTTGGTAGACACTATGGTAATCTCCAACCAAATCTACCCACTAAACCCTGGTTTTTTAAACGTCGCGATTTGCCTAAAAACATCACTTCCACTATTATTCGTTTGCGCTTAGGCCATGTTTGCACACCTGTATTTTTGCGTAAAATCAGAGTTCGAGATCACTCTCTGTGCGAGTGCGGCCTAGAAGACGGTACCTTGGAACACATTTTTTTCAATTGTCCAAATATTGCTGTTCCACTTTATAACTTACTTTCTCCAAAATTCCCCCGCCCCATTAACATAAACAACCTCTTAACTTTAGTGTTCTCCCCCCATATTGTTACTCTATGTAAATTTATCCACTTAAATAACATATATTTATAAATATTGTTTTGCTGTTTTGTTTTACATTCTCAACTGAGTACTCCCGTAGTCCAACTTACCAACACCGGTTAATGTCCTATTAGAGCTTAGCGAAATTTTTTTTTTTTGTTTCGTTTTTTTTCTTTCAACTGTGACATTGGCAAAATCATCAGTTCTCATATTGATGGAGCCATAAAAATAAAAAGTGAAGTGAAGTGATATTGAAGTATACACTTATTATCGTCAAAGGTTCTTTATTTTAAACTATATATCTCCTACCGCTTTATCTTTAACATGGTAGCAGAGATTTAAAGATACAGTGTAAATGTAAATAAGTTTTATTTCTGGGAAAGAAAATATTTTACTTTTCTTGCAAAAACTTGTAACTAGCCTGACGTCACTATGGAAAAGGGGATTGCAGAGGCATCGAAAGTTCAAGTAATGCACCTGGATGACAAAAACTATAAGCATTGGAGATATAGAATTGAAACAGTGTGCAAGGCAATTCCCGGAGCTGATGATATTTTAAACGGAAAAACCCGTAAGCCTGTTGAACCATTGATAAATAAGATAAAACCTTTAGAATAACGGTTTTATTCCACAAAAATATTTGACAACAATGAACTAAAAGACTATCAAATGTAAAGTTCAAAATAGACATTAGAAACTAAAGAGTTAATATTATGACATTCTATCAGCCTTGAAAATAATCCTCGAGGTGGGCTGGTGGGTGTCGCACTCTTGCAGACCTTCGAATCTCTGGTTCGGTGTCCGCTGGAGGTTCAGGGTGGTCTATGTCTTCAGTCTCATTTTCGGAATCAGAAGATCTGGTTTCAGAATTTTGAGATGTAGGATTAGGGTCCTCCACTTCATTGGAGTTTTCGTTAAGAGCCTCAATATTTGTTGTTTCATCTACCATTATCTGACTATCTAGGCTCAATGGTGCTAAATGTCGGTTGGAAACAGTTGTCTCTCGACCGTCCTCATAGCGAACATAGGAGTAGTCTGGATTTACGTGCAGAAGAGTTACTTCTTCAACAATAGGTTGATACTTGTTAGTACGATTAAATTTTCTCATTAATACTTTTTCTGATTCCGTCAGCCAGGTAGGTATAGATACTCCATTCGATGACCGCCTGGTATGTGTAAACATTCTTTCGTGCGGCGTACAACAAGTCGCTGTGCACAACAAAGATCTGATACAATGTAAAGCTTGGTTTAGAACCTTTTCCCAATTTTCTATTGGTAGGTTCTGCGAACGTAGAGCCAATTGCACTGATTTCCAAAGAGTTCCGTTAAAACGTTCAACCTGTCCATTTCCTCTTGGGTTATAAGGTGTAGTTCTGCTCGACGCAATACCACGTGAATTTAAGAAGTTCTTTACTTCAGTAGATATGAAACAGGTTCCTCGATCTGAATGTAGATAAGACGGCATACCGAATAGCATAAAAATTTCATTTAAATGTTTGATTACCGTTGAAGAGTTCATGTCTGGGCACGGAAATGCAAATGGAAAGCGTGAGTATTCGTCTATTACTGTAAGAATGTATTTATTTCTCGTATTAGAAGGTACTGATCCTTTGAAATCGATACTCAGTCTCTCCATAGGCGACGTAGCTTTTATCAAAACTGGATCAATTGTAGGTTTGTAAAATCTTGGCTTTATTTCGGAGCAAATTTTACACGACTTAGTCATGTTTTTAATTTCTTCCGTAGAATATGGTAGATTCTTTGATTTAAGCCAGTGCAGTGGGTCATTCGTGCTATGCCCGGATGACATAAATCATTGTGAATATAACTTTTCGTTTCGTGTCGATATTGAGCTGCATACGCGTGAGAGTGCATCCGCTGCATCATTTTGTTTGCCTGGACGATATATAATGTCATACTTAAATGGCGCCAACTCCAGACGCCAGCGTTGTATTTTCTCATTCTTTATTTTGCTCGTTATTGTTAAACATGAAAGATACTGATCTTTGGTCAGTGATAAGCCGGAAGGGTTTGCCGATAAGAAAATGACGCCATTTCTTCAGCGATTCGACGATAGCGTAAGCTTCTTTTTCTATCGCCGAGTGATTATGTTCACTTTTGTTTAGCATTCTGGAGAAAAAGGCAACAGGCCGAGAAGCCTGTGACAAAGTTGCTGCGATAGAATAATCTGACGCGTCTGTTTCCACGGTTAATGGTGCGTTATGATCAATTGCATGAATACTTGATTTGGCTATATCTGATTTGAGTACATTGAAGTTTTTGACTAAATTGTCGCTTAATGGAAATATCCTTGCATTAGTAAGATCGTGAACTTTTTCTGAAAAATTTGGAATCCACTTGCTATAGTGTGCAAACATTCCTATCACTCTTCTCAGTGATGATAGATCAGATGGTGGTGGTAAGTTCAGAAGTGGGCGCAAGCGGTCTGCATCCGGTTTGATAATGTTGTCTTCTATGTTATAACCCAGAATATTAATAGAGTTTTGTGAGAACTTACTCTTTTCTTTGTTGAGAGTGAGGCCATATTTCTGGGCAGCTGCCAAGAATTTCTTAAGATTTTTGTCATGTTCAAGCTGGGTCTTGCCACAAATTGTAATATCATCAAGATAAGCGAACGTTCCCTTGAGATCTTCTTTTCGGATTACCCAATCAATCGTCCTTTGAAAACTTGAGACGCCGTTTGTAACGCCAAATGGAATTCGGAGAAATTGGTATAAATTTCCTAAAGCTTCAAAAGCCGTAAAATGACGTTCTTCGAGCAAAATAGGAACTTGATGATAAGCACTTTGCAAATCTATAGCGCTAAATATACGATATCTAGATATTTGTGACACCAGCTCCTCTATGTTTGGTAGAGGGTACGCATCTAAATGAGTATATCTGTTTATAGTTTGGGAATAATCGATGACAAGACGCTTCTTATGGTTGACATTTTTTGTGATAAGGACTTGAGCTCTCCAGGGGGACGTGCTTTCTTCGATTATTCCATCAGCCAAAAGTTTCCTGACTTCCTCTTTTATAAATTCTTTGTCATCCTCACTATGTCTTCTCGATTTTATAGCAACAGGCTTAATTTCAGGACATACATTAGAAAACAGTGGTACGGCAGGCACGGTAGCTGCAGCAACACTGCATACATTAACTTTAATAGGTTCCTTCAAACCACCAAAAGAAAACTCTAGTGAAGAGTGTTGATGCAGAATATCATGTCCAATGATGAGATCAGCGCATAAATTCTTTACTATGAGTAGATTCAGATTTTTGTACTCATAATCTCCAATTTTGGCAGAGACGTTCCCTTGAACGTACGCCGTTACAGTAGCCTTTCTAAGCGAGTCCGGCGATGCCGCTATTATACAAGCACTAGTTTTATTACTTTCAGTTTCGACTACTGATGCAGCAGTCCGTTTCTTGCTACGACATACTTTAGCTAAGTGTCCTTTTTTTTCACAAATCTGACAGGTAGAGTCGAGTGCTGGACAATCTTTTCTAGGATGCACGCGACCCCCACAGAAGAAACATTTTCGCTTGAAGAAAGACGCTGCTGATGATTCTTCTTCCTTTGATGAACCTTGTACAGCATTCAAATTTGAAGATTCGTAACTCTGTGAATTCATCTCCGCCATTTCTAACGATCTCACCTGATCATAGGCTTTGTCAAGAGATAGAGTTAGATTTTCAAGCAATCGCTGCCTGATTTTACTCGAATTGAGACCAGTAATAAATGCGTCTCGAATATTATCGGATTTAATCGTTTCAGCATCAACCTTTCCAAATGGACAATCTTTCGCTAATAATTTTAGCACCTGCATATAAGTATCAATGCTCTCATCGTGCTTTTGTCTCCTAGTAGCTAGTATATACCTGGCATAGACTACATTTTTTGGTTTATTGAATAGTTTGTCGAGTATGTCTAGGGCTTCTTCATAGGTAGTACATTCACTTATGTATGCGAAGATTGTTGGAGATACGTGGTTTATAAGTATGTCTATTTTCATACCAGCTGTTTCTTTTGTAAAGTTCGATAAGAAACTCTCGAACGTCCTCTTCCAGTGCTCCCATTCCTTGGAGGCGGAGTTACCGGTTGGATCAATGTTCAGTTTATCGGGACGCAGAAACCGTTCCATTTTATTTATTCTGATAATATTTTTGTGGAATAAATTGATAAATAAGATAAAACCTTTAGAATAACGGTTTTATTCCACAAAAATATTTGACAACAATGAACTAAAAGACTATCAAATGTAAAGTTCAAAATAGACATTAGAAACTAAAGAGTTAATATTATGACAACCTTCAGCGACTGGTGTCGTTACCACCGATGCTGCCGCTAAGACGAAATATGAGAAGGATTTGTATCAATTTTTATCAGTTGACTGTGCTGTCTTGATTTTGATGACGACAAACATGACAGATGAGATACTAGACCAAGTCATGCGATACAAAAGCTCTAAAGAGGTATGGGATGAGCTAGAACGTCTATATTGTGGAAATAGCGAAGATAGAAGCTATGACCTATGTCTTAAGTTCTTTGATTACACAAAGGATCCTGAGCATGATATAAGAAAGCACATATCTACGTTGAAAAACATTTGGCATGATTTAAACGGCCAATTCGACACGAATCTGCCGGAAATATTGCTGATATGTAAAATTCTTGGCACTTTGCCCAAAGATTACTTTGCTTTCAAATCAAGCTGGCTCTTAGTAACAAAAAACGATCGGACAATTGACAACCTAACCTCACAGCTTAGTGCTTATGAAAAAGCCTTGGCAAGTAAAGAAGAAACAGAGAATTCTGAAGAAGTGTTAACAATAAAAACACAGAAGAAAAGAAAAGTTTTCAAATGCAATTATTGTGGACAAACTGGACATAGTGTTCGTAAATGCCAAAAGTGGATTAACGATGGACGTCCACCAAAGTCATCAAATGATGATAAGAAATCAAATGTAAACCTGACAGTGTTAGCTATAGAAGCTGGATTACCAATAGATAAGACAAACTGGTACGTCGATAATGGTGCGACAAGCCACGTCACAAATAGCGGTGATTTCTTCGAAAGTTTTGAACACTTTAAAAATTTACATACGGTGACTGCTGCAAATGGACAAACCATTGAAGCTATCGGAATAGGCAATGTTAGAGCTGAAGCCAATGTCAATGGTAAAATTGAGCATATATTGCTAAAGGATGTTTGGTATGTTCCAAACATTAAAAGAAACTTATTCTCAGTACTCTCTGCACACGATAACTCATCTGCAAGTACGTTTGAGTCTACGCCGAAACAATGCGTACTAAAAGTAAATGGAAATACCAAAGTAATTGGAACTAGAGAGATTAAAGGAGGACTATACAAGTTAAATATAAAATGTGTAACCCCTAATAATCAAGAAGTCAATCAGTTACTGTCTAATCCATTACAAGTGTACCATGAAAGGTTGGCACATCAGAATAAAAGACATGTGCGTCAGTTATTTGAACAAGAGTTTGGGTTAAAAGTTGAGAATAGACAATCTGACATTTGCGAGGGCTGCATCTATGGAAAAGCTCATAAGCAATCTTTTGGTAAAAGGATTAGAGCCACTAAACCTGGTGAACTAATTCACACTGATATTTGCGGACCTTTTCCATATTCGATTGGCAATAAGTTACGATATTATATTCTATTCAAAGATGACTATACACGCTATCGCTATATCTACTTTCTTAGTCATAAGTCTGAAGCAGCTTCAAAGCTTAAGCTATTCCTGCAACAAGCTAAAGTTGCGACACACACTGTCAAAGAAATGTTGAGTGATAATGGTGGAGAGTTTACAAGTATTGAATTCAAAAATATCCTAGCTCAATGCGGCATAAAGCAAAGATTTACAATGCCTCATACTCCCGAACAAAATGGATCTGTAGAGCGTGAGAACAGAACTGTAGTAGAAGCAGCTCGTGCTGTCATGCATGCACATGAGAAAATTCCTGATGGCCTATGGGCAGAAATAGTTGATGCGACAGTCTACGTGTTGAATCGCACAGGGCCGACTAGCGTGTCAGGAAAGTCTCCTCATGAGCTATGGTTCGGAAAGAAGCCAGCGATAAAACATCTTAGAATTTTAGGCTGCACATGCTATGCCCACATTCCTAAAGTAAATCGCAAGAAGCTTCAGGAAAAAGCTCAAAAAGGTATACTAATTGGTTACGAAGGTGATGAGGGCTATAGAATTTGGGATAAAGAATCATCCAAACTGATTAGATCCAGAGACGTGACATTCGAAGAGATTCCGCTACTGGGAAAATCTAGGGATGAACCTGAACCAGAAAAGCCAACACCTAACCTACGTAAAAACCACAACTTTTCTTTTCCAAGTCTCTCAGCACAAGTCGAAAAAAACGATTTCGAGACAACTGTTGAACGGAATGTAGTGATTGAAGAACAAAACGAAATTACTGAAGACGTTTCTTCGTCAATGGCACGTTGTGAGACAGATGATGAGACTGGTGATAATCCAAACGAGTCGTTGTTCGAATCAGCTCGCTCCGAAGAAGACAATGAAGAACTCACTGAAATTAATGAACCTGATGATCCTGAGTTAACCAATGAGGAAACTGAAAGACATCGGATGTCATTACGAAACAGAGAGAATCTTAAGCCACCTGTAAGGTTCGGCGATTACATCATGGCGCTCGAAGCTGATAGTATATTTGAACCGAAAACCTTCAAACAGGCGATAATAAGGCTTCATGCAGAGATAAAGAGAAATGGCAACAAGCTATCGAAAGTGAACTAAACTCACTAAGAGAAAATAAAACTTGGGAGGTAGTCGAATTACCGAAAGGCAGGAAAGCAATTCCTTGTAAGTGGATATTCAAAGTTAAGACTAACCCGGATGGCTCTGTAGACAAATACAAAGCTCGGCTAGTCATAAAAGGGTACTCGCAAAGAAAGGACATAGATTTCCATGAAACTTTTAGTCCTGTTGCCAGAAGCAGCACTATAAGAGCATTGTTGAGCATTGCTGCTTAGGATAAGCTAAAATTAGCACAATTTGACGTCTCCACAGCCTTTCTTTATGGAACTTTAGACGAAGAAGTCTATATGAAACCGCCTGAAGGTTATACTGGTGAAAAGCATGTCTTCAAGTTGAAGAAAAGCTTATATGGGCTTAAACAAGCCCCACTATGTTGGAACAGATGCATCACAGACTATATCATGAAGACAGGCTTCAAACAAAGCCAATATGACCCTTGTCTCTTCGTAAGGACAAGAGGGAAAGAGAAAATTATTCTAACCCTATACGTTGACGATGGTCTAATGGCGTCTTCAAGCGAGAAAGAGGCTAACTGTTTTCTAGAAGAAATGAGAGCACGTTTCAAAATAACAGTGAAACCAGCAAGCTATTTCCTTGGCATGGAGATAAAAAGGAACTCCGACGGCTCCATTCTTCTCCATCAGAAGGCATATATTGCACGTGTACTAAAACTGTTTGGCATGGAAGACTCTAAACCGGTGCCAACGCCGATTCTGAAGCCAAGTAATGTCCAAATAGATAGAGAAGTTGCTATAACTTTCCCATATCGAGAAGCAGTTGGTACCTTAGCATATTTGATGACAGGTACAAGGCCAGACATAGCCTATGCTGTTAGCGTGGCATCTCGTAATTTAGAAAAGCCAACAAAGGAGGATATACTTAACGTCAAAAGGATAATGCGCTATCTTAAAGGAACGATAGATGAAGGCATTATCTACAGACCGGATAAAGTCCTCAAGTTAGAATGCTATAGTGATGCTGATCATGGAGGTTGCATGGAAACTGGAAGGTCAACCTCGGGCATTTTATGCATGTACGCAGGAGGCCCGATATCATGGAGCAGCAAACGGCAAAATACCGTGGCCATCTCCTCCACAGAGGCAGAAATTGTAGCTGCGAGTGAAGCCGCCAGAGAAATCATTTGGCTAAAA
Source organism: Hyposmocoma kahamanoa (assembly GCF_003589595.1). Lineage (NCBI taxonomy): Eukaryota > Metazoa > Arthropoda > Insecta > Lepidoptera > Cosmopterigidae > Hyposmocoma > Hyposmocoma kahamanoa. Next base: position 7,309,617 of record NW_020653851.1, read on the forward strand.
AGCATTTACAAAGATATTACTAATGAAGAATGTCAAGCATCCCTGAATGTGGATAACGAGTCTGCCATCAGATTAGCTAAGAATCCGCCCGAGTTCCACCAAAGAACAAAGCATATTAGGATTCGATCTTTCTTCATACGAGAATGCATTCAAGATGGGAGCATTAGTATATGTTACGTGCCTGCCACTAGACAGATTGCTGACATCCTCACCAAACCACTTTATGGGCCCAGAACCGAGACGCTGAAGAAGATGGCTGGTGTTTCAAAGAGAGGTGAATATTAGGACAACACTATGTAGTCCGTTGCTTAGCGACCAGCTATTGTTTTGTCAGTGTTGTATTGTAAGAAAAATTGATATTGAAGTATACACTTATTATCGTCAAAGGTTCTTTATTTTAAACTATATATCTCCTACCGCTTTATCTTTAACAATTTTAGTGAACGACTATTTCAATCACTGCAATATGTCATCAATTCAGTCAATAAAAACCGTAACAGCTCTTTGAATGATAGATTATTTCATCAGCTTTGTGTTACTAATGACGAAGATTTCAACCGTTTGTTATTTCATACTGAAGTTCGTTGGCTATCAAAAGGCAATTGTCTAACTCGATTTTACAACCTGTTTGACTCTGTGATAGAATTATTGGAAACTAAAGATACTGAATTACGCAACAAGCTCATTACAACAAAGAATAATAGCTTACATGACAGACCTGTATAAATTGTTCGACATGAATCTCCAACTGCAAGGTGATGAACTAAATTTAATTAAAACAAAAAATGTCGTTGATGCTTTCGCAGCCAAACTGCTTCTACACAAAAAGAATATGGGCAGACGTGAGTTTCACAATTTTCCGAATTTATTAGTATCCTGCAGTAACGATGACTTGTTTGCCTACTGCCTACATTTAAATAAAATAAATAAATAAATAACGCACACACTCAACATAGCCCCGCACTAGGGAAACCCTGTGTCGCGGGTGCCATAGACACACACATAGACAACCACAAATTACAACCAAACTCACGAGAGAAATAAATGTAAGGCATACAAACATTTCTCCCGACCCGGGAATCGAACCTGGGACCTCTGCGTGGCAGTCCGGCATGGTAACCGTTCGGCCACGGAGACAGTTTTTGAAATTTGAAAAACCTCCACATTGACTTCACCGAACGATACCAGGACATTTTGAACTTGAAAATACCAGACTGGAAGTTGAATCCGTTTTCAAATGTCAACACAGCAATATCACCTCAGCTGGAAGAAGAACTTATAGATCGACAACGAACGAGGAATTAAAAATCAAGTTCGAAAATGGCTACCAAGAATTTTGGGTACAAAAACCGATCTCGCAATTGTACCCTGGATTGTAGTCAATTGTTCAACGATTCTTGATAGCATTCCCATCGTCATATTTGTGTGAATGTGGTTTTAGTGCGGTGACAACGCTGTTTACTAAATTGATAAAATCGTTTGCATGTAACGGAACGGGGGGACTGAACTGATATCAACAAACTTATTAAACAGCATCAGATTCATCCTTCACATTAGTTTTTATATTAGAATCGATTATGTTTGTTTTATTTTGAATAAAAGATACTCTGTCTGAATACTATAAAGTTGATGACCAATGAGAATGATTATTGAAATAATATACATTCTCATTGGCACGTGTAGCCCGTAAGAGTTAACTTGAGTCCTAAGCGCCGTTGTGTACTGCCTACTGCGCTCAGGTCTCAAGTTAACTCTTGCGGGTTATACTAAAAGTCTCGTTTAGAATGAATGTTTAATCTCCGCTAATATAGTTCACAATAATTAATGTCATTTAAAGTTATAGTGGTTTTTAAGTAGGTGAAAAAATGGGGGCGGTAAAAAATAATTTATTCTCAAGGTGGGCAGTAGACAAAATAAGTTTGGGAACCCCTGCCCAAGACCAAGATGAGCCCGCGTGGTACGCCCTCCTCTTCAGACCAGTCTAGCTCCATTAGCCGGCCCATGGATTCCTCTTAGCTTCACCGTGTGACGAAATCGATCACGGCTACTGGAGCCCCCCCGCCACGACAAGGCGAGAACCCATTCTATGTTGACCAAACCTAAGCCGACGCGAGTGTGGGCAAATTGATTAGACGAGTTTTGTGGAGCTGCCCACACGTTGGCCACCGGCAGGTTTCAATGTGCACTGAAACAATATGGACGACACCGACGTAGAAGGTATTGCAACAGCTGCTGTTTATTTAATGAGCGCCTATAATTATGACGTTAGTGTATACCGCAATAACGTTGTAAAAAAGAAAAGACAAAAAACAAAAAAGAAGAAGTTGCAAATAACAGGTTCATTCTGATAGATCTTCAAAAATTAGACAATATCTTGATTTTTACTGAGCGCCATTTTGCACGTATTACCGCGACTCACGCCAACACCATTGGCCGAGCGCCTTTGATTTGTGTAGAAAAACCGACACCGACCGCTTCGAAGTGAGACAAGTGGTCGCGAGCGACGACGAGTCGTGACAAGCCACGCCAATTAAGCCCTATTACACGTTGACTCGGCGAGCGACACCGAACGAAGGCAAGGCAAATAGGCTGTCTACACGTTAGTATTGGCCTTCACTCGCCTAGGCTCGGCCAACATGTATTGCGAGCTTAAGAAAGCGAAACGTTTGCTTGTGTGCAAATTCACTCAAAGGCACTCGCGGGCACTCATAGGCACTCGATGGTACTCAAAGGCACTCAAAGGCACTCGCGCGCATCAAAGGCACTCGAAAACACTCGCTGGCATTCAATGGCACTCAAAGGCACTCGCGGGCACTCATATGCACTCAGAAGCACTCAAAGACACTCATAGGCACTCGATGGCACTCAAAGCCACTCGTGGGCACTCAAAGCCACTCGTGGGCACTCAAAGGCACTCACGGGCACTCATAGGCACTCGATGGTTCTCAAAAGCACTCAATGGCACTCGTGGGAACTCAAAGGCACTTAAAAGCACTCTCTGGCACTCGCGGGCACTAATAGGCACTCATAGACACTCGATTACGCTCAAAGCACTCAAAGGCACTCGTAGGCACTGAAATGCACTCAAAAGTACTTGCGGGTACTCATAGGCACTCAAAGGCACTCGATGGCACTCGCGGGCACTCGAAGACACTCAAAGGCACTCGCGGGCACTCAAAGACATGCAAAGGCACTCGCGGGCACTCAAAGGCACTCGCAGGCACTCAAAAGCACTCGCTGGCATTCAATAGCACTCAAAAGCACTCGCGGGCACTCAGAGGCACTCAAAAGCACTCGTGGGCACTCAAAGGTACTTAAAGGCACTCAAAGGGACTCGCTAGATATATATGTCTACCTATAACCTACGTATTGGCTTAGTACGAGTTAGTTTCGCTCGTGGGTAATAGATGGCGCTATTTTAATGAAAACCACAAGATGGACTGGATCTATAAACTGATGCGAAGCGCGCGGAGTGCAGACCTCATCTGAGGCGCGAAGTTGCTGACACAATTCTCCTAAGCGACTCTCTCCGTCTCTTTCGCACTCATGTAAATTAGTCGGTAGGTAGCGAATTTAGGCTTTGGCAAAATAGTGGCCAAGTGATTTTGAATTGAATTTCCTTTTTATTAGAATTAATTATTGTTTAAGTATTTCCAATTAGTCTGTACAGTTTTTTAAAATAAAATATTGGACAACCAAAAACCCTTATATTCTATATACGAAGCTGAACAACTGTACAATAACGGATTAACTTAGTAATTTGAAAAAAATCCATGCAAAATGTTAGACAGCTGTTTAATATTGTGTGAAGAGATTTTTTTAATAAACTACGCATTTAAAAAATTCACGCAAAAACACAGGTATTTACGGTACTTAAGCGTATTCTTTTTATCACTGTGTATAGAAAAAAAGGTATAACAAGCAATGTACTATACGCACATGCTACTAAATTGTATCAATGTTTAAAATTAAGCTTAGAAATATACTTTGTTTTACTATATAAATAATAAACCACGATTAAAAATATTTATCCACGTTTTTGGATAAATATCGAGTAAAAATGGATAAATATGGATATTTATCCATGACCCATCTCTAGTCGCGTACGACTGTCTTTTTTTTCTTTTTTTTTTCTATAGATCAGAATTCAATTGAATAATGAATTTTATTTTGTTATGAAAAATGACTTAATTGAACAAACGACGCGCAATGGCCATTATTATAATATAAAGCGCAAGTCATATTCAACTTCAACAACAACAAATTGTTCCTACGGCTAATTAGACTCTAAAAATTCAGTGGATATTTAAAATATTTATTTATTACACTATCAATTCAAAATTATTTTAATCACCACGAATACGATATCTTGACTAATCTCTCAACGAACGGAGCGGTGGCCTTTCGTAGATTAGATACACATTTTTCATTATACGTACGGTTTTGCTACGTAAATGTATTGTACAGGGTCAAGAGCACGCCAAACTTGACACAACATTATAACCCAACTCTATGCCGCTTACGATATATACGGTCCAAAGCTTAGAATAATAACGCATAGAAACCTAGTCCGCACACGCTAAGTGAGGCAAATTGAAGCGCGCCCAATGGACCTACACGAGCGGGCGGGCCTTCAGTGCTCAAGGTCAACTTGCACCGCGAACAGATCAAGAATTTTAGCTAAAAATGACGAAATGTGCGGTAAATGAGTGTAAAAATACGTCAGATAAACATAAAATAGATACTAACATCACATTCCACAAGGAAGTAACGCGTTTCAACTTGTATTTTTATATAAATATTCACTAAAACCGAAAATTAACCTACTACTAACACTAGCCTACATGAATTTGATTTTTGCCTCACATGTGACAGTTCGTTTGATATGAAACTATCGTTCTATGCGTTATTATTCTAAGGTCCAAAGTATAAAGTGTTAAGCTTGACGTGCTCTTGACTGTACGTATCAATGAAAATAATTGAATATCCAATACCTTCTAGACAAAGGAGCTACTATTCTAAAATCACTCACAAGGAGACGATAACGGCCGGATGGGTTCTGAAGCATAGCAGCTAGAGGTGGGCGTTTAAACGAAAAGCACTTAAAAAAGTCTGCTTTTTAAAACAAGCGCATAAGCACGCTTTTCATTTTAAGCGTAAGCGTTAGTCTATGCGGTTAAACGTTTTTCTAAAAGACTTTTTAGAAAAGGCTTTTACAAGCATGCTTTTTAAACGTACGTTTTAACGTTAAAAAAATAAGCAGTTTTTTCCATTTCAACGATTAACAACTACAAAAGTTAAACAACTTATGTTTTTGAACGCTTTTAAACGCCAATGAACAAAATGTTAATATAAAAATGTTATGTCATAAATAAAAATATAACTTGTTTTTTACAAAAAAAACTTACTTATCTTAAAACCTTTAGTGGTCTACTTTTGCTTTCGCAACGTTGCAAGCTTTTTTAACGTAAAAGTCTATGATAATTTTGTTAGCTTCAAACTAACAAGCGTTTAAGTGAAAAAGCGTTTAAAAAAGCACGCTTTTTCTAAAAAAGCATAACGTTTAAACGTTTAAAAAAATAAGCAGTTTTTCCCATCTCTAATAGCAGCGGTAACTAAGCGTTTATAACTTACACTGGGCACGCGAAGTAGGTACAGGGTCAAGAGCACGTCAAGCTTGACACTTAAGACTTAAATCCAACTCTATGCCGCTTACGATAAGAACGGTCCAAAGTACAAAGTGTCAAGCTTGACGTGCTCTTGACTGTACACTTGCGGCGTCTATTTAGATATTATGTCTGTGGTATTCCCTACCCAAGGTAGTTAAAAAAGAAATATTGTAATGGAGAACTAAGCGAACTGCGACTGTCTAAAAAATAACGGTGTGTTCTAGGCCACTTTGACTATAAACCCTACATTTTGGGACCAAACTGGTCATCCTCAATCCATCCATCAACAGTGGTGCACATTATTATACCACCTAAAACATCTGGCTACAACCCAAGGATCTAGAACACACTAAAAGCCTTTGGTAATTCCCCCAGTGCCAAGCAAAGAAAAGAAGCTCTGGCACAAGGCTGAAACGGTCTCGAAATGCTGATTGGCATGCATATGCCATTATCACAAGAGTTTAAGCTAATAGGAGCTAGGAAAATCTTTTAATTCTTTTATTCTCTTGACTCAGACTTAATGGGCGGTGATCGCCATAGTTAAATTATTGGTCGCAGTGGTGAAGCACTGCACACTGTAAAGATCTTGAATAAGCCATTAATATATTAATATAACAATAATTTCGATAGTTTTGTGTAGTGAAAGATCATTTGTAAGTGATATTCAGTCTTTGTTTCTCCATCTTTTGTGGAGAAAATAGATTTCCAGAAGTTATTTGACAGAACGTATACATATAGTGAAGAACACAGAAAAATCAGTCGCAAATACCCAATATATTTAGAGCACAAAATTTTTAATGCTTACCAAAATGTCCTAGAAAAGTATGTAATAAAAAAGCGGTAGGTACATAGCGCTATCAGTTTATTGACTGCAAATCCATTTTGACATTGTATTTTATTGGTGTCAATATACCTTCAGAACTTAATGTTAAAGTTTTAAGGCGATATGTTTTTCTAGGTGCAGTTTTCATCTGGCGTAGTGTATAACTAACAACTTCAATGAGTGGGTCTCTGAGCCAGTTGTAGTTACGTCTTTGGTACCTTCTGATTAGTCTGTAAGCAACACCTCTCAAAAATGCAGAAGTAAAGCCGTCAGGAAATTTTTTTGCAACATCTTTCCATCTTATGTCAGTCCACACTTGGTATAGTGGAGCGGATTCTAATCTGGAAAAAACAGTCTTGAAAAATTTTTAAACAACTTGAACTGACTGTACATGACAGTACGTATAGAACAACATTCTTACATTTTCATCAATTTTTTCCCAAGCCTTGTAAACTTGACATCATATTCTACAAACAGAAGCACATGAAGTTGCCGATACCAAAACTTCTTTAGTTTGTCATATGGTTGTCTCATATATACTTGTAATTTATGCCACACAGATAAGTCAAATGTTCTATTTTTCAATTCATTAAATGAATATCCTGAATATTTAATCAACTTTTGCAAAAACTTTGTTGCAAGTTCCAGTTTCCATTTTATTTTCTTTGTGGATTCCGGCTTTCCTATAATAAAATTATTTTTACAAACAAGTCTCATTCAATAGAATATGAATTGTCTAGCATTAACTTACCATTGCGCATATGGCGTAATCTGTTATAGATATTCCTAGGTTCTCTGCTAAGTATAGCAGACAAATAAACCACAGCTTTTTTAGGGCAATGGTGGAAACATATTTCCATAATTTTTTCTTCCTGTTCAGAGTAAGGTCCTTTTACAGGGCCCCCATATTCAGTGAGAAAGTGCCTGTATACTTGATAAAGATTTCGTTCCAATCCCTTAGCCAGGTATGATATAACAAAATGCCGTGCTCTTTCTTGAGGAACTGTAGGATGCTTGCCTTCTTTGTTTCTCCATCTTGCTATACATATGGGTTTGTCTGGTAATCGGAACTTCTGGATAAATTTAATACAAAAAATATATATTCAATTAAATTTTAAAATTTGCCCAAATATTTATTTATGTTCAGGTTACGAAAAGACCCATAAATAGACATGGGCAAAACTGCTTATTTTTTAAATGCTGAGCTCTGTGAAAGCTTTTCTCTTAAACGCTTTTTAGCTTGAAACTTACGAAATCATTTAGAAAAATGTTTAGGCGCATAGACTTTTATGCTATAAAAAGCTTGCAACATTGTGATGATATCAAAAAGCAACAGTAGGCAGACGACAGGTTTTAAGACAAGAAAGATTATCTGTAAAACATGAGTTTATAATTAATTTTCACGTTGATTAATTAATTTGTTTAGGAAACATGGATGGCGGAACTTGAAACATAAGCGCGTTGTAAAAAATCAAATTGTTAAGTATTGAACTGACCAATGCTTATGCTTAAATTGAAATGCATGCTTATGAGCTTATTTTAAAAAGCCAACTATTTAAGTGCTTTTTGTTTAAATGCTCACCTCTACCATAAATATGTACGTTATGGCCTAACATTCATAATAATATATTAAAACAACACTATTAATTTATTTGCACATAACGACTGACACATGTGACACAACATAATGTTAAATAATATGTATAATGACTTCAGAAAAGCAAATAGCTGTACAATTAAGTAATTAAACGATTATATTTATTTTCCCAGGGAAAGATCATGCATACTTATGTTTTGTAGAAAGGGCAAAAGCCCCTTTTCGAAAAATTCTTCAGCTGAGCATGTTTTACAATACTTATACCCTGTTTTAAAATTCTGTTTTTGTTTTAATTAAGCTTAAGTTTAAAATTGATTATAAATAGGACGTAAAAAATTGTAAAACAGTCGCGAAAAACCAGAACGTGCTTTGTTTTTCGAAATGGCGCTTTCGCTCGCTTGCGCCGACAAAACACCGGCCAAATAAAGTATACTATACTAACCTTCCTAAATCTGTTCCAATTTTTCTGCACTATCGTACTTTCTTCTCGTGTGAACGAATCTGTGCGATAGGTCTCGCTTTCACTTTTCACATCCTCATTTGTTTCTTTAATTGGTCTCGTGACGGAGTTAATCTTTTGATACCATGGTTGCTCCCAAGTTATCACCATGTCATCTAATTTCTCCAGCAATAACTGTATGAAACAGCAATAGGTTGAGTGATAAAAAGTAACATAATTGCTTGGCAAGAGAACATATTTTTAAATTAAGTGGACACAAAAACCGTACTTCCATGAAATCTTCGTTCTCTTGATTAATTTCTTCCAATCGAACAAGAAGCATGTCCATTGCTGATGGTTCAGTAATATCATAATCGTCAATGTTCTCCATTATCAGGCTATTTAAATTCATTTTTTTCAATAAACGTACGTATTATCACAAGTTAGACAAATTCAAATTTGTTTTATAAAGTCTAACCTAACTTTTTTATTTTTTTTAATCGCACTCACGGGCAGGTACGAACAGCCATTTGATACTTTGAGTTTTTTTTTATTTATCAAGATTTTTGAGAATCAGCCACTATCCAAATATTTAATTGTAAATAGTTTTTTTCCCACGATTAATTAATGATTAATGGATGTTAACACGCGTTAAAACCCGGGTGCTTGCCCATTTCTGGATATCATATTTTTGAGAAACGAGAAGCATGCTAGTCTAAGGCCTCCATCTATATCTACTGTTGGGTAATTTTCCGAAAAATTCGCTTAATGGAAATTTTTACGAAAAATTTCCGAAAAATTGGAAAAGTATAATTCGATCGAAGACTCGCATTATATTCTACTCAGTTCTAATTAGAAATATCTTTTGAAGTTTTATTTAGCGTCAATTAAAAAATAAACTTGTTTATCTAAGAGCTACATAAAGAAAAACGAGATTTAAATTCTTTCACGACAGCGAAAAAACCTTTTCATCTCACAAGCTAGGAAAGGCTTTCTTTTTCATTTAAAAATCTACGCGCAATAGTTATTTTTGATACAAGTGCGGAAAGTTAGTCATTACTCACGAGTTACGAGGCTTCTTCGGGACAAGTGAAAATGACAAATCCGCAGATATATTAAACAACGTTTTTTAATATATTTGCGAAAACAATACATTGAAAATAAAATAAAACAGTATATTTTAGTGGCGCGGCGCGCAGCGGTGTCGCGTAATACTCACCTCCGGTCATTGCTGATACTCAATCAGCCATCTTTATGGACAATATTTTCTCGATTATAGGTTCTCAATTCGACTGTATGTTCTTTTTTTTTGTATGTATGTTACGCGATAACTCCGGTATTTGTGAACCGATTTTCATCATTCTTTTTTGTTGGAAAGGGGGTACTTCCATAATGGTCCCATTTCATTTCGAAGACAATCACCCACCTCGAAGGGTGGCTGTTCACGCATGAAGATTCATTTTTATAAATAGCGTCGCGTCTAACTTTAATTTAGGAGCAATTACTTTAATGGTTGATTTTGCTATTTCTCCAATTCAAGGCGTTTTTCTCTCAATATACTTTGAGTAGCGTCGTAGTGAGAACCTATTTTTATTATCTCCAGTGTCAATTCCTGTATAGTGGCGAACTAGGGGTTATTTCAATAAAACTTAGCAAATAGACGTAATTCCACGTACTTTTGAGGTCGGTTTTTTTAGTACTCTGTACTGAGATTATAGTATTTTTAAATGTAATCCGTTGTTGTATAAAACACCTATGCAATTTATACAATTATGATGTTTGGTAAATATAAGTTTTATTGACGAATGACTTACGTCACAAAGCCCATAAATAGGTATTAAATAAATATAAGCTCTTTATTTCTATGTTTAAGACTTGAAACAACAGTAAATTAAACGATATATAGTTAAAATATAATATCGGATATATATATATATATATATATACATATATGTGTGTGTGTACATATATAAAAGATTTTCACGTCAGCAAAAGTGATAAAAGTTATCGACAACCTCTCCAACTATTAACTGACATGGTCCACATACGGTATGGATTAAGTCTAATATAGTCACGCTTCTATGTGCCCATCGAGTATATGTGCCTGATCACGAGGAAAGGATTTCCTCTTTTCTTTTCCTTCAATGCATAGAACACATGGAGTGAAATCTCCGTTTGAAAAATCAATACCGCGAGCTAAATGATCACGAAGAGTTAACATACCGCTTAAACTTAAATGTCCAAGGATCGAGAAGCAATCCTTCCTATTAGTCATACGACTAGAACAACCTGAATCTATAATCCAACTTTATTGATCACAGTTACTTGGTTTTAAAGTAGTCTTAGTAGATAATAATAATATACAGTAATTGGAACTTCCTTTATTTGAAGACGAAGCCTCAGGTTTCTTTGAGTTTTTCTTTTTCAACTTGGTACTATTGGGTTTAATGCTTAGAGGATGGAAAAAAATAAAGGAAGTTTAATGTGGCTTTCTGAAGACAATTGTTACAGATCGGTTCGAATTTGTTTTCTGTCAGTAAAATTTTGTCATTGTGTTCCAAACTTGAATTTGAAGAATTTCTCTTGAATTCATTTTGAATAGGCTGGCATTTAACAAAATCTTAATCTAGTTTCGATATCTTAGTGATAGGTCAATGCTTTCAAGGCCATTATTAAAAAATCGAATTCAGCGGGTAATCCAATCAGCATCAATTCGGCTAATTCTTCGTCATCGACGTTGCAGTCAATACGCTACATTTGTCGTACATACATGTATAAAACAATGTAATTTATGGTCAGAAGAATAGTAATTTCTTTCATGAAATATAAAAAGAAACAATATTAATACAAGAACTGAAAATAAACCCTAAATTGGCTATTCTTGACTCCCATTTTAGGAGCGATGTACGTACATGCTTCGAAATGAGTCTAGTTCATTTCAAAAATTTTGCCATTTTCATACAGGTTCTGCGTACTTGGATGACAGAAATCCATGGCAGTGATCGTTGATCTTTTGGTTTGTTTTGTGATATTTTAAATGATTGGTCTGGTCTGAATGCACTGTTTTGATTTTGGCTAGTTGTCACTTCCACCGTGTATTAATAGTTTATGATTCAGTTAACTGTACCAATCTGACGAAATAACAATCTGACCATATAGAAGTCTGTCTTAGTAAAAATCTGATGAAATGAAAATCTGACTTAGAAGTAAAAAAGGCCTTAGTGGTGTTTAATCATAAAGATAAATTTGTTTTACAAGCAAATAAAACTATACTTATACTCGTAAAAAAATAGACCGAGTTGAACGCATTGCTTATGCTAGTAAAATCATAATTAATAATTCTTTTTGTTGGACTTCACTGTTGTCGAGTATGAACCATTACCTAGTTAAAATTTTATAGCTGCTTCATTTGATTTGTTTTTGTATGCTCTGGACAATATTCAGCAGCATAACCAAACCTTTTAATATGAAAAGCAAAATGGGTTTGTATAAAAATGGTTTATTACCTTAACAAATTACAGGCTGTTGTGGTACTATCAAATATAATATGAAATATTATCAAAATATTGATTTCGTAACAGGCATCAAAAATAGTTATGAAATACATACACTTAATTGCTATAAACAATGTATATAATGTTTTGTCAGTATACTTAACTAAATACCTAATCTTATTCTTGAAATCCATAGCTATGCTTACTTGATTAAAATATCTAATTTATATAAATTATCATCAGAATCAGGAATACAATCATTTTTGTGTGGAAGTTCACATGTTAAATCCTTGACAAGACAACTTCTAAGAAATTTGTAGTCCGCTTGCAGATCTTGCCGCACCAAGAACTCAGTGAACCAATAAAGAGTTATGAGTGAATCAAATGTACAAGCTGCATCACCAAATTCTTTGATAGATTTCAGACAAACTAAATCCTTATTATTCAGAACACCTTTTTTGAGCAAAATTTTTTCACCTCTTCCTAAATGTTCAAGTTTACTTTTCAGTACATCTTCAATAATGTTGTCTTCTTGACATGAGATGCTTGTTCTTGCTTTATTTAAATTACGGTTTGTGATCCAAGGAAATGTGATTATTTCAAATCTGTTGTCATCTTTGTACGCAGGAATATCAGCAATTTCCTTATAGTCACCTTAAAATTATATCAATAAGTATTATTTCATATATTAAGGTACACGGTCAAGAGCACATTGAGCTTGGGTTTAAATTCAAACTATGCTGCTTGTGATGGGAACAGTTGAAACTGTTAAGTTTGTTGTGCTTTTTATTTAAATTAATGTGCTAGTTTAAAGTACAGATGGCAGCACATTAAGCTACTCTTTGACGGATCTTGTTCTGTTGTGCAGGAGGCTATATTTGAACAAAACTGAAAAGCTTGATGTGCTATTGACTGTACCTATGTACCTAGTTCCTTTATTGTATTACTTGCCACTTCTGATATTACATTTGTAAAAGTTAAAGAAGTATGCACTGCAAAACTGCAAAAGCTTTACTGCAATTTAATTGATGTCCCTAATTAAAAGACATGGTAGATCTATCTAAATAGAGCCACACCTAAAGATACAATGCATACAATTGTTGAAACTTTTACCTCAAGTCATTCACATTAAATGTATTCTAGATCTAAGGAAACCATGTAGAAATGCAATAAATAAATATGAAATATGAAATATGTCTTAAAATTTTGCTGACTGTACTCTACTCTATACAAAAGTATGTGTTTAGCTCGACTGTGATAATGCTTACCGTACTTAAGTTGAGTACAAAGTCTACATCATGTTAACATTCCATTATTAATAGGTATTGCATTATATACCTGCGCGATTTAATTTTATTAACGAATTATAGGTAATTAAATAATAAATAGGTAGGTACTTACTTGGCAAATCATCATCACTTTCCAATAATTGTTCTATATCGTTAAAAGCGGAACTTTGTTTTGATTTCTTCATTGTAGGGGAAGCCCCGTCGTATTTTATAATCAAACTACGTACACACTCTTGTTCAGTCTAAAATGAGAAAATTATATACCGAGGGCTTATGAAATCAGCTATTTCATAAATCTATTGTTTCCAACATAAAATCAGTTTGCTTCACACGTGAACATTAAAGAGTACTGAAATAAGTATCACTATAGCGTAAAAAGTAAAAACTGATTTATTTTATTATCACCACCACCAGTGTTGCCATTTTTCTTTTTCGAGTTGAAAATTACGTTTCGTATCGTTATAACATTGCTGCAAATGTTACATTTTCATCCAACTAAAGCGAAACGTATTTATGTTATTTTAATTGCCTAAGAGCAGTCACACACGATGGCTTTTGAAATGCGCGATTTCATCGCGACGCATCACTTTTGGTTTATAGGCGGTTTGGTGCTACTGCATTGATGCAACGCTTAAGTTGAATCATTAAAAATGTGCATCGCCTTTGCTTCGGCATTGTATCGCTGCTTGAGCCGCGCGTGTGTAAAGGTAAACAATGAGTGACTGCATTGCTACTACATCGCGACTGAATCGCTGCAGACGCGCTACTGGAAGTTGCCGAGTGTACCCGCTCTTGAAGGTTTTAAAATTTGTAGAGGGATCATAGATACTAACGTTTTGAATTTCGATTTCTCGTCATTGACCTATTGACAAAAATGCAAAAATCAAATCTTAAAAAGTTCACATCAAACAAAACCCGCGTAAAAAATCTTTAACAGCAAGATATAGTATGCTCCACAAGTTAAAAACATGTACGCTCATTCGACATCAAACATCGAACATTTAATTTTAATGTTGTAGATTCTCTTCTCAGTGAAGTTTGCAGTCACGTATCTTTCTAATTTGTGGCTGTGTGTATCACCAAAAACTATTAAGAGATACTACGTATTGTATAGCAATAATATAATAGCAGTCTTTGTATCGCTGATAGATAAGAGTGGTTACAGACGGCGACTTTTAGCAGCAATGTAAACGCGATGCAGTCGCGAAAAGTCTACATTTACACACGCGCGCGATTTTAAGCAGCGATGCAAACGATATACAAACACAATACACGTTTTAAATTAATTAACTAATTTATTTATTTAATGTATTTATTAATTTCACTTTGAAATTAACAAAACAAAATATTGTGCATGAATTTATACAGACTTTTCGTAAATAATTATTCAACATAAGCGACCGATGCAATCGCGCTTATATCGATATCTATGCAATCGCGCGTTTGTATCGACTACCATGCCTTCTGTCTTCTAATTTGTGGTCTAGGCAACATTCGTCAGTGGCGCGAGATTTTATTTTATTTATTTTTTTTATTTTATTTTATTCAGGAAAACAAACGGTCACATACAAGATTTACATAATATAAAACGATAAACTACAAAAAGACCAAGCTGCTCCATAAATTTAACACAAATATAAATTTAGAATGGAATAGAATATGTACACTGCAATGGTAACTTAACAAAAAAATACATATAAATATTAGAAAGGTAAATACTAGATAGGGAGAATGGTACTTCGAGCGCAAGTAATGCCAAAGAAGTATGTTTCAAGTTTAGGGTAATCTGTGAAAAATAATATCGCCCACTTTTTGTCTATAACTAACTAAAGATGTACAAAAAAGTCGACATCTTTCAACTTATCGTTATAAAACTTACAAGAACGTCTAATAAAAGTGTTTTTGGCGTAATTTGCAGAACTAGGATTGCAATAAAAGGTTTCTTTGTAACGCGAGGAGATTCTTGGGACACTAAAGTTAATTAGTTGTAATAAAGAAGATGAGTCAATGTTACCATTAATTATTTTATATAGAAAAACTTCATCCAAAAAGACACGTCTGCTGACTAGTGAATCAATATTGTATCTTTTGGCAGATGTTTGGTAGTCAATAAAACAGTTTCCGGTACGGTAGTCTAATGATTTCAGAAATTTGTTCTGAAGCTTTTCAATGCGAGCAATATGAACTGCATATTGGGGACACCATACAACGCATGCGAATTCTAATAGAGATCGAACGAAAGCATAATATAAAATTTTGTATGTAAATACATTACTAAATGGTCTAGTGAGACGTAAATCTGCTTATAAGCTCTGGAAATTATATTATCTATATGACTTCTAAAATGCAGCTTGGCATCTAGTATCACCCCGAGATCTCTAATTTCATGAACACGCTTGATTTTATTATCAGAAAGAACGTAGTCATAGTTTATAGAGTTATGTTTACGAGTAAAGGATATAACAAAACACTTATCAGAATTTAAAAACAGTTTATCCTTTTCACAATAATTTACAAATCTTTGCAAGTCTGATTGCAACTTTAGGCAATCCTCAGGGGTAGAAATAACTTTAAAGACCTTCGTGTCATCTGCATAAAGCAGATGATGTGAGTCATGAAAACAAGAACCAACGTCATTAATGTATATTGTGAAAAGGAATGGACCTAAGTGGGAGCCCTGCGGGATGCCCGAAGAAATTTCAAGGAATCTAGAAGTATAGCCCTTCAAAGCCACAGCTTGACTTCGATTAGAGATATAAGAACATAGCCATCTAAGTAGGTCTCCGTGTATACCGAACTCTGATAATTTACCCAAAAGCGTAGAATGACAAATTTTGTCGAAGGCTTTGGAAAAATCGGTATAAATTACGAGATTAGGCGATTTTTCACCATTTTGTTTACTTCGAGGGTTGTGCGGCGATTAAAAAGTGATCGGCGCCGCGACTCGGCGATATTTAGGATGTGAATTAACTTGAAACTTCACAAAAGTCTGGCAACACTGACACTGGTAATGTAATGTTAACTTTGACTTTGTTCGATTTGACAGGTAGGAATAATTAATTTTTACGACTGTCTTTTTGCAATACCGTTATCAACCTTTAATTATATTTCTAGGTTTGTGGTCTGTGCCTTGGCCTCTTCCAATTTCCAAAGTATTTTAAGGCATTTCCAAAGGATACATTTTGTATTATATCAACTCAAATGTTGGGTTTGAAGCACTAATCTATATAACATTTTAATACAATTAGTTTGTGTCGATAAGATTAAATTAAAAAATAAGATAATAATATTATTATCGTAAACCTTGTGTGTTCGTTGAAGTTAGTTCATAATGATGCAGAGTACTTACAAAATTTTAAACAACGTTCAAACCCAATTGTTTACATGGGGTCATCCGTTTGATTGCAATGGATCAGATGTCATAATTTGTATCACTGGGAATCCGGGCTTTCCAGATTTTTATATAGAGTTTGGCAAGGAACTACATAAATCCACAAACCTTCCTGTGTGTATTGTTGGTAAGCATATTGTAATTACAAAAAATCACAAGCACATCAAGCAAATCATATACCCTTTTGTTGAATATCGCCTCCAGTGCAATGCAAACGGAACAAAATCCATCAATGTGTAGCTTGATGTGCTGTGTGTATTATTAGCTTAGAGGCATAGTCTAAGATTATTAACCACAATCAAGTAGAAAAAGTTGCCTACATGTCAGAGAAAGTTCGTAAAGATCTCTGTTTAAATGTGTGTGTGAAGTTCTCAATTTATTTTGGCTCAGTATAGTAGACCCAGACACACTATTTTTTCTCAGAGGAGACTTATATCTTGTCATAGGCGACATAAGATCGTCTTTATCGCAATGTTACTCATAAAGACACACTATGGGTTTAATAAGGTTACATTTGCAAAATTACAACTTTCCAGGGGGTCTACTGCTATTCTCCATTCAACATCCATCAGAAATAATTACTGTCAAATAAGTAATACTCAACCAAAATAAAAGATGCATCATGCAAGTGAAGCTTCGTATTGACATTGTCTTTTGAATTGGTCAAATTTGACAGTAATTTTTATTGTAATACCAAGTGATGGGACAGATGTTTAAATATTATACACAAATTTAAAGATTCAACAAATGAAATTAGTCAATCTATCTTAAATAGGAGAGTTAATATAAAATTTTGATATATACATACTATTATGTTCTGTGGAGTACAATTATTATTACTTTAAGTTCCATGTGATAAAAGCCCTTTTGATGTATGATCACATGTGGCTTTATTATACCAAGGGTACAAAGATTATATTGTCCATAATATTTGAGTATTTGCCCTTATAATTTTACCTGTGTAATAGTCTCTGTAGTAAACCTACTTGGGGGTAATTTTTTTATCCTAATGTTATTATTATTCAGGGCATCAGGGCTTTTGAATACTCAACAGCCGTACTGTGTCAGGAGAGGTGTGTGCTCTCTTTCAGCAGTGTAAGCTTAGCCAGAGTGTATGCTATGCCTATAAATTGTTGGGTCCAATAAAAGATCCATAAGTTGTTAAATATTTAAATAAAATAAATTAAATATATGCAATAGAGAGAGAGAGAAATAGAATTACCTACTAGATACTTTAGAAACTGATATTGATTTAGCTAAAATAAGCAATTTCAGTTTGTCACACCGAAGTTTAACATGCGTGTGCCTGGTTTTTATTGAAAATAGATAATTAAGTTATAGTCAGTAACCATTTTTCATCTGGTAAATGGTCTGACCAGATTTTATTCCATAAAAACAAATGTTGTTTTCCAGGTCAAGCAGGACACGTAGAGGTCCCAGATAGCGAGTCCAATAACCTTGATGGAAATAAAGAGCTATTTAATCTCCAAGGTCAACTGGCACACAAACTTGACCTTATGATCAACTATGTTGATAAGAAGAGCAAAATACACTTGGTTGGGCATTCTATAGGAGCCTGGCTCATTCTAGAATTATTAAACATCAATGAATCTATCTCTAAGAAAGTTTCTTCAATAAATTTATTGTTCCCTACTTTACAAAAAATGGCTGAAAGTAGAAATGGTAAATTTTTGAACAAAGTTCTGCGGAGAATTAATATTTTTTTAGTAATGATGTTCAGCCTAGTTTCATTATTACCTCTGTGGCTTCGTTTGTATGTAATCGGATTATATTTAAAGTTTAATTCTCTGCCACCTCATTATGCTGATAGGATATTGAAATATTTGAATCCTAAAGTAGGGGAGAAAGTGTTATTTTTGGCTTATGATGAAATGGACACAGTTACTGTGCTTAACACAGTAGCATTGGATAAAGTAAAGAATTTAACTAATGTAATCTACAGCAACAAAGATGGGTGGGCACCAGTTCATTACATGGATGACCTGAGAATTTTCCAGCCCCATCTACAAATGAAAGAAGTAGACATTGAACATGCTTTTGTTTTAAAATCTTCTGAACAAGTTGCTGAAATGGTGTCAAACTTCATAAAAGTAAAACAAAATTGATTAGACCAGGTTTTTTGGTTTCCTACTTGAGATAGAATGCCGCTTCATCAAACATTAATTGCTCGAAAACGGCTCGACTGTCCATTTGACCAAAGAATCGTGAGCTTTAAGGTTTGCCACATCGATGCATCGAAATCTCGAAAGAACATCCTCTAATCATCATCCTCATTTCTCGAAAATTTTAGTTACCTATATTTTATGTCGTATTTTCATTGACTTACAAATAAATGTAAGTCAATGCGTATTTTGTATTTTTATCTCATTTCAAGGTGTGAACAAGAGGCTGTCTCCTTTTTCGAGAAATCACTTTGTTGGCTGTTGATCGTTAGAGCAAATGTTCTTTCGAGATTTCCATGCGGCAAACCTTAGAGCTCACGATTTATGGGTCAAATGGACAATCGCCAAAGTTTTCGAGCAATTAACTTCGATCAAACGGCATTCTATCTTAAGTAGGAAACCCGGTTTTTTGTGCTAAGTATAAAAAAATATGTAAATATTTACTCCTGTGAGAGGCCCTGTACCGAAAAGTAGGATAAAGTTGTAAATATTAATAAAACTATTTGGTGCTGATTCCTACGAAAATGTTGGGTTTGGCAGAAGAATCACGAAAGTAAAATTAATGCAGTAGAAATGAGAGCTTTGAGAAGTACGGCTGGAGAGATTCTGATGGATAAATTACGGAACAATGTGATAAGAGAGCGTTGCGGAGTGGAAGATGTCTAGTGATAAAGATAGGGATGCTTAGATAGTTCGGGTTTGTGAAGAGAAGAATGAAAGAAGTTTGACAAAACACATTTACGATGCGAGCGTGACCGGGCAAGTTAGTAAGGACCAACTAGGGCGAACTTACTGTAACCAAACTGAGGCAGTTCTAAAGGGCCAGGTCAAGAGTACCCTTGACCTACGAGCGGATATGAAAGCACTGATGCATGTTGATAAGGCAAAGGATATGTGTCAGGACCGTAGCAAGTGGAAGACTGTTGTCTCTACCTACCCCGATGGTACAATGGCATGAAGTTTAAGTATCAACCAATAACCGGCCGTCAGTATTGCTTTCTGTTTAATTGAACAGCACGAAAAGAGTAGTAATCCCGTGAAACTTTGATTTTGTGGCTGTTACAGTAGTATTTACATAGCTGTCTATTTATATAACTACATACATACTACATAACGGTATTTACATAATCTCGTAAATCTCACACATAAACACAAATAACACATTTCTAGGTTCTTTGTCATCAATAATATATTTAAAAAAATTGTTCTATATTACAAGCAAAATGCTCTTTGAAAATTTGACCTAGTGTCCACCATTTTCATTAAATTGTTGTGATGTGCATTGTAATATGATAAATTATAAACTATGTTGCATTTAAACAGGGTTATTTGTAAAATACTAACTTCTCAGGCCTATGTTACCAATGTCATAAACCACAATTTTTGGTCCATGACTTAATAATTCATCCGATTTTGCTTTCATACAAAAATAAACATAGCTCGCTCTAAACGGTGCGGGGGTGGAACTCCTCGCGCAGGACGCTTGCTTGTTTGAACTTATACCAAATACAGATCTAAAGTGTCAGATAGTACAATATGTTTTGTAAGTCATGGAACAAAAGTTGTTGTTTATGATAGTGATGTTCTGCGCCGTTGTTAACATTTTACAAATAACCCTGTATATCAGTGCCTATTGTTATTGAGTATAGTAATAAAGGTAGAAATGTTATTTAATATTATTTTTGTAAATCACGAATGGGTAAAAATGGTAATAAAAGCAAAATATAAGATATGTGCACTTTAATTTATTAAAAATTACCTGTTATGTTACAAGTTACAATTTAAAGTAGAGATAATATACTTCTAGTTCTAATGAAAATAATTCATGTAACACAAATAAGAAAGTCCATCTTGCATACAAATTTTTGAAATAAGTACATTTGAAAATCACAAAATGAGTATCTGTTGTAAGAAATGGCACTGCAGTGGTTTAATGAGTGGGAGTCCCTCCATACAGTGTGGCTGCACAAATTAATTATGACCAATATAGTAAAATAAGGGAATTATAGACAATGAAAATTTACAATGGAATTTGGTACTATATGTTTCTAATTAAAATAAAGGATACTAATTCACGTAGCCGTTTGGCATGTACAATGTACATGATGCAACTCCCTGTATTATATTATTACACACATTTGCAAGTACTTAAAATGAATTGATTATACACTAAGGATTTACATCTATTACATTTTTCATTTTCACTTTCATATTGTAATGGTTCATGAGGACTTAAAAATGCGATAGGTAACGGTGGAGTCAAATCTCTGAGAAATAATTACTCTTAAATGATGAGCTTGTTGAATCGTTGTATCCCTGTTTACTAAACTATAGAATTGCTATTAAACCGGTTTAATATATTTACTTATAAAATAGAAGATTGAGATATGACTCCACTATTTTCACTTAACAAACATGTACCTGTACACCTATCTTAAAATTATATGTGTGCTTTTCATAGCTACACGCCAATTAATGATAATCAAATTATGAAATTAAGGTATACAATGGCGTCATTTGACGCGAAAGGTGCAGTTGGCGTGATGTAACAGAAAAAAAAACTACATCCATTGGTATATTAAGTCGAATTCTTATAATCTTGCCAATATAGTAAGTACCATTATGATTCACTGTCGTGGCATCCTTGTGAGGATGAGAGAGGATGAAATGAATTATTACATTGTGCACACAAGTTTTATACAGCTATCTATCGGCAACAAGATTTTGATTTCGTCATTGGAATATAATTGCACCTTTGAAATTTTGCTAGTGTAATGAAATGCAACCTCTATCAATTTAAGTTCAGTCTTATCCCAAATCATTGATGATAAAGAACTTCACAGATATTTAAGGTAGTTGGAAGCCCATAGTAGTTTAAAATAAAAAATAGATTGAAACACGATTAAAATATAGTAGGCGCTTTCTTTGCCCTATTACAAACTTTTATTTTGAAATATCTGTCAAACCAAGCTCTTTATCATTAAAACAATTTCATCTGTTCTTCACTTCCACAAACTAAGATCATAAAACGTTTTTTGTCTACGTTATTAAGTATACAAACACAAAATAATTTGTAGGCTAGATTTAGAATGCACAAAATGATAGCATTTCAAATATATTGGTCCAGAAAGAATCTTGCCAACTAATGAATGTACAATATGTTTAGAAATTTGTTTATCTCCTATTCACATTTAATGGATTTAATTTTCAATAACATTATGTAACGCGAATTCCATTGAGTAACTATGTCTACCTGTACATATATCTGAAATAGCAAGTACATAAAAAGAAAAATACAAAATTCTAATTGTGCGCTTCGCTTCATTAGATAGTTACTGATGTAAAATTAATATAGGAACTAGATATATTATTACATGATAAAGACCCATTATATTATAAACAACATTGTAGTACATTTCAGCCTGCAGCGCGCTCCTGAACTAGTAAACTCAAAGTAGGGTAGCAGCGCGCGTACGTACGAATGCCGATTCGTATTTATGCACAACCTCGCGAAGTAAAACGTAATTTAAATTATGAATACAAAACATCCATATTTATCATATACCGTAACATACAAACACATCTTCCTCTCAATAATGAATATGATACAATTATAATTTTGAAATCTTACTACTAAAAGGGGATACAAAAATTCGTACTAATAATACTCATACATCGAAATGAGACGACACACATACCGTACACAGCACGAAAGTCTCCTCTCCACTGGCTATTAACCGGTGGATGCAGTTCTAAGAGCTATTCTGAATGCGACAACGATAAGCCAGCGAGTGTTGTACACGATTCAAGCAATAATTTAACAAGTGGTCTCTAGAAGGGGATCTGCCGTTTTCGTCACGCACTCAGTTTCTATCGTCATACATATCATTTTTTGCGAAGCAGACTTATAAAGGCGACGCGGGTGGCCCTCGTCGTCGGAGAGAGCGCGCACCGGCTGGCGTGGGGCTAGACGCGATGGCGATGGCCGCGGTGAGCGCGGCTCGCACGTGCAACGCGTGTTCGCGCCGGTCGTCCCGACTGCCGCCGGCGCGCCCAACGACCGCTGTGCACGCGGCGTTCTCGGGCAACCGGGACTACGCGGACGCCAGCACTCGCAACTTTCGTTCCCACAAGTTTCACAAACCACGGCCGGCTTTCTCTCCAGTTTCCCCCGCCTAAATGTTCCGTCGCGCTTACTTTCCACGTCAGATTCCGGTCGAATAGTATCGTCTTTTGGCGCAATCCGATCGTGGCCGAAATCGGCAGCGGGACGAAGCGCTGGTTTCTTCACCCAAGGGTCGAAGGTGCGAGTGGCATCCAATGACGCCTGTCCGGCTTTGGGTCGCGGCCGGGTTGCAGCGCTACCCAGGTCGAGGTCGTTCATCTTGCGCCAAGGGTCCCCAAGCACGGAGACAGTGTGCGTACGATGGCGCAGGCGGGGGGTGCTGGGGCCTGTGGCCGGCGCGGCGAGGTTGAGGCGCTCGCGCGAGGCGGCGGGCGACGTGCGGGCGCTGACCACCGCGCGCTCGGGGCGCGGCGCTAGCGTATGGCTGGGCGATGGCGACGGTGAGGGCGAGGCGCACGGCCTTTCGGAGTGCGAACGCGCGCGCGGCGTGGCGGCGCGACTGGCCGGCGTCACGTCGCTTAGTGATCGCAGGTGAATGCGGCGCCGCACTCCGTGTGGCGAGTCCGCGTCTGTCACGTTTATGCTGATGTTGTGGGAAATCGCAATGGGGTTGTTGGGCTCCCCGGAGCGATCCTCTGTATTGTCGGAAGTTTTGGTTTTGTCTCTATGAATATGGGGGCTGGTAGCGCTATTCGCGTTAGCCGAATTTTTGTTGGGGCCGGCCCGACTGGGCCCGGCCCCCGCTAGCTAGAGGAGTCTCTCTGTCGCTGAACTGGAAGTGCCGGAGCTCAATGTCGATACTGGATTTTGGTCGTCTCCTGTAAATGGATGGATTTATCAGAAATTCCAGTTAAGAATTATTACACAGATTATGAGTCTCACATATTGTTAGTAAGAAAAATATACCTTGAGTTGTCTGGCCTGTGGCCGGCAGTCTTTGTCAGTTGAGCAATTCCACTGAAACAAAACGTTTCAACCTCTCCAAATATTGATTGAAGAGTTCGACGTCATTGTGCCCCGCGCCCTGAAAGTACATTTATAGTTTTTTTTACAAATGTACATAAAAAAAAGTAAAATATGATAATATAGTTAGCAGGTTCCTTATCATCAAGTAGGGGTACTCGTACTATGTAAATAAGAAAAAGATAATTACCTCAACCCAAAGGGGCTCCACGGCACGTGGACAGCGCTCGTAAATGGCAAGCCCATGGGAGAAGTCGATCACCTCATCTTCAGTGCCATGGATTACAAGGACTGGAGAGGTCACCTTTGGAATTTTGTCAATGCTGAAATAAAGTTAACAAAAATACATTACTGGGTATATAAAAATACAGTAACTTTACCCATCCAGTTTGCGTGTCTTATAGGGATACAGCAGTTATTTGTAACTATTATTAGTAACATTAGTTCATTGATTTTAACTTCACCTTTCAACCAAAGGTAAATAACTGATAGATATAAAACCCAGTCACGAAGTACTCACTGCACATAATTGTGTTTTATTCAATTCATTCATTTAACATACACTTCAATAATATACAATGCCAGTCAATATGAATGACCCCAAATCATTGTGTTTTCATTGTTATATTTACATGCAGTGTTATCAATGACATCCTTCCCTTCACCCACGCCCACAGATTACTACTTCAACTATTCAATAAAACTGTATATAAAACATACATTCTAAGGACTAATTTTACACAAAACTATAATGCAATATGGGTAAATTAAAACCATATAGTTAAAGGTGCTAGTGACCTCATTTTAGTCTTTGTATTAATGCATATATATAATTTTTCTTTATAATATGAGTTCTTTTAAAAAAAAATTATTTAATAATTTTCTAATAGCAAGCATTTACATTCATTCATTGTATTTATGAGTGTATTGAATTAAGCCTACTTTCCAAATGCTCTGTCTAGTGCTTCATGTGGGAGTGTCTTGAAAGTGTAGGTTGTACGTCCAGTTTTCGGTACACACGCATCCCACGCAATAGTTTTCAGTTATATTGCAGCATAGGCGACAAATGTCGGTATTTGAAGTGATGAAAATCATGGACTTTGTATACGACCCTATTCTGATAAGTGAACACTTGCCATAAGGTGCAGCTGACAGCTGACAGTCACAATAAACAATTATGAATGCTCAATGGCCATGAATTCTCAATTTTATTGAAATGAACTGATGTTTTTTTTAATTTAAGTACCATGGTATATAATCAGTTTCTTCTATTCATCCAATACACCAGCCAACTATATTCATCCAGAGAAGACATTTTGTGTCTACATACAACAACTAACACACCTAATTAATCTTATTTAGATTGAAATAAACACATTGTAAACTGTTAGAAATTACAACTTTATTTTACATATAAGTAAACTATCTTACATAATGTAACAATATCAGATCTTGTTATAGTGTAGAGGCTAAATCTAATGCATGAATTTATTTTTCTATCACAAACTATAACAGTGTATTGTTCCATAACAACAATAACACATATAAATTATATTACCATGAAAATAAAGTTTAACATCCATATCTTGCAATGAAATATTAAAAATGTTTTTATTAAGGTTACACATCATGTTTCTGTTTTTATTTAAAAGTGTTGGCATGAATCAACCATTATGTTTTCCACTTAAGTAAATGATCACTCCATTTCATTTGTGCAATATAAAAATATAGACAATTAAATGTAACAAGTTCTTAAATTTTGGTTTTAAAAACAACAACAAAGGCAACAATAACTAATGTTATTGTTAGCGCGTCTTTTGACGTCGAAGATACTGGGTTTATTGATTTAAAAAGAACAAGATGAAATCAATTGAAAAAAGTGTTGAAATGTTTCTTTTATATAATTTTATTTTTAAAGGAATTTTACAAAACTACATTTGCTATAACAGGGCATAAAAAATACACACACCTGTACTACATGGAGTCAATTTTATTTACCAGTGTCTACAGTTATATAATAAGTTCAATCAAATATTGCATATTTGTGGAGATTGATCATGCAATTAGTAGCAGTAGAGCTCCTTGTGAGAGTTCATCCAGGGAAATACTGCCACCTTAACTATTTCTGCTGCCAAGCAGTCATATGAGCATTACTGTGTTTCAGATGTTTTTGTTTGTTTAGAGGGTAAAGGTGCTGGTGAAATTACAGGCACATGTGATTTTTAAATTTATGTGTCAGTATGATAAGCACAGTGGCAGTATCCCTCAGATCTTTGTGATTGAAAGTTTTCAAGTGACACTGCACCTGTCCATACAGCCGTGTTGCTTACCACCTGGCGCACAACTTGTTCGTCCCGTCACTTGGTATATTAAAAAAATGCGACATATACTCATGCAAAAAATTTTGTCTGTGACATACCACTTTAAGCCAATAACTTTTACTTTTATAAACCTAATTGACAAACACCCAAAAAAAAGGACAGAAAAAATCTTCAGAAAGTTCGATTTGAAGGTCTGATTGTTATCTAGGACTTCACATGCACATTAAGTGGTGAAAGCATGACACTCATTACATGTAAAGACAATTAAGTAGTGTGACTGCATATACAATTGGATGTTTACACCAGTGCAACCTGCAGTATATCATGTAATACGAATAGTTAACTAGGATTCCACACAACTTACATCATGATATTTGTGCATTATTACACAAAAACAAGTTCTAAATGAGAGTGGGACATGTTTTCAAATTAAACATTAAACCATTATCTACAAACAACTTTCATTTGAGTGGAACAAGAATTCTAATGACACGAATGTTAGCATTATTGTTTTTCAGTAGTAAATTGTATTGAACAACAAAATAATGTATGACCTACTTTGTTTTTTTACCAAAAAAAAGCTATCTAATCAGTGTTTAAATTAATTATCTAAATTTAAGTCTTAGCAAACATTTTCTACCTAAATAATAATTTTTAGCTCCTTAATTAACTGTTGTGATAAATTTGTTTAAGTGTTTTGATAAAGTTTTAGTTCCTCATTTCATGTAGACAATGTATCCTGCTGTAAGACGTTTGTTTAGAAAAATAATAATAACAGCTGTTTTGTAATTAGTAAATACATCAGTCATGTGATAAAGTTACATGTTCATCTTATCAAATTAACTGTAAAACAGTTTCAAATAGATCTAATCAAAGAACAAACAAAAGTGATTAATACATTCGGAGGTTTGTTTGGCGGACATAGCAGTGTTAATGAGTTACTCATACACTTTATGGGTTAGAGCTTTAACCATTAATTGAAATAGATAATTTTCAAATAAACTACATTATACTAAACAAATCAATAAATTTTTAACTTACCTGGGAAAAGCATCAAAGAACCATGTTCTCTTGGTATTGGGGAATGCAACTCTCATGCCAGACATGAGTGGCGAGTGCAGTACCACGGCGCCAACTTCATAGCGTGCCGCCAGGTCCACTGTAGGTACTGTCCCAATGCTCTGCCCATACAGGATTATGTTCTCTGGGCTGATGCCGAACCTCGTTCGTAACGCCTGCCATGCAGCGTCAATATCCGCATAAAGATTCTTTTCTGACGGTTTCCCACCACTCACACCATAACCAGAGTAGTCATAGCTGAATATATTACAATTTATCCTAGTACCTAACCCTAAATAGAAACTACTCATCTGTCCCAGATCTACAGCATTGCCGTGAGAGAACAATATCGTAAAGCGAGCGTTGGCGCTGCAGCGAACAAAGATGCAAGCTATTCTGTTGCCTCGCGTTGTTCTCGAGTAGAAGCCTTCAATATTTTCTTTCTCTCGTTCTGAGTACTGCCATTCTGCTCGTTCTGTGAGAGTCAATGAAAATTTCGATCCTGTTTCATCGGGTGCGAATGCATACGTGGGTTCTGGTGGTAAAAATGCAAGCTTAGCCGCAATTTTACCTGGACATGGCGGACAACAAAACAAGCAACAGAGTTCATTAAAACTTAACCCGTTCATGATGGAAGTCACATTAGTTCATTAGAACAATTTTACTGGTACAGTTTATTAGTTATTCACAACTCACAAATTATTAGTCATGGCAAAAATAAAAGAATTTCACTATAAAAATTGACAGGCCGTCAACACTTCATTCAGCCATGACGGTTTGACTTTTTTTGTTATTTTTTCTTGGCTCTGGATTCATCAATACACAGTATAGTTCACGGCCAAGTTCATAAAAAATATTTTTAATCTTTTTTTTTAAGAAAAAAGCATTGTTCATAGTCAAATATAAATTATAATGTTGTTTCAAAGGCAGAGTTTGGATTTTAGACTAGCGAGTTTTACCCAATGATTTTTTACCCAAAAGTGTAGAGAAGAGCGCGAAAGCGATTTTTTTTAAAAACTGGATTAAATAATTTGATTAGATGAAGTGGCCTTTGGATTCTGAGGCTGCTGTTTCATATGTTATATAGGTACATATAAAATCATCAATACATATACAATCGCAGTCACAACTAAAATAATACTAAATCAAATTGTCCATTTTCGATTGCGATCTTGTGCTGTGTGCAGTCGTATTTTTCATTGACGAAGGACGTGTCCCTGAAAGGCGTTCGAGACTTTACGGACGATTTTCTTTTCATCGACATCCGAATAGGTATGTACAGGGTCAAGAGCACGAAAAAGATTGACAATTAAGACTTAAATCCAATTCTGTGCCGCTTACGATAAGACTGGTCCAAAGTACAAAGTGTCAAACTTGATATGCTCTTGACTGTACTAATATTTACAAATTTACAATAAATAAATATTATGATGTTTCTTTACTCCCTGTCTTTGGTGAAAAAGTAAAATATGTTTTTAGGACTTTTCTTTTAGTATCACTGAGTGTTAAAATATACATTATATAAATATAAATAAAATGTTTGTTGTCACCACAAACATAGATATTGAAATAAACTAATATTAACATAATCCAAGCATTTTTATTATTTTGCAGAAGACATTTACAGTGTCAATTATATCCATAGATCTACCAACCATAGTGTATATATATATATAACATTCGTCCATCCCTACAATTTACAACATCTCCTCGATAAGCCGCCGAGGTCGCCTGATGGTGCGCTCATGGCGCTTTGATGCTTGCTGTAGGGACGCCGTGGTAGGTGGCGAATGCGTAGTAGCAGCGCATGGCCGCATTGGGGTGGTAGCTGAGTTCTGCGTTCCTGACGAACTTGCAAGGGGTTCCACCTCACTGGTGTTTATATGATGCGGGTCGTGTGTGGCCTGAGAGCCATCAGTAGAAACTGGACTGATATGGTCGGCTAAGCGGGAACGCACTTGGTCAGCATGATATCTCCTTTCTACCCCATTGGCTGTGTCTACGGTGTACGAGTATCTATGCGTACGTCTGGATATGGTAGCAGGTTCCCATCGTGACCCATCCCGGGCTCGGACAAACACGCTGTCCCCCGATCTAAAACATGGTGTTAAATTTTCTGAATTTATATTAGCCTGTATCTGCCTATGCTGCAGGGCCTTTTTAGAGTTAGGGCGTGCGTTATCCAAAATACAATGCAGCTGACGTCCGAACATAAGTTGTCCTGGGCTCTTACCGGTGGTGGAATGAGGTGTTATGCGGTAGGAAAAAAGGAAATTTTCTAGTCGTCTTTTCAAGGTGAGATGGTCACTGGCACTTGATGATAGCCTGGATTTGAAAGTGCGAACCAGACGTTCAGCCAAACCGTTAGTCCGGGGATGGTACGGGGATGATTTTATGTGTAGAATACCCTTGTCTCTACAATAGTCTTGAAATTCCTGAGAAGTAAACTGTGGTCCATTGTCAGAAACCAAGAATTGAGGGAAGCCGAAGGTGGTGAAAATGGAATCTAACTCTTCACACAGTTTAGAAGTGGTTATCTGGTTCATGGGTTTAATTTCGACCCATTTCGAAAACGCATCTGCTAAGACAAACCAATATTTTCCCTCGAACGGGCCTGCAAAATCAATGTGTAGCCTTTCCCACGGGTTGTCAGGAACGGACCACGAGTATATAGGCAATTCAGCGTTGTTCGGCCGATTCTCTTGGCATTTGCGACAACGTTTAATGTACTCCTCAATGTCATCGTCAATGGACGGCCACCATACGTAAAAACGTGCTAGCGCTCTCATTGCGGATATGCCTGGGTGTCCTGTATGCAGATATTCCAAGGTGGCCTTTCTCAGGGTGTTCGGTATTACTATTCGACCTTGCCACATTAATATCTTATTTTCAATGGACAACTCAGTGCGCTTCCGAGCATAGGGCTTTAAGTCATCTGAATAAAAATTTTCACGCCAGCCGGTCTTAATGTACTCTGATACCTGTTTAAGCAAAGGGTCCTTCCTTGTCGCGCCTCGTACACTGTCCTCTGTTAACGCAATATCCGAAACTCTTTCATGCTGCAACTGAGCTACCACTCTGTGTACTGTCAATTCTGCATTAGACGGTTTATCTTCTGGATTGGGCATCCTAGAAAGAAAATCAGCCATAAAATTTAGATGCCCTTTTGTAAAAACTATATCGTAGTCATACCCTCCAATGATTAAAGCCCAACGCACTAGACGGTTATTGACAATTTTCGGCAAGTTACGTTGTGGTCCCAAAACGTGAATCAATGGCTTATGATCAGTGCTAAGTATGAATTTGGTACCACGTAAATATTGATCAAACTTTTGGATTCCAAAAAATATTGCTAAAGCTTCTCGGTCAATAACTGAATATTTAGTTTCCGCTGGTCTTAGTTTCCTTGAAGCAAAAACGATAGGTTGAATTTTGTCTGCCGATTTATGATATAGGACGGCACCCACACCTTTTTCCGAGGCATCGCAGGCTAAATACAATGGGCGCTTTTCGTCAAAAGCAACAAGCGGTTTCGATTTACTAATAAGATCTTTTGCGTTCTTAAAACTCGTATTTTCTTTGACGGTCCATTGCCACTTCCGGCGACCACCAGTCAATGCATGCAGATCTGCGCAGACACTATGTAGGTGAGGTATAAATTTCTCGTAAAAATTTATAAGACCTAAGAACGACCGCAGTTCTTGGGCGTTAGTGGGCGGTGTCGCTTTCATTATTGCATCAATTTTCGATTTCGTCGGCCTAATTCCGTCTTTAGTAATTGTGTGCCCAAGGTATTCAATCTCTGTCTGGAAAAATGAACATTTCTTTAAATTGACTTTTAAGCCCGCCTTATCTAGTTTGCTAAACACGGTCGATAGTGTTTGGAGGTGTTCAATGTCATTTTTCCCTGTTAAGGCAATGTCGTCAAAATACACTGCGACATTTGGTACACCGTCCAAAAGTTCATCCAAGTAATGTTGGAAAATTGAAGGAGCTGTTGAGATTCCAAATGGCATCCTATTGTATTGATAATATCCTTTGTGCGTAGAGATTGTCAGGTACTGTTTCGACTCTGGAGCTATTTCAAATTGCAAGTACGCATCCCTTAAATCTATTTTCGAAAATTTGGCTCCATTTGCCAGATTTTGTCGTAGCTGGTCAAAGAGTGGGACTGGGTGAGAATGAGTGACAATAACAGGATTAATAGTGCTACGAAAATCACCGCAAATTCGGATTTGGCCATTTGTTTTTACGACATTCACTGTGGGTGTAGCCCATTCTAATGGCGTGACATTTGGATCAACTTTAGTCACGATTCCTTCGTCAACTAAACGTTGAAGTTCAATTTCTATGTTCTTACGCATGGAAAACTTAACTGGTCGAGCAGGGACATGTTTAGGTACTGCCCCAGGTTTTATATGAATGTTGACTTCATAATTTTTAACTTTTCCTAGTTTATTATCAAAAAGGGATGAAAAGGTTGAAAGTACCTGTTTAAGCGTAGTGGTGTGTTGAATGGGTTTAACCGAATAGACTGGCTCTGGGAATGTCATTTTATACATCTCGCTCCACTGGAGGCCAAAAAGCATTGGATTGGCGTCTTCCATAACCACAACAGGTAATATTTTCCGCTCTCCCATGATTTCAACGGTTACGTCGGTGAGACCTTTTGGTTTGAGCTTAAGGTTCCCATAAGCTCGTAGCTTCGGTGCCTTGGTTAGAGAGGGTTCTCCGATCCGCTTCCAGAAATTTGTGCTAATAATGGAGTACACGGATCCTGGGTCCCAATCGAATGTGCAACTGACACCGTTGACGGTTACATCAATTCTCTTGCTGTCCTTGTTTCTCTTGCGTTCAACCTTGAAGACATCATCACTTTCATCCGAACTCGTGTCAAAAGACTGTGATGAACTTCCATCATTGTGTGCATTGTGCTTAATTTTATGCAGTTTGTTACTATAATTGGTTGGTTGTTTCTTTTCTGTCGCGGTGCTCGCTAAATATGCCCTACCAGACTTTATACAGCAACTTTCAAAATGACCTTGTATGTGGCATTCATCGCATGTATGGTCTTTTGCCTTGCAAACGTTTAGCCTATGTCTCTCTTGTGCACCACATCGACGGCACTGGTTTGGACTTAGTTTGCGTAGAAACGTACATTGTTTATAGTGACGTCCTGTACTTGTTCTTGCTTTTACTTTATTAGCGGTAGCGGGCATGCTACTATCAGCATCACCTTCTGCTAACTCTCTGGACTGAGCTACTGCAAAGAATTGATCGAAAGTAACCTCTACAAGTTTTCCGTCGTAAGTCTCTTGAAGGTCTGGCCATTTCTGTTTTAGGTCCACTTCTAGTTGAGGGTGATTTAAGCCGGTAGCAAATCGATCGCGCAATTGACGTTGAAACATTGTGTCCTTGTAGCCACAATCGCTGGCGAGTTTCTTTAGCCTGTTAGCATACTGTTCCATAGTCTCGTTGTGGTCTCGTACGCAACTCCAAAATTCAGTTAGTGCTTTATACCTCGTAACTTTAGTTCGATGTAAATCGAGTAGTTTAGACTTAATGTCATTGTAGGAACTGTTTCCAAAGTTAGGAACGAGTGCTATTTTTAGGTCGTGAAATATCTCAGGAGACATACATGAAAATAATAATTCTTTCCTTGTGTCATTATCACTTACGGCCCATATGTCACATTTGGCTTCGAAAAAAATCTAAAAATTTTTCTAC
The DNA here is from genome assembly GCF_003589595.1 of Hyposmocoma kahamanoa. NCBI lineage: Eukaryota > Metazoa > Arthropoda > Insecta > Lepidoptera > Cosmopterigidae > Hyposmocoma > Hyposmocoma kahamanoa. The sequence continues at coordinate 7,342,698 of NW_020653851.1, forward strand.
CGATACAGTCGCAGGGTTAAAAGTGTCGCATTTGAAACTTTTAATAATTGTGTACTTGTTGCTGCTTGCCGAGCTGGTAGGTTCCGTGCCAGGTGTTGCTGGCGTGGGGAGCTCCACTGCTGGTCGTTGCTGCAACACAAGTTGTTGCAAAATGTCCGAAATCTGTTGTTGCTGATTTTTTTGTAATTGTAGAAATTCTTGGAATTGTTCCTTATTCATTTTGTTTGGTTACTCCTCGTCGCCAATGAAATAAACTAATATTAACATAATCCAAGCATTTTTATTATTTTGCAGAAGACATTTACAGTGTCAATTATATCCATAGATCTACCAACCATAGTGTATATATATATATAACAGATATATGTCTGTGGTTGCCACTGCTCACGCAGCGCAGTGTGCTGTATCGTTGTTGCGCGTGCAAAACCGCGGAAGAGCAGTTTGTAAATACTGCGTAACAGCAAAAGGTACAAAATTGAAATATCGCGCCAACAGATACTTAACGCTAATTCGCTTAAGCTAGATCTCACAGAATTTGAATTCGCCTCTAAGGGTCGTATTCTAGAACTCTACTCAATGCTCAAGTCAGGATTTGAGTATGATTTCAAGCACTAGAAATCATACTCAAGTTCCTGCCATTAGGGTCGTATTTCCAGTGCTTGTGTTTCAATTGCAATCCTGACTTGAGCATTGAGTAGAGTTCTAGAATACGACCCTAAGAAACCTCATTTTCGCCATCGAAACAATACCGCGAAACAGTAGCATTGCTGAAATTGGCCGCAAGTCCGCGTATTTACCAAATTAATGAAGAAGTTATAACACAGGCACCTGGAATTAACATATCATTGATATGCAGCAGAAAGAGAGTTGCAGACAGTATGGAACCCTAAGGAACTCTATCGCCATATGTTCGGAAGAGTAGCCTTGTAAGACCACTCGAATCGAACGTTCACTCAAGAAATCCGAGATCCAATTGCAAAGGTCAGTGGGAAGCCCATAAGAGAGAAGCTTACTTAAAAGGCTTGTGTGCCAGACCCTGTCAAAGGCTTTGGTCTAAAGACACTGCAAGGGCTTCGCCTTGTTTTTCTATAGCCTCGCTCCATATATGACAGGCATACACAAGAAAATCCCCAGTAGATCGTCGTCGGAATCCGTACGGCGATCACTAAGGAGGTCGTTGTCTTCAAGGTGCGACAGGAGACGGTTGTTGCGTACACGTTCCATAGTCTTGCAGAGAATGAAAGTGACTGAGATAGGTCTATAGTTGACAGAGTCAGCTCTGCTTCACTTTTTCGATACAGGTTGCATGTTTGCAAGCTTCCACGACCTGGGAACTACACCAATCTCAAGTGAGAGGCGGTACACGCGTAGGCGTGTGAGAACAGGAGACAACTCTGGCGCACAGTTACGCAGGTCTATTGCTGGAATTCCATCTGGCCCGCTAGCTTTATTTACGTCTAGATTTCGCAGAGTTCTAAGTTGCGAATTGGTGCACAAACAAATAGTGAAGCCAGCCTGAGGTGTAGGTGGTAGGTTCCCTGCGGCATCCAAACGCGAACTCTCTGCAAAGAGTGAGGCAAAAAGATTCGCCTACTCTTCCGCAGTATGAGCCAGTGAGCCATCCGGCCTTAGCAGAGGTGGCAAAGATGGGCGACAAAAGTTAGATTCGACCGCTTTGGCCAGGGACCAAAAGGATTTGCTGCCTGCTGGATAAGAAACAAGCTTGGCCCCTATGCGGCGCACATGGTCGAACTTAGCCCTATAACGTAACACACTTTTGCACTTCTTGGTGGCCTTATTAAAAGCTTTCTTCAAATTTTGAGTAGGTATTCGGAGTTTACGTAGTCGAGCATCTGCCCAAGCTTGGTACGAGGACTGTTTAAGTGCTTAAGCACAACTACAATCAGCGTTAAACCATGGACGACCTTGGGGTTCATTAGGTACATCAGAGTATGGTATGTAACACTCCATACCCAAACGCAAAACCTCGACTACAGCATCAGCACAGCTCGACGAGTTTTCTGAAATAAAGCACGCCTGTCAGGGTTATGACGCAAAGTTATGTACGTCAGCTGTGTATTATAGTGGGTAATATCATAATAAAAAAAATAGGGCGGCGTAAAATAGTGTGGCGTGGCTACAGAGCAAGACACTACCTTTTAATTATATTTGTGCAAGACATTTAACAAAATTAAGCTGCTGTGATTTTCAGAGAGCTTATGAGACTGTTTTTTTTATAGTCTTAATTACACATATTTTCGAACTACAAGATTTAATCACATGTTAACCACGAGAACTTACATTCTTTTTGGTTTATTTTTAAAAAATTTGTATGTATTTTCACTACGAACAGTAATAATTTATTGTTTATCTGGTAATACTTTTTTGGTCTAAGAAGATGTTTGTTTTAGAACCTTTTTTGTTATTTTATATTATGACCCTGTACTGTCCTAGAGAAGGACAAAAGCCTTCTTACTCTCTGCCACTTTTGCTCTTCAGTCATAACAAAATCAAACCTTTAATAAAATGTTTCATTTCAATCCCGCGCACCTAACGGTGTACTACTTTTTCTGTAATTTGTTACTACAAAACCGCATTAGTGACTTTATCCGGAATCTAAACAAGTTACCTATGGGTAAACTTACATTATTTTTCTACAAAGTGAATAGCAAAGAAGTAGCTACAGAGTTCAGTCGGTAAAATGGCTAAGATATTAAGTTTTTTATTCTTCCTGTAAAATCGTGAAGTGCTCTTCAGCGGTTTTGCACGCGCAACGACGGTATAGGCTTTTTTTTTATTCCAAAAACCTATAGATCTAATGATTTAAAACGTTCGAGTAGAACCCGTGTCACAAATGTGCAGTTTTCAAAAAAAAATGAATATGTTTTCAATAAAATTAATACCATTACAAAAAATGGCATACAATGCATACGTAGTTTGAAAGTACCTACTTCTTATGTTGGACCTATAAAACCTTTTACCAAGCTCATATATTTTTAATTAGTAGTAATATACAATTTTAAAAATTTAGTTTTAATTTTTTTTCTGCCGCCAAGCAGTAATTACTGTGTTCTGGTTTTGAAGGGTAAGGGTGCTGGTGAAATTACAGGCACATGGGACTTGTCAACTTATGTCTCAGGGTGAAAGGCGCACTGGCAGTGCCCTTCAGATCTTTGCGATTTAAAGCTCTGAGTGGCACTGCAACTGATAAGGACATGCGTGTAGCTTACCATCAGGCACACGACTTGTTCGTCACGTCACTTGATTATTAAAAAAAAAATTTTAAAAGAAAATTTTTTCAACAATTTTTTGTTTCATAAAATTGTATAATAATAATACTTAACGCTTACAAAAAAAATTGGATGGTGATCAGAAAACTAAAATGATTTCACATGTTCCTCCTAAACTTGTATGCAGTTCTTTACTTTGTTAGTATTGCATGTTATTGACAAGTTAAAAAACTTTGAAAACAATATTCCGAGAACTGGTAGGCTTATCTGTAGAGTAAACAACAAGAAAAAGCTGTGCGCAATGTTATGGTAAGAAAAACAAAGTACGTAATTTTTAATTTGTTAAAAAAAGTTTATTGAAAAGAATCAAGTAACATTTCAATAACTAGAAATACTATTTGCATGTATAGATGTTAAATTATAAATAGATACAGAATAAACTATTGAAATTTTGTTCAACACATACGTAAGATGTAACTTAATTGCTATACAACCGTTGAGAATTTTAGTATGGTGGGCCACATTTAAGACATCAATTTGGTTGTCGAAAGATAATGTCGAAAATACCTTTACCTTTAGTTTGTGTAGCTTAATCTGTGGCTGAGTGTACTATTTAATATTATAATATCTACTCATGTATAGACAGAGAATGAAAAAGGTACAGAGATCTAATAAACACAGATTTGAATAAAAATAAATAATATGGTGATTGTAGAAATAGGTATTGGTACTACGACAACCACTTATGAATGCTGCCGTATAATAAGTAATGTTCAGTGTTACGCTGGTTATATAATTAACCAACTTCAAAAAAAGGAGGAGGTTCTCAATTCGACTGTATGTTTTTTTTTGTATTTATGTTACGCGAGAATACTGGCATTTGTGGTGTGGGCACGTCAGTGGTCCCATTTAAATTTGAAGAAAATATTTCACCTCTAAGGGTGGCAAAGTAGGGGATGAATCCGGTTTCGCGCACTTTCCAGTAACCGATTTCAATATAAAAACTTGGCCAATAGATGTAATTCCACGAACTTTTGAGGTCGGTTTTTTAAATACTCTGTACTGAGATTGTTATTCTGTATGTACTCATCTAAGTGATAAAAATAAAAGTATTGCACTCAATAGACAACCTAGGTTGGCATTTGTTTTTTTTCGGCTCAAAATTTATTTATAAATTTTACTATTTCCAAATATGAAATGTCTTTGAAGACGGGACCAATTAGAAGTAGGTTCTGATGAAAATTAATAACTGCTACTGCATTGACTTATTGTAAGTCAATGTGCTACTGTTTGTAAAAACATAGGTTCTTCAAAGATTTGTATTCATAGAATCAATATAATATATACATTTTTATATAATGGTTTTTATTGCATAATTATTACCGACATCAAGAGCACATTATGCTTGACACTTTGGACCGTTCTTAACGACAGTGGTTATGGAGGTAACAGTATCGTAGAGTGATTAAACGATATACTCATGTGTTAAACTTGACGTGCTCCTGACTATTTATGTCTGTAAATTATCATAATTGCATTGAAATTAGAATAAAATTGAAATTCATTTCACATTCGTACTCCTACGATAACCACGTTAGTATTTAATCATTTTACACAGATATAATATCATGATTAAATAAAGAGTCAAACAGTTTAGGTATCATTTAGCACTCAGTTTGACAAAAAACAACTTATTGATAACAAATTATTGTTTAATTTGTCCAAATGTCTTACAATGCCCTTCACGTGAGTTTATGATTGCCACTTATTTCCCGTTGGTTAACGGAATGTTATCGCTATTTAAGACCTTGGGAATTTTTTTCGGACGATTGTTAAGGTTCTACTATCACATCCGTGATCTAGTCAAAAACAGAATACTAATTAGGTACTTTCATAGCGCACTTGTTAGGGGCACACTTGGAGTGTCATGTCAGGACGACTGTACACAAGGAGGTATCCTTGTGTACAAGTGGCTTTCGGTCCTATGCAATAGCAAGTTTGGAAGCCAATGGTCTCTAGTTGAGCTCTGTCCAGGTATTCACTGAGTGTTGGGTAAAGAGTCGTCACCCAATCCGGAATGTTTTATGCGTAACGTGTCTGCGCGTGGTTAGGCGGAGCCCAGGTACTAACGGTGTACCTTCGATACTTAGGCGCCTCGGGGGAACCACATCGCATCCGCTTCTTATACCTTGTAACAAAGACTGGAGTAGAGTCGCTAACATCTACTCTGCATAGGTCGGCAAGCGGGCTCTGTAGGTCCGTGACCTTTACTTCCTTAGCTGCTTGTCGGAATTGTGTAGATTTAGACAACAGCATCAATTTTAATGCTTAAATTTTATCTCTGGATGAAACCAAGGCTATGATGGATAAGCCACCCAGTAATAGCATTCGAGATCTCTCTGGAGACCCTGGTGATCGAGTCGAGTTTCGTCGGAAGAGTTTAGAAAATCTGATGAGCACGGGATGGGCTATCAAGAAGCCTTTCTGCTCTCGGAAAAACCTTGAAGTGAAATTCCGATCGACAAACCAAAGCGTGACCAGTCAGTAATGTACAGAAGGACGAAGTAAGGAAGGCTTGCACGACCATGACACCTGCTGGCTGCTGACACATGAATCTTCAGTGAAATGGCGGGCTCCTTGCTCTTGGGTATTCTTGGTAATACGGAACCCATATCGGTGGAGCAAATGGGTCTGGTCCACATCACCACGTCGTCGCATGGTTAGGGGCCTAAGTTCTTGGGTTTCTTCCACAAGCCTGGCTGGATTATAATTACTTGTCAGAAACAAGACAGTGCAGACGCGCAGGCTTGAGACAAAATTGGTAAAAACTAAATATCCAAAGCCTACGACCGCTACCATCTATATCCCTAAAAGAGAGAGTTATAACGAGAACATTTACATTATACAGGTTCCAGACTTGTGTACCAAGGGCTTGTAAACAGCATATATTATCTCCAAGGAGCAACAATAGTATGCTCAGCCTACGTATCTGGAAAGAACAATAACCACCCGGCCGATCAGACCCGTTTTGTGGGATACGCCCAACGACAAAAAGCCGAGCTTCTGGTGGGATGTTAACGCTCGTTATACTGGGGAAGCAAGCATTAACAATATGACCAGAATAACAGAATACATACAGCAACAACATAACCAGGCTAGCGGAACAGTTTAACACGTTAGCCAAAAGGATATTAAAACAACAAAAGCCTGGAGAATCCTTCAGTTCTTTAGTACTGTTCCAAGTTGTAATTAATGGTGATCACAATAAATCAGTTGCTGATCACAGTGATGAGATACTGCACAGGTCCTGAATGAAGCCACCCTAATAATAATAATAAATAAATAGGGGTTCACTTTGCTTCTAGACGTTTTTAGAAGGCGCAGGAGTTCAAGGATTTTATATAAAAATAAATTTGGATAATATCTTACTCGTATATCTTACTATTCGGTTATCTGTTTCAATTCTGGAAGTGCCGTGTTATGTGTGTTTACATACTAGGCTTTACGTGAGATATCCTGAGAGGTGGGGCGGATTGCTCTGAGTTGGCGACTCGTGTCATCTAGCAACCACTTTCATGCGCGCAATCACAACTTGCGGACTGTACGTTGGACGCATACAGTAGCGCAACATATCACTCCGATCATGCATACCATTTGCTGCTTGACATGGCTGATGGTCGAGTGTTTCAGATCTTGTAATTTGTATATTTTATTACTATATTACTTTATACTTTAATTTGTGCTTGTACATTTTAGTTACGACCGTTAGCTATATACATTGTAAAATAAATTATTAAAATCTCTTACATCAGACTTCATTAATGGAAAATCAGTATTACTATGATGTATAGGTAACAATAAATCTTGTTTAATAATTATTAGAATAACAAAAGCGTATACTTAGATTTGTTACTGAATATAAATAGCAACATACAAATCAAAGATCATTGTATCTTTCATTTGGAACCCAAAACTCCAGGGCCGAGTCGCAAGTACCGATCACCATAACGTCATTCAGATACCGCAACTGAAAGAATAGTCAAACCTTGTTAATTATTATCATAACCAGTAGGGCCAGCACGATAGGGTGCGACTTGCGCGAGAGCGACATAAAGCGCGAGATACTGCTGTTCACGCATAGAGATCTCGCGCTTTGTGTCGCTCTCGCGCAAGCAGGGATCGGTATAGGTAGTTTTTTTACCTAAAGTTTGAGGAACATAGACTGAAAATGGAGACTGCCTTACGACAATATTTTTTAAGTCCTGGACCTGTTCGGGATTCGGGAAATAACTTAAGTACATTAAAAATTGACGTAATTGGGGGCAGGCAGGTACACTATCCGCGGAGATTGGGGACCTCCGCACCGCCAGTACCACGGCCCGGCGGGCCTACGGCCGATGCCGCCGCAGGCGCCAAACCCAAAGTGAGGAGAGAAGGCTCCACAGCGCCCCTCAGGGCGCGAGACAGGCCCTGAAGGTCGCAATAGGACGGGCCAAGGACTCTGCGAAAGAGGAGTTCTTGGCCACCCTGGACGCGGACCCATGGGGGAGGCCGTACAAAGTTGTGCGCAACAAAATGTACGGCGCATCTCCCATGGAGTCACTGGAGCTGGATCTCCTCAACCGGGTGGTGGAGGGCCTTTTCCCCGAACCGCAACCCTTCACCCCACCGGCCATGGTGCCCCCCAGAGCAGACGGGGGGCAGACTGAGGAACCCCCCCGGAAATCACCAATCACAGGGGGAGTTGGAGTGGGCGGTGGGACGGCTGCGGGGGCGGAAGAAGGCTCCCGGCCCGGACGGGGTACCGGGACGAGTCCTTCGCATTGCCCTGAAGCATCTCGGGACCCGCCTCAAGCATCTCATGGATGACTGCTTGAGGACGGGGTTGTTCCCGAGATGCTGGAAGGAGGGAAGGCTCGTCCTGGTGACCAAGCCGGGCCGACCTGCGGACTCCCCCTCGGGGTTCAGGCCCCTCGTCCTGCGACGAGGTGGCGAAGATCCTGGAGCGAATCATCGCCTCCAGGATCAACGAACACCTGAGGGGGACAGGCCCCGATGTGTCGCAGCGGCAGTACGGGTTCAGGGCTGGACTCTCCACCCTGGACGCCCTGGAGTCGCTGCGACACATCGTGGAGGAGGGTAACGGCGAGGGGGAAGGCGTGGTGGCTGTGTCGTCGGACCTTCGCTGTTATCAGGGAGGCGCTGAGGTACCATAATATCCCCAGGTACCTCAGCCGTCTGGTGGAGCACTACCTGGACGACAGGGTGGTGCTCTACCAGACGAGGGAAGGGAGGCGCGCCGAGCGCCCAATGAGATGCGGAGTACCCCAGGGGTCCGTATTAGGACCACTACTGTGGAACCTGGGGTACGATTGGGTGCTGAGGGGCGCGCTGCTGTGTGTAGCCGCCACCAGCGTGTCATCGGCGTACGCGATGACCGCCGTCCGGGGGACCACCTTCCAGGAGGCGGCCCGAAGAGCCTCAGTAGCGGCGGACATGGTGGTCCGCCGAATACAACTGCTGGGGCTCGAGGTCGCCGTGCCGAAGACGGATGTGGCCGTCTTCGGCGGGAGGGGTAGAGGTTGGGCGGTGCCGGCAGGCGCCCACGTCTCCATCGCAGGAGTATCGGTCCCGGTCAAGTCCCAGATGAAATATCTGGGACTTGTCCTGGACCGGCGATGGAACTTCGGGGAGCATTTCCGGCAACTTGCTCCCCGAATAATGGGCGCCGCATCGGCGTTGGGCAAGCTCCTGCCCAACCTCGGGAGGCCGGGAGCCCCATGCAGAAGGCTATACGCCGGGGTGACCCGGAGTATGGCCTTATACGGGGCTCCCATCTGGAGAGGGTGGTCGCCCTGCGAATGTGCAGGGCGTACATGACGGTGGCTTGCGCTGCCGCATGCGTCCTCGTCGGTACTCCGCCGTGGGACCTCGAAGCCGAGGTCCCGGGGGAGGTCCGCACCTACCGGCGGGGAATGAGGGACCGAGGCGAGCGACCCGCTCCTGAAGGGGTGGAGCGGGAACACCGCCTCGCGGCGCAGCGCATGCGGGACCGGTGGAAAGAGGTCTTGGCGGATCCCCCCTATGGCGCTAGTACCATAGAGGCTATCCGCTCTGTCCTCGTAGAGAGTACCACCTTGTGCAGGTGCTGACCGGGCACGGCTGCTTCGGTCACTACCTGCACAAGGTGGCGAGGAGGGAACCGTCCCCGTCGTGGCACGAGTGCGGCGCTGCGGATGACACCGCGCAGCACACCCTAGAGGTGTGTAGCCGGTGGGATGAGCAACGCCGCACTCTGACGGGGACTGTAGGGCAGGACCTCTCGCTGCCGAGCGTGGTTGCCGCCATGCTCGATAGCGAGGAGTCCTGGGAGGCGTTGGCATACTTTTGCGCAGATGTTATGTCGCAAAAGGAGGCCGCGGAGCGGGTGCGCAAGGATGCGGCGGACGCGCACCCGCTCCGGCGCAGACGTACTGGGAGAAGGCGAAGGCAGTTCGCTGCTCGCCTGATCCCCTAGTGAGACCAGCGGGCTCTGGACAGGGACTCCGGAGCCTGCATTGCACGGCCTCACTCGTCTGGGGGGCGGGTCGGAGGACAACCGACTCGCCCCTCCGTTGGCGCGGGAGCCCTGGCGTAAGCTAGGGCGGCCGGGCGGCGTCGTGGTGAAAGCTTACTGATCCCACGGCGCCGACTCAACCGGCGAGAGGGAAACCCGGGGGGTTTTAGTGGGGTAGGCCCTCCAGTCTGGAGGGAGAGTCCCCACATAACTCCTGAGTCTCCCTGGGTTCAGGGGTATCCATAAAGATTTCCCCCGTCAAAAAAAAAAGGCAGGTACACTATATTTGTCTTAACTTTGCGACACAGTGGGTCGGATCGGCGATATTGCGGACAATGGATTTTTTTTCACGATACCTCTCTCGAGACGAGAGGAGACGAGAGATCCTGTTCTCCTAGTTAAATATTGTTATATCACATTTTGCCATAAATTTAATAGTTTAGTAGGAAAAAAAATGTGAATTTTTTTTATGGGTTCATACTTTTCGTGCCCCATCGTTACAAAACCTTAGTCGATTCAGTCTTGGAATCACTACAGACGTATTATTAGACTTATCTTCTATAAATTTGCACAGTAAACGCGCGCCCAAACCTGTGAATTCACTACTTATATTGCACATTTTCTGACGCGTACAAGCAGTACCATACAAAAAATACACATTTTATTTTTTCCTACTAAACCAGAAAATGAAGACTGTCTCAGGACAATATTTTTTAGGAAGAGGAAGACCGAGACTATTTAGATCAGATAAAGGAAAAAGTTAATGTCGTGTCGTATCAGGAAATCAAGGCTAAAGCGCTAAACAGAGATGATTGGAGATTGCTCCACTGACAAGAGCCTAGCTCTTAAATGAGAAAAAGAAAAAGAAGAAACTATTAGATTTATAGCAAAATGTGATATGACAATATTTAATTAGGACAATAGGATCTCTCGATTGGCATTTTTTTAAAGAGGTATCGTGAAAAAAAATCCAATATCTGCAATATCGCAGATCCGACCCACTGTGCATCGCAAAATTAAGATAAGCATACTGCACCTGCCTGTCCCCAATTACGTCAATTTTTAATGTTCTTAAGTGATTTCCCGAATCTCGAAGAAGTCCAAGACCTAAAAAATATTGTCGTAAGGCAGTCTCCATTTTCTGTCTATGTACCTCAAAGTTTAGGTAAAAAACTCTTCCTATTCCGATCCCTGATCATAACTTGCATATTCACATATTATAATGCCATATAAATACATATGCAATTTACAGTATTACAATAATTATTATTTATTAAGCCCACCTGAGTGACATCAAATGTAGTTGTCTTCACACTAGCATACTCTTTAGGTGGATAGCAGGTGTACATGAATTTAATATCTCCTCTGTCTGAACATACAATCATATTGCCTGCACTTTGATAACAACCAATTATTTTACTTGAAGGTTTCGTTATAGGAGGTTCAGGCCACAGTTCAAGTGATTTAATATGTCTGTACTCTTCAGGGTGGAATAAATGTAGGCATCCTTTAGAGTCTCCTATATACATAGCTGATTGGTTCCAGCTAGTACATACAGGATATGCTTTCTCAGTTATCTTCACATCATGAACTAACAACTTGCCTGCAACTCTATCCCAGATAGCTAACGTTTTGTCTTCACTTATTGATGCCACCATACTTTTGTAAATATTAAGTGATAAAACTGGTCCTCTGTGGGGTTTATAGGAGCTTACAGGATCAGATCCTGCACGTTTATCAAATGATAACACTTTCTTAGAATATAAACCAGCCATAACAATACTTTCAGTAGTTGCTACTGATAATGCTGACATACGACATCTGGAACAAATAGTGTCCGTCTTGATTACAATACTATGATTATACAGTAGATTGTAGATTGAAAATTTCGTAGGTAACATTTATTGTACTTTCAGTTACTTATTAAATAATTTATTATATAAGCGCTTACCGGAATGTCTGAAAACACACAAATCCACATTCTAGGTCCCATGCTTTGACTGTATTATCCCAAGAAGCTGAATATATAGTAGATGCACAGTCTATATTGTCTGGAGCCAGATCCCATACCCAGCCAGCATGAGCATCTCGGATATATTTTGGCCTTGCATCTACTAGTGTTGTAGTATTGTCACTTTGGTCATGGGGTTTAATATTTAATACATTCCATAGAGCCATTCCTCGATCCCTTCCTCCTGATACACATAATTCACCATTCTGAAAAATAAATACAAACCAATTAAAAACTTGACATTTATTTTAAAAAATTGTGTTGAAAATATTTAATTACCTACATTAACTAATAGGACTGTGTCAACTGAGGCAAAATGCACATCTTTGACAACAATGTGCCTCATAGAGTCTTTTACATTTGACCATTTCTTCTTCTCTACCTCCATTTCCACACACACATCTTCCCAATCTATCTGTACTTCATCCCATATTTTCAAATTTGGTAGAGCAGGATAGCAGCCTCCAATTTTGTTGTGGACCCAATACTTCCATAAATGATCATCGGCCAATATATCAGCAAACCTACTGCAGACTCTGCTAAATGTGTACTTTAAGAAATGTGCATCCAGAAACGAGCATATCTTGAGAATAATCTGAAATAAAAAAATTTGTTGTTAGTTTGTAGTCGCTAAAAAGTTTCCGAACCTATAGAGCATTAAACCGCAAACAGAGCATCAGTCACGCGTCAGTCTTCGTTTGGTCGACCGAGAGCGAGCTTGGCAATTGGGTGTTTTTTTTTTCGTGCATATTCTATGTCCAAGTCCAACGTAAATTTCACGTTTTTTTCATAGAATATGTATACAAGGTGTAATCGTTAACTGCACCCAGGCGATTATTCCATAAATATGAGAGGTATCAAAAAGCTTTAAACTGATATCAAAAGTACGTTACCTAATGGGTAAATCGACATCAATAATTTTTTTTAAATAAAACTGGATATATCCAAAATTTTCACATTAAATGCTCCCATACATTTAACCCTTAACTATAGTCGTGGAAAAAATAACGCTTCTGTAGTCGTGGGTCCAATGGACCCATGCATTTTGGAATGGTGATAAAATAGAGAGTATGATATATTTTTAATATTTATTTATTCAAACTATTATTTTAACTTTGATAAATGCTGTGTTGTATAAAATTAACGGTAGGAACATATATATCAATATCTATTTATATCAGTTGTAATTTTCTTAATCTAAAATCTGGTCAACTAAAAACAGTTCATAAAAAAATTAAACAAACGTCAAAATTCACAAACAAAACTTATTTCTTACATTTGAAAATATATTGTTTTAGAAAATAAAATAAAATTAAAAGTATCTCCTCGTAAAAGAGAACTGACACTAGTGCAATTTAACCTAATTATAAAGATGAATTGCACACACTTTTTACTTATGCCATGTAAGTAAAATGTAAGGTTCACATAAAGATCATTTCAACTTTATTTTCATTAGGATTTTCGCTAACAGATACTTCAGGACATTTCGTGATCACTAATTCTGACAAAATCCTCGTCCTTTTCTGAAAACTGTTTGTCAGAATTTGAAGTTCCAGCATTGTGTGCAGATGAATTTGGGCCGATTTCTTCCTTATCGCTGTCGAAATCAGTGTTCAACCAGCTCTCTAATATGTCTTCTTGAATTATAAGTCACTTTTTCGATTCGCCATGACTAGAAACTGGAACAAAAAACAAAAATTGATAAAATATGTCATACAAAATCTTCCGTATTTATTGGACTCACATGTAAACCATTACTCATGTTTGGAGCAACGAGCAAAACATGTCCATCTCACAGTGCGCGCTTCGGCGTGCCATCGGAACGTACTGAGGAGTAGGAAGAGCTGGGTCGCCTGCAGTGATTACTACGCGAGTTTTAAAGAATGAACTTGCATCCATTGGACACACGACTATAGTTAAGGGTTAATATGATATTCGCAGAGAGGCTTTAGTTGACCTACTTTAAGAGGTAACAATAGGTTTACAGATAACAAAATAGCTGTAAATAAAGTAATAAAATTATCTTTTAATTGAATAAAAATATAATGGCATACTCAATTATTTGGTCAAGTGTGAGTTATCCATAAAAATATATAAAACTGATTTTTTTTTAAAGTTACTGATGTCAATTTACGGTAACGTACTTTCGATATCAGTTAAAGCTTTTTCATATCTCTTATATTTATGGAATACTCGCCTGGGCACACTTAACGATTACACCCTGTATTGTTTATGAAATATACGAGTGTGTTGCATACATGCGTGTAGTACTTATGGTTACGAAAATGTCGTTAATAAAATAAACTTGAAAAAACTGTCTCAAATCTCACCTCCTTCGGCATCCGTTTCCTGCTTTTCCTGATAGACGTTAAAATAAAAGAAAAACCAAAATATAAAACAAACATACTTACTATATAAATAAATACATTAAACACACGTCGAATACGTATAATGCCATTTGATTTAATGCTACAATATCAATAGAATTTCAATAAATGAACTTTTGTCAAATTATTTTTCTAATTATCTGCGTTTTGAAAGTATCTCTAAGAGACAGTTTGTATATGACCTTAAACGGTAGACCACCACTATGCCCCGCACACATTATTCAGGTTCCCACAGAACATCGAGAAAGACGCAGTTTCATTTGTGGTAAAAAAATACATTCGTGTAAACTGCCGAGAGAGGATAATTTTGAATAAGTACGTTCTCTTTCCTTTCGCCGATTTTTATAAGTATTTTTCATATTTTCTCTGATGTGCTTATTAATTATCCTTACCCGTAGTATTTATGTAATTTACGATGTTGGTAAAGCGCAAAATTTATTTATTATTATTCATTAGAGAAAATTTAAAGCAGTCTCAATTTAAAGCCTCATTACCTTCTTCCTCACTACCTTCATTTACCATCGCTATTTTGAACGAAACGAAGGTAATGAGGTCAAAGTTATGGTAATTAGAATGTATTTCAGGGAAACCATTTTATTTTTACTAATTTAATTTAACAATCTTTAATGGGTATATATTATTTGCGTTGAAAATGTGTTTATTGCAGATATCTCTGATAGATAAAACTGATTAAAGATGCCGAAGAAAACTAAACAAAGAAAAGAACAGAAATAAGAGCACGATCCATTACAAAAGAAGTAAAATTAGGTTACTGTAAAGCAGGGTTTCTTAACCTGTGGTCCATTGTCCCCTAACGGGGCCGGGTAATGAACCGACCGAACCGGGTTGGCGAGAATACCTAACATAATGGAACAGCAACCGTCACACTTAACTATACATGTGTAATTAAGTTAAAGTTTAACCGCAAACAATGTAAGCTAGTAAAAGCTAAACCTAATTTTTTTTTGTATTTTCGGAGAGGGTCCGCCGGCTCTTTGACATTTTGAGAGGGGTCCATGACTAGAAACAAGTTAACAAACCCTGTTATAAAGTAAGGTGCAGAAAGAGAAAAAAATATATCGAATACTAGAAACGAAAAGAGCAGAGAAAAATAAAGAATGTGGATGATCCTTCTCGTCGAAAATCACAAGTTCAAAGAAAATTATGGAGAATAAATAAAAAGGATATTATGAAAAGAAAAAGAAAGCGAAAGTCATATTAATACAAAATTCTCCACCAAATAGTGATACTGAAGAAATTCCTCCCGAAAAAGACCCACTCAATGAACAAACTCAAAATCCCTAGTCTCGATCATCCATGAACTGCACCAACGAAAGTAATTCTTACCAGAATTGTTCAAAAAAAGAAATTTTATCGAATATTTTATAACAAATAGGATTACTAAAGAATGAAATAGAAAAAAGTAATAAAGACGAGGACGTTCAGCAAACGCTGTTTTTTTTCTTTTTATACATTGACTTACAAATAAATGGACGACGGGTCTAATACAAAAACCACGAAAAAAATGTCCCAAGTCAACCCATTCGAAATTTAAATTATTATGTCATCGCAGTATCGCGCTGTCCGTAGAACAAATGAAGACTAAAGCGGAGTGTCGCGCTCTGTATACGATTTTAGCGCCTTACAAGTGCGGACACTTTTTAGCGCGGACCCGACGTCCATATAATTGTAAGTCAATGTGTTTATAGTATTAAGTGACGGGACGAACAAGTAGTGTGCCTGACGGTACGCTACACGCCTATCCATAATAGTTAGTACTGTTTTTAAACGTACAGCAGATCAAGCTGTCCGTTTTGACAATGAATGAACTAATTTTGTACATTCTTGGGTTATATCCCACCTAAAGTAAACATTGAGATTCGTGTTATTACTCAAAACGACATTGAAGTAGAAGTTTTCCACCAGACTTAAAAGCAGCAAAATGTACTAAAGAGGTGCTCAATTGACATTTGAATATATCAAGCGCTTAGGACAAAAATCTGAAATATATAATAATCTCTAATCTCTTGCTTAAAAATCTTTTGAGAAAACTTTATTTTCTCTGTGATAATGTTCTATTTGTGATCACGGGAAACGTATTGACATGGATGAGAATACAACACCAGAGCTGATTGGGGAAATATCAAATGACACAAAAAAATTTAAGTACAAAAGCATCAACTAATTTCCAAGATGATTTTTCAAACAGGCAACACTCACCAAAAATTAAAATACTATCGAATATTAACGTAACTAATTGGGAAAATAAGCAGTTTTATCTCAGTTTTATACTAAAGAGAAGAATATGGGTATTTTGAAAATTTTAAAAATGTATGAATGATAGTGAAACTGACAGCGAAGATGTCGAAAATAATAAATACGGAACGTGTATGGAGGTAACTAAAACTCCGAAAATACTGACTGATATTTTTGGAGTTTTTTATTTCATTTAAGGAGTATATCAAAATACACACATCAAAAGTGTCTAGGGATCAAGTGAATATTATTGAAATAAAAATTATTTAAGCAATATTTACCAAATCCAGTCTCAGGACGACTTCTTACTTTAATGCTTATGTTTTATTTAACCGCTTACCCCTATATTTAATTAAAATAAACTAAAATTGATGTTTTTGCAAATTGTGGGAAAGAACTCAAATTAACGGCGTCAATTAAATGACAAAAAAAAAATGGCGAAAATGATGATTTTGCTCATTTTTATTGTAAAGATAAGAAAATTAATAATCTGTATTTCCACCATTAACACGAATCACACAATTACAGCGATTTGGCATGCTTAAGATGAGTTCATCAAAATCACTTTGAGGAATGGCCGCCCATGTGTTTTGTAACAAGTCAAAATATTGTTGTAGAGTATGTACGGTATGCATACTTGGCACAGTTCTTCTTTGAAGCATATCCCATGCGTGCTCAATTGGATTGAGGTCTGGCGATTGAGCAGGCCACGGCAGAACGTTGATACGAGTTTCGGCAAGAATGCGTGTTACGACTCTAGCCGTGTGTGGACGTGCGTTGTCATGCATTAGTTGAAATGAATCACCCAACTGGCCTCGTAAAGGGATGATAACATCTGAAACAATCCTCTCTGCGTAAACTTGAGCATTGAGGTTACCCCTGATCCAAATGAGATCGGTTCTTCCGCCGATCCAAATACCGGCCCATATCATTATTGTTCCCCCACCATATGGATGAATTTCCTGACAATATCTCAAACGTTCATGACGTCCAGATGTTCTCCAAACTCGAGTACGTCGCGGGATTCATCCGAAAAGCACACATAGCGCCAGTCTTCTTCCTCCCAGTTTCTGTGTTCGCGAGCCCATCGTAAACGGGTCCTGCGATTGCAGGGTGCAATAGGTGGAACTCTGAGCGGCCTTCGGGATCGCAGACCCACTTCACGTAAACGATTTCGGATTGTTTGATCGCTTATTAGCAAGCCTGAGGAGCTGTGGAGCCTCGTAACCAACATCATGGCGGTCATGATACGATTCCGTCGAGCAGTATTTTGGATATACCGGTCCTGTCTGCGAGTCGTGATGCGAGATCGTCCTCCATGTCGCTCGGCCACGCTGCCCGTCAAGCGATAGCGCGTCCAGAGGCGACTTATGACGCTATGTGTAGTGTTAAGAGTGAAAGCCACAGCACGTTGCCTGGAACCAGCTTCCAACATTCCGACGGCTCGCATCATCACTTCTCGGGTTAAATGATGTCGTCTCTCCATAATAATGTAAATTGTTTCGGTTCCGATGCAGATATTGTAATGATTTTGTCAAAACGCTATAACTCATTTTTATACAAAACCACATTGACAATCGATTTTCTTCTTATTATCGAATTTTAAACAATATTCCTTATTTAAATGTTAAAACTCACTAAAAAGTATCAATAGCGATACAAAAAAGTTAATATAATTAACCCTAATTGCAGCAATACTCTTAAACGTACTTGATCCCTAGACACTTTTGATGTGTGTATTTGTTTTTTGTTCCTATTTTTATAACTTAGATAGCCCTTATGAGTAATTTCACGTAACGATTTTTTTATATCTCATAGTACATAATAATACTATGTTTGTTTTAATTTGTAACATGTTAATTTTTAAATGTATAATTTACTGGAAAAGAAGTTTTACAAATTGTTTTATTTGTGACACTGACAAGGTGAATGTAGCTAGTATTACGTTATGTTACTATTATATTTTTAAGCTTTGTTTCCAAATAATTTAACAAAACATTTCAAAAGTACACAAAAAAAAATGTTATCATGTCTTTCTATTCATCCGCATTACCGTCGCACCAAACTTTCCTCCTTTTTTATTATTGTCATGTCGCTCGGTGCAGTTCTCATTACCTTCTCACCGCGATATTTCAATTAGTTGTAATTTTATAATTATTGACAGTATGAAAGCATAATCTATACTAGATTACAGTATTCACTTTGTGTTTATATAAAATAGCATAAAATTATATTTCAGCAATATTTCTAAAATTTTGAAAAAATATCACGCAATTTGCATGACACGGAAGAGACACCCGATTATGCCGTAATGTATGATAAAAACTTGTACAAATTGCATATAAATTACAAAAGCAATCAAAAAGCTAACTGTCCTTATCCAAAAGACAAGACAAAGAGACCTATTATACGCCAATTTCTATTCTTCGAACCACAAGCTATTGAAACATTTAGAACAAAGAAACTATAGAGTTGCTACGATGTGAATCTTATTTTTAAAATGATTTTTTTAATGTTAGTAGTAATTAACAAAAAATAAATTATTATACTCTTTTCACGTCTTTTTGTGTAGGTATACGTTTGCCCGAAATAGTTTAAATAGTAAGTAGTTGAAATAGTAAGTTTGCTCTAATTTTCATAATCCCAAATGTATTTTTTAGGAATATTACAAAACAAACCTACGCTGACTTAATCTTTTATTTTTGATAAGGATAAGCAGCCAAAATTCCCCAAAAGCATAATGGTTTTGTTATAAATCGGTTTTCGAGATTATGAAAATTTGAGTTTACGTTTATAATCTGTCTTTTTTGAAGATGGAGTAAAATGACAGTTCATTGTGCAAAGGTGTTGCCCGCTTACAAGCAGCTAGTGATTGCAATCTATAAAATATTCTATCGACCATTGCATGTCCTTATTATTATTATAATGTATATACAGGGTGTAAATTTGAGACGGGGCAGCAAGGCCAGCTACCTTAATCCTTGTAGTTACAGGAAAACGGTTCTAGAAGACATATTTTGATTGGCATTCACAGATTTTGAAAAAAATGGTACAGTCAGCGAGATAAAAGGCAATTTTTACAAAGCTTTTTTTAATGCCATTCGATCCGGTCTCTGGTAAGGATCAATAGTCTCTATGGGACCCATTGAGGTAAGAGTACTCGAAATGTCAGAAATCGCAAAAACCTTTTACTACACTTTTTAAATAAAAACTTTTTGTTAGAAAAGAAACTGGCCACTACTCTACAAATAAGAATGAAGTAAAACCAAATTAAAATCATATTATTATTTTTTAAATTTGGAACTGTTTTGTTTTATTAATAGCGAATTGTCACTTTTAGTACGATTTTTAATGAAAATGTTATCAAATGTGGAAACAAATTAATTGGAACACATGGTCCTATCAAATGGACATAGTTATGTAAACAAGAACCAACCCACAAAATGTCACTTTCGAGATAATTAGATTTTTGTAAATACAGTGTGAAGAAACAAATAGGTAAGTTATTTGAGACAAACAACTTAACAGAGTTATGTGTAGCATTGAGAATGATATAGGAAAACTGATTTATATTGATTTATCTTTGATTTAGGTATTTTTTTAAATCAAAAACCTGGTGGTTCATTATTGCAAAAATACTGTTTTGTGGGATGGTTCTTTACTGTAAAAAGATTTAGGTTTTACAGGTAGACAGATTACTGTAAATAACTTTAAACCCCTTTGTTATCTGTCACTATTTTGTTATGACAAGAACTTACACACTATTAAGTAAAACACTGTTGTTCATCACCCCACATTACCTAATCACCATCGTCCACTTCTACCTCAAAATCAACTTCACCAGAAAACTCATCTATATTATCTTTAACTGTATCATTCCGTATTAAGTTTTAGTAAAAGTGTTGTGCATCTTCTAGTACAAGATGCAACAACCTTTTCGGGCCGTTTAACTTTGCTTCAGGGATGGGATTTCCTCCAGACCAGACCAGATCCATTAATTCTAAGGTTAATCAGGCAGTATTTTCTCGTAAATTTTATCTACTTTTGAATTCATTTAGTCTTTAATCTAGGTTAGATCTCTCAAAAATTAAAAACATAATATCTTTTATATTAAGAAGATACTCTTTTGATACATCAGTTACTTTTACCTTTTTGTTATTTTTTCCAGGTTAGTAAACAACAATAATCTTCTTTTCTCATTTTATAAACTCTGATTAATTTATTTTTTCTGTATACGTTCGTTATTTACATAAAGTCTTCTGTCAAACTGTTGAATTTCTAGAGCAAAGTCGATTGGGCCACATCACATTCTTCACTCCAGTCTCCAGACTCTAGAAAGCGAAGACTACTGTTTGAACTCTTCAGTGATCATCTAATAAAGCTTTCAGTGTCAACTTCATCTTTATATTTCTGTTTTGGCCTACGCAAGGGTCACTCCAAAGTGTTAAGTGCTTCATGCCGTCGTTAAGGCTCTCCATTACGTGCTCAAGAAGGCAGGAGCTCACTTCGAACTCCTACTCACTTCTCCTTCTACCTAAACGTTCCAATAGGCATGGTCGTTACTTCCTGAGTGGGTGCCCGAATTGTAAACCCAAAGCTGTCTTTTGTAAAAAGGTGAGACAGTTTTGGGTTTACTTTACCTCTCCTGCGTATACATGCAGAAGATGCTTACACTAAGCACTTACAAAAAGCTCAGTTTTTGCAAAAGCAGCTCAAAAATGACATGAAATTAGCCCATGGAACTCATTCCACCAAAACAATCACAGTAGGCCGAAGCCTGCATAAAACTTTACCTCTTCTACGTATACTAACTTACCCAAAAATGTGGTATACTATAAAAGACAAAGCTGTCTTTCGGTTAACAATATGGACATCCACTCAGGACATTGGAACATTTAGGTACAAAGATAAGCAAGTAGGGGTCCTGCCTTGTTAAGCATGCAAAGGAGAGACTTGAAGACGGCGTGAAGCATTTACTACTTTGAAATTATTT